>NC_142090.1:50625527-51825527 GCF_054644295.1 Miniopterus natalensis | reverse complement strand
AAATGTTCTCAGTACCAGCACTTGCTTAAATCATGGAGCAGTTGCTTCAGGCCTCTGCTTATGTGAACGAGAGTTACCAAGATAGAGTCATTTATGTCAAGGGATCAAAAATGGATCTAGACAGTGAAGAAGCTTGCTTTATGCACCACCCACTCATGAAGTTTTGAACTTTTACACTCACCACAAGACCACCCCCTGGACTTTGTTTCTTCCATTTGCCTTCTGCACCTTGAAAGGAATAAATCAGTATGGCCGACCAGCATTCTTCATTTGGGCCTTGCCCTCACCAGTCCTCGGTTAACCTAGCCCGAATCCTTTATTTGCATGGAGGACTTAAGTGGAAACCATACTTTGAGGTTTCGCCTTTATAAAACCTTGCCTTTCTTTGTGTTCTTCTGAGCAAAATTTAGGCAGTCATCTAAATCTGTGACACCCAGATTACAGTCCCTTTTGCTCAAATAAATGCTCTTTGTTCTTTACTGCAATCTAAACCTCAGTTTATTGGCATGTTAAACTACTTTATGGCATTATTCTGGATACTTTTGAAAACAGCATTTGATATGAAAACCTGTATATGCCTCTAGGGACATGGGACTGTCAGATTCAGGAACTAGGGCATCTTCTCCCATCTGCATCAGAAAACATGTGAAGAAAGATTTTGCATCTTCATCTCAATAAAATCACTGCATGGTCCTGTATTCATGAACAAAATGGAATTATTACCTCAAAGGACTATCTTGTTGCTATTTTCCTGAATGCTTAACATTGGTAAATGGACTGACCACCTAGCATGGCCCGCACCGCCGGAACCATGTGCCTTAGCGCCTGTGTCCTTCTTTCCACACAATGCCAAGTGAAACAATGCAGCTTACGCTCAAGGTGTCAAGCCTTTTTATTCTAATTTATTTTTCTACTAGCTGCCAAGATGTATTCATGTTATACATGAAGGTATTCCTGTCCAGTTTAGGATAACATCTTAAGTTGTTTTTACAACTACAGTGGTGCAATTATCTTTACTTTTATGCAGAAATTAAAAGAACATATAACCCAAATGCACTTGGAAAAATGACTTCTGAAATGAGCTTTATCTTCTTAGCAATACTGTTTCCTTCATTGTGCTCTTTTGCCTAAGAACTAATTCACACCTGCAATGTGATGATATATTTCATTAACTTTATAAATCCATATAATGTAGACATACATAATTATATACTTATATACTTAAAATTTTGGCAAAATGTACTAAAATACAGTTGTTAGATCTCTACTATTTGTGCTATTTATATTATATATTATTTAGCAAACTGTTAACATATGCACTATTCCTTTTCTCAAATTCCTAATTCCTGAGCAATCAAATAAAATCAAATAAGAATGTGAAGTAAGCATTTTAATAAGCTAAATATGAACTAGAATATTGCTGTTGTCAAATATACTTAGTGTATAATATCAGAGAGATTCTATAGATATGTTTTTTAAATCATTATAAAAAGATAGTTTGAAAAACTGGGAAAAGTGCTAGTTACATTATAAATATAGGATAAACCAAAAAATCAAAGACTAGTTTTAGGACTATCTTAAAACTTGACAGTTTAAAGTGAGTATAAAAAGACATTATGATTATTAACTAATATTTTGTTATAAAAGTCAGGAAATTTCCTGAACCTGATATGAATAAAGAATAATTATGGATAACCCCATTTAAGAACATATGTTAAAAATAGTAGTAAAAATAATTTTAAAACACCTTAAATTTATAGACTTCTTAGTAGCAAGTGATTTTTACTTCACTGTTTTCTACAATGTATCAGGACATTAAGTAGAGTAGTTATGAATATGATGGTTCCACTTTTGCAGGAAGAAAATGAAAATACAGAAGTATTATGTTTTAAAAGCCTTCTATGTGATTATATTTTAACTTTTTATTTAATTAAAATTTTTTATTTAGCATTCTCCTATGCATCACTGATAAATGGCAGTGTGGAGGTATAGAGATTGTGGATTCTGACTCAGCAACGATGCAGCCAATAAATATTCTGAAATTCTATTTTAAATGCATAGATTGTGTCAGAGTGTCAGTAGTATAATCCTGTATTAAAATATGACAAAAATGTGTGTCCTAATTTATGGGAAGCTATATATTGTATATTATTACTTTTATTAATATGTGTCTCAGCGATAAGTAATTACCACTCAGTCAGTCTGCTTTAATAATTATACAATATTCATCTAGAGCTAAATATCAAGTTTATGTTTTTGCTTTCCTTTAAAACAATTATTAAAGCTTTAATACCTAAAAGGCAAAATACTTTTATTAGTTTGGCCCTCACAGTAAAGGGGATATTCTAGCGCACATTCTAGCGTAATATGGGTATAAAATGATTTATGGAAATGCAGAAATGCAAAATCCCATTCTCTGAGTATATGCCATATTTCAGTTACTACTCTTCTTCCGGACACATTTCCCTTATGGTCATAATGAATGCACTTGGCAGACTCGCCCCCCAGCCTAGCATGCTCTTCTTTGTCTGGCGAGCACCACTTCTTCATGGTTCAACTCAGTTGTCACTTCCTCTAAAAAAACCTTTGTTGATTCTCATAGTTCCCTACTCTACATGAGTTGTGTCTTCATTATGTTACCAGAACACTTTCTGCTGACTTATTATATGGATAGTCACACTATTTATGTTTTGTTTCTTTCCTGCTAGACCTTGGGCTTGTAATAAACAATGTTGTGTTTAATCTCTGTATTAACAGAACCCAATACAGTATCTGATGAAAATATGCAGAATGATAAATTAATAGAATGAATTATATAGTGTGATAACCTCAATAGGTACTCTCCAGGAATAAGGATTTTTACAGTAGTTTCAATGTATGCATTAATACAAAGAGCATACAGAACATTATCACAGTTTATTTACATCTTAACCAATTTTTTCATTTTAAAAACTGGGAAAGAAAGTATTGAGCCTCGTTCTACAGTAACTATGTTCACAAAGTCTAATTATTTGATCCTTTGTGAGGAAAAAAATGGCACAAATCAATTTCTACCTCAAAATGGAATGTTGTTCAAAGCAATATTCTAACATGGAACTTCTCTTTAGTTCTAGGGTTTCTTTGTATTTATATGTTTAAAGCTTACACTCATCGCATAAAGATGAAGCAATGTAACATACACCATAAGTTATTTTTTAGGCATAAGTACATATTTAGTCACAGGTACAAGAGTTGTTTATAAGTCAATTAAGCAGGCCATTGGAAAAAATTACTATTGCAAAGATGAGGGGAACAACAAAAGCAATTTAGAAGAAAATATATAAACAGAGTGCTTGGCTCAGTTGTAAAAAAAAAGACAGGTCCGCCAATGTTTGTTGAGATACACGCTGTTTAACCTCAGTGAGCTATTTGGCAGTGTTGCCTGTCACTTCCTTGAAATGCTCATCTTTCTTCTCTGAGTTTATCCGGTTTTCCTTTCACTTTCTTGAATGATCTGTTTAGTACGCTTTTCTGGTTTCTCTTCTTGTCTGAATGGAGCTGTTTTCCAGGAATCCACCCTCTGCTTTCTTATTTTGTACGTCATTTCTGGGAAATACCACCTCTAACTCTGGTTTAATGCTGTCTGTATTCTTTAAGATCTAATCTATTGCCTCATCTCTTACTAGTTCTAGCTATTGAGCAGGATGTTTTCATTTCTATGCTTCAGTTTATTTATCTGTGTAAGGAACATAAGTATAGAAAATTTCTCCTTGGATAGTTATGAGAATTAAATGAAATAAGTATATTCACTGGCTCCCAGAACCTATTCCTCCTCCACTTTTAAATCATTAGGTTCCTTATAAATTAGAACAGCCTTCCTTGGTGACGCCAGTTTCCTCATTCAGTCTTCTGCTGCCACCTTGGTCACCTGTGTGAGCTTGTAACCTCTGCAATGCAATGTCATTCCTTCAGGGTCAATTTGGCTTCCTCAGGTGGAAGCAGCCTAGGGAGGAAGTTACATACTAAATGGAAATCAGCTATCTGTTAAAAATGTCAATTCTGTTTTATAGTTCTGTTTTTCACCCAAGTGCACTGTGTACACTCAGAAGCTCTGAAATCACTGTTGATTTTTTCAGGTTACATTTCTTTATCAGATTCTTTCAAATACGACAGATTCCATTATGCTGCTTTCTTACAGCTTGGTGACTATAGTTAATAATACTATATTGCATATTTGAAAGTTGCTAAAAGAGGTCTTAAAAGTTCTCATGTCAAGAAAAAAAAAGTTAGGCCCTGACCTGGTTGCTCAGTTGGTTAGAGCGTTGTCCTGTTATGGCAAGATTATGGGTTTGATCTCTGGTCAGGGTACATACAAGAAGCAACCAATGAATGCAGAAATAAACAGAACAATAAATTGATGTTTCTCTCTCCCTCTCTCTCCCTCTCTTCCTCTCTCTGCCCCCCCTTCTTCTCTCTTCTCTCTCTGAAATCAATACATAAAAAAGGGAAAAAAAATTGTTAACTGTGTAAGGTGACATATGATAACTAGACTTATTGTGATGATCATTTCATTTATTTTATCCTGTGAAATGTTCTACAAATTTTATTCAGCTATAATGTGCTTTAAATAATCTATCTTCCAAATGCATATGCCTTTGTAATTCTGACAAAATTCCTCTCTGGTAAAGTGTGTTAAATTTTTCAAAATAACTCTTGTTTTAAAATTCACTCATTACCTGTAGTGCTGACTAGTGACTAAGTTAGACTTCAAAGATGTTCTTTTGGCTTTGATGTAGTCATTAACACGTACAAAATCAATACATCTTATCATAGGGATATAATAAAAAATAACTACATGAGAGCAAAGGGATGAGAACTGATTATATAAAAATTGAACTTGATATTCATATAACATAAATTATATATTTTTAAACTGTTGGTTATTTTTCTGTTAGATTTATAGTATATAAATATCAACCTAAAATGTAGTACACTTGAACAATTAAACACAAATAGGAATGCCATGAATCCACAAATAAGCCTTCCCCTTTGAGCAGTGCGATTTTGCTAGAGCCAAGTTAGCTGAAGTCAGTGCATTAAGTATGTATGATTAGCTGTATATTTAGTGCATCATTGGTTACCGATGCAAAATCAGCTTTGTCCTTGGAGTGAAAGTTATCCTTTATACATACCGGTGGGCCGTCAGCAATCCTATTGCTTCTTTCTGGTTGAACCCAAGTTGGGTAGGTTACTTAGTCATTTTAGTGACCTTACTGTCTTCCTGCCGCCCTCCATGCAGAGTGAGAGAGAGGGAGAGAGAAAGAGAAGGAATGAACCCTATTTTGTTCTTATGCATGCAAATAAATATATGTTTTTGCATAAATATAAATATATATTTATTTGCATATATATTTCTAAAAGGAAACTAAACCTCTGATTTTCAACAAGTTTTGATGAAATCGTGTTATATAATAATTCAGAGAGCCCGGCCGGGCGTGGCTCAGCGGTTGAGCATCGACCTAGGATCCAGGAGATCGGGGTTCGATTCCCGGTCAGGGCACATGCCCGGGTTGCGGGCTAGGCAGCCGATCAATGACTCTCATCATTGATGTTTCTTTCTCTCCCTCTCCTTTCCTCTCTCTCAAATTAATAAAGACATATTTTAAAAAAATAATTCAGAGGTATTTGAATTAATGCATGTATATATTTATACATTATTTATATAATAGTATTTAAAACATCAAACAGCCTGAGATTATTTTTTTAGTTTAGAGAAATAGATATGAACTGTGAGAAGAAAGTGGCTAGAAAATTATCCTGATTTAGTCAAAGAAGAATTGACTAAAGTCAACTAGGAGTATGTAATTATAATCTAAATATAGCTTTAATCCCTGGTGTAATATACATGACTTTATTTGGTATCTTTCTATTATGGAAATTTCTGTTAATGTAATTTACATTATGGAGAAACTTACATTTAAAGATTCAACTGAATGGAACAGAGGCATCAGTGGGTATACAGGAACGTGAGGGTCTTACAGAAACAAGCATATACATAAGAGATGAGTAGGGACAAAACCACTAATCAGTTTAGACCTAAGAGTGATAACCCCAGTACAAGTTCCTAGCAATCTCCAATATTCTATTAGATTTCATTATTGATCCCCACCATTCACATTTAGTAAAATTAATATTTAAAATGCCTTTTTATTTTTTCTTAGTTTTCCTATGAATGGTTATGTTCTAACATTCTGATGTAATTCTTATAATTACATATGAAGTAAATGAGGATGAGCCCCAATCATTCAATTACGTGTTTTGGATATGAATTAGTTTTGTTTCAATAATTGTAAAAGGAACAAAAATACAAGGAAGCTATACATGCTAGTCAAAAGGAGTATAGTAAGAGAAGGATCTGACACACATCTCATTCATTTTTAGGAGGCACAGAGTAAGAATAGAAGTATCACAAATACATTCTTGCATACACTTGCCAAGTGCAGTCTCACAAATGATCACAGATTTCTGATATACTGGTTGTGTAGTCTGAACAACTGATTTTGTAATCTGAAAAAAGAGTGTATCAACTGTGAATTCAATCTTTTCCCCTTTCCCAGATTACAAAAGGAAATAATTTAGATATTTAATAGGCAAAAAATAATATTTTCAGGATGCAAATTGAATTGTAAGAGGGTATGGGCCTTCAATAAATAAACCCTAATGCCAGGACTATAGGTAACACTGATACAAGTGACAACTTGCAAGTAACATTGCTCGCCAATTTTTGGATTTGTGAATGGGTCAAATAGTGACTTCTAAGAAGATTACTATATGTGTAATTATTTCTCAGCTTAAAAAAATAACATTCTGAATGATATGCAAATCAACAGGAAAACAAAAATTCATTTAACAATTTTGTTGACTCAGAAGCTTGATAATAAGCGGGAAACTCAGTGGTATTTTAGTACCAATTCCCTGATTACCAGGTTTTCCTTTACAAAATTTTGAGTAGGGGCCACCAAGTCTCTGCTTAAATACCTCTATTGATGGAAATTATATAAACTTTCAAATCAATCTAGTTGATCTTTTAATGAAAATTCATGCTAAAATTCCATGAAGATTTTTCAGATACAGATGTGCATGCTTGTGTAGGTTTTGTAACCGTAACTTCCCTTTCATTTTCAGTCTAATGGCAACCTGCTGCAGGTCTTATTACCATGCTTCAGAAAAGAAACTTGGAAAAATAAATAGGCAGGCCTGAAGTTCTGAGATTTTCCTTAATGGTATTGTTGCCATAGTTACAGCTGAAATGTTATATACAGCAAATTGCTTATTGATGGAAAAATGCTGAGTACCTCAGCAGCATCCTTTTTCTAGGTTTTTATTGCCCTCATTTCCCACTCTCCTCTTAAGATTAATGGATTTTTGGTGCGTTGTTTTGTTTTGAACAAGCCCTGATCATTTGATGTTAAAATAAATGCATTTTATTAACATGTACTAGGTGACAAATGAATATGTTCTAGTATGTTGTGATCAAAGTGGAGTTACGTTTTTATAAACTATCATAATTTTTCCTACTTGGAAATGAATTTTGATATACTGGTTATTAATGTTAAAACTTTGAATGAAAATGTTTTTGATCTTAGGGAGTCTTCTCAATTTATTTAACACATTTAATAATCTAGTTGAAATATAAACTTTTCTTATATTTTGTACTATTAGGAGATAAGATAGTAAGAGTATACTGAAAATAAAATATATTTTAAAAACACAGTAAAACAAACAGAAATGGTCTGAGAGCATCCATATTGATGACTAGGATGTTAAAAAGCCTATATAAGCATTTATATTTTGTAATTTTCTATGTAATCTACTAAGTAAATAATAGAAATGCATTCAGTGTGTGTGTATATATATAGTATGTAATTTATAATATATTCATTTTTTATTGTCTCATTTCAAAGAGAAACCATAACTTACTTGATACTTAACTATAAGGCAAAATATGAATAGTCCTGTGTTCCACAATTGCAACTGTTACATAAACAGTTAATGCTGTATCTAGTAAAATCTTTCAGCTAGTAAAAGTCATATATGGCAGTGATATATTATGCACTGAATTCTTCTATAATTTAAGGCATCTTGATTAATTTACCCTCAGATTGCTACTGGACTAGAAATATTATGAGTATTTAATGATGTAGCTATTGAGGAATTAAAAGTGCAGATAACATTTTTTGGACCTAGGTATAATACTTATAAATTAAATTCCTGACTACATTGATACAAAAAAAACATTGGGATTATTTTTGGTAAACAACTCCAAAAAAAATTGTGAACCATAGATTTTTACATCTTCTTATGTGTTTATAGAGCATTTCCCAAATTATTTTTGTGACGCAAATTATTCTAGCAATTGCTTTTCTATTTAAATGTATGATAATGACAATGACTTTGATTGTCCAAAATGGAATTTCATTTTACTCCTGTCGATCCACTTTGTTTTTCTCATTTCCACTTTAGATTTTACTTTAGCCTCTTTTTCTGACCTCTCTCTTAATAAACAAAATTTAAACTTACGTATTTAATGAAATATAAAATTTTGGTGTTACTAAAGTGTTTTCCCCCCTCTTTCCATTTCTTACTGATACTATGTTGCCCTCTGCTGAATATGTTGGCATTCTGATTTGGTTCTAGGGCTGCAGAAAGAAGAGACACACATTTGAGAGCATCCATTTGACATTTGTAATTGTCTGGTGAAAAAATACTCTTGTGGGATTCATAATCTATCAGTTTCTTACCTTCTAAATTGATTCCTTGGACAGTCCTGTTAAAGCCATCATGTTCTTTTCATTTTCTTTGTTTTTAAATGCATATTATATTTATGCATATTCATATTACCTATGTCATATTCCTTCTACTGTAATGTGAGTTCCTTGATGGAATAAGCCTTACAGATACACTTTCCAAATGCTATGTGTACTCCATTGAGATAAAGAGAAAGAAATATACAGAATAGGTACATACATAAATCATGTTGTCATAATTGTTTGTAACATAGTAATAGGAACATAAGTTTCCAGATTAATTTTGGTGACAGAAGAATTAGGTTTTGCCTTGTAATCTTACTCAAAGTGTCATGTAAACAGGAGACCAAGTAAAGCAACATCATGTTAAAAATATTACAAAATTGAAGTGGTTAAAAACATTCAGGTTAACTGAATATGTATAGGATTTTAAGCAAAACATGAATTTGAACTAGCCAATGAAACTCTAAGGAAAAGATCTTTTTTTCTTAGATTGGCACTACTCCCTTCTCTTTGCTTTGAGACCTTAGTGGTGTGTGGGTTATCACTGCTTGTATGTCTATTAAGGGTTATTTTAAATCAGCAGAATGAAATGTTTTATGTGACTTAATAGATTAAATAGATAGTATCTTTGATCCTCTTATCTAAACTTCAAATGTTTTGAAATAGTCACTGTGTTTATTTCCTTAAATACATTTACCTTTTAACAAGAGCTGTGTACCACTGTGGCTTATATGCTGTAAACAGCAAGAGAGGAGAACTTTGTAAGAATAATTTGTCTCCAGAACTCAGATAAAATAATCATACTTTTATAATTGATAAGACTATCCAATGTAATGAAACCTGTATTCTTGGTATACTAAAATTTTCCTTATTTACATTAGGATATGTCTGGATGGAAATGCTTAACACACACCTGAATTTGGTTTTTAGAATCCACTTGGCACAACTGCGCAGTGATACAGCTATTATGTCTCTTTTTGTTTTAAAAAACATCAGGCTCTGAATGAAGATATCCTAAATGTGGCTCAACCCAGTAATGGTTTTTAAAACCACAGCACAGATTAAGATTGATTTTTCTGTAGATATTGTAGAAGTATTTCCTCCAGGGATAATTCCACACAAGGGCTGGAGCTTTTAGTATTTGATTTAAGGGATCAAATCAGTTTTTTCCTAAGACTTTTATATAAAGTGAATACATAAAAAAGCCACAATTCACTTCAGAGCTGCTTAAGAAGGAAATTAAGAAGGGAATTGGTACTGGATGATCATACACACAAAAAGCAAATTAAACCATAATACATACTAATGTTTTATAGACAGCATTTTACTGAAGTTAAATATTTGACTTTTGTCTTTACTCTTTTAGATCAGCAAATAAGAATTATAATGGCTTACAGATTTCAAAAGAGTCATTATTAAGCAACATTTTTTATGTCTCTAAAGAAATTGAAATCTGTAGTAAGAAATGAAACTTGCCTGGCTGGGCGTGGCTCAGTGCTTAAGCATCGACCTAGGATCCATGAGATCGTGGTTCGATTCCTTGCCTGGGTTACGGGCTCGATCCCCAATCGGGGGCATGTAGGAGGCAGCCGATCAGTGACTCTCTCATCATTGATGTTTCTATCTCTCTCTCTCCCTCTCCCTTCTTCTCTCAGAAATCAATAAAGATATATTTTAAAAAAAGAAAGAAATGAAATATATGTCTGATAATAATCTAGAACAATAAGTAATTTTTTTCTCTAAATACTTTTTTATACAACTGAAAAGAGTGATCGAGTGTGAAAAGCAGTTTGAAATTGAACTTCACAGAAGACAATGTAACATACGAATGCAATACTATTTTATATGACCTTCCAACTGTGTACTTTATAAAATTAAGTACTCATAGAATGATAACAGTTAGAAGCTACATGTGTAACCTTTACTTTTTTACATTTTGTAACAAGTATAATGTATGAAAAAGCATAACAGACATCAATAAGGGGAGAATTCTGCAGTATTAGTAACTTAACATAATCTCTCCCCCATGTGATTATACGTATGTGATATGAGAGAGTAGTTTTCAGTCCTTAGTTTGCAAAAGAATAAACCAACAGGACACTCCTTCTACACTGGGATCCTGCTAAAATAGTGTTGGTGTAGTTCCCAGGAATTTGCATGTCCGAGGACATGGTTGCCACAGGGAAACCATGAATTACACTGAGGAGCAGAGATACAGGGAACTGTTTTAGTCAGCAATTCAGAAAACTGTGGGGATAAAGATACCAAACAATGTGAGCCTGTGAATGCTTCTTGCTCAATTGCTTGAGAAGTGTGAGTATTATTAAAAATGAAATTTTTTTTTCCATCCTAAAGCAGGTAGAGAATTATGCCTGTGATTCTTGAAAACTCGTAATGTACTTTGTAAAGTTCTATTGTAGTACATAGAACTACCTTTGACCCAACTCAGGAGATAGATGATTATAGGCTAAATCCTAAAAAAAACAAAAAAACTTTCGATTAACTGGTGATTAAATGAAAATGACTATGAAATTTAATAGTTTTTGAATAAATGTATAATGGAAATACTAACTTTGAAGACACCAACCTTAAAAACAGTTCTTTGGAACAAATGCAGATTTTTCGCCCCCCCCCCCCCCCCCGCCAAAAAAAAGAATATTTCCCTGGCTGCTTCTTTATTGTTAAAGATTTGTTTTCTTTTCCTTTTTTATGGAGAGGAGAGTAAATTACTCAAATTGCCAAAGTTTAGCCTTGGTAAATGCACCGAAACAAATACATTATAATATAATTAATCTATCTGATGCTATTTTACTTGCAGATTCAAGAATGGCTTTGTTTAAATTGCCAAACCCAGAGAGCAATGTCGGGACAGCTTGGAGACATGGGCAGAATGCCTCCCACACCGTCAGGGCCAAAGGCCTCTCCTGTGCCTGTCCCCACAGAACAGCCACCTCAGAAAACAGCAACACCTGGTCAAGTCAAAGTTAAAAAGAAGGAGCAAGAAGGGAAAGCAGAAGGTGAAAAAACCATTTCAGAAAAAGCAAAAGAAACACCTTTAGTTGAAAAAATGTCCCCCAAGGTAACCACAGGTCAAAAACAAGAAGAGAGTAAACAAGAAAAAGACAAAGCTTTACTCCCTCAAGAAAAAAAGGCAACCCCTGAGGACAAAAAACCACTTCCAGAAGAAAAAAAGGCAACCACTGAAGACAAAAAAGCACTTCCAGAAGAAAAAAAGGCAACCACTGAAGACAAAAAAGCACTTCCAGAAGAAAAAAAGGCAGCCACTGAAGACAAAAAAGCACTTCCAGAAGAAAAAAAGGCAGCCACTGAAGACAAAAAAACACTTCCAGAAGAAAAAAAGGCAGCCACTGAAGACAAAAAAACACTTCCAGAAGAAAAAAAGGCAGCCACTGAAGACAAAAAAACACTTCCAGAAGAAAAAAAGGCAACCACTGAAGACAAAAAAACACTTCCAGAAGAAAAAAAGGCAATCACTGAAGACAAAAAACCAACCCCTGAAGACAAAAAACCACTTCCTGAAGAAGAAAAGCCACCTCTTGAAATAAAAATGCCAGCTCTCAAAGACAAAAAGCCAACCCCTGAAGACAAAAAGTTTCCCCCAGAAGCACCAACACCAGCTCTAGGGGAAGAACAGAAACAGGACTTACTTGAAACTCAAGTACAGGTGGCTGAGGAAACGCCTGAAGGCAGAGTGGCTCCGCAGGTGGTGCAGGAAGAGAAACCACCACAGACCAAGACCAAGACCGAGGATTTCCCACCTGGGGTGCTTCAGAGTTTGCCTGAGGGAGGTGATGGGACAACTCAAAAGATGAAAGATCGGCCACAGGCAGTCTGCACAGCAAAGCCTGATCAGGTGGAACCTGGGAAAGAGAAAACAGTAAGTTATGTTTTCCTAACTTTGCAGTCTTATGTATATAATTTACTAATTTTTACCTAAGTACATGGAATGCTTAATGGTAATTATATAAGTAAAATCCTTCGATTAATGGTGTTTTCAGAGAAGTGTAACAGTTTGCTAAAATCAGAACTTTGGTTTTTTTGACAGCTTAATCTAATTTAATAAGACATTAGATATAAAATTTATTCTTCTAGCTTTTATGTCTATCAGATAATTTATCCAGCTCCTATAAAGTGATAAAGAAGTTTCTTAACCTTTTAAGAGATTCCTTTTTCTCCCCACTATGAACATAAAATCGGTATCCTCCTTTATAAGAAATAATGTATGTTTTTAAGCTTCTGTTCACTTATCCAGCTGATTAAATAAGGGTCAACAAGTATTTTTCTCATTTAAAAGCCTTTCAAGTTGTGTTCAACCATAAAATTATATCATTGTGATTGCAAAAAAATTTGGAAAAATTTAAGATATATGCCATTTTTTAAAAAAGTTCATTTTAGTGTTTTGTGTGATTTTAATTAATATATTCTGTTCGTAGTTTTGTTCAATGTGTTTAATATTGAAGGGTTTTTTATAGTCCAAGCATAATCTTCAATAATATATATATATTCTTTTTTTTAGTAGAAACTTTTAAGAGTGCCCCATCTTAACCAATATTTATACAAGTAATAGTATCATTTTTAGAGGAACCCTGATTTTTCAGATTACAGGAAACCTTACAATATATCTGACAGAATAATTTTATTTATTTTCTCTTTATTTTTTTTTTCCATCACCATTTATCCCCTCTCCACCTCCACCCAACCCCACTTCCCCCTACCTCTCCACCACCAAAACATCATACTATTGTCCATGACCATGAGTTCTTCCTCTTTTTTTTTTTTCTTTTTTCCTCAATCCCTCCACATCCCCACTACTACCACCACCACCCGTTGAATAATTTTAATTCACAGATGCTAGCAATGACTTGCAGGAAAACAAAATTATTTATAAGTATGAAAAGTTAATATTAGGCCCAGCTGGTGTGGCTCAGTGATTGAGAATCAATCCATGAACCAAGAAGTCCCTGGTTTGATTCCCGGTCAGGGCACATGCCCGAGTTGTGGGCTCCATCACTAGTAGGGGGTGTGCAGGAGGCAGCCAATCAATGTCTCTTATTGATGTTTCAATTTCTCTATCTGTCTCCCTTCCTCTCTCTCTAAAATCAATAAAAGCATGTTTTAAAAAGAAGTTAATATTAGAGCTCTATTTAGAACCTATAGTCCATCCAGACTGGTTCAGTTGTTTTGTTTTTTGTTGTTGTTTACATTTTTTAAGACATAATTTACCTCTGGTAGGTGATGCATACCTCATTAAATAAACTTTCATGTTCCCTTGTCATATAAATGAGTTTTTCAGAGTCAGAGAAAGCAGATGCCTATATATGTATCCCCCACTCTAATGTTTGGATCTAGACCCCCCCATTGCTTCTCCTAGCTAACCACTTTTCACAACTCGATGCCTTTTACCATTCCTCCCTTCTTGAAACTATCCTTGTCTTTCTTGACCCTTCCCTTATCTTTGTCTTTCTGATCATCCCTTACGAGTTTCTTGATTGTAGCAATTGCTTTTCTTTTTCCCAATCTCCATACGATGAGGTTTCTTGTTTTCCTTTGAGTTCTGTGTTCTTTCCTTATTGGAGTCACATGAACCTTTCCTAAATCCACTGGTTGTACCTTTGCCCCTCTTTTAGTTGCCAGATCTGCGTTTTCAATAGATTGTCCCACTTCAAAGCCCCATTGTGAGCTGGAACTCAGTATGTTAGAATCATATCCACCCTCTATAGAGGCGGTTTTTTACTTCTTACTTTTCTAGTTCATCATTCACCCTATCTCTGATTCCCCAGTCTGAGCAATCTGAGGTTTCTTCTTGCATGCTCTTTGCTCTCCACATCCAGTTCATCACGCTCTTCTTCATTCGCTCTTGTTTCTAAGGAAGCTCTCCTACTTATGGCTTTCATGATCTTTTGCCAATGATTTGAATAATCCTGTTACTGGTCACTGTGACGTCTGTTTCTCCCTTCTCAAAAAGTAATAGCAGTCTAAGATAATATAGTTGTCAGATAAATTATTTTCTAGGGTTCAAACAATTTAACTTTATTGCTCAGATACTTCTAATGATTCTCTATCCCTTGTTAAATATAATCTAGACAATGTGTTCTAATATTTTGTTAGTACACCACTTTTTATATTATTTTGTACCTTTATCACTATCATTTCCTTTTATCATGATTTTTTCTATGATTTTACAACCTCAATATGTATATACTAATTTTATTTCTAAATTAACTATATGTACTAATTTACTAATGTATTATTTACAATATAAAATATTAACAAATAAGATAAAATCAGTGGGGAAAATTAATCATTTTATTATATTTATTTAGATGTAGATACATTTGACCACATTAAAATATGATTAATGGTAGTGTTGTATAGAGAGAATTGATTGACTTAACTGTGCTTCAATATTTTAGAAAATTGGGTTTGAAATTTTTGAAAGTTATTTGAAATTAAACTTCTAAGTTTATTTTTATATTTGACATTTAGTTTTAATGAATATCACAACAAAAAACGATAACCCACAAGCATATATCAGAGTTGGAAGTGGATCAAAGATTATACTTGCCAAATCTTGCTATCTGTTTTCTAAGTTTGAAATTGAAAACAAATTTTTTTCTTAATTGTAGAAATTCCACAAATGTTAACCTTCCCTGATACCAATCATCAGAAAATTAGTTGTTTTTAAATATTGTTTTAACAAATATCTTTAAAAACCACCAGAGTTCTTTATCTGGAAGACTTATAAACAGAATAAAATATTATCTTTAAAGTTTTTTAAATGAGCTGATATGACAGCTTTTTTAAATGAGGTCATTTTATATAGCATAATCATATAATTTCCAAATATTTGTCTTCAAAGGAGTGTTTTCACATCGTAATTTTTTTGAAGAGATGGCTATTGTTTATTTTTTCTTTAATACCTAAAAGGTAGAATATTGCTAATAACCAGGGTTTACTATTCCTAAATATCTAATAAATGGTATTACTGATAACCATTGTCATCACCAAAAAGTTGGGCAACTTTGGGATTCTTCTACTTTTGTTAAAAAGGAATTAAATCTTCACATTTACAACTTTTCAAACTGATTTCCCGTGAGATAATCAGTAAGCCTCTGTGGTTAAAATAAATTCATAGTTATTCTCTATCTCAGTACCAAATATTAAAGATATACTTCAAAATATAAAGGTCTCATTAGTATACAACATGTACTACATCTGTAAAATCTTGAGGCACTCTGCAATTCTGGCTTACTTGTAACAAATACAAGTAAATGAATTTCATATCTCTATAACCTTCCCCTTTAAAAAAATAATTTCCATCAGAAAAGCCATTCCTCAGTATTAAATATATAGTTTTTTAATTAAGAAATATAGACAACTTTATTATACCAATCCCTTGATATTGAGGCTATCTACATTGGTACATTATTACTCACAATAGAATTTTCTAAGGATTTTATTATAGAATCAGAATTATTAAACATTATAAACTGAGCATGTTAGAAATATCTCTATTTTGTTTCTATTATGTAACCTTTTGTTACTTACTTTGTTTTAATAATTTTCCCCCAAACCTTCTACAGTTACTTCTTTGTTTCTTCTAACAATATTTGCTAACAAAGACATGCAGTTTGATTTGTTACCATATTGGTTTCTACATATTACTTTAGACATTTTTCCATGGCAGAAAAACAACTTCCCCAAATCGCATGTGATTTTTTTCTTACACTTTTAAATAAGAAAACGCAAATGAAGGTTATGTCTTTATTATTCAATTTATTAAAAAATTATAAAGTACTGGATGTTTTTGTATTGGTGTCATAATATCACTTACTTTAATGCAAAAGCACATTATGTGCATAGACAATGTGTTATTGGAAATAATAGATGTACATTCAGATCTTAAATAGTTTTCCAGATAATGTCAAACATTTTTGGCTAACTTGTGTCAGATCTGATTCAACTTGGTCATCGTTGCTTTTACCTTGTAAACTTGCTAATGAAAAGTTTGTAACAATATGGAATTTGCTTTATTAATGTGTTTGTATGTTTCTTACATTATTAGTATCATACTTAACACATGATTTTTTTGTGAAAATCTTTTTAAAGAATGTTTTGTCTACCATTTACCTATTATAGGAAAGTTGGTTTAGTTGAAACTGGGTAATTTGGGCCACAAACCTGCCTAACTGAATGATTGATTAGCTTCAATATAAAGGTGAGCAAATGAAATAAGTGCCTCACTATACTTTTTCCTTCAAGTATAACTTCCAGTTTTCTCCCAGGATTATCACAGACCATGTGGCCAGCTGACATGAGAAATAAATGAATAGTGGTGTCAATCTTTTAATTAAAATTAGCAAAATATAATTTTGGATTGAAAATAAAATAAAAATATTAATGTTTACTTTTTACAGTCCCTTAAATAATTTGGTATATTTGCCCGGGTTTCTGCACCCCACTATCAAGACTCCTGACTTAACAGTTTAGCTTGGCTTTCTCAGCCCTCTGAAGTATGGTTCCAATATAACTTTCAAACAACCTAATATTCCCCACAAGTGAGAAATAGGAAACCAGCCAAATAGGCCTTTGTTTAATTCCTAAATGTAGCCTGTGCTATCTCCCTCCTAAACCTGTACTCACTTCTTCTCTGTGCACTGATGCTGCGCCCTTAGGTCAACCCTATCAGAAAAATCCCACCCGGACCTCTAGGCCACTCTTCTTTTTAATGGCCGTCACTTTTGCTGTTGAACTCCCTACATTGATCAGATTTAAATTAGCTTTTTTGGAAATCAAATAATTCTCTTAATTTACCTTTTACTTTGTTCTGGGTACTATGTTAAGTCTCTTTTCTATCATTTAATCCACATAACTAATGATGAGATAAATATTATATCTGCTTTAAAGAGAGGAAAACTAAATTTCTGTGCCTAAGCTCACATAGCTGGGAAACAGCAAAGCTAAGATTATAGTTCAGTCCTGATTATAAAAGCTGAGCTTCTTAAACACTGTACACAATGCTTCTTTCCCATGATACTTTTGACATATTGCCTTTTCATTATTATAATCACATATATCTTGGCAGCTCCCACTATAATCCCAAACACTTTCTGTAATTTTTTACTTTGTTTATATATTTATTTTATTAATTCATTTGTCATTTGTGTCACTCATATTATTATAGTATATCATTTGCATTTCTTTGTTGCCATATCATTTTTTCCCCATTCATTCCTGTCTTTCAAAATGAGTTTGTGAAGTGGAATTAAAATTTATTCTGAAATATAGTAAATAATTTGAAAGGTACATTTTTCTTTACTTTTTTAGCTTAATATTTTTAAATTACATGTTACTAGAGAATTCTCTTTTATATATTTAAAAAGAATACAGCTTATCTACATTTGATACATACATCGAAACACTGTAACTTTCCTGATAAAAGCCAAAATGTCAACACCCATTAGCATAAACTTTTATTTCTGGTTAATATGACCCAGGGGTTAGCATTCAAGTTTCATACACACACGCGCACACACACACATATTTATTGTAGCAGCGTAATCAGATAGGATGAAAAATAATGAGGTTTTTTTGTACTGAAAAGGATTGCCATGTAGGTGGGACTTTCTGATTTTTCTCTCCAGGCTCAGTGAATTTTATGGACTTAATCTTGTTTAGAGTATTGGAACACTCAGACTAGCAAACCATTTTGACTGAAACATTTTACAAATGATTAAAGATACTACATTTATTGTTTTACTTTGGCCCATTAAAATAAATGACTTGGGGGAAATTAACCAACAACTTAATATTGCACCCTTTCTTTGTACAGTATTATATTTAACCAGGAATTCAGTTCTTAACCCCAATAATATTCAGATACCTTCCATTTACCTTTAACATGGAAGACTCAATGTTTCATTTGGGAAAAGGGCAGGTAAGTGGGGCTGTGCAGATGCGTCTTGGCATATTCCTCACCACTAGAGATGTCTCAAAATAAGACAGAGCTTCAAATGGGTCTCAACTCACTGCCTTTCTGCAGAAGAATATTGGAAAAACAGGAATTCTCTACTCTCTGCTTTATACTGGCAAGTACAAAATATATGAATCTTAGCCTCTGGAAATTTTAAGTGATTGTTTCATTTACATAGACCCTAGTCTCAAGTAGCCATAATACGATACATGGGAAAAGCATAATACATAATAAAAAATAAAAGTCAGTATAATAGAGTCTAATGGAAATTGTACTTAGAAAGATACAGGGAAAATGTGTTCTTCAGGGCAGGTGAAAAATAACATTGCTATTGAAAAAAAAGATATGCTTAAATTATGGCTGTTCCCACTCACTGCCTCCATCTGAGATGACAAACAAAATTATCTTGCAAATGGTAGATACTTGGAATTTTATTCTTATGTAATAATTTCAGAGGTCATTCTAGATGTATTTTGAAAAAAATGAAATGGATAATTAATTTTAACATCTAATTACTCAAATGAAGAAAATACAAAATAAGAAAAATCAGTGATATTTATACACATATGTATATTTGTTAATATATATGTATAAACTTAAAAGAGCCATTTGAATCTTTTCACTTCATTAAATCCTAATAGGTTACTGAGTAGCGACACAGTTTTGAAGCAACTGAGAGAAAACTCTCAATCTTTTAGTTCTAGAGATATTTGGGAGAAAATAATATGTTATTCCTTCATCACATAAATCCTTTGATCATAGTTCTTTAGACATCCATTTGAAGTTTGAATAATTAGAGAAAATCAAACCTAACTTACACACTGTGTTTTACATTCTTATCGGTTCCATCTACTCTTTCATATTTGATCAAATTATTCCCGTGTTAAGAAATGTTATTTGTGAAGCAAGTGTTTGCAATGTTAAATCTGTATAGACCAGTGAACCTACATGGGTACAAATTGCATTAGTAATCACACCGGGTATTTCAGGAAGGAGAGTGGATAGCACAGGAGGAATAAATGGATGGACAGATGAGTACCTCAGCGTGCTGATCTCTGTATATGAAGAAAAACTTTTTGTTTGAATTTTAGCAACAGGTGAAAAGATGAATGTGTAGGTGCCTTAAAGAGGCAAAGAGCCTGGTTAGTATATGATCTAATGATTAACAATCTAGCAGTATAATGAAGGAGCAGATCACTCACCTGCATCAGGGAACTTTATACCTATGCTACTTAGTATGATAAAAATTGACATTATGAATTTTTTCAGCATACTATGGTACAATAAGGACATGACCAAGTGTTCTTTCTGCATAGTCTAGCCAAATGCCTTTTTGTCACTTAGCTTTATTTCCTTATTAAACACACCAAACATTTTATCTTAGACCCACAAACCTGTAGAGCAAAACCTTCCTAGATTTTTTGCCACCCTATAATATGGGGAAGAGGAGTCCTTAGGGAGGGAAATCATCATAGATACTTTCTGAATCAATCCTGTGAGGAGAATGGAGAAAGGAGACCAAGAAGATAGAGGTAGGAGGGAGAAGGGGGTAGAACATATTACTAAAGAAAGAAGGAAAACATGAACAGAAAGTGAAAGGCTACATAAAGGGGATGGTAGGGTAGGTATTTTGTTATTTATGTGTGTCAGTCTTCTGTCTAATGTATCTCAATTTCCTTTGTTACATTATGTATGTCTGGTCCTAATCTGATTTTTGTAAAATATCACTAGAACTTTCGTTATCTGTTGTATAAAATTATAATTTATCCTTTATTATACTCAATGAGTTGTTATATGTAACAATAGTAACATTCCTTCTATACATGTATAGTTTTGTTATATTGTTGTTTTATAATATATGCAGACACAAAATAAAGAATGCAAATGACACCATCAAACTTTGATTATGAAAGATCATTTTCTTGCCCTTTTACTCACAAGGAGCTTAGATACTCCACCCCAGTGTTCATGGTGTTTATTGTCATTTAGTGAAGCTTGGAAAAGAAGACAAGGAAAGACATAGAAAGCATATTGGAGTAAAAAAAATGTCCTCTGGCTTTCTGTGGGATTTGAGGAGATGGAAATATCCCTCCACTGTGACCATCCAGAGAGATTTCATTAGAAGATTTTCCCTTGTTTACCTCTTCAATGTGTAGCTCTTAAGAAAAAGGATCCAACGTTAGTTGGGGGCTCATTAGCCCTATTACTATAGTCTCATAATTGCAGATAAGTAACCCTTCCCTGCAAAGACAGCTGAAATGGTGCAGAGAAATTAATTCTTGGTAACCCAAAGAGTAGACATTACTTTTTCGACTAAAGTTGTGAAAAATATATCAGACTGTCTTTTTAAATTAAGTCATGTTGGCAAATTCAGCAAAAGCATTTTACTCTGTGATTTGTTCAAGGTACATCTCTAACCATACATAATAAAGACATGTATTGAGATGAAAATGAGTGTAAAGTTAATATCAAGCCAACGACTTTTATATTTGAGAACTATGTAGGTAACGGGAATATGAGAAGCAGGAGGAGACAGGGAAGGAAGGAAGAAAGGAAGGCAGGAGGGAAGGAAGGCAGGAAAGAAGATGTTTTTGCATGTTTGTTTGTTATCCAGCCTGACATCTGTTCCTTTTGGCTGTAGATGGGTTGGAGGAGCCGTGCCCACACACCCACTGAAAATACTGCGATGGTCAGTTCAGGATACAGACTTAGTGGAATCGAGGTGACCCCGTAGGCCAGCGTCAAATAGAGCATGCCTGGGCCCTTGTGCCGCTCTTCACCTGAGCTCTTCCTCACCTAGGGATGTGGGGTTTTTCTGATGTTCTCCTTTAAACATGGAAACTAACTGGATCAGCAGGGTTTCATTTTGCTCACAGCTCTTTAAAATTTGGACTTATGCAAAAAGTCTCTATGTTTAACATTTTTGTTTAAGGCCTGCCTCTCTGATTGAATCAAATTGTCATCGTGGCTTTATCATAGGAAAGCAGTAGTTGAAGCCTGTGACTTGTCTACTGTGTCCCAGCTCCCTGGAAAGCCCATCTGTCCATTCACAAAGTTAGCTGTTGTGCTGGTTGAAAGGAGCTGACTTTGAAATACTGTGAAGATAAAAATACAAGTATTTTCAGTCAGAAGACATTTATAAGTGATATTTGTTAAATATCTTTGAGGTGAGATCCTGAAGATTAATGTGCTTAACAACCTTACAAAAATAATAGCTATTTCCCTTTTACTGAAGCCATAAGTCAGACCAGTTATTGTGTTACTTTTACAAAGTTTACAATTTCTAAACATTCCTTTCAAGTGATATGGCATTGTAATGTTAACTGCAATACCAAGTTAATAGTTTATGTTTTATGTTTATAAGTTTTACGTTTTCTAAAATGTCTTTCAAAAACAGTGTCTTGTTTGAATCTCTCTAAGAAAAAGAAAATCCTTGTGGTAGGTGAGGCAGATATCAGTGTGGCCCCAGTTGATATATGCTTACTTCTGTTAATTTTCCGACATCCCAAAAGACTTGTAGCTAGGTAAAAACCCATCCTCTGATTCTTTCTTTGTCTGTCTTCATAATCCCAAGGTATTAATTATGTCAGTGGAAACATATCATTAAATTTTTTCTTTAATAATTTGAATTCTATCCCAAAGTAAATTTACTGAGAAAGAAAAATCATGTTTTTGAAGGAAAATGGCATTGAAATGTAAAAAGATAGAGCATTAACGGACTAAAAAAATGTCATTTTGAATTGACATTTAATCTTAGATTAAATGAAAACTAACCTTAATCAATATGGATTAACTGTTTTCATTTTTTGCCCATTCAAAGATTTATTTAAGACAATACTGGCTTACAGTTGAAAAAAAATTATATATTTTTGCTGTTCATAATAGTTATTTGGGAGTAATGGAGAGGCCATTTTATTAGTTTAATCATGTTAAGTTTTCCTGTATCTTTTCCTCCCTGCTAGGAAAAGGAAGATGACAAATCAGACACCTCAAGTTCTCAACAGCCGAAAAGCCCACAAGGTTTGAGTGACACAGGATATTCTTCTGATGGCATATCAGGTTCACTTGGTGAAATTCCAAGTCTTATTCCAAGTGATGAGAAGGATTTGCTCAAGGGACTCAAAAAGGACTCGTTTTCACAAGAAAGCAGCCCTTCCAGCCCCTCGGATTTGGCCAAGTTGGAAAGTACAGTCCTGTCCATTTTGGAAGCCCAGGCAAGTACGCTTGTTGAAGAAAGGTCAGAAAAGAAAACACAGCCTCAGCAGGTTTCTCCCGAGCATCCGAAGGATGAGCAGAAAGCTCAGAGTTTAACTGAAACCCTGGATACAACAATTTCAGAAGAGACGCTCAAAGAGGGTCAAGAAGAAAAAGATATGTTTACAAAAGATGCCCAGCTAGATGCTCCTTCCAGGAAGGACCCCAAAGAAAAGTCGGAGTTTGTCGATGACGTAGCTGCAAGAAGACAGCCTTACGATTCAGTTGAAGACAGTAGTGAAAGTGAAAACTCACCTGTCCCACAAAGAAAACGGAGAACTAGCGTCGGTTCTTCGAGCAGCGATGAGTATAAACAGGAAGACAGCCAGGGATCGGGAGAAGAGGAGGACTTTATCCGAAAACAGATCATAGAAATGAGCGCTGATGAAGATGCTTCAGGTTCTGAAGATGACGAGTTCATTAGGAAACAGCTCAAAGAGATTGGTGGTAGTATTGAGAGCCAGAAGAAGGAAGAAACGAAAGGGAAAGGGAAGGTCGCGGCAGGGAAACACAAGCGACTGACTCGAAAAAGCAGCACAAGCTTTGACGACGACGCGGGGAGACGCCATTCGTGGCATGATGAAGATGATGAGACGTTTGATGAAAGTCCTGAAATTAAATACAGAGAAACTAAAAGTCAGGAGGGTGAAGAACTTGTAGTTGCTGGAGGAGGAGGGCTACGTCGCTTTAAAACCATCGAGCTCAACAGCACAATAGCAGACAAATATTCTGCAGAGTCAACCCAGAAAAAAACAACACTGTACTTTGATGAAGAGCCAGAATTAGAAATGGAAAGCCTGACAGACTCTCCAGAAGATAGGTCCAGGGGGGAAGGATCTTCTAGTCTTCATGCTTCCAGCTTCACTCCTGGCACATCCCCTACATCAGTGTCATCGCTCGATGAGGACAGTGACAGTAGCCCAAGTCACAAAAAAGGAGAGAGCAAACAGCAACGCAAAGCTCGGCACAGGTCACACGGTCCTCTTTTACCTACAATTGAAGATTCCTCAGAGGAAGAAGAACTGAGAGAGGAAGAAGAATTATTGAAGGAGCAAGAAAAGCAGCGGGAACTGGAACAGCAGCAAAGAAAGAGTTCTAGTAAAAAATCAAAGAAAGACAAAGATGAACTTCGAGCTCAGAGAAGGAGGGAAAGACCGAAGACACCACCCAGTAATCTCTCTCCCATTGAAGATGCATCTCCAACAGAAGAATTGCGTCAAGCTGCAGAAATGGAGGAGCTCCATCGATCGTCTTGTTCTGAATATTCACCTAGCATAGAGTCAGATCCAGAGGGTTTTGAAATAAGCCCAGAAAAAATAATAGAGGTGCAAAAAGTTTATAAATTACCCACAGCTGTGTCTTTATACTCACCAACAGATGAGCATGCTATTATGCAGAAAGAAGGTGGCCCAAAGGCATTAAAAAGTGCTGAGGAGATATATGAAGAAATGATGCATAAACCCCACAAATATAAAGCTTTTCCAGCTGCAAATGAACGAGATGAAATGTTTGAAAAGGAGCCTTTGTATGGTGGGATGTTAATAGAGGATTACATTTATGAATCTTTAGTAGAGGACACATACAATGGTTCGGTTGATGGCAGCCTGCTAACAAGGCAAGAAGACGAAAATGGATTTATGCAGCAGAGAGGGAGAGAGCAAAAAATAAGACTTCCAGAACAGATTTATGATGATCCTATGCAGAAAATTACAGACCTCCAGAAAGAGTTTTATGAGCTAGAAAGCTTACATTCTGTCGTGCCTCAAGAAGACATTGTTTCAAGTTCTTATATCATCCCAGAAAGCCATGAGATAGTGGATCTGGGTAGTATGGTAACTTCTACCAGTGAAGAAAAACAATTACTAGATGCTGATGCTGCCTATGAAGAGCTCATGAAGAGGCAACAGATGCAGTTAACACCTGAATCCAGCACAGCCCAGCCCCCCGTCAGGGACGACATGACGGAGCCCACTGTGGACTTTGATAGGTTGCCCGATGAATCTTTGACATCAAGTATTCTTTCAGGAGCATCTCTTACAGATTCAACCAGCAGTGCAACACTCTCTATTCCAGACGTTAAAATAACCCAGCATTTTTCAACAGAGGAAATTGAAGATGAATATGTAACCGATTACACAAGAGAAATTCAAGAGATAATTGCCCATGAATCGCTGATTTTGACCTACTCTGAGGCTTCAGAAAGTGCTACATCTGTCCCACCCTCTGATACACCTTCCCTCACATCATCGGTTTCTTCAGTTTGTACCACAGATAGCTCCTCACCCATTACTACCCTGGATAGCATAACTACAGTTTATACAGAGCCAGTAGACATAGTGACTAAATTAGAAGATTCTGAGATGATTTTGTCATCAACCTATTTTCCAGGCAGCATTATAGACTATCCAGAAGAAATAAGTATATCTTTAGATCAGACTACCATACCAGATGGTAGAACTAGTGCTGATCATATTGCAGTTTCCTTATCTGATATGACACCTTCTATCTTAGAATCTGAAGAAACTAAACCCAAGGGGCTAATTGCTGACACTGTTTCCACTGACTTATCTATGTCTGAAAAAGGCCCAGTGAAGAAAGCCAAGAAGGAAACTGGGAATGGAATTATTCTGGAAGTTTTGGAAGCTTACAGAGATAAAAGGAAGGAGTCTGAGGCTGAACTAACAAAAACCAGCCTATCTGAAACTGTGCATGATCAACCACCTTCTGGAACAGCCCTTCCAATGATGGATCAAGTTTCAAGTGCATACTTTGTATCTGGAGAGGTCTTTGGTCAAGCAAAACCTGCATCTCAGTTGCCATCTGGCAGTCTTTCTGTTTCCTCTCTTCCAACTAAAACACGTCCATTCCTACGAAGTTCTTCTTTGGACACATCAGCTCAACCTCCTCCCCCTCCTCCTCCCCCTCCCCCTCCTCCCCCTCCTCCCCCTCCCCCTCCTCCCCCACCACTGCCTCCACCAACTTCGCCTAAACCTGCTATTATTCATCCTAAAAAAAAGTTAACAGTTACAGCTCCAGTGACTCTAACTATGACAGCTACGTCTCTAGTCGACACTGTTACTACTGTAGAGACTCCAGATGTTCCAAGGAGCAATGGGTTACCTGTAACAAAAATATGTACCACTGCACCTCCTCCTGTTCCTCCTAAGCCATCTTCAATTCCATCTAGGCTTGTATTTACACATAGACCTGAGCCAAGCAAACCTCCCATTGCCCCTAAACCATCAGTTCCTCAGCTTCCAATAACTACACAAAAACCAACAGATACACACCCCAAACTAACAGGTATATCTTCACCTTCAAATATGACATTAAATTTAGTCACTACAGCGGATTATAGATTGCCTTCTCCTACCTCCCCACTTTCCCCTCACTCTAACAAATCGTCCCCAAGACTTTCCAAATCCCTCATGGAAACGTATGTGGTTATCACGTTGCCATCTGAACCCGGGACTCCAACAGATTCTTCAGCTAGTCAGGCAATTACCAGTTGGCCCCTCGGATCACCCCTCAAAGATATGATTGCCACCGAACCAGTATTTTCTGTAGTTCCTCCTATGGCAGCTACAGAAATTTCATATTCATCAGAACAGAGCCTGTACATCCCAGGAGCTTTGCAGACATTTTCTGCTATCCCTGTCACAACACTGTCTTCATGTCAAGCAGCCCCAAGTTCATTTACAGAGCTTCTCACAACTGAAGTTTCTAAGGCTGAGGTTTCAGCAGCCAGAAGTACAGTCTCTGGTGTTGGTCTTGGCAGCGTCTCTATAACAATTCCTCCGGAGCCTCTTGCTTTAGATAACCTGCATTTAGAAAAGCATCAGCATAAAGAAAGTGGAAAGTTGCAACTTATTGGTGATGCCATTGATTTGCGTACAGTACCAAAAGCAGGAGTTAAAGTAACTGAAAAATGTATGGATCTTTCTGCTTCTGCAGTGGATGTGAAAAGGCAGACCACAGCAAAAGAAGCTTATGGGAGACAAATCAGTGCTGTCCAACCCTCTATTATAAATCTCAGTGCAGCTTCCTCAGCAGCGACTCCAATATCCCTGGTCGCCGAGACAGTGGCTGCCGTCGCATGCACAGCTGGTTACACCGCAGGCACAGAAAGCCTGGTGGGTGTAGAACACGCAGCACCACCACCACTTCAGCTTACTACATCAAAGCATGCTGAGCCCCCATACAGGATGCCAAGTGGCCAGCCCTTTCCTACAGTTAGGCAGGAAGCACCAATAAACTTGTCTTTAAGTACTTCAGCACACCCAGTGACACTGGCTACTGCAAAGCCTGTTACTGTGCCTCCTGTTGGTGTCACAAATGGATGGACGGATGGCACCACACCCCAGGGAATCACTGATGGTGAAGCGGTGGATCTCAGCACCACAAAGTCTCACAGGACTGTTGTAACAATGGATGAGTCCACTTCAGGTGTGGTGACCAAAATAATAGAAGATGATGAAAAACCTGTTGATCTGACCGCAGGGAGAAGAGCTGTGTGCTGTGATGTGGTTTATAAGTTACCTTTCGGGAGGAGCTGCACAGCACAGCAGCCTGCAGCTACTCTCCCTGAGGATCGTTTCGGCTATAGGGACGACCACTATCAGTATGATCGATCAGGGCAGTATGGCTACAGAGGGATTGGGGGAATGAAGCCTTCCATGTCTGACACTAATTTAGCAGAAGCTGGACATTTTTTCTATAAAAGTAAGAATGCTTTTGATTATTCAGGAGAAACTGATGCAGCAGTAGATCTAACTTCAGGGAGAAGTTCCGCAGGTCAGTATGATGTGGCAGCAGACCTTTCCTTGAAATATCATTATGGTGTTCCTCATCTCATTTCAGGATGAAAATGTGGTCCCTTTTTCCATTTTGTTACTTTTTCTCTTCCTTTGGATATTTTGGCAACATATTTGGAGTACATGTGCGCTTCTGTTTCTTCATTTTTTTTTTAATTTGTTCTGCCCAGAGTCACCTGCATGTGCCTGCATGTTCAGCATTGCTTTTATTCGGCATCTAATTAGGTTAACCAGTGAATTTGCATGCAGTCCCATTCATTATGTTCATCAAGATTGAGAGCTCTTTCAGACCCAAAAAGCATCATTCATTCTGGGAACTGGACTATAACTATACCCTGTATTTCAGGTGAGGTAATGGATTATTCAAGCAAGACTGCAGGCCCATATCCAGAAACACGACAAGTCATTTCAGGAGCTGGCATTAGTACCCCGCAGTATTCCACAGCAAGAATGACTCCACCTCCAGCCCAGTATGGTGTGGGGAGTGTTTTGAGGTCAACTAACGGGGTTGTCTATTCTTCAGTGGCAACTCCAGTTCCCTCCACATTTGCTATCACCACACAACCCGGCTCCATTTTCAGCACCACCATGAGGGATCTGTCTGGTGTGCATACAACTGATGCAGTGACTTCATTATCCACCTTGCACCAGAGCCAGCCGATGCCTAGATCATATTTCTTAACAACAGGTGCATCTGAAACAGACATTGTAGTAACTGGTATTGATATCAATGCCAGTCCTCAAACTATTACTATGGAAACTCTTACTGCTGAGACAATAGACTCGGTTCCCACTTTAACCACAGCATCTGAAGTGTTTTCTGAAGTGGTGGGAGATGAAAGTGCTATTTTAATTGTCCCCGAAGAAGATAAACAACAACAGCAGCTAGACTTGGAGCGTGAGCTCTTGGAGCTGGAGAAAATTAAGCAACAGCGTTTTGCTGAGGAATTGGAGTGGGAACGTCAGGAAATTCAAAGGTTCCGAGAACAAGAAAAGATCATGGTTCAAAAAAAGCTCGAGGAACTGCAGTCTATGAAACAGCACCTTCTCTATCAGCAAGAAGAAGAGCGTCAAGCCCAGTTCATGATGAGGCAGGAGACATTAGCTCAGCAGCAGTTACAGCTGGAGCAGATCCAGCAGCTGCAGCAAAAGCTTCACCAGCAGCTAGAGGAGCAGAAGATTCGCCAGATCTACCAGTATAACTACGACCCCTCTGGAACTGCTTCTCCACAAACCACCACGGAGCAAGCGATGTTGGAAGGTCAGTACGCCGCTCCAGAAGGCGGTCAGTTTTGGGCGGCTGAAGATGCCACCACCACCGCCTCGGCCGTTGTGGCGATTGAAATTCCACAAAGCCAAGGGTGGTACACGGTCCAGTCCGACGGCGTCACTCAGTACATCGCCCCACCTGGCATCCTGAGTACAGTTTCAGAAATACCTTTAACGGATGTTGTTGTGAAAGATGAAAAACAACCCAAAAAGAGAAGCTCTGGAGCTAAAGCCCGCGGACAGTACGATGAGACAGGGGAACATCTGGCAGAGGACCCCCGCTGTTTTAAAAAGATAGTAGACAGTGGAGTGCAGACTGATGAGGAAGATGCTGCAGATCGGAGTTATGTGAGTAGGAGAAGGAAAACTAAGAAGAGTGTTGATACCAGTGTCCAAACTGATGACGAAGATCAGGATGACTGGGACGTGCCTACTCGGTCGAGGAGAAAAACTCGCGTAGCAAAATATGGTGACAGCACTGCAGAGGCTGAGAAGACCAGACCCCTTTCCAAAGTCTCCAGCGTAGGCGTCCAGACAGTGGCAGAGATGTCTGTGCAAACTGAACCCGTCGGAACCATACGGACACCTTCGATACGGGCGCGCGTGGATGCCAAGGTAGAAATAACTAAACACATTTCAGCACCTGAAAAGACTTACAAAGGGGGCAGTTTAGGATGCCAGACAGAAGCAGAGTCAGACACACAGAGTCCTCAATATCTGAGTGCCACATCTCCACCCAAAGACAAGAAACGCCCAACACCTTTAGAGATCGGTTACTCATCTCACCTTCGGGCAGATTCCACCCTGCAGCTGGCTCCTTCCCCACCCAAATCTCCAAAAGTCCTTTATTCACCCATCTCACCACTTTCACCAGGCAAAGCCTTAGAATCAGCCTTTGTACCTTATGAAAAACCCCTCCCTGATGACATAAGTCCACAGAAAGTACTGCATCCAGATATGGCTAAAGTTCCCCCAGCGAGTCCTAAGACAGCCAAGATGATGCAGCGGTCCATGTCTGACCCCAAGCCTCTGAGTCCAACAGCAGACGAAAATTCCAGGGCTCCTTTTCAGTATACCGAGGGCTACACGGTAAGAGTGATTCTTTTCAGTTAGAAGACAGTGGATGAGTTGATGTTAACCATGTGTTTGCAGACTTTAGGAAGCAGTAACGCTCCTGGTACCTCAGGAACCCAATACCAAATTTCAGTGAGTATCATTCCATTAGTAATTTGGGGAAGAAATAGAAATGTATACATTCCCACAAAAAGAAAACATGTTCTTTTTTGTGAGGCAAGATGAGAAAGGAGTTTGTTGTTTTATGACTTAATGAGACTGAAAGTTTTGTTCTCATCTTGAAATCTCCCGTGTTTGTTGTAGACTGAGATTTCAGTGAGTGTAATTAATACTCACATTCAACGATCGTATAAACATTGGATATAAACAAATAAGGCAAAGGATGGCCATAAATTTAGACCCATGGATACTGGAATTCTTAGTGGGAAGGTCTTTGGAGATTATCTAGTCAGTTTCTTCTTCCTCCAGCCAGAAGGTTTTCATAAAAGGGCTTAGGGCATTTACTTCTCAAAAGAGAAGATTTCTAGGGCAGGTAGGTGAAAGCATAATACGATCTTCATAGTTCATCCATTCTTATTTTGTTTCTGGTGACTGTCTTAATCTATTCTTAAGTAAGCCTTAGTCCTGGTGATTATAGAAGCAAAAATAATTTGTATGTTTCTTTGAATAATAGAGATTAAAAATTATTAATTTGAAAATATATAGGTATGCTTTAAAGGGAAAAGTACATATATAGATATTTGGGACGCAGTTGTGAAGATCGCTATAGCTGAAAAGAAGAAATGTTAATAATCAGCAATAAAAGCGGACATGTCCTACTTAAAATCCAATATATAATTCTTTAGAAAGTTATTGATAAATATGATGGTTGAATTTAAAAGTTTCCCTTCATGAACTGGTTTTTGAATTCTAGATCTTTAAACCCCAAAGATTCTAGATGGGCTTTTCTAGATATTGCTATTTATCTCCACTGACCCATATACATGGTGGAACAAAAGTAGGTTTATAGTTGTGAGTGTGCAAAACAGTTTATTCTAGTATTATTATTTATTAATTATTATTTTCCATACGAACAGCTGTAAACCTATTTTTGCCATACCCTGTATGTTAAACATTGGCTGTCGAATGAAAAATATGCCATTATATATGACTGTAAGTCTGTTTATATGTATATAGACATATCCATAGCCACATTAATAAATTACAAATTCATGTTTAAGTTTTCTAGTTTTATAGTGGCATTTTGATATTATGGACTTTCTTAAACAGTATATCCTAAATGTAAAACTTTTTTCATATGAGGGACAGAGGTCATAACTGTTAAATCAGGGAACCACTGGTACATTGAGATTTTATTCAGTTTACAGAGAATTATTTTATGTATAGCTTTGTTTCTAGAATTAAATCTATTGTGAGAAGGGATTATAACTCAGTTATAATAAATAGATATCTTTACAGCTGTGGCCTATAAATTAATCTAAAGAGTTAATTGGAAAACTTTGAAAATGTGTTTTTTAATAGTATTTGAAAGTAATGTTCAAGGCTTCTGTCACTAGAAAGAATAGGCTTTTCTGGTTGATATATCAATTATTTACTTAATCTATGGCTCTGAACTCTTAGTTCAAACTAACTCAGTTAAAGAAGAGATTCAGGTTGTCAATATTTTTTCCTCACAGTATTCACTTTGGACTTGGAAGTACGAAATGAAAGATACAGTGGGTTGTATGGGTTGTATTATTTATTGTATCAGTAATATTGATTAACTATTTAATCATAAAAAGTTGAGTAGAATTGCTAAATAATATCCTGAACCTGAAAAATCCCAGGTGAATTGAGCCTTGGAACACAATTCAATAGCTCATTTTTCTAATTGGTCAAGCTCCATGTATGCTTTAATATGGAATAATTATGTACAAACTCAAAGATGTTGTTTTATTGCACACACAAGGCATGCCATTTGATATACAGGCACAGTTTTTAGCACTTTAGATACTTTGATACTAAAGTGTGAATTTTACAGTGTGTGTTTTTTTGCAAATTTTTAGTTGTGCTTTGAGTCTGTTTTAAATAAAATTAATTTCTTACTTATAAGCCTGGATCACTAAGTATTAGTTGTACTGAAATGAATAATCTTCTAAATGATATTTATAGTGATATAGGTTTAAGTCTAGCTTAGTAGTTTACATATTGTTAATTTTCTCTGAAAACAATCACACCATTCAGTTGGAATTGAGACATCATAGTAACACTTACAATACAGCATGAAAGATGAGTTTTATACTAGATGAGATTTTGTGGTACAATCCCCTCTTCCTGAAGGTGTCAGGAAATGTTTCAAAGAGGAGATTCTGAAACATGAAGGTGAGATTTCTGTTTTACCATGAAGAGAAATGACAGTTATTCTAAATAGAGGGAACAAAAGGTGCAGATGTTCAGATTGGTGAACAGATGTAAAGCAACGAGGTAGGAGAAAGGTTTACTGTAACTGAAACCGGAAACTTGCAAAGGAACAGGTTGCAGGGGACCTAATTTGCCAAGTTAGAGTTCAGATTTACTTCCCTTGGGCTATAGGGAGCCAAGATCAAAGCCACCGTCATTTTTTAATTTACGCTTTGCACTAGCCCTTGGACTCCCTCCGCTCTCGTCTTCCTTACCGTCAGTTCTCTCAGCTGCATCTAGGGTGATTTTCTAAAATCTACATCAAATTACATCATGCATTCCCCAGAATAAACTCTCCAACAGATGTTCATCAAATTCAGAATATATTAGAATTTTTTTAACATGGACTCATATGACCACATTTGCCTCCTGCCCACCTTGTTGCTCTGCTTCCAACCGCTGACCTTGCCCTTCTTTCCTTCTTTGGATGTGCCAACCTCACCCTCACCCGGGACCATGTCTGGATCTCTTTCCCCAGATCTTTGCCTGGCTAACTCCTGTGTACAGATTTCTACTTAAATTTCACTTCCACAGAGAGGCTCTCCTTAGCTTATTCTCTAAAAAAGTCAACTTGTCACCATGAATCTCCACAACTGCATCATCTTCATTTGTATATATTACTTATTAATCAAATATCATCTTTCTTCCTCAGTGGAACATAGCCTGTACAACAGCAGGAATTCTGCTTTGTTTGCTGCTCTAGTCCCAAGTGCCTAGAACAAAGTAGGCCCTCAACATTTATTAAATCACTGTATAAAGGGGCCAGTATAGGTATAGAGGCGATGGTATGAAACATGCATTAAAAGACTCGGGCTGCTTACCTTTTAATTACCACAAACTAGACCCATCCTAGCCAGTCTTGTTGATAATCTGAACTTTTATCTCCTTTGCTTAAAATGTCAATTCCACTTTATTTTTATGTAGACATCCACAGTTGAAGTATATTTAGCTATTCAGACAGTCCAGCTGCCTTGGAAATGAGGAACTAAGCCCAGAATAGGCCATTGACTTTATCATGGTTCCTTAATAAGCCAAAAACGTGACCAGAATTAGAATATTAGACTCTGCATGTTATAGCTCTTATCCTTTATTTGTGTCGTCTGATACTGGACATTTAAAAAAAAATTTTTTGAACATGTTTTTATTGATTTCGGACAGAGGAAGGGAGAGGGAGAGAGAAACATCAATGATGAGAGAGGCATTGATCGGCTTTTCCTGCACACCCCCCACTGGGGATCAAGCCGGCAACCGGGGCATGTGCCCTGACCGGGCATCAAACCCAACTTCCTGGTTCATGGGTTGATGCTCAACCACTGAGCCACGCCAGCCAGGCTGGACATTTTTTAATATTTTTCTTAAAAATTCAATACCTTGTTTGGTGTCCGTCTTTTTATCTTGTAATTTCCTCTGCTCTTTCTTAAATTCCCGTTTGAATCCCTCTTAATTAGATTTATTCATTTTTTAATTTATTCCTGTTTGCATTCATTCATCTCATTCATTCATTGCTCTTTTCCAGACACTCTGGAAAACTCTACAAATAGAAGATGAACCAGAGAGGCAGCGATCCTGCCTAGTCCCCTGCCACTGGGCTTGTTTTGTTCTTCTTGCCCATATATTGTATTCATTGGCTAAGGTTCTCATAACAAAGTACCACAGGCTAGTTGGCTTAAACAACGGAAGTTTGTTGTTACAGTTCTAGAGGCTAGATGTCCAAAATGAAGGTGTCAGCTGCGTCGGTTCACTCTGAGGGCCGTCTGGGCCACTCTCCTAGCTTCTGCTGGCCTCTAGTATTTCTTGTCTTGTGGTTGATGGTCTCCCTGTGTCTCTTAACATTGTCCTCCCTCTTTGTGTCTCTGTCCGTGTGTTAAATTTCCCCTTTAGAAGGACAACAGTCGTATTGATTAGGTCCCACATAAATGACCTTGATTTAACTTGGTTCCCTCTGTAAATACCCTGTGTCTGAATAGTTTCGCGTTCTGAGGTACTAGGGCTTAGGACTACAACACATCTTTTCTTTTGGAGGGGGAGAGGCACCATGCAAGCCGCAACACGTATGAAAGCACTATATTGCATTTTTTGTTTGTTCACAGCAAATGTGGACTTTTTTTAGTTTGTTTTCGGCCCTCTTTCCCTACATTTTTTTTTTTTTCTTAGTGACTATCTCACAGACTTTTTTGGAGAGCTTGAATTATTACTTTTTCATTATGAGTAAAATCTCCCTGGAGTTTTAAAATATTTGTATTAGTTGTGCAATTTGGAACATCAGAGATTTAAATTTTATTCCATAGGAATTCAACTATGTGGCATAAGATACTTTAATATCATTTTACCATCATAGATTTGGTTACATCTTTGACTTAGAAATTCCAAGGCAGGAGCATATATTGTCTAGTTAGTGTTTCACTGGCATTTGAGTTCATGCTGCCGCTAAGATATCTTATACATTCAGTTGATTACAATTAGCATTAATTAACAAAATCATAAAATAATAGACATAGTGGACATCACTAGAGCAAGGAGCTATCTGAGATTATTTTATTGTTATGCAATATTCTCCAATGTCTTTAAGAAGTGAGCACTATCCTTTTATAGACCCCTTCACTCTGGTTCGATAGCCAAATTCCATTTTTTGACAGCATTTATTTAACCAACAGTTTTGTCTTGCAGTCTACTTCTCTTTATGAATAAAAATTTTTAACTGAGTAAAGATGGAAAAAATTACTTTTTTAAAAAAATCCTTTAGTTTTCTCCCCAGAAAAATTCCCAAGAGGTACAACTAAAACAAAGTCAGAATTTATTCCTTCCCCTACAGTTAAGCTTGCTACTTAGATATGACTTGATAATGTGTTTTCATAGTGACTTAGAAAAAGCACAGAAAGAAGTATGGTTCCAAATGAAAGGTAGTATGTAAACAGTGATTTTCTAACTTTTAACAGTAGAACTTGTTTTCAATTAAAATGTCTTATGAAAGCCAGAGAGTTAAAAATGGTGGAAACTGGTATAGAGTGATCAAATACGTATCTGTAATGATTGAATGAAGGAACATTTATAACCTTCCATCCTTAAGTCTGGCAATTGTGTCCAGTACAGTTGATTCCCTTTCCTCACATTGACATTGGCAACATTTGTCTTTCCTTAACAGAAATTTGCCAACTATCATTAAAGAACTGTACTTTATGGGTTGGTAGAAATAATTCTCAAATCTCCTACTAACTGTGTGCCTTTCATATTCTGTGGAGTATATAATGCTGCTTCTCAAGAAATTTCAGATTCCTATTCTCTATCACTGTGTTTAATTTACTCTTTTGGGTCATGAGGCCTTCCTTAACTGACCAGTTGAAAACCACCCACTTTTTAAACACTCTCCCCTTACCCCCTTCTTGATTTGTCTCCGTATCACATGCGTCATCAGGAATATTGTGTTTGTTTGTTTGTTTGTTTGTTTATTTAATATATCTTTATTGATTTCAGAGAGAGGAAGGGAGAGGAATAGAGAGATAGAAACATCAAAGATGAGAGAGTCATTGATTGGCTGCCTCCGGTGCGCCCCCAACTAGAGGTGGAGCCCACAACCGGGCATGTGCCCTGACCGGGAATCGAACCCCGATCACCTGGATCCCAGGTCGATGTTCAACCGCTGAGCCACGCCCGGCTGGGCTGTTTCCTTATTTATTGTTCCTCTTCCCCCAGCAGAATTTATGGGTGAAGATTTTTGTTTATTACGTTCACTGTTATGTCCCCATTGCCTAGAAAGATGCCTGATTCTTAGTTAGATTCCCTATAGCAATAAATTAATTTGATGAATTAGTGAATAAATGGACCTCTTTATCCATGAAACGGCTTTCAGTTTGGAGGAATTCACCAATTTCTTACTCCCACATAAAACAAAAATATAAAAAGAAAGCAAACAAAATTTTACTCATCCGTCCCCTGCACTTTTTGTGTGGTTCTGTTACAGGTTTTCCTTTTGCTTTCTCTGTATTTTTCTTCCAATTGCTTAATGGGTGACACTGTACTCTCTCAAATTCATTTCAGTCCATTATTTTTGTGGACATCTGTGGATCATGTCTAGCATCACATCTACAAAATGTTCTTAAACCAGAGGGCCAAATGTGTATCTTATGCCCTTTGTCTTTATTCTACACAGTGAGACTGTGATTATATCATTAACCACAGATGATTGATGACTTCAAGAAGGAAGGTTAATAATATAGCATGTTCTTAAAAATATGTATAATATAGCATGTTATTTTCAAAATTGGGAGAAAGTGATGTTATCCATTGGGAGAAATAGTAATGTGAATTCAAAGAATTTGTCTGGAGCTGGAAGGGATCTAATTCATTCTAAGATTTTTCTATCTTAAAAAAATGATATTTTAAAATGATTTCTCTATCAAAAAAGGCATATATTTCATAAGTGGCACGTATTTTGTCAATGATGTACACTCCACTTTTTGTACTAAAATGCGCTACATTTAAAATGTTATCACCTTTACAAGGTTTTAAAAATACATAGGGCATTAGGTATTAAAGTTGATTAGTCCTACCGTAGACTTACTGTACAAGTTTAGAGCTGTTCTAGTAATAGCTAAACTCCTTATTAAAATTATTTTATGCTAGAGTTTAAGCCAGAATCCTATTGCTAAGCAGATGAAATTCATGAGGCGATTTTTACAAGGATATGTTTTGCTTCACTGATTGCTATTTTCATAGCTATATTTTAAGATTTTTGGAATGGTTTAATGTCTATTTCTAAGGGTAATTTCCATAATTAAATTGAGAACTTTTATTTCTGTCCATTTTATTTCTGTCAGAATGTACAGTTTAAGAAATAATAATTTTGGTAGCCAAGTGTGATTTGAAGGAAAATATTTATTAGCTTTTGTTTTTCATTACTTTCTTTGAAAAGCAACATAAGAAATCAGTCTATTAAGACTGACTTTGATGAAAACACCTGTTTTATAATGGTGTTATTTACATATATCAGAAAGATTATTCATATAATTTAAGATTCTCTAACTGACTGCCTTAGCTTTTACTGAAAAATTTACAATCAACTGAAATGATTATGATATACAAATATTTGAAAGTTTGAGGTATAAGGTATATAGTGGCATTACAATATATTCCAATAGTTGCTTGACATTTTCCTGTCATTGTATTCAACATCAAAATAGTATATATTTATGATAGGCATATATGTGTATACATACTTACATATAATAAACGTATACATAATATGTTTAATGCTTTTATAGCATCTTATAACTAATAAAATATTTTCACTGCAGTTGCTTTGTTGAGATCCAAACCACTTATTTTTTATATGCTTTATGTTTATTTTTATTCCATATTTTAAAGAAGAGGAACCTGAAGTGTTCTTTTTACCCCTACTCCCAGACCATATTTGCATTAAATGAGGCCCCAATATTTAACAGTATTTTCTGTTTGGTGATGTTCTGTATCTTGAATTATGTACAGAATTTGAATTAGGAGGGCAGTAGAACAAGTGTGGTGAGCTAAACTAAGTCTTAAATGAACTGGCTAAATAAACTAAGGTAGTGTAGCCTGAAGCTATAAACAACAAAGGGAATTTTTATCTATTTTATTTTAACCTCAAAAATGAGTTAAAACAGTTGAAAAAGTTAACCTTAATGGTTGAAAACAATATAAGAAATCACTAAGCTAGATTTATAGAACTGCTATCTTTTTTTTTTGGTTGAAAAAATTTCATGAGATGGCAAACAGAAACAGTTTTGTGAAGAACAATATATAACCCTCCTGAAGGAATACAGTATCAGTAAAAGTAGAAGATTTGAAGCTAAACTGATTGATTGGTTACACTCCTCACTCCCACTCCTTTCTCCCTCCTCAAGTGAATGATTAAATATAAGTGTATGAAAAAATATATATACAATTGTTTGGGCTCTCTGATAAACTATTTTATCTACGTGAATAAATTATTTTTATTAAGTTGGACCAGATTTTAATTTCTTACCTATTAGGTAGTATGTTTTAGCAAGATAAGGACAAGTCAAGTCCTCATTGTTTTTTCTGATAAACTCAGTCCTAAATCACAGATCTCAATATCCAGGCAGAGAGGATAAGTGCGTGGCTTATTTATTTCTTTAACTCTGATGAAATCACTGCGTAAAGTACTAATTGATGCTGATTGTTAATAGTTTTATAATACTTCATAAAAACTTTACATCACAGCATTGATTTTCTTTTGACATGGATAAGTATGCATGAATTTCTTCAGTGTGTTATGGATATTAAAATGATAGAAATGTTTCTAACAAAACAGCAATATTACTGTATTCTTAATAAAACTTTTTTGTTGGTGCTTTCAGCCAGTTCTTCCCTTTCTGGCAGTAGCTGATGCCTGTAAATACTCAAATGCAGAACGATCATTAAGCTCAGATTTCACTATTTATCCAGTTGGGAAATCCTCATCACCATCCAAGTACACCCCTATTCTCATGTAATTGAATGTGTAGAATTGAGAATTGAAAAAGAAGTTAACCTCTTAAAATGACATTTAGTAAAAATATTGTCATATTTATATAAACTCATGAGCTTTATCTTTTAGAAGACTGAATAAAATATTTCTTGCCACTTTGTTTAATTGCCATCTTTTATCCATTGTTAATGGTATTGTCTTCTAAAGAACTCAATAGTTAGGCAGTTTATATTGAATAAGGGCCATGGTCACGTACTTTACAAGAAAATTTAATTTAATTTGGAGGATCTATTTTACATGATTTGGGTTTATGAAAAAGAAATACTTCATTCACTGCAAACATATGTGATAAAAGTAACTCTGAGCTATTTTAAGGTCATGTTCCAAGTGTGTGTTCTAGTCCAGAGGATAATCAGTGAGAGAGAAGCAAACAAACAAAAGAGGTTCCTGTGATTTTTGTGGTTAGGCATTTCAAGAGTCTGAATGTAAAATACCTTTGTTATCTCAAGATAATTTAGTAAAGACTCTGTGCCACTATTAAAATGGTCATTGTATTTTCCATGGCTTTTGATAGGTAGTTATTGACTCATCATTTCTCAAATTGCTAATGACCTGATGCTTTAGAGAACACATCATGTAGTAATCAATCATAATTTTAATACCCCATGTGTAGAGTCAGATGTTTACACTTTACAGCATTTGAAATAAACTTAAATTTGTTCCAATGAGAGATTGCCAATGAGAAAATATTTTATAGAAGCATTAGAGTCACTAAAATCTCTCTTATGGATCAATAATTTGTTCTCAAAACGGAATAATTCATAGGCAGGCAGTACTACAATACTCAGCCATGCTGCAGTACAAGAAATGACTGCTGTAAAGAAAAGAGGGAAGATGCTTTATACTTTTACATTTACGTTTCTGGATAAGGTTTAATGTTAATTCTTGGAAACTTTTATTATTTTTGTTATTCTACTTCAGATTGCTTGCAGAAACCATTTAACACATTTTCTGATAAAGGAAGGTAGTCATTATCTCATGGTAAGGATATTAGAACTATAAACGATTTTTTGACCTTGAAGAAGGAACCAGCATTAGATGCTCAGAGCATTCGTGTCCTGGTCCAGCAGCACCAGGCAGATGTAATCGAGAGAATAGGACGTTATCTGTGTTAATTTTCCAGTGAGCTGATCTGTTACTTCAATTCTTACGCTATTTTGTTTTCATAGTCTTTAGGTTGTCAGTGCTTTTCAATTACTTCTTTGTTTCTCTTTATGCTTATGGGTCATCAAGCCTTCTTTCTGTCTAGCTAAGAGCATATAGGCAAAATATGCTTTGCTGCCCCAATAAATATTTGAAGTTGTAACTACAAAAAGAGTGATTTTAAACTTAATAATAATGATTTGACATTAGGAGACTAAAAGGAAAAGGAGGTCACCGGTATCTTCAAGCATTTTCTTTTCTCCTAGAAAAACAAACAAGAGAACATGCTGTTGAATGAGGCAACAAACTAGTTAAGAAATATATCTGTATTTTTACATAGCAATACATCTTTTAAATGAAAATATAAAATTGAGAAACATATGTCCCTTACTTCTGATACCATTGTCATTAGCCTCACTTTATTTTTTCTACCCTTGTTGTTAGTAAATGTCTCATTTTACGACACTGAAGTATTAAATTTTTTAATACTTTAAAGCAAATTAAGCTATTGAAAATAGTGCCACAAAGATCATTAATGCACACGTATTTGTTTGAGCACCTATTTTCAGTTCTTTTGGGTATATACTTACGAGTGGAATTGCTGGGTCATATGGTAATTTCATAATTAGCTTTTTAAGGAACTGTGAAACATTTTTCCATGGCAGGTGAACCATTTTACATTTTTATCAGCAATATGTAAGGGTTTCAACTTCTCCATATTCTTCCCTGTACTTGTTATTTTCCATTTTTTATTATTACCATCCTAGTGGGTAAGAATTAGTATCTCATTGTGATTTGAATATGCATTTCAGAAATGACTAATGATATTGAGAATCTTTTTTATGTGCTTCTAGACCATTTGTATTTCTCATTAGGAGAAATGACTATTGAAGTCTTTTGCCCAGTTTTTAATTGGGCTATTTGTTGTTGTTGGGTTGTAAGAGTTCTTTATATATTCTGGATATTAGACCATATGATTTGCAAGTATTTCCCCCATTCTGTAGATTGTCTTTTCACCTTCTATACAATGTTCTTCGATGAACAAATTTTTAAAAATTTTATGAAGTTTAATTTATTTTTTTCTTTTGTTACTTATGTTTTTATTGTCATACGTAACAATTCATTGCCAAATCCAAAGTCACAAAGATTTATCCCTATGTTTTGTTTTCTTCTGAGAATTTTGTGATTATAGCTCTTTTATGTAGGTTATTGATCTATGTTGAGTTAATATTTGCATGGGAGGTAGGTATCCACCTTAATTTTTTTGCATCTGGATGTACAGCATCATTTGTTGAAAAAACTGTTCTTTCCCTATTGGTCTTTGGAACCCTTGTTGAAAATGAAATAGCCATAAATGTAAGGGCTTATTACTATACTCTCAATTGTATTCTGTTGATCTATGTATGTCCTTATGCCAGTATCACACTGTTTTGATTACTGTACCTTTGAAGTTTTGTGAAATAAGGAAGTGTGGGTCCTCAAACTTTGATTTCAATATTGTTTTGGCTGTTTGGGGCTCTTTGAAATTACATATGAATTTGCTGATCAGCTTTTCTATTTCTGCAAAGAAGGCCATTGGAATTTTCATAGAAAGTGCATTGAGCCTGTAGATCACTTTGGGTGATATTGCCATCTTAACCTTATATTAATTCTCCCATTCCATGTACACTGGATATCTTTTCATTTATTTAGCTCTTCTTTATTAAACTTTGTAACAAAGTTTTGTAACATTTGGCATACAAGTCTTTCACCTCATTGGTGGAATTGTTGCTAGATATTTTATTCTTTGAATAATGTTATAAATGAAATTTTCTTGATTTCCTTTTCAGGTTAGCCATTGCACGTGTATAGAAACACAACTGACATTTTTTTATATTGATCTTGTAGCCTGCAACTTTGCTGAATTTGTTTATTAGCTAAGTTTCATTATGCATTCGTAGTATTTTCTATACATAGGATCATGTAATCTGTGAATGAATTGCTTTATTTCTTCCTTTCCAGTTTGGATGTCTTTTATTTATTTTTCTTGCTTAATTTCTTTTACTAGAACTTTCAATACAGTACAGAATAGCAGTGGTAAAAGTAGACTTCCTTTTCTTATTTCTTATCTCAGAGGAAAAGCTTTTAGTCTTTTTTCACCATGAATTCTCTCACTGTTAAGTATGATGTTAGCTATGGATTTTTTATAAATGCCCTTTATCATTTTTTTTGTGTTATTGCTATGAAAGGATGCTGGCTTTCTCTGCATCAATTGAGGTGCTCATAATAGGTTTTTTTTTTCTTTATTCTATTGTAATTCTGTATTACACTGATTGATTTTGGTATTTTGTATATTAAATCACATTGCATTCCAGTGATAAATTTCACTAATTCATCATTTTAATGCCGTTGAATTTGGTTTACTAGTATTTTATTGAGGAATTTTGCATCTATTTTCCTAAGTGATATTGGCCTGTAGGTTACTTTTTTATGACATATTTGGTATCAAGCTAATATTCTCCTCATAAAATAAATTGGAAAGTATACTCTCCTCTTCTATTTTAAAAAATATTTCAGGAAAACTGGCACTCATTCTTCTTTAAGAGTTTGGTAGAATTCACCAGGGAATCAGTCTGAACCTGGGTTATTTTTTGTTACCTTTTGGAGGTTTTTTTTATTACTGATTCAATTTCTTTACTTATAAATCTGTTCAATTTTTTAAAAAAATTAAATTTCTAGGACTTTGTCCATTTCAATTTTATCTAGGTTATTTAGTTTGTTGGCATGAAATTGTTTGTAGAATTCTCATGTAATCCTTTTTATTTATGTAAGTTCGCTCCTAAATCCCTATTCTTATTTATTATTTTATTTATTTGTGTCTTCTATTTTTTTCTTAGTCAGTCTAACTAAAATTTTGTCAGTTGTCTTGATATTTACAAATAACCAACTTTTGATATTATCGATTCTATTTTCTGTATTTCATTTATTTTTAATTTTTTTTTCTTCTATTAGTTTGCTCTTCTTTTTTTGAGTTCCATAGAAGTCAAGTTAGGATATTGATTTGAGAACTTTCTTTTTTTTAATGTATGCATTACAGCTCTGAACTTCCTTCTTATAACTGATGTCACTGTGTGTCATGTTTTGTCATCTTGGTTTTTTATTTTCATTCATTCTAAAGTATTTTCTCATTTCCCACGTCATTTCTTTTCTGATCCACTTGTTGTTCAAAAGTGTATGGTTTGATTTTCACATACTTATGAATTTTTCAGTTTTTCTTTTTGTATTGATTTCTAGCTTCATTCCACTGTAATCAGAGAAAATACTTTATATGATTTCAGTCTTTTAAAATTTGTTGATATTTGTATTGTGGCCTGACATATAGTCTATCTGGAAGATATTCCAAGTGCACTTCACAAAAATGTGTATTGTGCACTTGTTGAGGAGAATGTTCTGTATGTTTATTCTAATTGGTTTATGGTATTTTAAGTCCTCTGGTTCCTATTTTATCTGTCTAGATGTTGTATCTGAGCTGGAGAATGGCGAATTGTAAGACAGTAAGCAAAAATCCCACAGTGCTTTTTTACTGAATTATAGTAGTCTCTTTCTTCATTGAGCATTCCCCTGTTTGCTCTAAGCTTTTTTAGTAGATTCTAGAGTTCCAAAAATGTTGATTCTGTCTGTTTTTGCGAGCCTAAAGGTTGATTTAGTGGAAGGATCAATTCTTGGAATTTCCCACTTTGCCATTTCTACGATGTCGCTCCAGTCATGGCATAGAATTTTAATTTATAATTTGTTCTGTTTCACTTTTGGCATACAGGTAATACAAATAATTAATAGCTTACTCATTTCATTTTTAGCTTTATGTAAAGAAGTAGTTAACTCTGTTAAGCTTATTCTTTATAGACATGGATCATTCTTTAACATTAAAAAAATGAGGATTCTCTGTTACAGAGCTTTTCTTATTTGTTTTTTGTTTTGTTTTGTGTGAGGCAAACATGTACTTACATAATCCCATTTGATCTCTACAATAACAGAAATTACAATATTAGCAGCTATCATTTATTGAGTGCTTTGTAACCAATCAGTCTACTAAGTACTTGAAACAACTAAGCTCATTTTGTCTAATAGGAAACCAGTGAAGTATAGGGGGTTACTGAATTCAAACATATTCTTTTCAGTATATTCAACCTCTTTCTGGTCATTCTACATAATGGCCTACCTACTTTTTCCCCAGTGAGTCATTGTTAGATTAGAAAGTCCAAAATCTTTATGATTTTAGGAAAAGCGTTTAGTTTATAAATTTCTTAACTCCTAGTACCAACAAATCATAGTTTATATTGAGTTTTCATATGCATATTTGGTAATATTATGTGTTACATGCCATATGTCAGATCTGACTCCTGGAGACCCTATGAATGAGTGATATACACAATGTCTATCCTCAGTGGTCTTGTTCAGCTCCTTAAACACATACATATGGCTTCTTTTATGGATTCAATTCATCTCATATCTGATCTTCCTCTTTTCCTGCTGCCTTCTATTTTTCTCAGCATTATTGCCTTTTTAAAGAATCTTGCCTTATCACGATGTGCCCAAAGTAGAACAGCTTTAATGTTATTTTTGCCTCCTGTGATGTTTTGGGCTTAAGTAACTCTAGGACCCACTTATTTTCCTTTCTGGTGGTCCAGGGTATCCATAGACCTCTCCTCCGACTCCATATTTCAAATGAATTAGTTTTTCCTATCAACCTTCTTCAGTCCAACTTTTGCATTTGGACATAGTAACTGAGAATAATAAAGTGAGTGCAAATGATTTTAGCCTTGGTGTCTAAAGACACTTCTTTGCTCTTCGTGATCTTTCCTAATTTTGTCATTGCTACTGTTCTCTCGCTTTCTTGGCTGTAGTCTCCTTTCGGATCGATGAGTGAACCAAGGTAAGCAAAACCTCTAACAATTTCAGTGTTCTCGTTGTCTATGATAATGTTCTTTATTTCTTCTGTAGTCAGGATTTTTGTCTTCTTGAGGTTCAAACGCAGTCCTACTTTGGCACTTTCTTCTTTCACTTTCATCAGAAGTAGTTTTGAATCATTGCTGCTTTCTGCTAGTAAGTTGGTATCATCTGCATATCTCCAATATGAAGGTGTATTTCTTCCACCAGTTTTTGCTGCTGCTTCCTCTGAATCTACGCCAGTTTTTTGTATAAGTTATTCATACAGATTAAACAAATAGGAAGACAAAAATGTACCCTTGCTGACACCTTTGCTGTGGGAAATCATTCTCTCTCTCCATACTCTGCCCTGACAGTGGCTCCCTGTCCACAATGCAGGTTACACAACCGGGCAGTTCAGTGCTGAGGCACACCCATTTCTTTCAGAGCAGCCCATACATAGCTCTTCATGATCACACAGTCAAAGGCTTTACTTTAGTCTGTAAAACACAGACTAACCTTCTTCTGAAATTCTTTGGCACAATCCAGTACAAATGTTCTTGAATATGTCTCAAGTGCATCTTCTTTTTCTAAACCCGGCTTGAGAATCCAGCATTTCTTGTCACCTTGAGAATCACCCTACTTATGTGGGAAATTAAAGCAGTGGTCCTATAGTTACTGCATTCCTTGACATCTTTTGTTTCGAAAATTGGGATGTATACTGAACATTTCCAGTCTGTAGGCCATTGTTTTATTTTCTGTATTTGTTGACATTTTCTTGTTAGAATATTGACAGTTTCAGCCTCTGTGGCTTAAAAGAATTCTCTCAGTAGCCCATAACCTGGTGACTTATTTCTTCCCAATACATTCATGGCAGCTTTCACTTCACTTTCTAGAATTACAGGTTCTGCCTAGAGGAACCCTCTTCTGTACAGATTTTGTCTCTTGTATAGGTTTTTAGTATCCTGGTTCCACTTGCCTTAATTTTCTCCTGGTCAGATAATGTGCTTGCTTGTGGGCACTTAGCATTCCAAGTTTAGATTTCTTGAATCTTATGGTAGTGATTTATTGACTTGTTGTTGTTGTTTATATCTCCTTACATTGACTATTGTAATAGTTCTCTTTTTCTCTACATACTAGAAAAACTGTGTTTAGGATTCTAATCCTGCATTTGTCACCTTTTACTTTCGCCTCTCATCTGTCTTTAACAATTTTTAGTATTTCCCTTTCATCCCTCTTAATTTTTCTTTTCTCATCACTTCTGGTATTGTCTCTTCACATTCTTCCCTAATAATATTTCTAGTTTCAGTCCACAGTTCATATGGTTCTCAGTCAATTGAGCATAACAGCGTGAATCTGTTTTTTATGTGGACTTTAAATCCATCAGTAATGTTATTTACATTATATTTTGACAGTATGATTCTTTTAGTGCTCTAATGTTTGATAGTAAGAGTTCATAGTTAGTACCGCAATCTGCTCCTGGTCTTGTTTTGGCAGAGAGATACAGCTTTTCCATCTCCAGCTTCCAATAACAGTGTCTATTTGATTTTTGTATTGGCCATCTGGTGAAGTTCGTGTGTACAGTCATCTGCTCAGTTGTTTGAAGCATGTGTTTGTGATGGACAAGTCTGGCTCATAGAAATCCACAAGCTGATAACCTGCTTCATTTCTGAACCCTAGTCCAAATTTTTCACTGATATTTTTGATTCTGCTTTCTTTTCTACTTTTGCATTCAATTCAGCTATAATTATTGGCATGTCTTGTTTTGGTGTGTGATCAATTTCTTCTTTAATACTTATGTAAAAGCTTTTAATTTCATCTTCAGCCTCTGTAGTTGGAGTATAGACTTGAATGATAGTTATATTAATAGGTTTTTCTAGAAGCCTGATTGATATTATCTGGTCAGGCCTTACATTGTAGCCCCTAACTGCCTATGTTACATCTTGTCTAAGTCTTAAAGCCACTTCATTTCTATTAAAGAATTATTACTATTGTTTTCAAGAAATGGATATTATAATGATAATCAGCTAATAATTTATAATAATATCTTACCACTCATTGTGTCCTTTTTTTCTAGACTTTCAAGAAAAATAACCCCAACAAAAGAAATTTCAATTGTTAGGCTCCCCTGAGGGTCATAGGGGACTTCTCAGTGTCTTTGGATGTCCGCCATAAAAATCTGTCCATTTCTTTTCAAGAACATTTTAAATAATTTTGCCCATTAAAGTGATTAATGAGAGCAGTTTGTAAAAGTCATATTTATTATTATTTCATATGCAAAGACAGCTTGGAGTAGTAAACTAACTTCTAAAAAACATCAGGCTCTTAATTGGTCAGTGAGGTGAACATGTAGAATGATTTTAGAAGGGTATAAAACCAAACCTCCCTAATATTAATTCTAATGCATGACATTTCATCACTAGAGATTTAATTATCTGAGTAATAAAGACACCCCCCCCAACAACCTATTAAAGTCTATGTATTCCTATGATAGATCTGATTTTCAGCTTTTATGAGAAAAGACAATTCACTCGTGTATGAAGAATCACAAAAAGACCAAGGGGTCTTTTGACCTTGGCTGTATTTTTACAAACAGCCTCAAAATTTAGACTTCTGATGTAATTTTCAAGTACAAGTCAGCTTGTATTTCTATTTGTGTGTATTGAAAAACATAATTTCAGTGTCACCATTTTAAAAATAGCACAGTTTGGTAATCTTATTGGGAACATTTCTTCATTTCTTATCTATCAGGAATATTAGAAACTAGAAATACTCTTGGTCTCTCTTAAGTACAAGTTAGCCCTGTAAGTGTTGATTTAGTCATGTGTATAAGGCAAGCCTTTGAGGGCTGGAGACTGTTCAGGAGATTAGAAGACCTAAAAGGCATATTTTTTTTGCCCAGAGTAAGCTGTTTTCTCAAATGCTTCCTCTTTCTGTAAATAGCCACTGTGAGAAACACTTAAAATAATTTTCACTGAAAAATCTAACATTTTAGAAAACTGAAAATTTTAGGATACATTTCAAAAAGCTAAATAGCTAGCATTTCAACTGTTCCCTTGGTGTTTAATAAACAACTTATACATCATCCCCATTTCTTGGGAGCACCTCAAAGACTGGTCCAGTCCCTCTTACCTGGTAGGAACTATCAGCCAGAAAAGAAGACTGAGGCAGTAATCCCGAGACGGTCCTGCTGACTCCACAGTGAGCCACTTCTGGCTCATGAATAAGGGCTTTACAACAGAAAATAACACAAAAAGTAAGGAGAAACAAAACAGTAAAGAGTCTACCTATAACACGGGCAGGAAGTAGTTATCAGAGTGGATGGACTGTCTGTCTAAAGAATGTGAGACCAGCCCGGCTGGGCGTTGCTCAGCGGTTGAGCGTCGACCTGGGATCCAGGCGATCGGGGTTCGATTCCCGGTCAGGGCACATGCCCGGGTTGCGGGTGCGATCAGTGACTCTCTCATCATTGATGCTTCTGTCTCTCTCTCTCCCTCTCCTTTCCTCTCTCTGAAATCAATAAAGATATATTTTAAAAAAAAAAAAAAGAATGTGAGACCAAATCATCAGAAAGATAAATAGTCATATCTTCAGATGCTCAATACAATAGAAAGTCAGTGGGCACATTAGTTACATACTGCTGTGTAACAAATTACTCCAAAATTTATTTAAAAAAAATAAAAATAGAAAGGAAGACAAAACAAACTTGGGGATGTTTGCCTTTCTCTCCAGGAATACATTTGCATCAACAGTGCAGTCCAGCATGTTTCATCTGTAAGCATAACTATCATGTGATTTCACCTGTGTGTAATAAATTGACATCTCATCAGCTGTCTGGCAAAGCTTTAAATAACTAACATGTCGGTGGGGATGACGATCTGACACCTAGTTCTCTATTTCTTAATCTTCTTAAAGTAATCTCTAGTGATCATTACTTCTGAACATTCTTCTGAAGAGATTTGCGATGAAATATGAATATTCCTCTTGAACTCTAGATCTGTGTCTGATCATTGAACAGCATATACTCTGTTCAATTCATTGGAATATAACTATCTGATATGATGTTAGGAGAGTAAAAAGAAAAGAGGAAAGAAAGGGAGGGAAGAGACAGGGCAGGAGGGAAGGTGGTATACATGCACATACATGCGTGCATACATAGAAAAAATGTTCATCTTAAAAACGTTATCAGAGGACTTTGTAAAAATACTTTAGGCAGAGAAAACAAAATAAATTAATCTCTGGGACATTCCAGAAAATATAAGGCAGTAAGTGTTGCACAGACTGACATATCTAATGCCTCTATCTAGTGAGGTAGAAACTAGTTTTCTGCTTGGCTGCTCAGCCCAAGAGCAATGACTTTCAGCAAGAAAACAAAACAAACTGGGACATGAGGCACATTAAGGAAAAGCCTAAAGATGTCTGATGCGATATTGAGTGCCATTTTCACAATACTGTTTGGAGAACATTTTTATCTATATTACTAGACTTTGGGAAATAGCTTATAAATGTGTGACTTTTAAATATCTTTTGTTACTTCTTTTTTTATTCTCCCAGTAATAGGGTCCTATAATTGAGTTTCTCACTTTTTTCTTGTTACTAGAATATTATGACAATTTGAGAAAAACTACTTTTTAAAAACTATTTCAATTACATTCACAAACGGTAAATTCTCTCCTGTGGTAACAGTCAAGACTGTTTGTTGGTGAAAGTGTCTATAATTTTTCAATAATTCAGTGATATTCCATTAACAGTGATAATACTGCTTGTTTACCATTTTGATTCATAAAAATAGTTGTTACACCATTCAACAGTACTCTAGCTGAAGAAATTTGATGGATTAAGTTTGTTTGTGCCAGGCAGTGTGCCTATTTCAAATTCTAATGGATTTTAAATGTTTTACCAGTTTTTAAAGTATTTTTTCATAAATGATATCATTTAGATTTTCACTTCTTCACAGATTACTCTTCTGTTTTCTTTTATCTTTGTACCCCTTAAAGCAGTAGAAATTCTTGAACCCTTACACTAAACATTTTGTGTGTGTTAGCTCTACATAGGATGCTGTTAAATAATGCGTCTATTTGGGGAACATGTTATTAATGATACAGTGCACCTAATAGAATGCTGCATATTTTTACATTCAACTTCTATTTTTGTCTTAAAATTGGAAACTGTTGATACTGGGGTGGGGGAGACCCCGTGAAGGTGAATTCATGTTTACATTGACATTTCATAGTAAAACTCTGCATCTAGTCAGTTTAATGAGAAAGGATGTGTAAAGGCATATTTTCCAATTTACAGCCTTATGTTTTCCTTAGACCTTTATCATCATCCTTCACTTTAACTTCCCAAAGTTAAAGAAATATGCTAACCTATGTTCATATATTTTAAAGAGCTACCTTGGTTGATGGGGATAAACATTTACTGACCTTCCTAATACTTAAAAGACATAGCTCTTTATAGATGTTATTTACATCCTAGGAAGAATGAATGGCCAAGCACATAGCAGAGCAAATAAAGTCAGAGAGCAGGATACTATGTATGAGCATACTTCTTATTAAGACAAAGACTTACTGTCATCTACAAAGTAAATGAAGGCTCTAGATGAAAGTTCGAAGAGGGTGGGACTGACCCTAAGGGCAATTTCAACTCAACTTTAAAAACAATTTTTCACTGTTATTAATTTGTTTCTTAAATTACTTTTAAGATGATAAGAATTTCTTTATTTTAAAATTGAATTTAGCTCTCCAACTAATCTCCATTAGTGATTCTGGTGTTAAGTTTCTCAAACTACATAATCATCCTGTCTTCGTAAGGTTGTAATCTCTTTTTAATTACACCATTGATTCTTATTTGAACTTAAAGTAACGGGCAACCTTTAACAAAGAACTGTCATTTATATAATTTTTTAATCAGACTGACAATTCCTTACCTTCTGATTTTTCCTTAGTTATTGCAGCTATGGAAAATTTCCCAAGATTGTTTATGAGGCTAAACTATAGAGATTAATTTTCTATACTGAATGGACTAATTCTCATAGTTGTAGGTATCTGGGATTTTTTTCTCCCTGTTCTCTAATGAAACTATATTTTTAAAAACCTGGTTGAATATCTTTTGAATCTTAGTTCATGTTAATCCAGTAGGTAAGAATTATCCTATTCAATGATATTAATTATAGGATCATAAAACAAACTTATAACAAAACAAAAAATCTAATACATTCCTATTTTTATTAATTTTCTCAGATTATAACCATAGCCTGGAATGTCTCTTTTTCTTTCATCCTGTATCCCAAGAGTTTTCATTTTCAAGGCACCATTCAAGTCCCAGTTCATCTAAGAAGCCTACCTTTTCCATTCAGACTAAGGCACTCAGATATACAAATACTAGCATTCTCTTTATCTACAGATATAATTAAGTAACAGTAGGTCAGCAGTCCCTTCCTGAGGACTTCCTTTTTCCATACTCTGCCTCGTTGTTCTCAGGGTGCCTGTCTGCTCTTACCTGGCCGGGAGGTTTTGGACAATGCTTAGCAGCACTTGCTTTATGTGAGTGGGGCAGGACGTGCTCGTGGCATCCAGTCTGCAGAGGCCAGTCACCCCGAAACATCCTACAGTGAGCAAACAGCCACCGCCCTCCCAGCATAGAATCATTTGGTCAAAAATGTCCTGAGTGCCAAGGTTAAGAAACATTAATTGATTGCTTACATTGATGTTGGGACCATAACAGCCATGGTGTACATATGGGCTCCTGACAAATTGTAAGATTTTTTATTCTTATGGCCAAAACTATGTGGGTGATTATGTCATGGGACAATGGAAAGCTTTGCTGAAGCCCCACAGGCTGTAGCTCTTGTTTCTGTGCTATCTACATGCCACATTATCGTTGAAGGGTCTTAAGTTGGGCTGGCACAGTTTTCTCTTTAGCAAAGCCACACTGATTGCTACCCAGTGCACTGCATTACAGTCATTGCCAATGATGGCACATTTGCATTTTCATGCTTTGCCCTGGTATTTCACATGATATTGGAGTTAATTTGACCAGTATGTAATAACCAGGGTTGCCTTTTCCATCTGTAAAAAAATGAAAATGGATGAATAGAACTTTTAAAATAGATATAGCTTTCCAGGTGTGTTTTTTTCCTGTAAAATTTATTTTTCTATTTTCATAAGATACTCTGAATTTTCCATCTCATAGATATTAATGCATCACTAGCATGAAGTGAAACCAGATAATCTTTGGTGCCTCTATGAAAAATTGCATTTCATACTGTTCCTTCCACATAGAAAATATTCTTGTTTTAAGTCCCATCCATTCTTCCTGAACCAGGCTCACTATCATGTCTTAATCCATCTTTCCTTCCCTAAACTAAAAGTAAACCATTCTTATTCTGGGTCCCAATACACTCAGTTTATATAATCTCTAAGTCACCTTCTGACTTGTTGTATAGATGATCTTTTAACAAGTTATATGATATTTATCTCCATCAAAGTATCATTTACTTGATAAATCTTTGTGGAATTATACTGTTTGCAAGTGAATCCACATCTCCATTATCTAAAAGTAAGAGGCTTTCATAAAAATATTTCCTGTTTAACTGAAAGAACAAGCTTAAAAGTCCAAGATATTTAATCATGATGAACACTGATTTCCAACAGCAGGTCTAGTTTTCTATATTTATAAAATGAAAAATACATTCCTAAGTCCTTATATCTCTGATATTAACAACAAGGGCTATTTAGGAAAAGACTGAAGTAGTTTCTTCATACAACAGTCTATAAAACATTCCTGACTTATGAATTCCTTGAGAACAAGGTTTAGGTTTATTTAATCTCGTGCCTTTTAACTCTGTGTCATTAGTATCTAGAACACTGGATTTTAGAATTATACTTAGCAACTATTGCAATGAATTAGTAAGTTGAATATATATTTATTATATATAGCAATCGATAAATAATTTTGGTCCAGTATCTATTTTTTGCTTCTTCACCTATTAGGGGAAAAATAGGTATCTTTTAATCATCCCTAGATTGAGTTTAGATGATTTTGACAATGAGATAATGCATATACATATATTTGAAGTCCTTAGGATAGTGTGTCCATAGACCTTAGCTACTTTTATTTTATTAATAGCCCTGACACCTCAGAACAAGGAAGAATTTCTTTCCTTTGCATATAAGATGCATAGTATAAATTGATAACCCTGAGAAGAATGTTGTTTAAAATAACTTTGGACAGCAAAATTTTTCCTGGAGTGTATTTGCTTGTTACCACAATTACCTCCTAAATACTCCAATTTAAATGAATTATTCTCCCTGGCCCCCCTTCAACCTCCATCCATTCTATTGTTAGGGCTTTTCCATTGGTCTGCTATTTGCATAGCTATTTGAAAATAATTTAAATTTATATATACAGTTATTTAGTATGATAATTTTTTTTCAGATTAAGGGCACCAGATCTATCTAAAGACAACTTTTAATAAGCTGGTCATAAGGAAAATCTTATTAAACACTAAGATTTTCTAGATTGTTATTCTCATCTCTAATCATGGTGTCCAACAATATCGCCTTTAATCATGATGAACTTTTCTTTTATACATTTTTTCTAAGCAATTATATTGCTTTGTTTTGATTCTCTGTTTTGGAGTTCTGCACTCTTATTTTACATTATATTGATTGGATTAGAATTAAATGCCCAGTTTAGAAGTTATTTATGGTCTTGAAATTCAGTTTTTTTAAAATTATAAGTTGCCAAGACATCATTTTAAATTATCTATTATATTTCTGTCTGCCATCAGGAACAGTAATTAATTTAGACTTTTTTTTTTTTTTAACTCATTTACTCCTTAAACCAATAATGTAAAGATAAATATTAACCTTCTTTTACATTTAAGAAAAGTGAGGCCTAGGGAGTTTAAGCAACTTGCTAAAAGTTTCACAGCTTGTGAAAGATAGAGCCGGGATTAAAAAGAGACTAAGCTTTGAGTCATTATGTTACACTTCCTCTCATTTGGAAGAAATATGGCAGAGACCTTGAGAAGTCTCCGACTTCTTGACTTCTACAGTCAGAGTAAAAGCTAGTAACGTTGCCAAGTAAGGAACAGCAAACTAGTTCAATTTGTAGAGACTGAGTGGTCAGCTAGGCTAACTCAGTAAGTACATAACTTCTACCAACCAGCTCTGTCTCTTGCTTCCATGACTCACATTTATGGCACACAAAATATTAATTAACACAAGCCACAGATGAGTAAATATTTGCAACTCTGGAGGATAATTTGAAATCCCCAGTACCTAGGATTACATTAACCAAAAAAATGAATTTGACTAAACCTACTGTCTCAAGTGAGACTATAATATATTAGTCATAAAGTTAAATTAGGAAATAATTCTTACATGTATGAGCAATAAGTAATAAGAGCTAATATCAATTTCTAGTGTACTTTATTAACCATTACTCTTAATGCAATAAATAGTCTTTTTTGTTGTTGTTCTTCATGATTTTATTTTTCCTGTGATTTCATATATACTCTTATTCAAGTCAGTGAATTCTGAGAAATTCACTTCTTGATTCAGAACCTTTAAAATTAATCACAGTAAGTTCTAATTTTACCCTTTTATTTTCTCATTCTTTCATTTAACAAATACATGCACCCATTCAATGGATGCCTTCAATATTTTTAAAAATTATTTTTTAAAATGTATGTATCTACCCTAGAAATTCTTTTCATTGCATTTATTTGCTTCATGTCATGGTTACTGTCTCTGTTGTGTATGCTTTCTCTGCCAGGATCAGCATTTAGTGTTGTATTAATTGATGGGTGTTTTTAATCTTCCTTTGATGGGAAGAAAAAGTCTTACTTAGAAATGTCTCCATTTTGTGCAATGCCAGAACACTTTCGGGGTAGCACAGTTAAACACCCTTTTATTAAACCATTTTGCAGCCACTAGCATGTAGTGCAAATGAACATTTTAAATTTTAAAATTCTCATGCATACACCAAATATGCCAAATGAAAGTCAGGGAAAAATAAACAGTAATTTCAGCCTCCCATTGTGCACCATCATATTCAGAGAACAGAAAATATATCATGGAAAAACTTTTTAAAAATAGAAGACATATATCCATAGTAGTATTTTAGAAAATTATTAAGGAAATTATTATTAGATTTCAAATTTTATAATTTTGTAAATAAATTTTGGAAAAAAGATGTAGAATATGAATTTATCAAAATTATATTTTCTGTAGAAATAAAGAGATTTTGCAAGGAAATGATATTTAATGGATGCCTATAATATGTACACAGGTTTTGCACACTGCTTCATAATAACCTCATAATTGTATTAAGTAAAATGAAAAGACTTGAGGGGGAGAGAGAATAAATAGCATACCAAAACAGCTGCTTTTGAGGCTCCAATTTCCCATATTCTTTGAGATTTCTCTGTGAGGAGGTACAGTCTACAATTTCAAAATCACTCTAACATATTTCACAGAATCACAATATTTAATCATTATGAATTTGCATGCAGATGTTTTAAATGTCAGAAATATACATAAACCTCAATTGATATTTAAGCTATGCATCTGATTATGATTTCTGTTACAGAAACAATTAGTGAGGGTAGATAAAGAGAGCAGAAAAATTATAACAGAAAGCAGATAAAAACACCATGGAAATGAGTTTAGAAATAATAAAAGGCATTGAAGGCACAGGGTCTTGGACAAATATGATCTAATTATTTAGGCATAATTCTTATATATTTTCTATTCTTTTTCTGCCCTCAATATTTGGTGATTGGGAGAAGGAAAAGAATTAAGGTCTTTGGATTATAAGTAAGAAAAAGAAAGAAATTGTAAAGAATATGCAACTAGAAGGCAGAAGACCTAAGATGTAGTTGTGAATATGCTACTAAATGCTTGGTTAACTGACATTAGTTTGTCTTAACTATAAATAGTGAATATGTTCTCTCATATTTGACAGTGTAAAATTGTGTGATTCTTAGAAGGCAAGTTTGTGACAAATTAACCACATGAAATTGAAAATATCTGCCAGTTCACAAATGATATTCTTTATCTAATTAAAAAAAGATTTCAATGGATTTTTATTGCAGTCAGGTTTTTGTTTTGTTTTGTTTTGTTTTGTTTTGTTTTGTTTTGTTTTGTTTTGTTTTGTTTTGTTTTGGTGGGATTATTTTTGCTTTTTGTAGGAGTTGCTAAAGCATTAAGAAGTAAAAATTAATGAAGAATAATAAAGTTGAAAGAAAATACAAGACCCAAATAATCACAAAAATAGTGGAAGATTAAATGGGATATTTGTTCAGGTTACTTATTTTAGAGGAAAAAAGATGTTAAAGAATTTGAGGGTTTAATTTCAAAACATTTCATGATTGGAATAGGAATGACAGCTATTCTAGGTGGTAAAAATAGGAATGGAAAGATTGAAGCAAACAATTGAACTTACCAGTGGTAGATAAGTATTATCTCTAACAAACGTAACTTAAGTTTTAGGTAGTTAATACAAATATTTTAGGATTACATTCAGTAAATAATCTCATGATACTAAATAGGATGAAAAATCAGCTTTTAGGGTTCTCCTAAGAGTCTAGCTAAAATATAAGCATGCCTAGCAATGAGTTCTGTGCTTGATTTCAAAACTCACTTCTAATGTTGCAGAAGTTATAATGATAACCAATTTACCAAGAAAGAAAAAATGATTTTTCAATTAATTGCATTTGTGGCTAATATTTAAAATTATGTATAACACTTTAATTTTATTATACTGTCATACCTAAAAAATATTTATTTACGTATAAATTATGAAGGTTTTTTATCTTTAACTTTTTCCTTGATAGTAAAGTACTATATTTTGTTTATTTAATTATAGACTAAAAGTTCTCAGACCATAACACCCTCTGGCACCCAGAAAAAAGTTAAGAGAACGCTGCCTAACCCACCTCCTGAGGAGACCTCAACAGGAACTCAGTCAACTTACAGCACAATGGGCACAGTTTCCAGGAGAAGGATCTGCAGAACCAACACCATGGCACGAGCCAAGATTCTCCAGGATATAGACAGAGAACTTGATCTTGTAGAGAGGGAATCTGCAAAACTTAGAAAGAAACAAGCAGAACTTGATGAGGAAGAAAAGGAGATTGATGCCAAATTAAGGTACCTAGAAATGGGAATTAACAGGAGGAAAGAGGCATTGTTAAAGGAGAGAGAAAAGAGAGAGCGAGCCTACCTCCAGGGAGTAGCCGAGGATCGGGATTACATGTCTGACAGTGAGGTGAGCAGCACCAGGCCATCCCGAATAGAAAGCCAGCATGGCATAGAGCGACCAAGAACTGCTCCCCAAACAGAATTCAGCCAGTTTATACCTCCACAAACCCAAACAGAGTCTCAGCTAGTTCCTCCTACGAGTCCTTATACACAATACCAATATTCTTCTCCTGCTCTTCCTACCCAAGCACCCACCCCATACACCCAACAGTCCCATTTTCAGCAACAGACTTTGTACCATCAGCAAGTTTCACCTTATCAGACTCAACCAACATTCCAGGCTGTGGCAACAATGTCCTTCACACCTCAAGCTCAACCTACACCAACCCCACAACCTTCTTACCAGTTACCATCGCAGATGATGGTGATACAACAGAAGCCACGGCAAACTACATTGTATTTGGAGCCCAAGATAACTTCAAACTATGAGGTGATTCGCAACCAACCCCTGATGATAGCACCTGTTTCCACCGATAATACATATGCTGTTTCCCATCTTGGTAGTAAGTACAATAGCTTAGACTTGAGAATAGGATTGGAGGAGAGAAGTAGCATGGCAAGCAGTCCAATATCAAGCATCTCTGCAGATTCTTTTTACACAGATATTGACCATCATACTGCACGAAATTTTGTCCTAATTGATGACATTGGAGAGATTACCAAAGGAACAGCAGCATTAACCACTGCATTTAGTCTTCATGACAAGGATCTGTCGAAAACAGACCGTCTCCTTAGAACCACTGAAACACGGAGGTCTCAAGAAGTGACAGATTTCCTAGCACCTTTACAGACTTCCTCCAGATTGCATAGTTATGTGAAAGCAGAGGAAGATCCAATGGAGGATCCATATGAGTTAAAGCTCCTGAAACATCAGATTAAACAAGAATTCCGTAGAGGGGCAGAGAGCTTAGATCACCTTGCTAGTCTCTCCCATTATTACCATGCTGATACTGGCTACAGACATTTTCCAAAATCTGAAAAGTACAGCATTGGTAGACTCACACTTGAAAAACAAGCAGCAAAACAACTACCACCAGCCATACTTTATCAAAAGCAGTCCAAGCATAAGAAATCACTAATTGACCCTAAAATGTCAAAATTTTCACCTATTCAAGAAAGTAGAGACCTGGAACCTGATTATTCAAGCTATATGACATCTAGCACTTCATCTATTGGTGGAATTTCTTCTAGAGCAAGGCTTCTTCAAGATGATATCACTTTTGGCCTCAGAAAAAATATTACAGATCAACAAAAATTTATGGGGTCATCTCTTGGCACAGGACTGGGCACATTAGGCAATACCATACGGTCAGCTCTGCAGGATGAAGCGGATAAGCCATACAGTAGTGGCAGCAGGTCCAGACCTTCTTCCAGACCTTCTTCTGTCTATGGGCTTGATTTATCAATCAAAAGAGATTCTTCCAGCTCTTCTCTAAGACTGAAAGCTCAAGAGGCTGAAGCTCTAGATGTTTCCTTTGGTCATGCATCACCCTCTGGCAGAACTAAACCTACCAGTTTGCCAATTAGCCAGAGTAGGGGAAGAATACCAATTGTGGCCCAGAATTCTGAAGAAGAAAGTCCACTCAGTCCAGTTGGCCAGCCAATGGGAATGGCCAGGGCAGCAGCTGGACCCCTGCCACCAATATCTGCAGACACCAGAGATCAGTTTGGATCAAGTCACTCATTGCCTGAAGTTCAGCAGCACATGAGAGAAGAATCACGGACTCGAGGCTATGACCGTGACATAGCATTCATAATGGATGACTTCCAACACGCCATGTCAGACAGCGAAGGTAAATTGGGCCTCAAACTACCTTGTTATTCTCAAAACTCAAACTCTTGTTTTTCTGCATGTTTAATTTTCCTTATGTAAGGATGCATTCTACTTTTCTTGGTTTGTGTTTTGCATGTTTACTTCAGTTTTATTTCTTGTAAAATGGAAACTTTATCTTGTGTATAGATTTTGTAGCATGCTTTTCTTTATTTCTTTTTAGTTTATTCTTTTACTGTTATTTCCTAATTGCTTTATTTGTTTGCCATCCACTTTTCCAAAACCAATATCAGTAATTGTGTCAATAAAATGGTCATTCTTTAAATCCACAGTTGGAAAGTTTTTCATTGTATGTTTCTTTTATTTTTTAAATGCATTTTTAATGTTACTGGTAAGTTTCTTTCAGTTTGTGAAGTTATTAAGGTTTAGAGCCATTAAGTATTATTCTGCCAGACTTCGTAATAAAGAAATTATGTCATTTTTGTGAGACTAGTATTTATTAATTCAGAGAATGTTCTCATCTGATAATTTTTGTATAGGTCCCTGATATTAGTAAATGCATAATTTCATAATTCTCCTTAAATAAAAGGTTTGTATTTTATCTCTCTCATTATGAATACCATAATTGACAAATTTGTACTTTTGCATTATAAATTAGAAAGCTTAGCACCAAGTATGATATTGACAATAAGTAATCTTTTCATTATATATATAAGGTATTTTTTAGGTTTAAAATCCAAATTTTGAACAGTGCTTTTATGAGTTTAGCTGTTTGGAGCTGAAGCCCTCCAGGTGCACCTGTTGAGCTGTTTCCTTGGCTTCGCTTTTTGCATCCTTCCTTTTTTTGCCCTAAATTGTTTGGCTAGTTTTTCATATCGAATAAGTGATTTAAGGCAATTACACACTTAGCTAAATACTGGCTTATGGTGTTTTCGTTGTTGTTTAATCATGTAGAACCATAAATATTTTAGAAAATTATCTAGTTTAAGTCTAATTTTGAAGACAAGGGAGGAGAGGTACAGAGATGTAAAGAGTCTTGCTCATGCCAAGAGGGCTGGTGACTCTGGATCTTTTTTGGTCACATCCTCTGTGGCTTATTTGAATGTAGCTGTGGTTTGAGTCCTGGAAATAAAATATTTCTGGTCAATAAAAGTGGATTACGTCATGCCTTTGGAGACTGCAAAGCACTAAGCTAACATGAATATCTCCCCTTTTATTTATTTATTTATTTATTTATTTATTTATTTATTTATTTATTTATATTTATTTTTATCCTTACCCGAGGATATTTTTTCCACTGCTTTTCAGAGAGAGTGGAAGGTGGGGAGAGAGAGAGAGAGAGATAGACAGACTGTAGACACATCAATTGGTCGAGCCTGCCACCGAGGTACATGCCCCTGGCTGGAATCGAACCCAGGACCCTTCAGTCCACGGGCTGATGCTCTAACCACTGAGCCAAACTGGCCAGGGCAATATCTCCCCTTTTAAATCTTACATTCTCCTTGAGCACTCACAGGAAAGTATGTTTTCATGAAAAGGATTTTCTTTCTACTTCTGCATCTAGCCATCAATATGATTTTAGAAATTCCAGTCTAGATTTGAAAAGGACCAAGGTAACCACTGGATCTGGAGCCAAACTGGTCTTCCTAGTGAAATTCCAACAGCTAACCACTTTCTGATTTGTTTTCTTCTCTGCTATCGATTGGAATGACCATTTTTACTGATAATAAGTCAATTAAATAAAACACTACTCTTTTATTTAGATAGTTTGAACAAGTGTTATGCTATCATGTGGAAACAGTCTTCTTTTTTTTTACGTTTTTCATAATCCACATTTTACACACATTTTATTCTTTTGCTGCAGAAGAATAAAAAGGCTCTTCAGTAATCATATCCATGAAATAACAAAATACAAATAAAACTCTCAGAGGTCTTTGGCATAGCTAAACACTTAAAGGCTGTGTGTGCATGTTGAGCACATATTTGGAGAAAATTTGACAAATTCATTTATTCATCACAAATGTTTTATCAACATGGTGCCAGACATACACACAGATATTTCCAGATATTCTAAAATGTTGCATTTATTTACATAGAACCATATAAAAATAACCAAATGTTTTAGTTCGTATTTATGTTTGGATGATGTGTGTTCATAATTATCAAGACTGTACAAAAAATTGATTTGATAAAGTAGATGATGAGACATCGTACAGCATACAAAATTAGGAAGTTTTTAAACATACCAGAAATAAACAATTAAAATGAAATTAAACTAAAATATATTTAAAAATTAAGCAGACAAAAATTTTAGTCATAAAGATCATGTTGATACAGAATTAAGCAAAGGATAACTATAACATTATTTTACATATGAGATATTATGTGTCTGAATTGTAGTGATTATCTTTAAAAGTTGTGTGTTTTAATATCATATTTTCTTTACTTTTATATCATATAAATATACAACTTCTAGTTAGCAGTGGCCTACTTTTCCTTTGAGATTCTGAATTCCTTGGGTAATTAAGGAGAAAAATAAAAAATATTTTTTCTAATCACATAACTCATTTATGAACTCATGAAGTATTAGAGTTTTTAAATAATTTTTTTTTACCAAGAATGATGCTATATCTCTATTTGTATGATTCTAAGATAATTTTGAAAAGTATAGCATTTCAACAGGCTATTTAGTATCATGTAGACAAAACAAATTTAACTGACTTCAAATTGCTTATTGTGCAATTTCTCTGAATACAAACAAACTCTAGGTTATAGACCATTAGATATTTTTCAGGTATGTTCTATATGACTCTAGTTAATTTTGAAATAGCTCACTTGAGATGAAATCTAGGTATGCATAATTTACACTGCTTAATATTTGTGGCCATCAGGTTGAAGTCCACAACTCAATATGCATGTATGGTTGAGTAAGTACAAAGCAGGAAAGCTTTCTATTAGAGCAAATTGGAGGGAAGAAAACTGGAAACACTCAAATAATATTTATATCTACAACCACAATTTAAAAAAAAAACAAAACATTATTTCAAAGTATATTTTCCTTAAAAAAAAAAAAAGCATCAATATGTACAGTCTTTAAAATATCTATCATCTATCTACCTATCTAGACCAATTTTTGATACTGAAGAGAATTAAACTGTTCATGTAACTGTTGGCTGTGAATAATGCTAGACCCCGAAATAGCTTACTTGTATTTTACATTTAAGAATTCAAGAAAATATCACTTTAAAAAGGGATTGTTAATCTCTAGCAAATTATTTAAACTAATTTGGAAAATGTTATTATAAAATTTAATTTTTAGAGTACATATTACCATGGCAGATAAGACAATTGTAGTTATAAACAATTAGCATTTATATCTAACTTGCTATAATGATGAAGACAGAATTTAATGTGAAAGCAGATTTATTCAGTCCTATTTTTCTTGGTTGGTCTATAAATTCCTATGCAAAGTATGGTAGACATCCTAACTTACATGTAGAATTATTATAAGAAATATCAGACAATCAAAATATGTAGTTAGAATTGGAAATAAATTGACAAAATTTGGATCAGGCTGAGATTCTGTCTTATTTCTGTAGACACAGTCAAGGAAACATGTTTTAAAGGATTGTATTTCAAATGCAATGAACAGAAGTGTATTCAAGTGAAATCATGTACTATATTATCCAAGATATTCATTTATTAAAATCAGTATAGATTATTTTTTCTTTTCATAATAATATAAATGTATATAATACAATAAAATAGTGTTAGTGTTGTTGGGATAATCTAATAAAATTTTAGGCTGATCATTAAATAATGGATGTGTTTTATATTTACTTATCAAATTATATTACACCAAATATGTTTTTCATAAGTTTAGTCAATTCATATTTAATTAAAACTATGAAAAAACATAATAAATATCCAGTAGATTGTGATAAATGATTGTGTGACTATGAATAAGGTTAAAGGAACAACTTAGTATTCATTTTAAAATACACATATTATAATTGGGATATTTAACTTCTTTCTCTAGTTGATAACTAGTTTCTTCGTTTTATTCACTTCTAAATATTTATTGAATGTTATGACATTTGCAAGACATTATTTTTATTGTTGAGGGAAGAAAAAAATATATAAGATATGAGCCTTGCCCTCAAGCAGCTTAGAATCTAATAGGGGAGATCAGAGAAGCATATATAGAACCACAAATCAGGTATGTGCCATTGTATTTCCTCAAATCTAAGAATGACTAAATTATGACACATTTTCCATGATTTCGTGATTGTTGGGAAGAAACGTTGTGGCTAATCACTGCCACTGACCAAGATCACAGGAGGTAGAAAGAAGTCGTGTTGTATATGCTGTGGGTTTGCTTGCCCCACTAGCAAAAAAAATAATGAAAATCACCTTTAAAAAGGTCTTGGGAGAAAGTTTTGAAAGAGAAGACAAACAGGGATGGAGATGTTAAAAGAAAGCTGTAGTGTGATAGAACTCAATAGTGTGGCATTGTAGAAGTTTGACTTTCCAGAAGGCATAGTTTGACATCATCACCAACCAGTCTTTCAGGATGAGTACTTGAAAAGGCTGTTCCATCTGCTGTTTAGGAAGCAACAATGTATTTCCAGAGACTGTTATTTAGGGATCCTTTTACCAAGAATAAAACTCTATATGTATAAAGTTAAATTCTGTATATTAAGTAAAATAGAATTTTTGGTAACTAAATAATAGCTTTAAAAGTAATAATTATATGTACTTGGTTACATTTTCAAAAAGTATTTTAAGATATCAAGTTTTGTCACATTATAAATACAAAAGGAAGTCAACTCTTCAATCTGATTCCTAAATCTCACAGAAAATAATTGTTTAATAAAAATTCTAAATGTTATTTTTTTAATATTAGGTTACCAGATTATTATGGCACACATGTTCCGAGCAATAATACCTGGAATCCCCTTAGAAATAAATGTTTTCTTTTATTTATGAATGTCATAAGAACATTATGTTTTCAAAAAATACTTGATATCCAAAGCCAGCAGCCACATCCATATTGGTACTGGTTTGATGTGGTAGTGGGAAAGTGACAGAATCTTCTGTGTTCGAGGAATACATTTTCCTTACACTAGTGGTGGGTGATGGGGAGAGGTGAGGAGGTGGGAAATAATGGACTGAGGTTGAATAGAATGACTTCTGAGGAATATTCACTTGTTCATTTATTTATTTCAATCACTACCTAAATTATTTTTTCTTATTTAAAATTTACTTTTGTTTTATTTTGCTCTGAGAGGTTAAACAGGCGTGTACATGATTTTTTTCTAGGTTATTCCATTGTATATATTTTTTAACATAATACTGGAATTTATCTTTCTCACCCTATTTGGAGTTGCGTTTGAAATGCATGAATGGTTAACAAGCCTGGTGCATGTTGGTACTTTAGGACATCTGCTGCCCTCTATCAGTTGTATTAGTTGGTGTTGCAATGTTTGATATTTCCTTGGTCTCCAAAGCCTATCACCTGCGTCGTGAAGAAACAGATTGGTTTGACAAACCCAGGGAGTCTCGTTTGGAAAATGGACATGGTCTGGATCGAAAACTGCCAGAAAGATTGGTCCACTCTAGACCACTCAGTCAACATCAAGAACAAGTAAGTGCTATATTAAGCAATCTCTTAGATTTATACCACCCCTCAAAAAAATTCACCCTAGAATGGTCTCAATTATCCTAAAATGCATGAAACTTCTGTCAGTCAAGTTCATAAATTTAAAGTAGTAAATACCTTACTTTATCAACCACAACTGACATTGCAGCATAGCAATGATGCTTCTACCAGACAATTTAAGTGATTCACCCGTCCAGCAGATAAAGTCTGTAGGTCATACCCAACACTGCTGTGCAAGGAGAATACACACAGCTCCTGAAGAGCTTACAGACTACGGAGTGAAATAGATTTGGGTCCTTTCAATGCTTTCCAATATCAGTGTGTTCAGGTGTTATGCATACAATTAAGAGGATGGCCAAACCAAGTCAGTTGGGGACAGAGAGGGCTTCACTTGGGAAAAGGAGACACATTTTAGAGTCTATTAAATGAAAGTGTTTTATATTCAATTTTGTATTTTATCATCAGAACTCACATAAAGTTGCTGTTATTAATTAATATCTATTTATAGAAGAAACTGAAACTTAGAGGTAAATTTCAAAATTAGCTAAATATGATTCCAAAATGAACTTATAAACTTTAGAATAAATGAGGTGATTTTTTGGTTGAATTTTGAAAGATACATAGATCAACAGCTGGATAAATTGAGAAAGGTTTCTTTGGAAAGCCAAGTGGCCTTCAAGAATTGACTTAGCAGATCAGATATTTGCAGGCTGTTACTCATAATCATTAAACCAATTACAAAATAGTTACTTATTTTACATACATTAACTCTCAAATCATCCTGATTACTGATTCATTGATGTAGAAGACAACTATATTTTGAACAACAATAAAGAACCATATGAAATTATTATAATTTATTTCAGTATCTGTCACACCAAGGTATAAAAGGAAAGACTTCTGCATGGATAATAAGTACTATCTAAAAGATAATATCTATACTCTTAGATTTGATTTCTTCCTAAGCAATTTCCATTTTCATGGACATATTTCTAGCTGTTAAATAGAATTTCCTTTTATCAGAATTTTCTTGTGTTTTGTTTTTCTATATGCTATTACATTTTCTAGAAACCTTGGAAGTACTCTCTACATATTTCAAATATTCTATTTTTCAGTTTTTGATATCTTTAATAAGTTTTCGTTTAGAGCTGTGTTACATCTGTACACATGTTAGTAAACTTCCATTTCTTTGTACTTCATTATAAAGTATCTGACTATTGAATTATACTTTTCTTAGCTTATCTTATACTTCTTAAATTGTACTTATAGTTGTATTTCAGTCTCATCAAATAGATGTGGCTGGGGAATAATAAAAATTAATAAAACAATTCTGAACATGTGTTTAAAATCGAATTTACATGTTTTTATCTACAATTATTAAAATAATAAATTTGTAAGCTGAAAATAACTTCCTTCAATGTACTTTAAGAATCTATTCATAATTAATTTTTATGCCTTACCTACCATCATTTGTTTCTTTGAAGTTTAGCATTTCCCACAAACCTAGATCAAGTCACTGAAAACAAATTCTTTAGAATAATCCTAATAAGATGAACTATATAACGTGGAGAGCTTAAAAAATAATGGCTTCCATATAGTTATTTCCCGACACTACTATTTTATGTATACTCAGAATAGTCTTGTCCAACTTATATACTCAACTAATATTCTTTGAGGATACATTTTAAAGTAATTGTATCCAGCTCAAAAAATATTTTCTAAAATTCCATTCTAGTGTTTGTAGATAAAACATTAATATCTCTGGTGACACTTTTGTTCCTAATTTTCTGTTACTAACACCTACAGATTTATGAGTTTTATCTACTGAGAATATAGTACATCATGTTTAAGTAGTATAATTATAGGCCAATATAATCCCCAAATTTAAAAACCTTTAATGAATTTCTTGTTTTTAATAAAGTACAAAGTATAAGGATGTATGTTTAAACTATAGCTAGGTAAATGTGATAGAATAATGTGTATTTTCTTGCTAAAAGTTATATTTTACATTTTTATAATTACATTTTCATTTTGATATCTAACATGCAAATGGAAAACTATAAATGTAGTTATCAAAATTGAAAATATATAGAATTATAAATTAGTTATAAAGTGAATAACCATATAACCACCACAAAGACCAAGAAAGGGAACATTGACTGCCCTCAAAACCCCCCATGTGCCCCTTTCAGATTGTAATACTCAACCTTCCCCACCCCCCAAAAAAACAAATATGTTGACTTGTGTAACAATTTCTGTGTTTTTCTTTATAGTTTTTTTCCTGAATAGACGCTATGTAGAAACAACCTATGCTTTGATTACATTTATATAAAGTTCAGAATTTATGCCTTTTTGCATTGATATTTATCTTCAAATACTCTTACTCATTGACTCATCATAACTGTATTTTGTTCTAGAGAAACTAGCAAAATGCCATTTTCATTTTATTCACTTCATATGATTTCACTAATCATAAAAAGGTAATATTGAGCTCTGGGTACCAATAAACCCAGATGATTTTATTTGAAAACTTATGCATAACAAGAATTTATGATCATAAAATGCTCTGGATGCAAGAGTAATAAAACCAAATTGACTAATACAAATACTAACTTATCTGCTTTTAAAAATATTTTATGTACAACATACATTAGAGACATAGAAAAAAATTTCTGAAAATTTTATTAGACTCAAAATTATATTAACTATAGAAATAAAACAAATCTGCAAATCCTTATTATTTTCTCTCAGATATACATATAAATATACACATACATATATATTTATTTAGCAGAAATTCAACTTACTTTGTGAATTGAGCAGAGTACGGACCTCTTTTTTTTTCTTTTTTTAAAAAATTTTCCTTAGTCACTTCATCTGTAGTAGGACTAATACCATTCACAGGGTAGTTATAAAGGTCAACACTTCTTTTTTGTTTGTTTGCTTCTTTTTTATGGGAAAATGGGTCAGCACTTCTTGACTAGTACAAAATGCCTCCACTCTGCACTAACGCCCACACCTTCTGCAATTCTCATGTAACTGCTGTATTGACTTATATTAAGCCCTTCTGAAAGAGCCACTGTTTCTCTTTATTCTGGGTCCTGAATGTCTCTTTTCCACCCGAATGCTCTTCCTCCTCTCTTCTCTTGGCTAACTCTGCACATCACTTAGGTCTCCATGCACATGCCCCCATCTTACCAGAAGCCTTCCCAGATGCTGCCACCGCCACCCCCCCCCCCCCCAGATTTGGGGCAAGTGTTCCAGCAACAGTAATGCATGCACTGTGGCACAGCTCTGAGCTCCTAGGCAGCAGGGACCCCCTCTCCCTTCCACCACGGTATGTACACAGGATCTAGCTCGGTGCTGGGAACAGCAGAAGAGCACACACATCGTTTTTAGGTGAAGGGAAGGATGAATGTCTATATTCACAAAAGATATGTTAACACAAGTGTTATCATTTCATAAGTATGACGGGTCAATTCATGAAGATAATTCCTTTTGAAATATTTGTAAGTAGGAAAGAGGAAGAATCCTTTTTCTGGGAGGCATATAGGTAACAGTTCTCTCAATGCAGAATCACCAAAGGCAGTGCTATCAGACACTAGCCTCTTGGGGAGACAAAGGTGCCACTACTTGACCTCAGTCCCGCTGGACTTGCTCCTGCTCTTCCTTATTTGGCAGAAGCAACACCTACCCTGAACCCCCACGAGCTGGATAACTCTCAACGTTCACCTGCAACAGTTAGGAAAAAGCCAACATCCAACTAGTTCACTCATGGGAGACAGATACCTCTTCTTTCTGCAGACACTTAATTACAGTGAGCATATTTATGGCAGGTTAATGTTTCTGATTGATAAGTGAATTCATGAAGCTGGGTGTAGACAGTCTCTGAAACCATAGGAGATTCTATGAGATGATCTGAGAGCAACATTTATGGTAATGAAGATGTTTAACATCCCTTCTACTGACATCATCATAAGTACAAATTAAAGGCCATTCTGTCTATCTGGTAAAACTGGTGAAAAATTTGGGAAACCTTACTACTCTTCTAGACTGGGCAACAGACGCACTATGAGATTATACCCACTTCTCCCTAGTACTGAGCGTGCAAAGAATACCAAAAGGCAAAACTGTGTTTTCTTAGTTTCTTTTTGGCCATGTGGGGAAAATGACTTCTTAAAATCATTGTTAAATAATACATGAAATTAGAAGATGTTTGAAATAAAATAATATCCACCAATTTGAATGAATTACCTAAAGTACTAAAAAAGTTGTTATATTTAATAGCTGTAGAATTTTCAATGCACATGGTTTAAATTTAGTAAAAAAGGTGAAAGATTTATACGCTCTGAAGAGAACCATTGTCACCCCAATAAATTTAACAAAGTGTTTAAAAAAATAAATAAATTTAGTAAAAGAAAATCTTTAAATGCAGATCAGGGGAGGGAGGGAGGAGAGGAAGAGGTGAGATGGAAGGAGAAACGGTGACTTGGTGGAAAGTGAGTGGGGCAGAGGAGAGAAGGCGAGAGGAAAGGAGAAAAGGAGAGTGTGAAACAGAACAGGACTCAAGAGGGTGAAAGAAGGGAACTACACTCTCGGTTGTTATTAATATAAATGAAATTGTTAGTGGCTTTCAAAGTTACTCTTAGTGTAAATTGTCTAAATGACTGATTATACTGACCATGTACTTTTATAATCCTGCAAACAATATTTTAGTTTTACTTTGTAGGATTCATGTAATGTTCCTGGACTTAGCTGGATTCTGTTGTTGTTTGGGGAGTTTTTATATCCACCAGATATTTGATTAGACTTGTTTTTTCCTGAAGAGAATGAAAATTAAAGGCTTATATTTAATACCTAGAATTCTAACAGTTTTACAGCTGGATTGACACATTAAAACCCCATGAGTATTCCAAGGAATCTTTCTACACCAAATGTACATCTCTTTGGTTCCATGTTCTATTTAATATTTTGCTTTAGTATTCCCACATACTTCTTGCTTTAAAATTTATTTGTACTGTTGACAGCATTACAGGTGTCCCTTGTTTTCCCCTCTTTGTCCCCTCCGCCCAGCCCCTGCCCCACGCCGGCCTTCACAGCACTATTGTCTGTGTCCGTGGGCTCTGCATAGGTGCTTATCTGTTCTTTGGTTAATCTCCTCCCACCCCCTCCGGTCCCCTTCCCTCTGAGATCCGTCAGTCTGTCCCATGCTTCTGTGTCTCTGGACTTATTTTGCTCATAATGAACTCAGGAACCAATAATATTATTTTATAGTGTAAGATGCTTCAATGCTGATCATTTCAGAAACTTTTATTATATTTTTGTTGATTGATGTGTTTTTTTGAAGTCTAATTCTGTGTATTGCACTTTAAGTGTCTTAACATTGATTTTTCACCTTTTCACATGTATGCCTTAGATTATACAGATGAATGGGAAGACTGCGCACTACATCTTTCCTCATGCGAGGATAAAAATAACGAGAGACTCTAAGGATCACACCGTTTCAGGTAAAGAAAATCAAATCATCTAGTCCTTTTAATTTTAATGTCAGTTTGAGATATGTATTTGGATCTCAGTTTGGATGAGTGATTAAATTTTAGAAAACACTTATTTTGGTTATAAAATGTGTTTTGGAAAATTTCAAAAAATCAGCATGCTATACATTTGAACATAAAAAAGAATAATGGCATGGTCATTAATATGACAAATTACTAAATGGTACATATTTAGATCATTCTTTTCATTAACTGCATTTCTAAAAATGTACATGGCATTATAATGCTCCATAGTTGTTGATCTACTGAGTAACATGGTAACTGGTTTTGAGACTATTAAACATTCTTACACAGGAAGTAAAAAGCTATCTTGGGTTCTTCTAAGGAATAAATTCCTCCATACCTTGTCTGTCTGAACATTATCAATTATGCTGAGTTTTTGTTTGTTTGACTATGTCCTTCTGTAAACCAAAGCTTATGATGTTTTTTAAATGGTTCATTTTGAAATGATTTTGGACTACAAGAAAATAGTAAACTCAGTTCTTTTTCCCACCCTTTCCCCGGTTTTCCTAAGGTTCACATCTATCCAACCACAATGAGATTATCACAGCCAAGAAGTTAATTTTGATATGATACTATTAAAACACCTACAGGCCTTATCTAAATTTTGAGTTTCTCCACTTACGCACTATATTTTTCTTTTTCTGGTCCAGGATTCAATCCAGATCTCACATGGCATTTAGTTGTCACATCACTTTAATCTCCTGATAGTTTCTCACTCTTCCTTTGTCTTTCCTGGGTTTGATATTTTGAAAGATGATAGAATTTTTATATTACAGATTTTAAAATTTGTTATTTAAATCTGAGACAAAATATAACTTTTGTTGAGATTAATTATTTTTTAAATATAAATACTAAAGTATCCTCACTCAAGTATATTATTTCTATTTCATTGACATTGTACATCAAGAGAAAATATTTATAAATATATAAGTTCTTACATATATATTATAGATATATTTATAGGTGATCTGTCAACATGGTTAATGTGCTGGAGAGGATTTTTTTGTAGAAATGATATAACAAAGAGCAAAAAGAGGTATTTTTTCAGTGTACTTGCTATTGCTCCTTGCAGATTCTAAACCATGGAGCTTGTGAATATGGAACAGGTTTTGCTTTGAGCAATTTTTCTCTCTTTATTTTCATAGAGAACAAATCGATTAGGAGTCTCATGTTTTTTCCCTTTTAAGATTGGGTAATTTGTCTTCTACTAGAGACAGATAATTCAGCCTTTTATAGTTTTATTGTGTGCATATTATATTTTAACTACTGATGAAAATTCCAGGGGTGAATCTTAAACTGTTTTTGTAGAAATAATTACTGGCTACAAACTATTTCAATCCCCTCCAGCTCAAAACAACATAATACTTTCTAGCAATGCCAAAATATACTTTTTACAACAGAAATCTTCAAACCATTTTTAGTAAAGCCTTAGCACTCTGTTACAATGAATCTATTTTTCTAGCTGTATTATTATATTTATACTATATTAATAATTTCCTCAACCTTATTATATTTTGCCACTCATTATTTTAATTTGCTTTCTTCTACTACAGTTAGGAAAAAGGTTTAAAATATAAGAATAACCAAAATAAGAACTATTGATTTCTTATAAGTATTGTAGTCTGAAAATGAAATTCAATTTTCTCAGTATATAGATTTTGCAAAATAAGAAAAGATTATTATTGAACAATAAAGTTAGTAACAGTGTAATATATTATCTCTCTGAATGCCCCATTTTCTTCTGGTATTCCTAAAATAATATTTTAAATATTTTCCAATATATTTACTCTGTATTCATTACTGCAGAGTAAATATATTTTTCAGGTGTCCTTATGTTGCATGATTTCAGATTTTTGAAAAAATGTGTATCCTTTTCAAATAAGGCTTCAGTGCTTTAAAGGGATTTAAACACTTGCCTATCCAAGGCTAGAGCCTGAAACGACAGTCTGACAAACAGTGTCTAGATGTTCTCAACTAGCGATGGGGAAACCCTGGCACAGAGCATTTATGCTTCTGGCTAATCTGTGCCATTTGCTGCTCAACCAAGCCTAGTTTGATTCACTAAATATTTAGTGATATTAAGGATTTACTGTTATATTTTGCTATGGTTACCATTTTATATTAACATTTTTAATAAAAATTAAGAGGATATTATTTAGAGTTGCTTGCTAAGATCTTTACAGATGAAACAATACCTTGTCTGGGATTTGCTTCAGAATTAGTGTGTGGCCCTACCCAGTTGCTCAGTGGTTAGAGCATCAGCCCCCAGACTGAAGGGTCCCGGGTTTGATTCCAGCCCAGGGCACGTACCTCGGTTGCAGGTTCAATCCCCGGCCCTGGTTGGGGTGTGTGCGGGAGGCAGCCATCCATGTGTCTCTCTCACATCAGTGTTCTCTCTCTCTCTCCCAGCCCCCTTTCGCTCTCTCTGAAACGCAAGAGAAAAAATATCCTTAGGTGAGGATTAAAAAAAACAAAAACAAAAAACAAAATGAGCTGTGTGGAAGATGATAAATAGGTAAAACAAAACTGGCTATGAGTTGATAATTGTTGGAGCTGGGAGATTAACCACACTGGGTTTTATTATTGTCTTGCCATTAATTTTATATGTTTAAAATTTCCCATAATAAAACAAATTTAATTTGTTTGTTTTTCATGTTTAGAGACAAAGAACAGTGCCCGGTAGCTTTGTCAATAGTGAAAAAGCTGCCTAAGCTTATAATTTAACTGCCTTTGTAAAACAAGGTAAGGACATAAGCAGGGAAGGAGTGAATAAAAGGTAGTGTAATTGTGCTACTAGACTTATCTGGGTGATCACTTAGGAAGGTACATAATGTCCAATCACTGGTTATACACCTGAAAGTAATGTAATATTCTGTGTCAACTGTAATGGAAAAATAAAAAAATTATTTAAAATAAAGTAAAATAGGTCCTGCTGGGTAGTTCAGTTGGTTAGAACATCATCCTTGTACACCAAGATTGCAGGTTCGATCTCTGGCCAGGGTACAAACAAGAAGCAACCAATGAAAGCATAAATTAGTGGAACAACAAACTGATGTTTCTCTCTCTCTCTCTCTCTCTCTCTGTCTCTCTCTCTCTCTCTCTGTCTCTCTCTGTCTCTCTCTCTCTCTGCTTCCTATCTCTCTCTAAAAGAAATCAATACAAATAAAATAAAAGAAAATGTAGTATAACTGCTCTTCCAAACAGAGAGGGAAATGGTAATTAGTAAATTTTAGTTTTGGTTATATAAATCCATTGAAAGTAGAAATACTGTGGATCTTTTGTAATATTTTAATAAACCATTCTAACTACATATAGCATTAAAATGTTTTATAAGAATTACATAAAACTAGCATACTTCACAAAAGAGGGAAAGAATGAATTTTTATTTATTGGAAGCAAAAATAATTTCAAAACAGGAGACAAGACTAGAAATTTTTTTTTATTGTTTTTCCTCTGTGGTTCTCAAAATATGAGCAAGGAACCCTCATTGTTCCCAAGATTGTCTCAGGGGGTCCACAGGGTCAAAACTAATTTCATAGTGATGCTAAGGCGGCATTTACCTTTTGCACACTTGTTTTCTTGTAAATGCAGAGTTTTTCAAAGGTTACATAACGTGTGACGACACAACACAGTATCTACAGAGTAGATACAAGAATTCAGCTGTCTTCTGTTTAGCTCAAGATTAAGCAGATTTGCCATAATGTAAAACAACACCACTCTTCTCATAAATGTTTTATTTTATTTTAGTTAATTTTCATCTGAGGATATTTTTTCCATTGATTTTTTTAGAGAGAGTGGGAGGAAGGGAGGGACAGAGAGAGAAAGAGTGAGACATTGGTGTGAGAGAGACCCATCAATTGGTTGCCTCCTGCACACGCCCCAGTTGGGGCCAGGGATCAAACCTGCAACCCAGGCACATGCCCTTGACCGGGAATTTCACCCATGACCCTTCCATGGAGAGGGCTGCCGCTCTAACCGCTGAGACCCTGACTAGGGTATAAATGTTTTATTTTTTAAATGTAGTAATTTTCTTTAAAATGGGATTTATTTTAACATGGAATGAGTTTATTATTATTTCTAATTCATTAAATATTTTAAATTCTTGGTTCTAACATAGTGCAGAATGTATACATAGCTGTACATCATATAAAGAAAAGCTCTTTGAGGTCCTCAGTACTATTAAAGAGTATAGAAACCAAAATGTTTGAGAACCACTACTCTAAGGATATTTATAAAGAAGTTTAAAAAACAAATAAGCTCTTTTTCTTCCTTAGGCAATGTAAAATTATTTTGTAACTGTTTTTATGACTCATATTGGATGCATTTAAAATGTTTTGTTCATTAATATTTCTTCATTGAACACCCATGGTGTGATTTACATTGTGCAGGTTGCTGGATTGATAGAATGCATACAGCAAACAGCCTCTTCTGAAACTTACCTCTAATTTAGTAGAAGAATTTGAAATATAAGTGATTATTAAAATAAAATTTTAGGAACAACTGAGAGAAAATGAGGAATTTTTAAAATGTTGTTGTTGTTTCCCGTACATATGTATGTGTACGTGTGTACCCACGTACAGATAGGCATCATTACTTCTGTTTTTGTGGTGCATGGCAGAGACAAAGACATGCATATGATTTTCTAGTAAATGGTCCATAATTTTTAGAAAACACATCCTTTAACTTTTAACTGTAAGCTTCAAAGAGATAGGTATAGGTGCTGATCAACAACTGTACAATGGTTTTGAAGTCATGATTCAACCAAGCACAAGGCAGCAAAATGGAGAGAAATAGGTAATGAGGTTTAGAATCAGAAAGACCTGAGTTGAGGTTCAGCTCTATCACTTACTTAAATTTTGAGGGTAAGTTTATTGTATAAGAGCAGTAAAACCAACTGTCTGTATCTCACATAATTGCAAATGAAGCTAGCACAAAATCTCGTACTTACTATACACACAACAAATGTTGTTTCCCCTTCTCTTAGAAATTACCAGAAAAAAACAGAGGAGGTATAGCTCAGTGGTAGAGCATTTGACAGCAGAAATTACCAGAAAAAAGAATAAAATGTAATGCTTAAGAAATGAGTCTCTTTTGTTTAGTACTCCATCTTTTTTTTTTTTTTTTTTAATATATCTTTATTGATTTCAGAGAAAGGAAAAGGCAGGGAGAGAGAGATAGAAACATCAATGATGAGAGAGTCATTGATCGAGCCCACAACCCGGGCATGTGCCCTGACCGGGAATCGAACCCTGATCGCCTGGACCCTAGGTCGACGCTCAACCGCTGAGCCACGCCCGGCCTGCAGTACTCCATCTTACGGCTGTAGAAACACAGCTGTTTGAAACAAGCCAAAAAAATCTGACTTTAAAAAAGATATTGCTTATGTATAGTTCCATAATAGACTGGCTACATCTGTAAGGCTAGAAAGATTAATTAGCATGTGAAGTATTAAAGAACTTTAAAGAGGGCTAGCTTCAAAAATAGCAATGTCTTCTATGGAAGTAGTGGTTCATTTTCTATTTCTCAGTTCACCCTCTAAGTGGGCTTTTAGGAACAGGAGACAAATGTAACAGATTTCATTGGATCTGAGCCAGCAGCGATACCAAATGTGGGTAGCTCTTTTTATTATTATTTTTACATCTTTAATGAGGTATAGTGTACATATCATAAATGTACACATTGTAAGTGCACAAATCAATGACTTTTAGTAAATTTATAAAGTTTTGCTGCCATTACCACAATCTAAAATACTATTTTAGAACATTTCAGTCATTACAAAGTTCTGTTGAGACTGCTAGCAGTAACAACTTCCAACACTCCTCTCCCAACCACAGGTGAGATTTACTTTCTGTCTCTGTAATTTTGCCTTTGCTGGGCAGTTCATATAAATTGAATTATGCAGTATGCAGTTTTGGTGCCTGGCTCCTTTCACTTACCAGCACTGTTAAGGTTTATCTATTTTGTAGCATGTACCAGTAGTTTGCTTTTTTTATTGCTAAGTAATAGTCCGCTGTTTCAATAAACCCTCATGTTCCACCTCGTAAAAATACTGAAAACACATTTACCCACCCTCTCTAACTGTTAAATCTTCTTTAAAATTTTTCAGATTATATGATTACAGAGAGGAGATTTACAATAAAGAATGATCTTTCTTCCACTAAAAATAAGTAGACATTTAATATATAGATTCAGCCTTATACTAGATATGAGGCAGATATAGGAAAAGCCTATGCAAGAACTCTGCTTATGAGAATTTGCAAGATAATTGCAATGGAATTAATACACATAAAACAATGATTACTAGAAACTGTATATTGAAAATTAAAGTATTGCAACAAACTTTGAGTAAGTACATGCATATATATGTACAATTTTTGTACAGTGTCTCTTCGTTTGCTCAAAGAATTTTATCAGAGTAGAGACAACATCTTTTTCCTTGTTTTCTCAGGAAGATTTTCATTTCTCTGTTTCCACTTAGAGATCTCAAAAGCAAACCTCCCATTTGACTCTCAGCTGCCAGTATCTAAATGCACATATCATTCTCAACTGTTTTTGTGTGTATAGTATACATAAAATGAGTGTGTGTGTGTGTGTGTGTGTGTGTGTAGATGGATGGAAGGATGGATGGATGGATGGATGGATGGATGGATGGATGGATGGATGGATGGATGGATGGATAGATGATGATGATAGATAAGTGATGATAGATTGATAGATAGATGATAGATGATGATAGATAGATAGATAGATAGATAGATAGATAGATAGATGATAGATAGATAGATAGATAGATAGATAGATAGATAGATAGATGATAAATTGATGATGATAGATATAGATAGATAGATGATAGATAGATAGATGATAGATGATTGATAGATGATAGATGATGATAGATAGATGATAGATGATAGATAGATATAGATAGATGATTGATAGGTGATAGATCCTCTGTAAAATACAGTAATGGTGAAAAGTATAAAGATGAAAATAAAAGCCATCATAATTTTACAATTTATAGATTCTTCTTTTCCTTCCTGTTTTCTTTATACCCATGTATACACACACTAAAAGTTGAAAGTATATTGTATTGTACTTTGCATACATATTTTTAATATAATATAAATTGCCTGGTAAAGTAATTTTCTTGTTACATCAAAAATTCTTTACAAACATATGTTTAATGACTAGTTTTTATTATATTGTATAGATATTTGCTTCAACCATTCCTTAATTGTTGGACATTATTTTGTCTTCTCCTTTTGATTATATGAACAATGCCACAATGAAAAAAATGCTGCCACAATGTTTAATAGTTCCTTACTATATATTCCCAAAAGTAAAATTACTGAGTAAAAAGGAAGGGGTATTTTCGATATTTCCTAGACATCAAATTTCTCATCAGATGAGTTCTACTAATTTGCATTCCCAGCGTAAGAATGTAGTTTTTCATTTGCTGTTTACTGTAGGAATTTAAAATGATACAAATTTAAGAAAAAAAAATATTTTTAACTTCCAAAGCCAAATTTTAAAAACAGCAATTTTTCCTTCAAAAGCCACATTTTAATATCAAGTTGATATATTATCATATATTTAGTACCAAGTTGATATGTTATCCTACATTTACTATCAAGTTGATATATTATCCTACATTTAATACCAAGTTGATATGTTATCCTGTATTTAATAGCTTAATTGCCTCCTATTCACTTGGACAGTGAGGGAGAGTCCCATCCAAGACTGTGGTGATGACCGAACACTGCACCGGACACTAGTCACATATATTCACAACCGGAGGGAGCAGAGCAGGCCACCCCACGCAGGGTCCTGTGCGGGTGCACTCAGGAACAAAGTAAACAATGAGGAATGTGAGAGGCAGTCTTGTTAGTAGAAAGGTTGGCTCCTGAAGGAAGATCTGATTGACTTGGTTGAACAATTCTGTGGACTGGCAGGAAACTGAAACCCTCTACTCACTGATCCCCTTGATAAAGAGAGTTGTTCAGCTAGGGGACCTTATCCATCATTTTGGGGAGACTTAAGGTGAGGCATTCAAGGCCCTCCTGATTTCACTGGTTAATGATATAGATAACACATAATATTTAGTCTTAATTTTAGGCTTAAGACCATAATTAGCACTGTCACTTCCTTTCAGTGACTTACCTACTTAATATGCAGGAGCACGGAGTATTGTTCCGGGGGGTTTATTGTTCTGTTTGTTTTGCTGTTCCACAGTGAACATAGGATGACAGTTTGGACCGGGTTATGGTGGATTAGGTAGACAGAGAGTCTCAGTTTGATTTCACAGGCAGATTGGGCATTATTGAAATCATGGAAAATAGAGCTTCCTTTGTGAAGCAGTATTTTTTTAAAATATTTTGTTTACTTCAAAATTGAATTCTGAAAGAAGCTTAACCATAATGAAAAAGGGACACTAGTTTAAAAAAAAAAAAAAAATTTGTCTTTGCTTGAGATAGCACTACTGTCCTCAAATGTGGTACATCACATAAAGAGAGACTGAGGCAAAGATGTGGTGAGCTACTCCGTACAGTTTAGTTAAAGACCCAATTAGCATCCCTCCCACATCATTTATGTGAACATTTCATGAGAAAACTTCTTTTTTCATACCAGACCAAGTCTTAGAATAGAAAGTTAAGACAATTATGTCATCTCTTCTGCTTCTTGTGGAAGACCAAGAGAAAGCGTGTCACCTTGAGAACATGTCTGTTCCGTTCTCATACTGGAAAATCTGGGAGCTGGACAGAACCTACAAACTGGGCCCGGACACCGAAATTACTCCCTCTCCACTAAGGATGGCTTTTTCTCTTTTCTTTCATTTTAACAGTGTAATTGTATATGATACAATTTTCATTCTAAGTCTCTCAAATTATTTGTAGAAATAAACTAAGTATAAATCTATAGGAATATAATGTGTCAGGTTGAATCTCTTCTAAAATCACAATTTCTTCCTGGTGAGTTTTAATGAAAACTTGTATTTATTTCCTCAGTAACAGAGAAAGTATTGTCAGGGCTAGTTCTACACTGACATCATAGCTTCTGCGGACATCTGTCAGGATAAATATTGCTAGCATGATTGTGTTCCTGCTAAGGAAGTGACATAGGCTTTGCTTCTATCTGAATAGGTTGGCACATTTTTCTGTGCACTCTTAATAAAGTAAAATTGAAGGAATGAATTGATTCTGTGAGGAGAAGATAAAGGCATTCAAGATGTTTCATTTATAGGAGAGGAAGATAATGGTAGTATTAATATGAAACTTAAAGTATAAATGTAAAATGTATATGAATTAACTGGGAAAATGAGCAATAAGAAATGAGAGTCAATTAAAGAGTAAGTGTTTATATTGATCTTCTAGAATATTTTCCTGACCATCATAGCACTGAGCTAAAATATATAGAGAAAAAATAAGAATGTGGAAGTCAAGACAAAAAAATGGGCTCTCATCTTTGCTTTTTTACATGCTGGACAACCTAGGCAAGTTTCTAACCTTCCTTAGTCTCAGCATTTCTGTCCAGAGATGGTACGGATAGTGCCTAACATGAAAAGTTGTAGAGAAAATTTTAAAATATCTATATGCAATTCATATTTGTAATACAAATACTAAAATACAAAAACGATTTAAAAATGTAAAACCAAAAATGTAACAGTTTCATCTTTTTAATGTTTGCTAAAGATATAAACGAAGCATAAAAATTTATTCCATAGAAAAATAGAAATTATATTGACAAAACAAGCATAATCTTTCTCAAATAATTAGTTACAGCTACAGATTCAGTTATACTGTATGATTTGTGGGCTGCCTAAGCCAGAAATGTTTTTCCTTCTCAGTCTTGACTGAGAGATGATGTCTCCCAACATTTTTTATATCTTGGTAGTTTCTCCTTTCAATGGTCTGATTTCAATCTATTCCACCTCTCTCCTCTTTACAACTGAGTGAGTAAAGGGAGGGCTGGATGTGCTCCTCCCAAACTCGTCTCTTTTGATTCTCAGCCAGGCACACTGGTGCTAAACAGACAAGAGACACATTGCCGAGTCCCTCGCTTGGACTGAGAGTGTGGGCTGCACTCTTAGTTTCCTATACCTTAGGTTTTGCCTTGAGCGACCAACCTTGCAAAGCCTCATTTTCCTCATGTAAAATACAGGGTATTTTGTTTGTTCGTTCTTTTTATTTTAAGATCCAACGAGTTAATGCAATTTTAAAGGCATTTTTAAGCATAGAGTACAATACAAATCTACCATTTTTAGCATCATTGTCATTGATGTATTAGTCCTACTTGGGGAAAAAGGCATCTCTATTTGTTTATGCATTACTCATTCAGTTATATGTTCGGTTCTGCTTTGATGCTATATACTTGCTACTTGCATTACACCAGAACCCCAGTATTGCACAACTGATACGCAGAGCTCTTCCTCTTGCTTTTGAAGGGCAAAAGGTTACCTTTCATGGCAATTTCCCTTTCATTCCTACCTTCTATCACCACTCAGTCATTGTGGTAACTACTCTAAACACAAATGTTCCACACTTTTTGCTATCAAGATAATGTGTGTGTGTGTGTGTGTGTGTGTGTGTGTGTGTGTGTGTGAATGTGTATGTGTGTGTATATAGTGTGTGTGTTCATGCACAAAAAACTGAGAATATAACTTTTACTTTTCTGTTTTTATTGATATGTAACAAATTTTTAATGGCTTAAAACAACACATATTTAGTGTCTCACAGTCTTCATGGGTCAAGAATCCAGGCATGGCTTAAGAGGGTCTCCTGGTCAGGATCTCACAAGGCTGCAATCTGTGTGTTGGCTGGGTTGTTTACTGTTCTGAAGCTTGGGAATCTTTTTCCAGACTTAACGTGGTTATTGGCAGAATTTAGTTGCCCCAAGTCGGGGACCGAGTTCCCTGTTTTCTTGCAGGCTGTTAGCTGGTAGTCACTCTCAGCATCTAGAGTCACTCTTCAACTCCTTGCCATGTGGCCCTCTCTCAAACCCTCTTTCAGATTGAGTTTACTTCTTCAAGACCAGCAGACACTCTCATTATAGTCTGTATAATATGTTATTATAATCATGGTTGTGACAATCACATCGCCTTTGTTAGAGATTATTGATTAGAAACAAGACATAGATTCTACCTGCCCTAGAATGGAGGGTGTTATACAGGAAGGGACGCATTGGGAATCGCAATAATGTTATGTCGGCCACAATCCCCTTTTATGTCCAGAAGTACTCAAGGAATACTTATTACTGAATTTAGAATTAGAACAGTATTTTTCTTCTTACTTCTCTTTTATATAAGTAAAACTGACTTTTATTTTAGAAAACACATTGTAGCTTTAATATAATATGAGTTTAAACTATTTCATTTCCAGTCACATTATAGGGTTACATAAGTATCTCCCCCAATACAACAATTTTCTTTAAAACATATAGTAAGTGGCCCCATATCCAGTCCTGGCCTGTCATTAATGAGCTCAATAGCTAAACAAGTCACTATTAAGGCCCTATCTATAAATTGACCCTATCTTCTAATTTTATAACATACACTTTTATATCAAAGAATCATTTTATTTTGGACCCTAAGTAAGACTTAATGGAGTAAATTGGTTTTATTTAGATATATTTGACGTAACACTACATTAGTTTTACAAAACAATTTGATATTTGTACATTTTGGGAAATGATCACCACAATAAGTCTAACGCCCATCACCAAAAAGAGTTACAAATTTTTTTGTATAATGAAAACTTTTAGGATCTACACTATTAGCAACTTTTAAATACACAATGTAGTATTATTAATATAGTCACCATGCTGTGTATTATATCCTATCCCCATGATTTATTAATTTTGTAGCTAGAAGTTTACACGTCTTAACCCCCTTACCCATATCCTCCAACCCCCACCCCACCCTTCCACCTCTGGAAATCACAAATCTTTTCTCTGTATCCATGACCATGCTTTTTGTTTGTTTTCTGGGGGTTTTATTAGATTCCTCATATAGTGAGAACAAACTGTATTTATCTTTCTCTGACTGACTTCTTTCACTTAGCAAAATGCCTTCAAAACTAATTCATGTTGTCACAAATGGCAAGATTTCCCTCTTTTTATGGCTGAATAATATTCCTTGGGTACATAGCCCACATTTTTTTCTCCATTCACCTGTCAGTGGACACTTAGGCTGCTCCATATCTTGGCTATTGTAAATAATGCTGCAGTGAACATGGGAGTGAATGTATCTTTTTGAATTAGTATTTTTATTTTCTTCAAATAAATACTCCGAAGTGGGATTGCTGGGTCATATGGTAATTCTATTTTTATTTTTTTGAGGAAATTCCATACTGTTTTCCATAATGGCTATACCAATTTACATTCCCATCAACAGTCCACAAGGGTTTCCTTTTTCCCTCATTCTCACCAACCTTTATTTCTTGTCTTTTTTTATAATAGCCATTCTAACAGGTATGAGGTGGTGTCTTAAAGTGGTTTGATTTGCATTTCCCTGGTGATTACTGATGTTGAGTATCTTTTTATGTACCTACTACTGGCCTATATATCTTCTTCAGAAAAATGTCTATTCAGATCCTCTGCACATTTTTAATGGGATTGTTTTTATGAGGTTTTTTTTTGCTACTTAGTTATATGAGTTTTTTATATATTTTAGATATTAACCCCTTATCAGGTATTTTATTTGCAAATATTTTATTCCATTCAGTCAATTATCTTTTCATTTTGTTGATGGTTTCCTTTGCTATACAGAAGTTTTTTATTTTGATGTAGTTCCACTTATTTTTGTTTTTGTTGCCTTTGCTGTTAAATACAAAATATCATTGCTGAGATTGATATCAAGGAGCTTATCATTTATGTTTTCTTCTTGGAGTTTATATTTTTATCCATTTTGAGTTAATTTTTAATCCATTTTGAGTTAATTTTTGTGTATATTGTAAAAAAAAAAAAGGTCCAGTTTCTTTCTTTTGCATGTGGCTTTCCAGTTTTCCCAGCACTGTTTATTGAAAAGACTGTCCTTTCCCCACAGTATATTCTTGGATTCTTTGTTGTAAAATAATTGACATATATGCATAGTTTATGTCTTGGCTTTCTATTCTGTTCCACTGATCTGGGTCATTTTTTATGCTGATTTCCATAGTTTTGATTGTTATAGCTTTGTAATAGTGCTTGAAATCAGGAAGCACAATGCCACCAGGGAATAGATTTATTTTTAATTGCCTTTTATAGAAATATCATGCAAACCTCTCAAATTTATGAAAGAAAAAGGTCCTTGTGTTACTGCATGAGTGAAAGGTGAATTTATGAAGGTGGCAGTCCTGGGAAATTTTCTTGGTGGGAATTATTTCTGAAGTATTTTAAGAAGAGGAAAGTCTATGCACTTTTAGTAAAATTTCTTTCCCAGTACATGCATCATCTGTCATTTAAAAGATGTTCAACAAAGCCAGAATACTAGTGTCAATTTGTGACTTGTCTCCCTATTTCCCATGCCAATGTCCATTTCAGCCCTGTGGCTTGGACCCATCTCATCCAGTGAGTGTAGTCTTTTGTACATGCTTTGAACACCATGTAACATTTTTATCTTTACATTTTTCACACATTACGTTAGAAAAGATAAGTATGAACTTTCACTCATGGAAATGAGATAAAATATTCTCTTTGGATCTTTCATGTACATAAAGGATACATATTTAAAATTAGGAAAAAAGATACTGTGCAGTAATTGGCTGGATTAGAAAAAGCTCATGGGAATTGCCAAGTTAATAATTTGCATGCTCAGGCTTAGAGTCAGATTAGATTTGGCATGAATCTGGTATTGCCGTTTTGGTGTTGCTGGAAACAGTCAAGTGTGGATTGCTCTTAGGCAATTGATGTGCTTACTTGTGTTTGTAGGAATGTTTTTCTTACAATGAGCAAAAATTAGTAAAGATAAAGGACAAATCGTGAAATACTCTTTCGTTCTGAACATTAAATATTAATGAGTTAAGGTAGCATTTGGCAAGATACAAAGGAGATGTTACTATGATTTTTTTAATATATTTAGTTTATTTTCCTAAACGTATACATGGATAATTTATAACATAGAAATGAATAGAGGAAAAAGTATAAAAATAAACTTTCACAGCCTTACTCAGGAGTGTAATTAACATGTAAACTCTAAAAATAGATTTAATTGGACTATTCTTCCAAGACTTTGGCATTAGCCTTAGTACTTCATTAGCATTAATATTTATTTATAATTCTAATCTTTTCTAATGATAATCTTCCTTTTCTTTAGGCCAATTAATGACATGACTAAACTATATAATATATCTACAGCTTAATATAACTTTTTTATAATAATAAACCTTTAACAACTACTATTCATAATACCACTGATACAAATATTGCTTTTTATCTTTATTGTTGAAAGTATTACGGGTGTCCCATTTTGCCCCCAATTGACCCCCTGCACCTCTCTCCCACCCCCTCCCCAGGCCTTCACCCCGTCATTGCCTGTATCCATGGGTTATGCATATATGCATATAACTTCTGTGGTTAATCTCTTCCCACCCTCCACCGCCCTTCCCTCTTTCCTCTGAAATATGATCATCTGTTGCATGCGTCAGTGTCTCTGGATCTATTTAGTTCATCAAATTCTTTTGTTCATTAGCTTCTTAAAGAAGACCCTTCAATTTTTCCTGTAGTGCTGGTCTGGTGGTGATGAACTCCCTTAGCTTTTTCTTATCTATGAAGCTCTTTATCTGACCTTCAGTTCTAAATGATAGCTTTGCTGGGTAGAGCAATCTTGGTTGTAGTTCCATGTTTTTCATCACTTTGAATATTTCTTGCCACTCTCTTCTGGCCTGCAAGGTTTCTGTTGAGAAATCAGCTGACAGTTGTATGGGTGCTCCTTGTAGGTAACTAACTGCTTTTCTCTTGCTGCTTTTAAGGTTCTCTTTTTGTCTTTAACCTTTGGCATTTTAATTATTATGTGTCTTGCTGTGGGCTTCTTTGGGTTCCTCTTGTTTGGGACCCTGTGTACTTCCTGGACTTGTAAGTATTTCTTTTGCCAGGTAGGGGAAGTTTTCTGTAATTATTTTTTCAAATAGGTTTTCAGTTTCTTGGTCTCTTTCCTCTCCTTCTGGCACCCCAATAATATGAATGTTGGGCCTATTGAAGTTGTCCCAGAGGCTCCTTATGCTGTCTTCATATTTGTGGATTCTTTTTTCTTTTTGCTCTTCTGGTTGGGTGTTTTTTGTTTCCTCATGTTCCAAATTGCTGATTTGATTCTCAGCGTCCTCTACTCTACTGTTGATTCCCTGTAAATTATTCTTCATTTCAGTTCATGTAGCCTTCATTTCAAATTGGTACTTTATTATGATCATCAGTTTTCTTAGTTTTCGTAATACTCTTACTAATATGGTTGAGCATCCTTATAAACAAAATTCTGAACTCTCTATTAGCTTGCTTGGATCTATTTCATGTAGTTCCTCTTCTAGAGATTTCTTCTGTTCTTTCCTTTGTGACATGTTTCTTTGCCTCCACATTTTGGCTGCTTCTAGGTGTTTGTTTCTATGCATTAGGTAGAGCTGCTATGTCTCCTGGAATTTGTAGAGTGGCTTTGTGTAGTAGGTGTCCTGTAGGGTCCAGTGGCTCAACCTCCTCAGTTACCTAGGCTGGGCCTTCCAGGTGCTTCCCTGTGTGGGCTGTGTGCACTGTCCTGTTGTAGCTGAGCCTTGGTGGCTGTTGGCATCACTTGAAGGAATTGATGCTCAGGCAAATCGGCTGTGAGTACCAGCTGCAACTACAGCCAGAGAGCTGCTGTGCTGGAGACACCCCTATGGAGCAGGATTTACTTCAGTGGAGCTTTGGTGTTCACCAAGTGCACCCCTCAAGTGTGTCACTTGTGGGTGTGGTAGGGTTGTAATCCAGCATGGTCAAGTCTGACCATCAGGTGCACTGTCTCTGGGGCCTCCCTGGAGGTGCAAAGTCAGCCTGTGTCAGTGCCTTGCCCAGAGCCACCCAGCATGAGCTACTCAGCAAACTGTAGCTGGCTGCTACTTGTGCTGGGCTTGGAAGTGTCCAGGAGAGGCCAAGCTATGAGCCAATGCAGCTGCCGCTAGTGCCAGGCCTGGGACCGCTTATCAAGCTGTATGGGGCAGCTGCTGCTTGTTTGAGAGATTTTAGGAAAGTCCTAAGCATGGGGCTTGAGAGGCCACTTGCATAGAAAAGCCCCTGGAAATGGCCTGGATGAGCCTGCAGGTGGGGAGGGGCGGGGCCTCCGGGAATCACGGGGCGGGGCCAAAGGTGAGTCAGGTGCTGGCGATTCAAACATGGCGCCTGCCGGCTGTGTGCAGGGAGGACTCGCCAAAGGAGCCATGGCCTCTGCCAGCCCTTCTGCCTGGGAGGAAGCTGCCCCTCCACCTCTCGCCTGGACTTCAGGCAGGTTAGTTCCTCCCCGAGTGTCCCAGGTCCTTTCAGGCTGCTGCCCGGCGCTGGGCTCAGAGGGAGTATATCCAAGTGAGTCCGTGTGCGGCCCTTTAGGAGGAGCTGTGGGGCTCCCGCAGCCTCCGCGACCCTCAGGGACAGTCCCCGCTGGTTTCACAGCCTGGAATTGTGGGGACGTCTCTCCCAGGCCCTGGAGCCCCAGGCTGGGGAGCTCCACCCTGAAATGTCCCTCGCGGGTTTAACCTGCGGCACCAGGTGTGGGCCCGCGGCCGCGTCTCCAGGATTCAGCCCCGATCCGCCCGCGTCTCCGCCCCTCCTCCCGGTCTCGATGCTCCTTCAGCTCCCTGGTTGTGGGGCTTCTGTGCAGCCGGATCTCAAGAGGCTCTGAGTGATGGTGGTTCTGTATTTTAGTTGTGATTTTGATGTGGTTGCGGAGGCGGCGGGTGCCCCTGTTACCTACGCCGCCATCTTGTTTCCTTCAGATATTGCTTTTCTTGATGCTTAGATGTGGAATATGATAGTGTTGAAATGAAATAAGTAATTTCGTCCAAACTTAATGCTCTTAATTATAACATCATAATGTTTTCATATATTATTTTAATGATGAAAATAAAAACACTCTGTAATATTTTAAAATATTCCAGCTTTTAATATAACATGTGTTAATAGTACATAAAATTAAAGTAGATTTAAATTGCAACTTTAAATGCAAATGTAAAGTTTTTTTGTATACACATGTTTATTTTACTTTATCTTTTTACTTCAGCTTTATTGAGGTAAAATGGATTTATAATATTGTAGGTTAATTAAAATGTACATCATGTTGCCCCCTGGCTTGGCTCAGAGGTTGAGCATCGACCTAGGATCCAGGAGATTGCAGTCCGATTTCTGGTCAAGGCACATGCCTGGTTGTGGGCTGGATCCCTCATTAGGGGGCATGCAGGAGGCAGCCAGTCAGTGACTCTATCTCATCATTGATGTTTCTATCTCTCTCTCCCTCCCCCTTCCTCTCTCTGAAATCAATCAAGACATATATATATATATATATTTTTAAAATATATCTTTATTGATTTCAGAGAGAGGAAAAGAGAGGGAGAGAGAGAGATAGAAACATCAATGATGAGAGAGTCATTGATCGGCTGCAGCCCACAACCCGGGCATGTGCCCTGACCGGGAATGGAACCCTGACTGGGCCTGGATCCTAGGTCAACACTTAACCACTGAGCCACGCCCGGCCGGGCAAGACATATTTTGAAGAAAAAAATATATACATCATGTTTATTTGATTTATGTATACTTTGTGAGAGTTCCCTTCATGTAGTTAATTAACAGTATTCATTACCTCATATTTTATCTTCTTTGTGTGTGAGAATATTTATTTTTTACTCTTTTAGCAAATTTCAAGTATGTAATACAGAGATATATGCAGCCCTATCCTATGTCCATTGCAGCATTATTAACAGTGGCCAAGACATAGAACTACCTAAGTGTCCTTCAATAGATGATTGGATACACACACACACACACACACACACACACACAATGGAACACTACTCAGCCATAAGAAAATATAAAATACTGCTATTTGTGACAACACGAATGGTTCTTGAGAATATTGTACTAAGCAAAATAAGACAGAAAGTCAATAACCATAGGATTTCACTCATATGTGGGATATAAAACTGAAAGCAATAAATGAACAAACAAGAAAAGCAAGCAAAAACTCATACACACAAATAACAGTATGGTGGTTACCAGAGGGAAGTGGGGTGGGGTGTAGTAAAGGGTAAAGGTGGTCAAATACACAGTGACGGAAGAAGATTTGGCTTTGGTGAGCACACAATGCAGTATACAGGTGATGTATCATAGAATTGTACACTTGAAACCTATATAATTTTATTAACTAAAGCCACTCTAATAAATTTAATTTTAAAAAGAATTCTCTTTTCTTTAACCTTTGGCATTTTGATTATGATGTGTCTTAATGTGGAGCTTTTTGGGTTCATGTTTATTTCCTTCAACAGGTTGGACAAATTTCAGTAATTATTTCTTCAATAGATTTTCAGTCCCTTGCTGTTTTGTTTCTCCTTCTGGCACCCCTATGATGCCAATTATGTTACACTTGATATTGTCCCGCTTGATATATATACAGTGGAATACTACTCAGAGAATACTCTTAAACTATCCTCATTTTTTTCTTTTTCTGCACTGACTGGTGGTTTTTGCTACCTTGTCTTCCAAATCACTGATTTGATCTTCTGCGTCATCTAATCTGCTGTTGATTACCTCTAATGTATTATTTATTTCAGTAATTGTATTCTTTATTTCTGAATGGTTCTTTTTTATGTTTCTTATCTCCATTTTTATGTTTTATGTTTCTTTGTTAAACTTCTTACTGAATTCATCTGCTCTTCCCCTAAGCTCATTGAGCATCCTTATAACCAGTGTTTTTAACTCTGCATCTGGTAGATGGCTGGTCTTCATTTTGTTTAGTTCTTTTTCTGGAGCATTGTTCTTTTCTTTATTTTACACACATTTCTTTGTCTCCTCATTTTGGCTGAATCCCTGTGTTTGTTTCTATGTATTAGGGTAGATCTGCTGTGTCTGCTGGTCTCAGTAGACTGGCCTTACGTAGTAAGTGTCCTGTGGAGCCTATTGGTGCAGTTGCCCTAGTTACCAGAGCCAGGTGCTCCAGTGTTGTCCTTTGTGTGCATTGTGTGTGTTCTCCTGTTCTAGTTGAGCCTTCATTGGTTTTGGCACGTCAAGGAGAAGGATTGACTCTCAGGCTAACTTGTTGTGAGGATTGGCCATGATTATAGTGGAGGAGTTGTACAGGGCTTACCCACAGAGCAGGAGTCTCTTTAGTGGGGCCCTGATGCCTTCTGAGTGTGCCTTTTGGATGTTTTGTTTGTGAAGGTGGTTGGGTGGTGCTCTGATGAGGTTTTAAGCTGATCACCTATGGTATGTTGGTTCTGGGGCCTAGAGGCACCAGGGAGAAGCTAAGCTGCAAACCACGGCCTGCTATCACTAGTGCCAGACTTGGGGCCACTTAAGAGGTACAGTGCTTGCTGAGGCCAGATACTGCTTGTTTGGGGCTTGTGAACCTTTTAGAGGTTTTAGGAAAGTTTGCAGCATTAGCTAAGACAGGCTGTTTGTATGGAAAAGCCACTGGAAGTGGCTTGGGTTAGCCCACAAGTTGGGTGGGATGGGGGTCTCAGGGAATCACCAAGGTGGGCTAAACGGTTGATAGAGACTAAGACTTGATACTGATCTGCTCCTGCAGGCTAGGTGCAGGAAGGGCTCAACAAAGGAACAATGGTGTCTGCCAGCGCTTCTGTCTGGGAGAACGCTGCAGCTCCATCCCTTTCCTTGAAGCCAGACGACTCAGTTCTTCCCAGTATATCTCTGGCTCTTAAGAGCAGCTGCGCCAGCACTGGAGCGCAGAGGAAGTGAGTCTCTCAGTGAGTAAATCCATGTGTGGATCCTTCAAGAATGCCTGGGACTCCAGCAGCCCTCTGTTTCACTGAGCCACAATTCTCACTGGTTTTCACAGCCAGAAGTTATGGGGACTTCTCTTCCCTGCCCTGGAACCCTGGGCTTGAGGGCCTGGTGTGGGTCTAGAACTCCTCAGTCCTCAGGGGGAATCTCCATAGCCAAGATATCCCTTTCATTTCTAAACCAGCACATGTGAGTGTGGGGCCTGCCTATTCTGCATCTTTAACCCTCCTACCAGTCTCATCGTGTCTTCTTCTGTATGTCCTTAATTATAGGACTTCTGTTCAACTAGTCTTCAGGTGATTCTCAATGATAGTTGTTCTGTAGTTTAGTTGTTATTTTGATGTGGCTGTGGGAGGAGGCAAGCACAGCATTTACCTCATGCTTTTTTTTCCTTCTTTGTCCTCTGGTTGGATGAATTTCAGTGTCCGGTATTCAAATTCTCTGATCTTTTCTTCCATTTTTCTAGTATGTTGTTGAACCCCTCTATGAATTTTGTACTTCGGTTATTTTATTATTTAGCACTATGACTTTCATTTGGTACTTTCTCATATTTTCTGTCTTTTTGCTGAACAATTTTTACCTTGTTCATCCATTGGTCTCCTAACCTTGGTGAGCATCTTTATGACCATTATTTTGAACTTTTTATCAGGGAAATAACATCATTTCAATTAAAGTCTGTTTCTGAAGTCTCATCTTGTTTTTTTAGCTGGGAACATAATCCTTTGTTACTTAGTTTTCCTTTCCTCTCTATGTTGGTTTTTGTAAATTAGATAAAACAGCCACATCTTCCAATCTTTATAGAATAGTGTTGTGCAGGAGATGAACATCATTATTCAGCCTATCCTGAGCTCTTGATTGTCTCTCAAATCTTTGTGACTGCCCAGGCTGCTTTATTTGTACTTAATGGCTCCCAGTAGAGGGTGTGCCAAGACCTGTATTGAAGTGGGTATTTTCTCATTCACCTGATGTGAAGAGTCATTCAGCTAGTTTCTGGGTTTCTTTCAGAGGGAATTGCTCCACATTAGCTGTAGATTCAGAGGGTCCATGGGACGAGGTGAGTTTGAGAGCCTTCTGTTTTGCCATCTTGGACCAGAACTTTAAAACTAACTACCTAATAGTGTTTGTATCACATAATTGTAATATACATAGAGACTTAAAAATACCAATGCTTTTAAATTTTATTCCTATGGTTTTTAATGTAATATTTTTTCTTGGTGATTTTGCTACCTTTATCGTTGAACTTCTCTTTTTTATAAATATTCCCTACATATTTTAAAGGATTTCTGAAATTTAAATTTCTCTGTATGACTTTCTTAACCACATACTTATATGTTGTGAAATTACTGTAAGTTTTGATGATCTCTTTACCAAAGCTCCTATGCTCTCTATAGTATCTTTTTTTTCTCTACTCTGACACACTGTAAACTCAAGAGCAAGACCAATGCATTTTTATGGTATCTAACTAAGGAAGCATTTTAGCAATAATTCTTGATGGAATAGAAACAGAGAGGCAAAAGAAGTTTATGATGGCAAAAACTTTTCAAAATTTGAAAGATGATAATATAAACATTATTTGCCAAGGATTAGTTAGATATACGCATTTCAGTTAAAATTAATGTTTCTTGAGTTTATTAAATCTTTTATTGGAATTCTGCTTTTCAGATTTGAGCTGGGTTGTTTTATTTTTATAAAAGCATTTGTGTTCATTTTATCTGTATTTAAAACAAAATATCAAATTGCAGCTATTGAAATGTTAAATAAAAATTTCCAGTTTTAAATTTTTAGAAATCGTATAAATTAAATTTATATTCATGAAATCCAAATTAGGATACAAGCAACCACTATTAAATAAACAAAAAAATGTTATTCTTCTTGAGTCTTTTTAATTTTTACCATGCTATTCTTTCACAAAGTTTTGATATTTCTATGCTACTTTATTGTATATATGAAAAACAATAGTAGCAACCACAGCAACATCAAAAAGAGTAACAATAATTTTTGAATGCCTGAAGTAGTTTGTGTGTATATATATATAATCTTATTTCTTATAGTAGTGTCATGAACTATATATTACTCTGATTTTACCAAAGATACTGAGGCTTATAAAGTATGTTTATAATTTGTTTTGAGTCTTGAATATACTTGTGTAAGGCTGTATTTTACAATATTTAATAATTATTGTATTGTGCTACTTATACAAATAGATATAATTATAGTTTCCTAACACTTTATTTTTACTATAGGGTTTTAGAATGTGCTCAGTCACTAAAAATCAAATAACACTAAAGACCCAGCAACTCAGCCCTTAAGACATTGTCATCTACAAAATGAAATTATAACCAAAATTTTTAAAATAGTTGCTATTCTAATGAATAGATTTTGGAGTTCTGCAACTACTTTTTTAGCTACACCTTTTCAGGTGTAACAATTCTACTTATAGATTCTAAGCATAAGGCTGTAGTGTGTAATACTTATTGCTGAAATTATTTGTCATGGGCTGCATTTATATTCTAATTTTTAACTTAAAAAGAAGTAATTAAGACCAATTTTCTGAGCACTCTACTATACCCTACTCTTCTCTGTTATACTCCAGTATAAATTATGGTTAATTTTGATATAGGGCATGGTCTTGAACATCATATGCCTTTCCACTTAGGAAATATAATGAATCATCTTTTGGGATCTCAAACTGACCATGTCTTAAGATTTATCTGAACATATTGACCACATTAGAAATTCAATATTTCTGTGAATTTTTATAAAATCTTTATAAATGACGAATTACAGCTTGGGAGAGTTTCAGATGGAAAGTGAAACCAAATCTTTGATTAAGGATATATTTTGTTTTTTTTACAGTTAAATTCCATGAAATAACCCTTTAATTATGTCCAGCTATTTTTAAATCCTCATTTTGTAATTTCTAAAATGTCCTTAGTACACTCAAAAAATTGGCTAAACAAATTGAATGAAGAGTGGCTAAAAACTTGTGTTCATCTGCCCTGGCCGGTGTGGCTTCTCCATTGGTTGAGCTTTGTCCGGTGCACCATGCACAGAGAGGTCACAGGTTCGATTCCGATCAGGGCACATGCCCAGGTTGTGGTATCAATCCCCAGTAGGGGACGTGAAGGAGGAAGCCCATCGCCTCTCATTGATGTTTCTCTCTCTCTTTCTCCTTTCTTCTCTCTCTAAAATCAGTAAAAACATTTTTAAAAAAAACACAACTTTGTCTGCTGCCCTTTATCACATATATCTAGTGAATCAGTAGAATCAATCATGGTGAATACTTAAAAGGCTAATGTCTAAGAATTCAACTATCTGCACAGACTTAGTTGAGACTAAGTCATATACTAAATGATGTTCTGCATTCATTCAGTTGCCATTAATTTGTATCATAAATCAATTTCTATTAAGAACAGTAACACTAGACCAAGAAACTTGTGACAGAAAAGGTCCACAGTGGGGCCAGAGAGAGCTAGAATCTTATTTAACTCTGACCCCTTGACAACAACAGGACACTGAGAAGTGTACAGCTCATTTGGTTGTGTTTTTGTTTTAAGGCTAAATTTTCAGAATACTTACCCTAATGCAAACATAGAGAGAGGGGTTCAGATACTAGGGAAGTAGAGGAAGAAAAAAGGGTGGAGAAACAATGGAGGAAGGACAGAAGGAAGGGAGGGGGAGGGAGAAAAGGAGTGAGGGAATTCATTTGGAAGCATCACATCACCTGGACATAAGAATCGGTATTTTACCAATTTATATCCCTGTTGGGTAAATGCCAGGAGGGTTCCATAATTCAATGCCACTGCTCATCATATGTTTGAACCCTGTTCATGCTGATTACGGGGTTGTTTTTGGAGAGTAAAGTGAGAAGGGAACAGGATTTGGAAGAAAGCTGGCTTTTAAAATTTGGAGATTTTGAAAGAGTTGAAAATGGTACTTCAGTTACTGAACGGAATATATTTTAATGTAAAGAGATAATTAATTGTATCTTCAGCAAAGGAGAAGAATTCTTCTTTTAGTGCTGTCATTTTAAATTCTTCTTGACATTTGTAACAAAAACGTATCTGGTGCTGTATACACTTACTAATATTAGCTGATTTTTGTAAAAAAAACCTTGAATATCAAAAGACCATTTCTATCTCAATTATATTTCTCATAATAATCATTCTCCATCTTTTATTCATGTGGCTAATTACAGAAAAATCTGTTCTTTGGAGTAAGGGACAGTTGACTCAGTTCATCAGTCAAGAATAATTTTATTGTGCCTGGCACTAAGTGTCATGTTAATTCACAAACAATATTATCTAATGAATAAAGGCTAAAAAGTGAATAATAATTCATGTGCTATGATCATGTTTTCACTTTATCAATCGTAATCATTTGTACAAGTTGTGATAGTTTTTACTGTCTTTTTATAAGCAAAATGCTCTTCAATTTTATAAGTAAATTATATACTCTGGCATTTCTTACACTGGGAATATATTCATATAAATTTTTTACCAAATATCTGGCCAATATGGACAAAGCCATAGTATATTACTATATATAGCTGAATTTAAAGCATTTGTTAATATCAAGTTAATCATTACAGATCCTACCAAGATCTCAGAAAGTTCTATTTCATATAAACTATTGAAATCAGAAAAATATTTTGTTATTGGTGTTCAGTTTGAATATACATGTTCTAGTAAATTTCTGGGCACCAAAGCCCACTTTGTGTGCACCTTATATCTTGTGATAACTGTTGTCTCTTCTTAAATTATTAATAGTAATTTTTTACTTTTCCAATACAGGGAATGGATTAGGAATTAGAATTGTGGGTGGTAAAGAAATCCCTGGACATAGCGGAGAAATTGGAGCCTATATTGCCAAGATTCTTCCCGGGGGGAGTGCGGAACAGACAGGGAGACTTATGGAAGGTAAGAATAAGGAGTTCAAATGAATTAAAATAAATGAACTCATATTAAGTATATAGTAATTTAATATGCAAATTTTCTTTTTTACTGTCTAGAAAAATCTTTTCTGATGGTTAATTGTAAAATTTTTGTATAGTAATATGGAAGATATATACATAATTATATTCATTTTATTTTCAATTGCATTGTCCTTTTGGCAGTTGGTTTGCTATGGGAATATCTTATCTACAGTAATTGGTCAAGATTTTTTACTGACTGGGGCAGTGTTATAAATAAAAGTACTTTGGTTGTAGGGATTAATGTTTCATAAATTTCAAGAAAACATCAGATGATTCAGTACATGTTAAAGTCAAGTCAGCAAATTATGGAGGACCCAAGGGCCAAATCCATCTGCTACCTGTTTCTGTAAACATTGTTTTATTGGAGCACAGCCAGGAGCATTAATTTACATATTGAACATGGGTGCTTTTCCACTACAATAGCAGAACTGTATTTACAACAGAGACAGTATGGTCTACAAAGCCTGAAACATATACTCTTTGATCCTTTACATAAAAAATACTTTGCCAACTCCTGTGAAAAGTACTGCGTAATTTAGATAACTTTCACCTCATTACATCATAAGCATTTTAAAATAATGAAGTTTACAGATGTATCTAATGGCCCATAAAGTTTGTATTTGGTCACTTTCTTTCACTAAAATGTTACAGCTTGATTCTCAAAATGCCTAATGATAATGTTCACTCGTTAATCAGATGATGCAGTTATTTGCATTTTCTAAACCATTGCAGATACAGTTTGCAAGTTTTGAGTGATATTGCTTATAATGAACATTTTCTATCATAAAGTAGCCTCAACCTATCATTTTATTTTTACTGTAAATTAAATACTTACTTGAATAGTGTTTTCTGTTATTATATAATTTAATAAAATGTTGCCTGTTACTGTTTAAACTTTTAATTATGTTAAAATTATTCACAGTTAATGTTAAATGTATTGGAACCCACCAAAAAAGTTTCTGGATATTTTGATAGACTATTAGAATAAACACAAACTTGAGGAAGTATTTATTCATCACAGTGTTGTGCTGGAAAGAGCTTGGACATATCTTTCCAATTTCACATTCAGTGTCATCACATTGATAGCTTGAATTGGCCATAGTGAGAGTATTTACAGCATGGAAATAGGCAGATGCTATAAACCAGACCATTTTTTTATTGATTTCAGAGAAAGGAAGGGAGAGACAGAGATAGAAACATCAATGATGAGAAAGAATTATTGATCGGCTGCCTCCTGCTTGCCCCCTACTGGGGACTGAGCCTGCAACCCAGGCATGTGCCGTGGCCAAGAAGCAAACAGTAACCTCCTGGTTCACGGGTCCACACTCAACCATTGAGCCAGATCGGCTGGGCTCATTTTTGTTTGTTTGCTTGTTGGTTTTCAGAGTGCCAGTTTACCAGGATATTACCAAATATGTAGCTGAAAGCATATTATTAAAACTATTCTAATAGTATTCATAAAACAGGGAAAGTTAAAAAATTTAGCCAGATAGCTGAATGAAGGACTAGACTGTATGAATCAAGATATAACAATTATGAGGAAATCACTGAGTCTCTATGAATTATCCATGACTATAATCCTATCATCCCCAATGCTACTCTTTTGGTGTTACGATCTAGTTAAGATACAGGAATTGAGACCCATTTTTAAGGATGGTAGTGATATGATTGCTCTCATATAGCATACTCTAGAAGAAATGAATACGCTATTTTATTTTAAAATAAAATTTGCAGCAATGGCTGTGCCTGATATAACTTGGCAAAGATACTAAATGACTTAAAGATAAAATTACATACCCGTCTTTGTATTTACACCCTGGAAATTGGCAAGTGCAACAAATTGGGATGATTTTAAAGATAATTTCAACAAAGCATACTGTGATGAAATAATGCTCTTTGTACTTGGTAGCTTATGTGGCCATATTTTATGTTCATGAATTTAAATTAAAAATAGATATAATACAAACTTATTCAAGAGAGAAAATTGAAGTGCATCTTTGATTTTACAAATGCTAAGACTGCCACTGAAGTCCTTATCTTGGAACTAGTAGTTTTGTACTTTATCTAATTGGTTTAAGTGGTAAATTATTTAAAACTTTGTACATATGATTTAAGTTTTTATTTTATTAATTATATTATTTATTAATTTTCCTGAAGCTTTGCCAAGGTGCCAAGCCTCTAGAGGAGCCTGTTTTTATGAGTATAGGTTCTCTGATTAGAGTCCAATTCTTGCAAAACCCATACCCATAATTTTTTATTGATGATTTCCAGCTTTGCTTTATTTATTCTTACAACATAGGTCTTTAATAGAACACTTGGTAGTTTTTCTATTAGGTCCATGATACTACCTGGACTGTCAAAATTTAGATCCTGATTCTGAAACATTAAATATTTTGAGGAGTAACTTTAACATATGATAAATTTACTTTCTTCCATCCATATGTTCCATGACAACAGGCTACTAGAAGGCCATCAGGCCAAATGACTGTTCATAAGCACTTACTGTGTTTAGACCAGTACATTCTCTGGTTATGTATGCATAATAAACTATTATGTGTATAGTTATATAGTTTTTAAATATATATAGTTTTTAGTACGTATAATTTGTTTTGCCTATATATAGTTTTGTCTATATATGTTTTTATACATAGTTTTAATATATTATATATAATTTACGTTTTGTCTATAATTATGCGTCTCATTTATACATGATATCTTTAGAGCCCTCATCCTCACACCCCCAATAGAGTATCAAAAAAGTTCAAAGTAGTAGATTGGTTGGACAGAACTCTAATTTTATGCCTGATGTGAGGAATTTCTATAATAATACCAATTTTTGATCACTGGTTTTGTGTGTTTTTTAATTTTTCAAATATTTTTCATGACTTGATTTTTAAAAATTTCTTTATTGAAGGCAATAAAGATGGTTAATTTTCCACAGTATGAGATTAATTCTTTTCTAAGGAAATATTACGTATACAGTATGTGAATAGATAGATAATTGATGATAGATGGATAGATAGATAGATGATAGATGATATAGATAGATGATAGATGATAGATAGATAGATAGATGATAGATAGATAGATGATAGATAGATGATGATAGATAGATGATAGATAGATAGATAGATAGATAGATAGATAGATAGATAGATAGATAGATAGATAGATAGATGATAGATAGATGATAGATAGATGATAGATAGATGTGTTTGTGTTTATGTGATTTAATTCTCCATCTGTATAATGAATTCCAGGTAGACACAGGGAGTGACTTGATCTTTTCGGAGTATATCTTTCTGAATTTCTGAATACAAAAGTATATAGACTGAGCCTTTATGATTCAATATTTTTTTCCAGCTGATTTAATACATGACTGATAATTGGTTGACTATAGAATTCATAGACTACTTTTTTCTCCTCTAAACTATGAGGCTATTGTTCAGAAACAGTTTGAATCTACTGTTTTTTCTAAGTTTGGTCATTTCTCCTGTAATAGACTTTATGACTCATTATGGTCTGACATGTTAATACTCTTGCAGTACACGATTGCATAGACTCAGCCTTTGTTAATTGACAGCAAGAGTATTTTCCAATTTCCTCTAGCTTTTTATTCTTTGGATCTAAAACATACTGACCAGTCTTGTAGGTTTTCTGGTGTTCATCAGCCAAGTGCTGTTCTGAAAGGACTCACTTATGTAACTAACATTAAATGGATAAGAAAACAAAATCCCAAGAGTACTTTCTGAGCCACTGCTCTGGTAATTTTGTAAAAGAAGATTTTGATTCAACCTCTTCTTGGAAAATCTTTCTGAACAAGGCTGTTTGTCTTGTTAAATACTCTGGGAGAATTTTGTGTTTCCAAATGCTGAGAATTAGCAATAATTATTACTACACTCAACAAATTAGGCTACACTCAAGAAATTAGTTTTAAAACATTCCTAATATTACTTTGTATGCCATCTCCTAAAATTAAAAAAAAAAAAATGCACTTGCAGAGTGTTCTATTAATCAAAATTTCCTGAACCAATCTTTTTATATTACAACAATCTACAGTGATTTTCTAAAAGAGCTCAGGTAGTCAGGTCCTTGAGGGATCCTGTCTTCCAATATCTTAAATTTTATTTCCCAGGAACATTTAGTAAACATTCTTAATCAAATACTGGACAAAGAAGGATCATTTCCTACCTATTATTCTTCCTTTTAATGCATAAAAGATCAGTCTTTGTTCTGATGAGAAAATGAAGACAAAAAATCTGGAGAATTAAACTACAAACCTAATTAAGTTTCTAAAGTGCCATCTCTTGCTATTTGCTTTAAGATCAAAATTTTAACAAGTTTAGACTAACAGTGTTGGGGCTGTTAAATGTTCATTAACATTGGGGTTTTAAATAGTATTGGATATTTTCTCATGTAGGTCTTTGATATTGTTACTTCACTTTGAACTAAGTTGAGCAACTAAAAATACACTCGAATATATGGACTTTGAATGTGTGTTTACAGCTTCCCAATTCCAATTTAAATTCTTGGACAAATGATTACATTATAATATCCAAACAAAGTTCAGTATATTCAACACTTTAAATAATGGCCTCAAAAAAATTAGATGTTTCCTCTGTAATGAACTTTTCTCTAGACTCTCTTACCTGGTGAAACTAACTGAATATCGTTACAATTTTAGGAACTTCAGAATTTATGACATGCTTTAAAAATTCCACTTTCTTTAAAAATAACTCTTTATATATTCTTCTCAGATCAGAGTTCCAACCATCTCCAAATCTGGGGAGTCCATAATACAGTTCTCACCTCATGACAAGCACAGACTTTATTTTTTATCTGACAATGACCAGGTTCAGTTCGCCTTGGAGTTCCGTTCCACGGTGTGCATGTATCTCTTGTGTCCCTTAACGATGAATTCTTCTTTTTCTGCATATTCGGTGCTTACACAGTGCCTAATGAAACAAGATTTCAAGCAACATATATAGAAATGAGTTATAAAGAATTCCATTTCAGTTACAAAAATTGGGTGCTTATTAAGATGCACTCCTCAGGGTTGTGGGAAACAAAATGATACATGTAGTCACATTCTACTATTTGTAAAGAGCCATGTACACTTAAGACAGCATTGATATTTGGTAATATAACTTTTTATTATTTTTCAGAAAAGATGTACAAAATGGAAACTGTTTCCTCTGGGCACAGGTTCTTAAAACTTTGAGCTTAACTGCTAATAAATTTACATAAACTTACTCTAGCTTTTCTTTCCCTCCCTCCCTCCCTCCCTCCCTCCCTCCCTCCCTCCCTTCCTTCCTTCCTTCCTTCCTTCCTTCCTTCCTTCCTTCCTTCCTTCCTTCCTTCCTTCCTTCCATCCTTTCTCTGTTTTTCTCTTTGCTTTGAATTTAAAATCAGATCTCAGGAGTGGGGCTAGAGAATTGGATTGCTACTGATAGAGGAAAAACCCCTCAAATCTGGAAAATGCAACACCACTTTCCTGTGCAGTGGTGGCAAAGTGTAAGAAGGGGATTTTTCTCTAGCAGTTTTCTAGCCCAGAATCTCCCCATTTGCTGTGTTTGCTGGGTGGTTGAGAAAGAGTGATGGGCACAAAACATAGGAATTTTAAATTAGAAATTAAAATCTCAATTTCAACTCAAAGTAATATTATCAGAGAATTGCGTGGATTGCCTTTCTCTGTTGCTATTGGGAGTGGGGTTCTTGGGGTGCCCCTGGAATAAGAATTTCTGGAGGCTCCCATGGGAGGATGAGATGTGGCAGAAAACTTTATTTGCATGGAATTATATCCCTGGGTTTCCAAAGTCCCATTTCCCTTAATCCAGTCCTGGAAGAGGTGCAGCTGGGGATTCAGCAGAGCTAAAAGCAAAGCCAGTGTCCAGAGTTTCTGCTTCATGGTGGAGCTGGGCCCCGCTCAGCATCAGGCTAGGTGCAGTCCGTCAGTCCGTTGTGTGGGGTCCACATGGCCGTGCACTGTGCGGGTGAGCGCAGAGCCTGAGAGCACACTCCCCGCAAGAAGAGTCGCAAGAGAGCAAGAGAGAGCCATGAGGGGGAACCCCTTTGCTCAGGAGCTTAAATATCGTAAATATCCAATCTTCCTACACTAGCAGTGGCCACCCCCATTCTCGCCACTGACCTGCTCCCAGGTGTGACTAAGGTAAGCTCCCTCCTCATGTCACCCAGACCTCACTGGGCATGGTCTGTGGCCCTCTCTTAGCTCCTTTCCAGGTAATAACTGGGTTAAATGCAGTGAGGTCAGTAGCGAGTGTGGAAGTGTTTGGCACCTGACACATGTTTCCTGCTCATTTGCACTTTATTGGTGAGTGTGTTTTGCTGTCTTGTCCGTTTTTATGATGCAACTCAGTGGTTGATTTCTTCATTACAGGCAACCAAGAAAGTCAGGATTCGATGCTTACTAATTCATTAAAAGTGCGTGTGATTTACTTTACCCTGAGCCCCCTCCCAGTCGGGAAAGGTGCCCTGTAAGGTTCGCGCTTCTCGCCTCCCGCCTGTCGAGGTGCCCAGCTCGGCGTCCCACAGCTGTTCACCTCCCCGATGGGAGCGGGCAGGGCAGCTTCTTTGCATTTGTGGCTTCATGTCTGCAATTTAACAATGACCTGCTTACCCGTAATTTTCATTACAACTGTCGAGTGAACAAAAAAACTGTAGAGAATAATATGGGAAACAGCCATGTACCTACCATACTGTGTTAAGTCTTAACATTTTGCTGTATTCGTTTCATATTTTTTGAAGAGATAAGTACCTGTAAATGGATGAAAGCCTTCTGTCATCACCTTACCTCTCCCACACTCTCTCAGTGCCCCAGAATAACCATCAGACTTAATTTAAGGCTACCCTTTTACTTACTTTTCTTTACAGTTTTACATATGTATTGATAAATTACATAAGGATTCATTTTGTTTATGAAATTTTATGTAACTATCTTACTGTACATAGAGTTTTGCCACTTTTTTAGTTACATAAAGTTTATGAGATTTATTCAAGTGGTATATGTAGCTCTAGTTCAGTCATTTTAACTAAGGGGCAGAATTATATTATTGTATGCCTTAACTACAGCTTAATGGAAACATTCTCTGGTCAGTTAGGTTATATATGAGGGTATTTTTCTTTTTGGTATTTCAAACAATGCTGTCATTAATTTTTAAGCAGTCTCCTTGTCCACATGTGCAGGAGTTTCTTGTATAATACAAGTTAAATTTCTGAGTTATAGTGACTGTCCTGTTAGGTGATGGAGGGGAATGTCGTATGGCTTCTTCAACAACAGTTGATGTTTCCAAATTGCTCCCCAAAGTGGTATATTAGTTTTACACTCACCAGAAGTAAAATAGTGTTCTTGTTTCCCTGCGTTCTTATTCCACTTTCTCAACATTTGCTTTTTGAATACAGTGTGTCATGGTCTCCCGCTGTTGTTTCACTTCTCTTCCCTTCAGTAAAGTTGAGTATGAAACTATTTTATTAATCTTGTTATCTCTTGGGTTTTCTCACCTGTGATTTGCTGGTTCGTTTGCGTATTCATTAACTAGATTGTATATTTTAAATTGAATTTAGGGAAACTTTATATATTGTGAACATAGTCCTTTGTCAAGTATGTAGGCTTGTATATTTAGTTCCTGTATTTATTTTTTTACAAAGTTGAAAGTTTATATAGTCAAATTTATCATTTTGTTTCTATTAAGGTTTATAAATATTCTATGTTGTTTAAGAAGCTCTGCTTGTCCTAAAGTCTTTAAAATATTTATGAGTTCTTTGTTCAAGCCCGCTGGTGTGTTTGTCTATCCCCATTTCAATGCCACACTGTTTTAATTATGTCTTTACATTAAGTTCTGACATATAGTAGGTGAATTTACTATAATTCTGTTCTTAAAAATCCTCTTGAGACAATTCTTGACCTTTGATCTTGCATGTACATTTTAGAATCAACTTGTCAACTTTCAGAAAAATCTCTGTTGAAGATTGGTGGTGATTATATTGAAAATACAGATTAATTTGGAAAAAATGTTTTATATTGAGTCATGTCTAATAGAGTCTGCAATGGGTTCACAATGCTGGACCTTTGTTCTACCTAAAGATTTAATCATTGTATTCTGAATCAATATAATAAAGTTAGAACATTTAAAAAAAAGAACACATAGCAATTGTTAAATTTAATAATTTTCTATCATTTATATCAACTTAGAACATTATTATATGCCTAGAAAATGCAGAGTAGAAAATATAAATATAATAAAATTTTGTTTAGGAAATATAATGGGCCAAATCTAATCATTTATGTGTATTTCATTGGTTCTACACTTTATTTAATCACTAGATTTCTTGAATTTATTCTCTAAATGATTTTTTTCCTGGTATTGTATCATAACATCATAATTGTGGAATATTTTATGGGCATGATACTTTTAAAATTCAAATTTTTTTAATAAAAAACAACCCATAAGGACTAAATATATTTTAGCCAGTGAACCAAAACCAATTATTTGTTTATATTGATAGATTGTCCAACTAGAAGTTTCTTTAAAAAAGTACTTTGAAGATAACATACCTATATTATTATTATTATTGGTAATTAAATCAAATTTGTTTGGAAAATTTTTGGATAGCAGTTTGGCTCTAAGATAGGAATATAGTGTTAGGATCTGAATGTAGCTTCAAGAACCTTCTTAATGAATCGGTGGGAACATAGTAGAGCAAAGAGTTAAAACCAGTGATATCCAATGTTTGCTTGTGAGTTTAGCCAGACTTATATGGAAAGTTAGTTTCTCACAGGCCATTAGGCATGTAAAGAAATTAGTTCATCTTTGTTTGTCCATATGCTGTTTTTTGAGGACATGTCCCTGTGTCATAAATTCTAATTCGTGGATATCCTTTAATTCGTTGTTTCAATGTAGGTGATACTGGTCCAGCTAGCTAGCTGTTGTTAAAGATGAACTTATAGGGTATCTGGCAAGAAATTGCTGTTGGATTTATGATCGAGAATCAGTGTTGGAGTGAAGGTGAGGCTAGCTGTTTTTAGAGTGGTGGTTTTGGTTTTAGAAGTTGGCCTCTGCAGCTCCCTGTCATGACGAAGTCTGCAGTAGAAGAGCTAATTCCAGTACCATTACTAGAAGACACACTCCTGTGTAACCTAAGGGAGAATGTTCCTAGGCAGGAAAGTCTCTGTCTCTGCTTATGCGTTTTTGGCATATGTTACAGATGGCATGGCAGTGATCAAGGTTGGCGGTCGAGAAACACACCACACAGATGAGTGAGCTTCCTTGCTCTTGTTCCAGGGGGAAGACCAGGTACGGATTGGTAACTGGCATGAGATTTCTCAAAATTCCCTCAAGCTGGTGTGTTAGGTACACGTGACACAAGGTCATATTTTATGTTGATACAAAGGTTTTCTAATAAATATTTAGGGAACTAACTTCTGGGAAGAAAATATAAAACTTGGGTACCTGGACTGGTAGGTTGTAATGTATTATTTTTAGGATGCAGTGATCATACTTACTTTGTCAGGATACTAATGATTAGCTGTATTGCCAAGACAAACATTTATTTTCAAATTTATCAAAAGAAAATTACGTTTGAGTTATTGTATTTCTGATAAGGACATCAAGAAAACTAAATAACTGACTTGATTTACACGTTTTTAGTATGTATAATACTCTAAACTTTAATTTGAGTGCTTTTATCAGCACGGGTGACATACCTTGAAATATTTATGTACGTTCAAGTGATATTGCTTTTGTACTTAAATTTCTGGGTTTTTCTAATCAACAAGCCATTAGAACAAGCTACATTTTGTATGTGTGTGAACTTGGAGTGGTTATTTTGGAAGCAAGGATGCCAAACACGCTATAATATCCGTACCAAATCTCCAACTGCCAATGCTTTAGCATCTCTGATATATAGAGAAAATGTTTTTAGAGTCAGATATGTCAGTATCAAGATTTAAATTCAGCCCTGGTACTTACTGTCAGGATAACTTGTTTAACTTTGATGCCTTAGTGTTCTCCCCGGGAACCTGGGATGATTATAGTCTCTGCAAAATTGTTACCAGATTTAGAAATAATGTTTCAGAAACATGCGATATAGTGTTTATCACGGTGTTTCATGTAAGTGGTAAAAAGACTGTTCTTACCTTGACTTTGAAGATCTTTGATGGCGAGAACATTTGCTATACTAAGCTTGAATTCTGTGTCCCCCATATCTGTAGTCTTGGATAACAGGCCATGGCCATGTCTGGGTTCTGAACAACAAGGACATAGGTTATTTATAATGGAAATAGTACTAAATTTGAAATCAGAAGACTGAATTAATGCCATTTTCATGACTTTAGGCAAGTCACTCATGTTCTCTGAGACTCCATTTATGTCGTCTGTAGGATTAAGAGCTTTCAAGTATCTCACCTATCTCACAGGTTAACAGTGAGAGTGAAAGGTGCTGGTGTGTTTTGTGTGCTTTGTTAACTAGGCAGCACTAACGTAGCTATTGAAGCTATTTTGTTGAGGATAGATATTTTCATAGATGACTATTAATCTTATAAATTCCAGGCTTTCTGTAAGGGAATCTTGAAATATGAGAGGTATCTGCTGTAATGGCATATTATTTTAAATATCAGACCTGAATAAATAAAAAATATATGAAAATGCCTGAAGCAATTAAGCCATTTCTCATATAACTATATCACCTCCTAACTGTAAAACCATAGTTTTGGCTAATCTTTTAAAAAGTTCTAAACTTTTTCTTATCAGCAATATATTAATCAGTAAACTTCATGCCCTGATTAAAATCTATGGACATGCATACAAATGAATATCTGTTCATGTAACTTTCATGGTCTATTAGTCACTGAAAATACATCTTGTTAGTGAACAGAATCATGGCACAGGTGTCAGATGTCTGGCTCCCAGTGTCTGGACCAATCTTTCTCATCAGTTTCCTTTGTGTGTGACTTTTGAAAAATCAAAGAAACTCACTGGGTCTTCAATGTTAAATGTGTGGGATCCTCCAAAAGACCCTTCCATAACACATACTTAGGAGACGTTTTACCTAAGGAAGAGTTGTGGGGAAGATAGTTAAGGTTTAGAAGGGGGAGGTGAGCCATGATAAGCTGAGTGTGTTACATGATGGAAATTTAATCACTGATAAAAAGAAAAATAAGATCAGAATGGATAAATTATGACACTAATAAAGCTTAAGTCTCAGGTCTCCTCCATCAATTTTACTGGCCTATTATAAGACGCTTCTAAGAGATATGTGATTTTTGTGGTGCTTGTCAGATTTTTAACATTTGTAATCTGTTGTGATTTCTTTTGTCCTTTTAACAAATATTCACTTGTATCTAATTATATATTCATAATTTTAGATTTTTTAATTAAAGTTGCAGAAGTGCCCTGGCTGGTTTGGCTCAGTGGTTAGAGTGTTGGTCCGTGGACTGAAGGGTCCCTGGTTTGATTCCGGCCAAGGGCACAGACCTCAATTGCAGGCTCCATCCCTGGCCCTAGTTGGGGTGCATGTGGGAGGCAATGCTGGAAATAATAAAGACTACAAATGGATCAAAGTATTTATTCAGTAACTATTCAGAAAACATTTATTCTGAACAAGTATATCCTAGAATAATATGATTCTATCTTGCATTCAAGCTACCTTCAGCCTATAAAAGCAGAGGATAGAAGATGTTCATTATGGAAGAAAACTTTGATCAAGGTCTGAATAAATAAATTATAAAATAAACCTGAAGACTAGGAGAAAGATACCTTGAAGGAAAGAAAACCCTTTCCTTAACCACTTTTTTTTGGGGGGGGGGGGAGCAGTCTGTTTTCTTTTAGTTTCAGTGAGAGCAATATAGAAATGCAGACTGCATTGGTTGATTCTGCATACGTTAGCACCAGAACCATAACTAGTGGGACAGACAGACGTACCTTTTCCCTGGCCAGAGAATTCCAGACTGCAAGCAGACTGCAAGCTCCCCAGGGAAACTGTGCAGGAACTAAATCAGGTCTTTCCAGACTTTCATTTATTCCATTTGCTAATTTTTAAGATAGTTCAACATAGTTTTGGAGTTTACTACTATGTCCCAGATACAGTGATGAGTGCTAAAGCACAAAGAATATTCTGTGGAAATGCAGGTTTTTCACTTCAGCACTCAACAAATTCAGATTAAAGGCTTTCCCTATATATAGTAAGTCACACTGAGTGTGAAAGAAAATAAGATTTATTTTTTATTTTCTCTTAGTCTATTTTTGTTTTCTTTTATTCTCTGCTCTTTCTTAGATCCTTTCCTAGATCACTGTCAGTTATCACACTTGAGTTTGCTGAGTGGTGTCACTTTACTATTTCAGTAATTTTTTTTTTAGTACCTGCTATATAGAGCAAATCACTGGGCCATGTGGGGACACAAAACATAAATGAAGAAAGTATAGACCATATATTCTAGTAGGTGAGGCAGAAAATAATAGAGTTATTTATAAATATCATATATTAAATGGCAATATGTGCTAAGGTGAAAAATACAACAAGGAGGGTGGACACGGTGTGTAGGTGGGTGGGGTTGCAATTTTAGATGCGGTGGTCAGGAAAGGACTCATGGAGAAGGTAAAATTGAGTAAAGCCCCCAAGGAAAGGAAAGAGTGAACCAGAAGTTAAGTAAAGGCAGAGGAATGAAAAGGGCCCAGGCCTAGAGCAAGAACATCCCTGGTGTGTGTAGGGAGCAGTAAGACAGAAAGGAGGCCGGTGTGGCGGGAACTGGGAGCATGTGAGAGGAAGGATGGTAGGGGTTCCCGTCAAAGAAGTAACTAACAGAGGTAGAATACTGAAGGACATTGTAAGGACTTCAGCTTCTAACAACGTGGGATGAGAGGCCACGGGGCTGACACAAGCTGAACGGCCTTAAATAGGATCCCTCTGGCTGCTGTAACCAGACTAGTTTGGAGGAATAAAGGGTAGAAAGAAGGAGAGCATTTAGGAAGCTATAGAAATAACCCAAGCATGAGATGTAGCTGTTCAGACCAAGGTGGGAACAGGGGACGTGATGATAAATTATTATATTATATATCATTTATGAGTGTTATGAACAGTACAACATGTATGTTAAATTTTAGCTCAGTAGAAATGACCTCAATATGTTCATCCATTAGTTCCTACACATAGTGTTAAAATTTAGTAAGCCAAAAGGCACTCCATCACTTAAAAAAAACACACACAAAAATCTTAAATTCCCACATAATATAACAAAACTACAGTAAAACATGAAAGAAGCACTAACTTTCTGAAAGTGGAAGAGACAAAGGGGAAAAGGGTTATACACCTCTCCAAACTACAGAAAGTTATTACAATAACAATTTGACTATTGTAAACCTTTCCTCTTATGTCTTATATTATCAAATGAATTAAGCCCAAGTTCAGTGTGACCTACCAGGCCTTTTGTCGCGTACACCAACTGGTTCAACTCATCTTCATCCGTCCCCACTCCCATTTCTTAGCCCTCTATCCACTACTTTTTGGAGATTCTCTGTTATGCAGGAATCGGGATCTTATTTGCCTTAGGTGAGCATTTGTTCATGGAGGACCTGCTCTTCCTTAGTGGGAGAAATCATGTGAGAAATATAACTGATACAATACGTAACCCAGAATCTAGTCCTCTCATTGACACACACTGACTAAATATTTGTGGACTTGATGTGGTTCATTTTATCATAATTAAGCACACTTATTTATATTGATTATACACTTAAATCTAAGATATTAGCCATAAAAGTAGCCAAAATTTTATAATTAGTTGTCCTCTGTATCTTAAACAAAAAAGAAGCCCTTAAAATGCCAACATGCCTGAATTTAGATGAGGAATCAGGATACCTGGCTTTTTGAACCACCTCTGATATAATTTCTAAAGCTAAGGATTTACATCTGGAAAAAAAAAGGGGGAAATAGTTACACTTACCCTACCTATATTTACTGGATTGCTGAAAAGATAAAAATGAGAAAAAATGTGCAAACTAACTTAAAAATATTTTGTATTGGTGCTATTAGCACAAGTAAAATGGGTCTAATTTTATTCCTTTCAATCAAAAGAACTACTTATAATCAGATTGTATGCCTGTGAAAGGCCTTTGTAATTCATCTAGACTATGCCATTTTTTTATGGTTGTAGCAGTGTTTGCTTATCTATTGGGTAGAAGAAATAATTTATCTACATGAATTTTAGAGAACTGAAAGGAAATTGGTTTCTATCAGTTGGCAGATATTGCTGTTAACTGTTTTCTTCTTAGACAATTATGATTTTATTCAATAGAAAAATCAGTAATTGTAGTATGTTATAATATATATTGAAATTGAATTATATCAGTTAAAAGTGATTGAGAACTTTTTGAATGGAATTCAACCATCAGGTGATATTTCCTATTTATTGAACATCTATCAAGCCAAAGTGAATTATTTGCTAATTCTGCTTTATGATATAAAAAAATTTAGAATATTGGCGCTTTTATAAAGTATCTTAACACATAATTCATTTTATTTCTGTAAAGAAATTATTTCACAATACATTTTATATCTTCTCTCAGAATAACAAAATGGTTATTGATTTTTTAATTTGAAATACCATCACTGTCTTACTTACATTAGTTGACTAAAAATTATGAAAGAATTTTATGCATTATGTTTACTTCTTTAATATTGATTAAACCATCTATAATAATTATATAGTGTCTTTGTTTTCAAAGCAATATAAAAACTTAACTTTTTATGCACAGCACTTGATCGAGTTGTAATATTTCTAGTGATAACTTCTTGGGTTATGATGAATTCTCCCTTCTTTTTCAAAATAAACATTTTATTTTCTTATATTCTAGATGAGTATATTTGAGTTTTATTTTGCTCTTAAATTTTGATTGGGAGACTTTATAACTTTCCTTTTAAGAAACATAATTTCTGTTTTGTCTGATTTTACACATGATTTAAAGTTACACCTTAATAATCTAGGCAAAGTTCTGCATGCTATCTGTCAGATAATCTTATGAAATATAATTTCTGTTGCCCCTATATATGCTCAATGGAATGATGATGATGATTTTTTGGCATTAGTTCAGATAGCTCTTGCATTTATTAGGAAATAATTTTTCTAGTATAAAGTAATGATATTTTAGGTTAAAATGTATTTTCTGAGTAGTTGGATCCATTTAAATAACATTAAGAAGGGAACAGTACAGAATGCATGAATATCAAAAAAGATTAAGAACATAATTAAAGTTAAAATCCTTAAGGATTCACTAGGGATACTTAAAACAGAGGAGGCAACAGTTAAGCATTTCACATGCACAGTTGTGTCATTTATCCTAGCTTCCTATGCCCATTCAATTAACTATGAATCTCTATATGATCCTGAGAGCATTATTGGATTAGTTGGTTACTGTTAGCTGCTCATCATATTCTTCAAATTTGATGGTATTAATCTGTTAATATCATTTAATTAGAAAGTCAATAGAAAACATTCATTCTGGGTATTTTAACAAAATAGATTGGGAAGTTTCAACTAAGAAAAACTTACAAATTTATGAACTGCAATCTACTTTGAATGAGATGATTACATTACTTACCTATAATTAGATAACTTTGTTATGTTATTTTCTTGGGATCAATAAAATTTTACTGATCTACCCAATACCCATTCTCCTGTCTCATTCAGCACATTCTATTTTAGTCTGTTTCAAATAACATATCTAATTCTAAACATCATGAACTATAGCCATAGTGTGACTTTGACACCTACACCAATCTTTCCAGAAATTTTTGGACTGGAATACGAGATCATTTTAATGGCTGTAGTGATCACAAACAGAATCCTACCATGATCATTTTTCTCAAGTTCAACCACAAATCATGGCTAATTACACTCCCGTTTACCTTGACTGTTCAAAAAGCATGAATTTGCGAGAGCTACTGGAGGGCAAGAAATGCATTACTTTTTTTTTTCAGTAGTCAGTTCCAACCTCCCCTTCGTGTCCTGGTAAGAAATTGAATCACGTTCATGATTTGATGTTTCCTGCCACATGAGCCCTGGGGAAGTTCCCACTGAGGGTCTTAAACATTCTAGAAATGGGGGTTGGTCCTTGTACATTGACCCACACCACTGAGAGAGCAACGTCCAAGCCAGCGCAATCCTTGAGAGTAGGTGGCTGGCTTCCTTAACTGGACCAAGTTTTAATGAGAGTAGTTCTGCCTAGGCTGAAAGCCACAGAATCTAGTGTCAACTTTTCTAATGGCACTACACAACTTTTCCTTTGAGATAATTCCATCTTCCCTGAACTACATGAGCAAGCAGGATGCTGCTCCCTACTACCTTTGCAACATCCAACCGCCGAGTTGGGGGATATCACCTCCCTAGAAATGACTCCCCACCTTCTATTCCTTTCATTCATCCTACATTCTTTTCTTTTCTTTTTTTCATTGTAATTAGTACTCTTAACATGAACTCTAAAAATCTTCACAGATTTTTAGGTGTACAGTGCCATGCTATATATGGACACAAACTTGTTTATCAGATATCTAAAACTTATTTGTCCTGCATAACTGAAATTTTGTAGAAGTTAATTAGAAACTATTTTCCCCTCCCACATCCCTGGCAACCACCATTCTATTCTTTGCTTCTAAGTTTGACTATTTTAAATACCTCGTATAAATGGAATCCTTCTGTGACTGATTATTTCACTTAGCTTAATGACCTCAAGGTTCATTCAGTTGGTCTTATAATAAAAGATTTCCTCCTTTTTAAAGGCTGAATAATATTCCAATGTATGTATACACTACATTTGCTTTATCTATTCACATGTTTCTGGGAATTTATTTCCATATTTTGGCTGTTGTGTATGGCACTGCAATGGACATGAGAGTGCTACTATCTCTTCAAGTTCCTGATTTCAATTTTTGGGTGGATAAATATCCAGAAATGGAATTGCTAGATCATTTGGTATTTCCATTTTTAATTTGTAGGAAACTTCACACTATCTTCTATAGTGGCTGCACCATATTGCATTCAACAGAGTACCAGGGTTCCAATTTCTGCACCTCTTCCCCAGCACTTACTGACTTTCGTGTTTTTGACAACAGTCATCCTAAAAGGTGTGAGATGATAAATCACTATGGTTTTGATTTGCTTTTTCCTGGTCATTTGTTACACTGAGCAATCCATCCTACATTATTTTCTCTTCCAGCAGGGCTCAGCTTAATTTCCCATCAACGTGCCTGGAGAAATGCGGTACTTCTTTTCGGGAGTGGGATAGGAAAAAAAGATGAGAAAGCTGATCAGCTTTTTTTCATTTCTATTGTTTACCCACCATAAAATAATATATTCATGCCCTGGCCACTGTGGCTCAGTGGTTAGAGAGCCCGTCCACACCAAAGGGTCGCGGGTTCAATCCAAGTCAAAGACACTACCTGGGTTGCAGGTTTGATCCCCAGCCCCAGTCGGGGTGCATGCCGGAGGCAACCAATGGATGTGGCTTTCACATATCAATGTTTCCCTCTCTCCCTCCCTCCCACCCTCCCTTCCACTCTCTCTAAAAATCAATGGAAAAAATATCCTCAGGTGAGGATTAGCAACAACAAAAAATGATAACCCAGCCGTTGTTGCTCAATGGTTGAGCATGGACCTGTGATCCAGGAGATCACTGTTGGATTCCTGGTCAGGGCAATGCCAGGGTTGCAGGCTTGATCCCCAGCCGGGGCATATAGGAGGCAGCTGGTCAATGATTCTCCCTTCCTTTCTTTGAAATCAATAAAAATATATTTTTTAAAAAGTTATATCCACAACTTTGTTTTTTCAATTTTTGCAAGCCCCAGTCTTCAAATAATATTGTCATATATATAATTAATATAATTTCTAAATTATCTTTATTCTCATTAAAATAGCATTATAAATAATACTTGTATTATTTGTGCTATGTTTTACATAGTTGAACTCTGTTTATATTCAAGTGGCATACACTGAATGCATTTTCCCATTAACCAATACTAGCATTGGCCTTAGGGACAGCAAGATGGAGCTCATATTTTTGCACCACCTTTAACTGTGTGATGTTAAAAAAGTAATGTTACCTCATGTTTCATTTTTCTAATATATTGTACAAAAGACTAAAACTAGAGCATCTACAAGGATATTGCCTGATTTATAACAAGTTTATAAATAGTTGTGATGTGCTTTTAAAACATTATATAATTTGATTTATGTAATTGTTCTTCAATGACCTTTTTATTATTGACCATTAATACTGCAAGATGTGTGATAATTGATTTTCTTTACAGTTACTTTTTATGATTGAAGTTAAATCTATGTTAGGTCTGTGAGTGTAAAAAGCCTCTGATTCCAAATCAGACTTAAAAAGAAGCATGGATAAGCACAGACAGTTCTGTAGTCTTTGACTTATCTTAAATATTCTTCTATTCAAAATGTTGTGAGAATTTTATGTTTCTTTTTTTAATTGAATTTATTAAGATGACATTGGTTAACAAGATTATATAGGTTTCAAGTGCACATTTCTGTGATACATGATCTGTATATTGCATTGTGTGCCCACCGCCCAGAGTCCGATCATCTTCCCTCACCGTGTATGTGGCCCCCTTTACCTTTTCCTACGCCCCCTTGCCTCAGGTAACCACCACACTGTTGTCTGTGTCTATGAGTTTCAGTTTTCTATCCCACATGTCAGTGAAATCATATGGGCCTTACATTTTTCTGACTGACTTGTTTCGCTTAACATAATTATTTATGGTGGGCAAGAAATGGAAACAACTAAAGTGTTCTTCGATAGAGGATTGGATAAAGAAGATGTCATATATATGTATACTATAGACTACTACTCAACCATAAAAAAAGATGAAATACTGCCATTTGTGACAACATGGATGGACCTTGAGAATTTTAAAATGTGCAAATTAATTTCATCTGAGAATTTATACATGTGACCCATCCTTTGCTTGCTCGTCACAAAAAGTATGAGTGAAAGAAGAAACATAGAGAGTGGATTTATCAAGTTCACACCCCAAGTTAATGACAGTCAATGTAGAATTTTACTTCTCCAATTTGGAGCTATTTAAAAATATACCTAAGCCGTATAACATTTTTCTAAAGAACTCTTGTCAAGAGTCTGCCAAAGGATGAAAATGGAGTATATTATCATAGCGTATTCTTTTGCTTAACAGTCTGTTTCTCACTTGTTTTTACTTGGCAAATGATTTTAAGATGGTTTCACCTTTTGGTGTTAACACTTGCAATCTGTTTCCTGCCAACTTTGTGAAGCGTTTCCATGGTGTGCACTTACAGCCCTCTCATTGTCCATTTCTCCTGGAACTCCCACCTCCCACAGATAGATGGTCAAGGAGAGGATGTCCGGGTTGTGGGAAGTACATGCACTTAATTTAACAGTGTTCTGCCACACCTCCTTCGAGAGTGGTAGCTCTTTTCTGCATCTCCATTTAAATAATTACATGTTAGAAATTGTAAATAAGCAGTTGTTTTATTTGTCATGCTGATACCGTCTCCTCACATCATAGAGGGGATAAAGCTGAAAAACCATCTAGCAAACATAATCTCCCTTGAAGTCAAAGTGCCATAATCCCACATTGTGGTCAATACATGGTATTTTCTGGCTTCAAACTTTTTGCGTGATGGGAGTTAAGTAACATGTCATTATTGCTTGAATTTGTACTTTCTAATCACAATGAGTCTGGGCTTTTTTTCATATACTTATAACACTTTTGAATTACCTCCCTGTGAATCATCTTTATTTTACTAATTGCCAAGATATTTCTGTTTTTTCTAGTGGAATATATTTTATTAATTCATAGGACAGCAAAAAATATTAGCATATAACAGCATAAAGGTGGTGATCATTACAAAGGTGATGCATTGTGTATTGCCTGCCACATACTAGGTACTGAAAAAATATCTGTGGAATAAGTAAATAAAAGTCATGAGCTTTTGTTGATGTATGATAGGACATACAGTAACCTATAAGACTTTGTTAACTCAATAATTTTAATCTATAGATGTTTTTGAAGTAATGGTAAACTTTAAATATAGACAAAAATAACATGCTTGAAATTTCAGATTATAAAGATAAGAATAGCTCTTGCCAGTTTGATGAACATACAAAATTAAGTAATCCCAGAAGTTATGAAAAAACATTTCAGAATATTTTATGTTGATTTTTTTAATTAAAAAAATGACCTGATTATTATAATTTTGAATTTTGATAACATTAAAGTATGCTATTTTGAGCACCAAGTCCTATTATCATTGTTGCACATTCAGCAAAAATTTGGATGATCTTAGTTTTCCTAAGAGAAACTATTAGAATAGGCAATTTCTAGGGATGTAATTGAAGAATTATCTGTACACTCCCAAACTGAACATTGGTTAACATACATGTTGATATAATTGAAATATAAAGAAAATGTAATTGCTCATAATGCTAAATAATAGATTTAACCATTTATGTGTACACCATCTTCCAGGAATTATTCCTCAAAGTCAGAGTAAAAAGTTATCTGAAGTTTGAATATGCTTACATTCAAATCAATTAAATGGTAAAATACTATTTTAGTCAACTTCCGTGTAGTATGATCATTTTCAACAAATTTTTGCATGCGTTTTGCAATAGTTTATAGAATTTTACAATTAACATATTTCTCAAAAATATTGTATTTGATGTCACATGATACTTAATTCTCACAACTACTAAAACCATCTTATGAATTAATAAGGAGTTATTTGTATGTTCAATTGGTTATTTTAGTGGGGTTCTCGTAGGATTTGTAGAAGTTGGAGAGGGAGTGCAAAGGGGAAGTGTTACTAAATGACTGCGTTCAGTACTCACATTCCCTGTAGTATCTGATACTCATCCTGGGAACCAAGAATAAAAGGATAAAAGAACCGGAGAAATCTTTTGAACTATAGTATTGCACCAACGCTGGTGGGAAATGAGTGAATGGAAAAGTTTAGCAGGTATATCATGGGACGGAGCATATCATATAGTTCATGCTCTCAGGTAAATATCTGGGCAAGACCCTAGTTTTCTGCATATTTTTCAGCAATGTAATTAATGATTCTAGTTTAGTTTTTTTATGACTAGAAGCATTTTTCATTTCTGTAGATAGTTATGTTTTGTAAATTTGCTCTGTTATTTTTTGAGGTGTGAAAAATAAACAGGTAAATCCAACAGAAGTAGCATGAAGATTTTGTGGCTATTTCTTTTCATAGAGTATGCTCCTGCAGAAAAGTGACAATGCAATTTCTGGGTTATAACACCATTAATTTTGTTTCCATTCAAAATCATCTGTCCATAAATATACTCTTACTCTTGGCTAAAAGAAAAAAGTGTTTTTCTGTGGGCTTTTCGTCTTTCAGTACTAACCTTTTCTTTAGGTGCTATCACCGCTGTCTTTTATATAATTTTTTTTCATTTTATGTGTACAACAGCCTTGGATTGTTGCAATAAACCTAAAGCCCATCTGGAGATAAAGTTTTCTTAGAGTAAGTTATGGAAAGTTGTTCTTGTTTGTGTTATTGTGGACATTTTTACAGGTTTCTTTTGCCATTCCACTGTAGTAAAAGCATTTCCCATACTTGCTTGCATCTGGTAATATGCTTTTCAATGTACATAAAAGTCTTTAAAATTGCAAAGACTCAATCATGTCATGTTTAGAATTTCCCATTGAAACCAATGTTGAGCAACAGGTAATTTCACATAGGCATCTGTGAAGCACATTGAAAGTGTAATTTTTCAACAAGTATTTCTTTTTATTTAATTATGGCCTAGTATGGCAAACAGATATTTTTCTCAGGTAAAGCTGGCAGCATTCACAAATATTTGGGCACTATAACTTTGAATGGTTTTATCTAATTTATATCCAGCTCAGATAGCCACATATTAGGGCCATCGGATTTGTGCCAAATATTTGTCCCTAAATTATTTTGACAGCTCATGTAAAATGGACCAAAGAAACTAAAAGTAAAATGTTGAAATATTAAATGTTACTATTTTTTGTATGAAAATTGTCTTTTTAGATAGAGAGGAAACATGAAAAGCCCTGTAACTAGTCCAGCAACCTAATTTACAGGACCCAGTGCAAAATGAAATTGTATATCTCTTTGTTCAAACATTAAGAATTTCAAGATGGCAACAGGAAAGCATTAAAACCAGCATAGGGCCTTCTGAGCACAGGGCCTTGTGCGCTGCACAGGCCACCAGCATCCAGGACGCTGTCCTCTGTAGCATTTCTGCTGCTTCTACTCTGGAATGTCTTGCATGCAGAGAAGAAAAGACACAATGTAGAAACTGCTTTATCTGAGCCAAGTTGAAGGTGTAACCGTTTCTTAAGGGGACCTGCACAGCAAAATCCTAATGACTTTCTCCTACCACTCCCATTCCACAAAATAGAGTATGGAAGTTTACAGTTTACTTGCTTGTTCCCCATGAAAAGATGATATTGGTTGTAATTATTTTTTGTCTGACACAAAATTGGTCTAAGCAGTATACATTCAATAATGTTTTCTTTATAGCAGTGTGAACAAAATGCATGTGTTTGATAATATTTAATAGATTTCAAAAGCAACATTTTGCATGTTGTCTTAGATATATTTTATGTGTTCAGGTAAGTGGGTGAAATCAAACTACACGTGGTTTTGGCATTAATGTTCCAGAGAACTTTGAACTGATGTTCTCTGAGACGGTGTGCTGAGTTGGTTTGTAAATGCAAAGCAGTGTCTTCTACGACCTATGGACCCAGACTAGAAATAGCACACATTTTTCATGTTATACTTGAATTTGTCTTTTTAGGGATGCAAGTATTGGAATGGAATGGAGTTCCTTTAACTTCTAAAACGTATGAAGAAGTGCAGAGTATCATTAGTCAGCAAAGTGGGGAAGCAGAAATATGTGTAAGACTGTGAGTTTTTCCCCATCTTTCTGTTTCCATTTTTTGGCTATTCATGGCTCTTTTAATTTAAAATTGTTAAGGTGGAACCTTTGACAGTCAGCAAGATTTTCTGTAATGAGAAAATAAAGTGAATACAAGTTTTATAGATTTCTTGTGTTCAGAATCAAAGTCTAAAGCATAGAAAGAATTCAGATAATTTTGTCTCTGATTAATGTCAATAGTTCTCCCCTTTCATGCTTTTATTGAGATATGCTTCATTTAAATGAAAACCTAAACCCATTTAGATTTCATGGATATGTATGGTATTTCAAAATAAACTTACATTTAATCCATAAAGATTTCACCTTAAATAATCATTTTTATCAGCCAACTTTTAACAACATTGCAAATATATATTTGGTTAGAAGGGTGAGCATGCTTTGAAATTGCTTTATATCATTAACCACTTCTCATTTACCTACTTAAAAAAATATTCAGGGTAGTTGGGGAAAAGGGCCTTTTGCCTCAGGCTTCCTCAATTTCTGTCTTAATTTTTTTGTTTTAATTTTTAGGGACCTCAACATGCTATCAGATTCTGAAAATCCCCAGCACCTGGAACTTCATGAACCACCAAAATCTGGTAGGTGAAAGCAATCTGCTTTCAACTGTGAATAAAAATATAGATGTAGAAGTACTGATGCTCCTCTACTTACAGTGGGTTATGCCCCAATAAGCCCATCCTAAATTGAAAATATCCTTAAGTAATAAATGCATTTAATACACCCAACTTACCAAACATCATAGCTCAGACTAGCCTGCCTTACATGTGCTCAGAACACTTATATTAGCCTACAGGTGGGAAAAATTATCTAAAACAATGTCTCTTTTATAATAAATTGTTGAGTATCTCATGTAATTTGTTATTGTATCACTTTTGCACCATCATAAAGTTGAAAAACTGTTAAGTCAAACTAGTATAAATTGGGAACCATCTGCAATTATTGAGGCAGATGTGGCTGTAGATGAAGATATTAGATGTAAACATAGGCAAAAATAAAGCTATAGCCTTATGATTATGTAAATATCTGTAACATGTATATAATCATAAGCAATATCAAAAGCATTGTCGCTGTGTGTTTAGCATTCTAGAGAAACACACATTTGCATGTTTGCCTTCTAGACTTCTTAGAAATAGATACATAAAGGTACAATTACGTTTATTTACTTTTTTAAATGTTAGCTTGTTGTATAAGTAATATTTTGACTTTGTCATCTAGAACTCAAATAAGTCCCATGGTGTTAAGTCCCTATGAAATTGAAAAATGTGTAACTTATTTTATTGTAGTGGATAAAGCGAAATCCCCAGGGGTCGATCCTAAGCAGTTGGCAGCAGAGCTCCAGAAGGTTTCGCTCCAGCAGTCACCACTGGTTATGTCTTCGGTCGCTGAAAAGGGATCTCACGTTCATTCAGGTCCTACATCAGCTGGATCCAGTTCTGTTCCCAGCCCTGGGCAACCTGGGTCACCCTCCGTGAGCAAAAAGAAACACAGCAGCAGTAGCAAGGTGAGAATTGCTTGATGTGACCTCTGAATTACTTACTTTCTAGTTCCTTATTTAGACTAGGAGATAGGAAATACAATATCATTTTCAAAGATGTTCTTATGATTTCTGTTTCCTTCTTCTCTATTGAAGCAAACAAACAAACAAACCAGTTTTCCATTTCTGACTATATGACTGATTCAAAATGTATCAAGATGATGTATTTCTATATGAAGAACTTGAAAAATGTATCTGACGCATCTCATTTCCTGGTTATTTTTTTCTTTGTTTTTGTTGCATAAATCTGAGCCACTTTCTATGTCAGATATTAGCTTTACATCTTTTTAGAAACACAAGATATATATTACATTAGATTTTGTAACATAAAAGGTAAAAAGGACACAGATAAAGAGAATTTAGGTTAATAAGAAACAAGGAAAAATATTAATATAGCATTGCCATTTTGAATTTTATCCCTAATTTCATACCAATAAATTTTCTCTTGATGCAAATCTTTATTTGAAACAAATGTTTCTAACACTGTTTTAACACAAACATCATTTCAGAGTTACTAGGGAATTAAAAGAAAACAAAGAATTAATTGTTTAACTTTATAAAAGCAGATAGAAATGTAGACAGTTTGTAATTTTTCCCTCAGATTTGATTGTTAAGAGAGAAGCTTTCCTCATTGTCAATAAACACATTGGAAAGTTTTTGTCTGATTAAACACCCATAGAGGTTTTCTTTTGTGTGGTGAGATATATGGGAAGGACAGGCTATTCTTGGTTAAGTTGACTGGACTTCAGAATAAAAAGTTTGTTTTACTAAGTATTAAAAAAAGCAGATGTCACCCAAAATCCCGTTTATTCAGAAGCCAACAAGAAAGGTAGGATGATTTTAATCACTGCATCATAAAATGTCTTATTCCTAATTAAATATAGCAAGGCTTCCTGAAGACCAATTCAGGGATAGTTAGACTCAATTTCAAAATAAATTTTAACACAACTATATTTTATAACATGCAATTATGTGTTAAATATTAAGGATTGCCTCCCAGAGGCTGTCTCTTGAGTTACAGGCTGAGATTTCTCTTTTCATTACCTTGAAGGAAGGAATATTGCCTGTTCATCTTTTTTGGTGTTGATCTTCAAGTTTCGCTGGTACAGAGTTTCTCAAAACATTTGTGCTGAATGAGTAAATAATTTAATGGTAATTCTTGACCCATTAGCATGTGGTGTGCATAAAAGGCAATACTTTTATTTGTTCTCTAAATCCTACAATGTTAAAAAATTTATATTGAGAAATTATAGAAACATTAAATGATGGTCGGTAGCTTACATATCCCAGAGTGAGGTAATATAATATTTCCAAATATCAAATGTACTTTAGAGGATTATAGTTTTAATATTTTTATGTTTTTATTAGGTATGAGACCAAATATTAAATTAAAAAAATATTAATGTAATGAAATTTATTAAAATTAAAACATTTCAATTGTATTTAGCATAATGCCACATTCCACGTTGCCTAAAATTCTGTAAGATCTGGGGTCAGGGACATAATTTCTCCTTTTCTATAAATATTTCATTGAAATGTAACGAGTCAGCAATCAGTCTTTTATTCAGCAGTATGAATCAGTTTATCAAATCACATTCTTGTTTTAATGCTTTACTAACAAAAGGGACTTATTAAAGAAATGAGAACTTAAATGGAATGGGATGGAATTATAAATGAGTGTGAGATATTAGAAAGTGATTGCTGGGTACTTGAGCCTAGAGGGGAGCAGGTACACCCAACAGAGGAGTACAAGGTTGGGCTTTCATAACTGTCTCCTAGGCAGTCATTGTGTAAAAACAGTGTCTTTTTTATTCCTCTATAGATTTTTAAATCTTGTAAATACTTAAATGGAGTACATTGAACCAGAAGTGTTCATTTTCTTAAGAAATTGAAAATACATTACTGCAGGTATAAAATTACAGCTTCAAAACAGGCTTAACAAAATGAAAAGTAGATTTATGTAGCTATAAAATTAAACATGTATTGAGAAGTACAAGCAACAGCATCATCTGAAGCAGACAAATGGGTAAAGTATATTTTCCAGGCAGCGTGCTCTGACCAAATGGAAATTAATTTCAGAAGGAGGTTGAAATGGTAAATTCTATGAGGGGTTTATCCATTATTATAATGTATGTTTTTAATGTTACAGCCTACCGATGCAACAAAGGTTGTCTCTCATCCAATTACAGGGGAAATTCAGGTATGAAAATGTTTTTTCTAATCATCATATCATCTTTTTTGGTTGTTCCTCCCCCTGGTCTACTGAAGTTGTACACACTGCTAGAACCTTTTCTGTTTTATAACACATACAGATCTATAAAGGACAAACATGATTGCATAGGGTAGTATTTTAGTATGAATGTGTGTTTTATGAAATCTAATTTTATCTATGAAATTATATACCTCAAAATCAGCCTGATACCTTAGAGGTATTAATATATTTCATGCCTCAGTTACTTTATACTTGTTAAATGTGTTTCAAACATGACAGATTCTCCTGGAAATTTGAAATTTCCCCCTCAAAGAGTTTCATGAGCCTAATCCTATCCCCATTTCCTCCTCTGATTAACACTTGTTAAATAATTGTTGAACAGTTCTTGTAGAGCTGTGTTTTTCTTACCTGGGTCATAACCAATTTGTAACTTATAAAGTCAGTTTAGCGGATTTGACCAGGAAGATAGAAGAAAAGTAGTGTAAATCACTCTTTTTAGTTCTATGCATGTGTTTCTGTGTTAGTGTAATAAAATAATACCATGTATATCCTACTGTGGGTCATAGTAAAAATATTAGAAAACTGTACTTTAGATGATACCAAAATGTAATTTAAAGTAGATAAGCAATGTCACATAGAAAGAATTAACACAATATAAAATAATAACTTTGAAGATAGTAAGTTCCAGATAAGGGAATGAGGACAGTAAGGCTTAGCTGCGTATCCAGCACGTTCTGGAGGAAATTTTCATGAAAGACTTCACAAGGATATCAGAGATTTGAACTAATTTGAGGGTAAGCAGAGAGAAAGGGGAGTGTGTTCCTAGAAGAAGAAATGGTGTAAGAAAAGGTTCTGCTGCCAGAGAGTAATGAAATGCAGAGGTCAGCTTTGCTGCCGTGAAATGTTTCTGTAGAGATAAGACAAATTTAAAAGAACCTTGAACGTAAACTGAGTGGGGGGGAGTTAGCCACTAAATAACAGGGTGACCAGTAAATATTTTGGAGTAAGAAAAAGACTTAATTGAAAGGACTGTGTAATAAGTCATACAGCCGTGGCCACAGGAAATATTATAAAGGGATGAACACGCAAAATCATTAAGTGATTATCTAGGCACACACTAATTACAGCAAAAGTGGAGTATGGCAGTGGAAATACAGAAAAAGTGCTGGAGGTGGGCACCTAAGAAGGACAGTGGGATGGAGCCTGATTATGTATGTACTTGAGATCCTGCTGACTCACTGCTGTTTCCCACTTAAGCAAAGTCAGACTCCGATCCTTCATTTCATAGACAGCAACAACAACAAAGTTAGCTTTTCTGATTCACAATATCTGTCTCTCTCCCATTTTTTTAAAACTTCTTGCCCATGGACCAATATTTGCTATGTTTCTTTTTGGTTTGTGGCTGTTTGTTCTTTGTGGCTCGATCCGCAGTAGGGGGTGTGCAGGAGGCAGCCGATCAATGACTCTCATCGTTGGTGCTTTTATCTTTCTCTCTTTAATTCTATAGTGGAAATTTACACTAATGACATTCCTTCTTAACTCTTGGGATATTCGCCCCCCCCCTTTTTTTTTAATTTCCTTATAACATTGGCTTCAGCTTTCTTTTTCTTTTAGCAAAACCCCTATTCTAAATAACACCTTTGTAGACACCCAAGCAATGAATTTGCCAGCACTTGAGTACCTCCGGCTGAGGGTTGCTGGAGACATCCTAATCTCTCTTGGAAGTAACCTCTGAGCAACTCTAAGTGTTCCTGAAGGCCTGACAGAGTCAATTTTGAAAAGCACTATCTTAGAGAAGCCTGCAGGTTTTCATTTCAATAATAAATGGTTTTGAAAAAAATAAAAGAAATACTTTGTGTGCTGTATCAGTTAAAAATGGACTTAGGGCTGGCAGAGACAAGAGAAAATAGGGGAGAATTTCCCCTTAAATATTTGGAAGCTGTTCTAAACCTCAGTGAAATTAATTTCAGACTATTTATATATTTCAGTACCCATCACAGCACACAGTTCCTACAGTCCTAAACTTCCCATTTCTTCTCTTTCTTCAGGACACTGTTCTATGTTTCTCATCGCTTTCATGATGGTCAGACTCTGGGCCTTTCTGCATTGAGAAAAGTGATTGAACATCCCTTTTTTTGCCACAAGATAAAACCAGATCAAAATTATGCTAAAATTAAGAATTATTCTAATTATGAAATTTTAGATAAAGTGTGGCTCATCTACATTACCTCATTTTCCACATAACCATAGTGTGTCTGCTTAGTTTGATTATAAAAAAATGTTAGTATTTTTATTTATGGATTTTTCCCCTTCGAAATGCATCTTTTCTGCTCTTTGTTAATTGATAAAAACAGCATGAAACAGAATTAAGCCTTATTCTAATGCCAAAAAACCCTTAAATGTCAGGAGAAAAATGTGTTAATTCAATTATTTTGAATTATGCCGGCTTCTCAAATATTTATTAGAAATATAATCTTTGCCCTTCCAGCGTGGCCCAGTGATTGAACATTGACTTAGGATCTAGGACATTGCAGTTCGATTCCCGTTCAGGGCACATGCCCGGGTAGTGGGCTCGATCCCCAGTAGGGGGCATGCGGGAGGCAGCAGATCAATTACAGCTCTCTCATCATTGAGCCTCTCTCTCTCCCTCTCCCTTCCTCTCTCTGAAGTCAATAAAAACATTTTAAAAAAAAGAAACATAGATCTTTTACTATTCAGTGACAATTTTGCAACAGTCATTTAGCATCTATGAGGCAATGCCTCTTCTTTCCTCTTCAGCTTTTTTTTTTTTTAATTTTGCAGATTCGAGAGAGATTTTATTTTATTTTTTAATTTTATTTTTTGTTTAAAATATTACAGATGTCCCTTTTTCTCCCCAATGACCCGTTCCACCCCGTCCCTTCCTCCTCCCCAGTTTCATTAACCTCTCACTCTACTAGAAAGGCAGGCAGAACAGAAGGAAAAGCTATAGGTTTAGCATCATATGATGTAATATTGGAAGAGATAAATTTTACACATTCTAAAATATTCTTGCATTTTAGTAGTGATAGCTGTATCTCTAAGTAATGATTCTATCCACTGCTAACTATTTGGTGAAATACAAAAGGCATTTTCTTAACAAATTTTTTAACTAGTTAATTTATTTTCAAAGTCCCCATAATTGTATTCATGAATGTTAAACATTTACTATTTTCCTGAGAATATATATATTTAAAAATACTACTAGAATTCAATGTATGATTTTCCTTCTAAATGAGTTTGAGATAGGCCAGGACTTTCACTAAAGAAAAATGAACAGCACTTTTACTGGTAATTAACATGTGCCTGAGAACTTCCAATTAAATTAGACATTCACTGGTCTGTTCAGTTTCAAATAAAATGGAAATGAGGGTTGATGCTTCTTATGAGAACAACAACAAAAAATACTTGTAAGATATTGAATGATAATGTATTGTTTTTGAAACAAAAAAATAATATTCACCAAATATGTTTGTTTCTTTAAGCTTCAAATCAACTATGATCTTGGAAATCTCATAATACATATTCTCCAAGCAAGAAACCTAGTCCCTCGAGACAACAACGGTTATTCTGACCCCTTTGTTAAAGTGTACCTTCTTCCAGGGCGAGGGTAAGTAAAGAAACAGTGTCTTATAAGTATTGCATCCCCTGATTTTGAAAATAGTGATATAATGTATTCTAGTCTCTAATTTCAGAGAGTTTAATATCATTTCCTTAATTTTACCCACATGTCATATTTATTTATAACTAGTAGATAAGGTGGAATTAAAATGTATAATTAAACCTTAAAGGGTTCTAGGAGAGTCATTGGTTATAATAAAACCTGTCTCCATCAGTAATTAGATTCTGGAAACCACTCTTGCTATCTATGACCAGTCAGATTGTCTGTGAAATCATTGAAGGAAATTATTTGTGAGGGATTTAAAGAAATACCTTACATTTCCAAATTTACTTGCAAAGCCAATGTTCAAGGATGTATAATTAGTATTTTTTTTCATATGACATATGTATTATCCAATATATTAAATGTTCATTAAGTGACTTGTTGATGTATCCTTATTTATATGCATATTTCAAGTCAGTGTTTTAAAAACACTAAAAATTTTTTTAAAAAACAAGAATAATAGTTGAAATGTTGATTTTGATAAATAAATGAAAATTATCTCTGACTCTCTTGTGTGATACATAAACTGTTCATATAAAGCAAAGTGCTCTTTGGAGATATTTAATTTTCACATAATAAATGCAAATTGCTATGTTTGAATATATAAATCTGTACTCAAGGATGGTTTTGAAACAGTGATTTGGATCCAGCAGATTGTTATACCTTATGTAAACAATTTATATTAGCCAAATTAGCATAATGGAACCATAGGTAATCAACAAAAATTTTGGATGGGTAACTTGAAAACTCCGGTTTTATTTTGTTCATTTTGTTTATTTTTTTAATTTAATTTGAGGAGTGACATTCAAATACTACTTTTCACTTGAGAAAATTTTCAATTTCCTAGCCAATCATGTTTCATTTTGCCCTCATATACACCCTCCATTAAAGTAGATGTCAACTATTATAACTTTTTTCTGCAAATATTTTAGTACATATTTCCAAAAGATAACTCACTTCAAAAATCATCATAATACCATAATAATTTTAAATTTATAAATAATTCCTAGTTTCCCCAATTGCCTCATGATATTTTTCTAATCATTTTGATGACTTAATTGATATTTATAGAACATTTTGCTCATCAATAACAGAATACATATTCTTTTCAAGTGCATATGGAACATTCACCAAGATAAACTATATTCTGCGCCATAAAACAAACCTCAACAAATTTAAAAGCATTGAAATCATGCAAAAGCATGTTTATGATTGCAGTTGGTTTGTTTGACCAGGATCCAAATTAGTGTTATACATTGCCTCTGAATCTGCTATGTGCTAATTATATCACCACAGGCAGATCACTAATTCTTTGAGCTTCAGTTTCCTTATTTATATTGAAAGAGCCAAGGTAGGCAGAGCCATAATTTTTAGTTAGCCAGGGGAATCAAATTAGATTACATTCAGAAAATAATTTGAAAAATACCAGGTGCTCTATCAAATTCAGTGTACAGCCTTTAATTTTATCCTACCTAATAGTTTTATTTAGAAACTTATCATTGCTGGTATCATTGTTCTAGTTTTAATTTATTGATTTAATTTATAGAGATCACCAACTAGCCATATAGTGTAAGAAAAGGGAGTTTTTATTTTATGTTAATTCATTTATATCTTTATGTATTAGTTATAACTGTAATTTGGCTACATGTTTTAAACAGGGGTATAACAACAAACTGATAACTTCATTCTGCCTTTGATTTGGGTCATTAGACCTTCAGTGTTATTTAATCACAATATAATGGGATAAAAGGAAATCACTGCCAAAGGTATATCTCTAACATTTGCTAATGAATTAAAATAAAACACTGTATTTTATTTTCTAACTTTAATAATATCCTGGAGTATCATCTTTTAAACAATATGAGAATGCCTATCTTTTATTTATTACAAGATGACTGTATCAATTAAACTATTTTAAACTTGGATAACTAGAAAAGGCAGGCAGGTAACATAAATATGGCAGTCCATTCTGGGTAGCAGGGTAAAGTGGGAACTATAGTGAAATGAAGAGTGAATTTCCAGCTAAAGCCATCCTCATGCAATCTGTCAAACAAAACATTCCTGCCTGATGGGATTTGGCCCAAAGGCTATCCAATTCCTAGCCCTTTATTAAATTACTCCTAATTATTACAGTGGCCAAGGCCTTGGGGTTTATTGCACTTATGAGGTATTATTTTCACTTTAGTTCTAAGATTATTTTCTGCCTCATGTCGTCCGTATGTTATGGTATAGCTAGCTCCCTAATTATTATTCTCATATTTTCCTCCTTATTTCTGTTCCTAACTTCTTTCTCTCTGTCTTTCCTACTTCCTGTCGTATCCTTCACTTGCGCTCTTGGAATCTATGCAGTCAAGTGATGGTTGTCCAGAATGCAAGGTAGAGTTGGTTCTCTTTCAGTGCTAAGCTATTCTGTACTGTCTAGAATCATATTTTTTGCCTTTGACTTACAACAGCCACCTGCAGTTTAACTTGGGCTATAATTTTTCTTTTTCTGCATGTTGGTATCTGTTGAATTAAGCTGATAGCAAATTGTTCCAATGAAAATGTTACCAAATAGTTTTAGCAGATGTGTGCAATAGAACACAGAAAAGTAGGAAATATTAAAAACATAAGAATATGAATAAAGAAATATCACCCAAAATTAGGCCTAATGAAAGCTTTTATTCGTAATTTTTACACTAAAATTCAAGCATGCCTTATTTTCTCTGAGCCTTCTGTTACAAATTAAAAAATCTAGAGTCATTTTCAAAAGGAATGAACTGATCTGGTTGTCTAGTACTAGGTATATATCTCATCTTAAAGTTGAGATGAGATGAGATAGTTGTCTGGTCTCTGTCCCTCACTTAAACCCTGACTTTGAAACATTTCCATATCCCGATACCTTCTGCACCACAAAATTATTGCTGTGCAATATAGGAAGCCATAATCTGCCTGTGCTAGTGCATTGCCACAACATATGAGCATCCTTTGTTTGCCAATAGAAGGAAAGTGTTTCCTGATAGAGCTCATAACATGGTGCATCATTACATTGTCAGCTAAGGCTATCTCTGGATACTTAGCCAAAAGCATTCATTTGCACATCTCATTGCATTATAAATTAAATGTGTTATTTAGTTGGAGAAGAGACTCTTATACCATCTGTAGCAATAGGGTGATGAGAATATTAATGGTACAGCATTTGTTTTAGTCAGTGACATTAAGTTTGACATTTTTACAAATCCTGACAAGCTGTGCCCAAAAGAGGCTGTTTCTGATTTTTAAAGGCATAAATATTTAAATATTTTAAAGAATAAGATTCACCGCAGTCTTTCCAGTGCCCAGAAACTTTGTGTTTTCTTGCAGCCACATAATTATGGCAAACAGTAAAATATGATACTGTGAAATGTTGCTTGTTATGACTGGCTCTCTCATCTCAGGATGCCATCTAGAGCTCTCAGACTGATGTGAAAAATTAGTTGTTTCAAAGAGATAGTGTCATTAGAACAGACATTATCCATCACTTTATTCAGACCATCCTGTCTTTCATCCAGAGAAACTGGGGGAACATTGTCAGAATGACAGTGGTTGTCTATATTTAGCTTAGAAGAGAACATGTTTTGTAAGTATAAATAATGATTGAAATAGTCTAGGTTGGGTTGGATTACCTATTGTGTGGAATTTAGAAGATCTAGATATCATTTTTTCATCATATCTTTCATCTAGAAGTCACTTTTATCATCTAAGAGATCTGTCAATGTGAGAAGGAATTATAATGACAAGGTAATGACATTGTAAGTTAGCCTGAAGAGACCAGTGAGCAGTCTTTTAAAAACTGGGTTTGAATTTCAGTCCTGCCTAGTACAAGTTGTGAGGTTTCCCATTAAAAAATTCCCCCAAAAATTCCCATTAATGAGATTTTGCTCTGATCAAAGCTGATTTTAGCTTTCATACCTGTAAACCTAGTTCCTGGCTGGACTTTCTCTAAGAAACCTTGTTATCATAAGCGATTTCCTACTCCACTTATGGGAAGCAGACACAGGTATCGTATCTATTTACAATTTGAAGGCCAAAAATGATTTCATTGCAATGAATTTTAAAAGAAAAAAAAGTACAAGAATGTTTTAAGGTCCTGTTCAATAAATATTTAGCACAGATTGCTCCAGATACTGTGCTAGGCGCTGGAGTTAGAGCTGACAACACGGCCATTGTCTCTGACCTCGGGAAGCACAGAGGACATACAGTGAGGGACTATTGCACAGAAAAACAGAGCTTATAAAATGGTATGTGCTTTGCAGTCTTTCTAAATCAAAAGAAGGGTAATTCTAGAAAATATATAGTTATTTACTTTTGCATTAAAGGAATATATGTATATATTTGCAATAAATGAAAACCAAATAATTTTTTAAATAAGGACCTTAAATATTTTAGATAATTTTTTGGAAGTTAAATACAAGGAAATTATCACATCCCATTCTTCATTCTCAGTGTTTCTTTTTAAATTAAATAGAGAAACTCAGAGAATGTTTTCAGCTGATTAAGGTAGAATAATTATATTTTAAATCTCTTTTTCTGCCTGTCTTAAAAGCATATCTGCTTATGATAAACTGATTGGCCAATAATAAAAAAAAAAATGAAAAAAAATTAGTCAAAACTTCATAGGAATGTTTAGGTGTGTTTTTTATAAACACCATGTCCCATATTAATAAATTGACTTTTTATATTCACTCCTTATTAGAACTTCTCTGACTGTTAGATATGGCCTAATTGTCCTAATATAATATCATTATGTAGTTTTCCCCTGAGGGGATTTAGTGTGTTTGCTAGGCAAGGAAGGAAAAAGAAAATGAGCTCCACTTTTCTCTCAACCTGAATTTATGCTCACATGTAATCCCCCTGCTTACCTGGTCATCTTCAGCTTGTAAATCCACAGAATTGTGGAGTTTTCAGTTGTGGCAACACAGCCCATTGGGATCATGCTCAAGATGGTCAGTACATGATTATTATTATTTTTTAAAGTGCTACTAAAGGAATGTTTTTTTCTGGCCATCTGTGTGTATCAGGATATTCAAGTACAAAAAGACTGCAAAGGATTTCATTGGTATTTACAACCAGGGATGGTGGAGGGGGTTTCAGGAATGAGGTGTATTTACCTTCATTAATCCTAAAGGCAATGAATACTTGGATTCTGGAGAGAATTGGAGATTAAGATACTGTATTAAAATGAATATCTAAATTTTTTCCCAAACAATTTTAGTTATTTGAGTGTATCTGAGGAAAAGTAAATATTTATAGTAATTATCCTTAATTCTAGGATATACCATTCAAAATTTCCCTAGGCTGCTCTAAAATTTACCTAATTTTTGATGTTTTATATGTACACACACAGAGGTAATTTATATTATCCATATGAAATATATGTTTAAATAGGAAATATGTATATTTAAATTGACTTAAAGAACTTTAAATTAGAGGGTGAAAAAGACAAACTAGACACTTCAGCTAATGAAGCCTGCAATTAAGAATATTGATGGCTTATTTACATTTTATGATGAGCCTAATTAATTGAGTTCATATCACATATGTTTAAGAACAACCAGTTCCCCTGTGTTTGAATTATGGTCCTACTAATTCATAATGATACAATCTCCCCAACATGCCTTAATTCTGTGCAGCTTCAGTTTTTTCCTATAACATAGAATAATAAATGATACCTGTCTCATAGAATTGCAGTTAGGAGTAAATAAGTTAGCACATTGAAAGCATCCAGAACTCTGCTTGAGAAAAAGTAAGCATTTAATAAGTGTTAGCTGTTTTTATTTTAATGTGCTTATTTTATAGAGTGCTTTTTATGTGTGAATCATATATATAATGATATGTCAATACAATTAAGTATATCTTGATAGAAAAGCACAGTTCCTCACACAGAGTTGGAATTTAATTTTCTTTTTTGCTAAATGTGTTAGTGAAAAAAATGACTAAAAAGTACACATGTGAAAAATTATACCAATTATTCCTATTTATAGATTAAGAAAAAATGGTAACTAATAAATCCTTTTGAAGACATTTCAATAATGCAGACTATTTATATGTAGATTGACATATCTAGAATTATAGTGAAAGTGCCCGAGTTTGCATTTGACATAAATTTCTATTTTGTTATTTGTTTAATTTTTCAGAATTTGAAAAAATAACAATTTTACTACTATCCACTATATTATGAATCTTATCTTTAATATGTTTTTCTCATGATCTCATCAACTTGATATCAAAGTTCAAAACAAATAAAAACTTTAAAACTCATACTATCACGTGTTTTTCTTCTAAGCATACCTGCCTAGAGGTAGGGCCATGAATTCTAAAGTAGCAACAAAAGCAAAAACAAAATATAAAGGGATATAGTTTCCCAAATTAATTTTTAATTTTTATTATAAAACATTTCAGACTTACTTAAATTATAGAAAATAGTTTAATACCTGTGCTGTTGCTATCCAGTTTTATCAAATCTTAACATTTTGTTATAAAGGCTTCAGATTTTCTTTTTAATAAAAATCATTTAAAGGTATTCCTGAAGCCCTTTGAAATAATTCCCCTGTCCACCTGAGATGACCTTTAAATAGAATTTAATATATATAATTCCCAAGAGACTTATGAAATTAATATGTTTGTTGTACACATATCTACATGTATACATAAATAATTTACAGAATTATTCCACATGATTTTCAGTTTAAATTATTATAACTTATTATAGTTATCCTGCAAATTTTTGCTCAATAGTTTTTAAAGATATATCTATCTTAATATATATGAAAGTATACTTTATTCATTTTAACTTCTGCTTACTATTTCATTGAATAACTAAACCACAACGTATTTATTCATTATCTTATTAACATAGTATCAGAAACAACGTTGTGGTGAATGTTCTTGAACAAATTCCATGGGCATAGTTGGGAGAATTTCTCTAGGGTTGAAGTGGAATGAGTCAAAGTGGAATTTTCTGGGTGTTTGGGTACATAAATTTAAACTTCACTAGATATTGACAAATTTATCTAAAATGTGTGTGTACAAATTTTTATTCTGTCTACAATCTATGAGAGTACCCGTTTCTTTAAATCACTGCATATACATTTTCCCAAAATTTTTACAATGACAGAATTGTCAAATCCTGCTCTTGTTTTTGTACATTCATATGGGTTGGTTAGAAGTCAGAAGAGTGTTGCTTTATTTCCTAAATTGGATTCATTATGCAAGGACTGAAAGGTGAGGTCTTAGAAGACATAAGTTTAGTGGTTCTCAGTCTTGCCTACACTTTAGATTTACCCAGGAGATTTCAAAAATTCCTATGCTCAAGCCTTACCACAGACCTATCAAAGCAGAATCTCCTTGGGGGTACAGGCAGGGAGATGTTGGTGTGGGGCTGATTGCCCCACCTTCCACCCTTGGAATGAAGATTCCTAGGTGACCCCAGTGTGCAGTCAGTGTTGGGAATTACTGCCCTTGTATATGGCTGATAAGAGAAAGAATAAAGCCAGAGTGAGGAGACAGATACTTGGCTGTAAACCCATCCCTAAAAGGTGGCTGTGATCTAGAGTGTATTCCCAGCAGCGTATCTGGAATGTGTAAGTATATGAGCGTCTGGGGAACAATAGTGGGCACTCCAGGGTGTGGCACTGCTTGAGGCCAGGAACTCCAGGGTGTGGCTCTGCTTGAGGCCAGGAACGTAGGAGAATTAGTTTGCTCGGAGTTGAGAACAGAACTACAGCTCTAGGGTCAGGATCAGTCCCTCTAGAGACAGGGAGCTTGGGAGGTCCAGGCTCATGAAAGGATCCCAGACAAGTAGGGTGGTTTTCAGGATTTTGGTGCCCACTAGGATTAGAGTTATCTAGATCCTGAGACACAAACCTAGGCAGAAAATTCAGAAAAAGGCAAGGAGGGTTAAAGAAAGGCGTTGTCTGTGTGGGCACCGCTGCTCATGGCAGGCGGCAGTGATTCCAGTCCCATCAGCTGGTTGGTGCCAGTTGTAGCTGTTCTCTCAGACTTCATTAGAATAGGTTTTGGAAATAAGTTATTTTTAAACTTATAGGATATAAGCTTCTAACTGTTGCTCAGAAGGAATGGAAAAGACAAAGATAAACAAATACCCCAAGTTGTAATGAATGAGGGAAATTTGATTTGGTTTACCACTTGTAACATAAGCTATCGACATAAACCAAGAATTTATGTTTAATTAAAATTCCTTTATAATTAGGTTGTATGTCCTACTTTCCTAAGACAGTCAGAGCATACTTGATACATAATTTAATAAACGTTTGTGGAATCTCAGCAATTGCAACAGCCATTTGTATCCTTCACTCAGCATAATTATTACAATTTTTATAGAAAACAATGAATTGAAAGAATGACAGTGAATTTGGCTTTGCTGACATGATTAGGTGCAAAACTATTTGAAATTTAAATACCAACTTCTTAGTTACGAGGCAAGAGGGTATGGATGGTACCATTTGGTTCCTGGAATTATCTCCCACGTTCGGGAAGGAGTCAGTTTCTAAAATGACAGTGTCATTAGAACACCTAAAACTTGTCTTCAAAAAGCTGCTCGAGGGCAAATCAACCGAAAGGCCTCCAACATATTTTTAAAATATCATTGTACATTTGTACATTGTACATTAAAATAACGTTTCGGACATGAGGATGATGAGATGACTGCACAGTGATTGAAAACACGGTGTCGTGACGATGCCCGCGGCCCCCTGGGCCTGCGGAGCCCCCGGTGCGGTGAGTAACCCAGGCCGCTCTCTTTTCTCCCAACCCAGCGCCGAGTACAAAAGAAGGACCAAGTACGTGCAGAAAAGCCTGAACCCCGAGTGGAACCAAACAGTAATTTATAAAAGTATCTCCCTGGAGCAGGTATGCAACGACTCTTTTCTGTGAGCCAGGTTTAGGGTACTAGAAGAGTAGCAATGACAAAATTATTGGGCGACGGTGATCTAAAATCCAGAGACAAGGCTACAACTAGAACAGGGGAAGACATCCCTATGAAACTGTTTAACGTGAGTTGTCTTTCAAAACGAGGTTTATTATTTGTCCTCTGGAAGATTTCTGATTTGACTATGAAGGTAAAGCTGGATATAAATGCTAATATGGGTTTTGAATGGAAAATAAGTTAAATTCACCTGCAGATATAAGACAACGCTATTATGGTTTATTTTGGCAGTTTCCTGAAACCGAAAAATTCTAATCCAAATACTTGATCTAAATAACCTAGACAGTTTTGCAACCTATGAATCCCATGTATTTAAAGAGTATTTATGGATTCTAATTTCTACTTTTAAAGATGGGGATAGATTAACAGGAATTTAGTAAAATTTACAAAATAGTAAGGTCTATTAGACTAGGTTGGAGTACAAAATCATTGATATTTTACGTAATATTTAATATAAACCCACATAGTTTTAGATAATATTTAAAGTGTTTTTATGTAAATGAAAAGATTTCGAGGAAGTAAAAATAAATGAGTCTATAATGTGAGTAAAATGAAAATTTATGATGAGAAATGGTGTGAATGACATTTTGATTTGAACTGTAGCTCAAGAAGAAAACACTGGAGGTGACAGTCTGGGATTATGATAGATTTTCTTCCAATGACTTTCTCGGTGAGGTAAGCCTTTGATTTTCTTTTCCTTATTTGCTTTTGTTGTAAACTACCAATTAAAGCTTTATGCAAAGCATATATTCTTAAGTATTTACGATAATCACTTCTGGATAAAGTCCTTTGTTGGATAGAATTTATTTTCTAATTACTCTTAAATATGGATAGCGATTCAAGAAATGGTTTCTACTTTGCCACTTGATTACTTTATAATTAATTTGCAAGATGAATTTTTTTACTCATTTGCTTTATGCACAATATACACACAACAGGTGAAGAATAGCAATACAGATACCACCATGAACATTGTGATTTAAACATTAAGTATGGGTTTAAGAATTTTTGCAGTTCTTTTTGTCCTTAGGATATACTCTCCTAGGGATGGATGTAGAGTCAAATTGCTGTGTTTTAAAATTTCATGGAATAACCTTTGTGTGGTTATGCTACTGAGTACAGAGTTAGGTTCACTTATTTCATTTTGCCTTTGATTTTTAAGGGATTACTTTTTCCAAATTTTGTTATTGAATTTATTGGAGTGACATTGATTAATAAAATTATATATTAATTATTTGGATAAAAAGATATATGATCACGCTTTGAATTCAAATTATTATGTTAAAGATTTGAGATAAATTTATTATTTTATAAAATGAACTGGAGTTTTTTAAAATGTATTTTCAGGTTATTTAATTTTCAGATTATTTCCTCACTGCATGTATGAATGACTTGATGTGACATTTTACATTCTTATTTAAGTATTCAGAGAAAAATCTTTCAAAATGTTTTAAGAAGCAAACTAGAAGAGAAAGCAATAATAACAGTTTTACATAAATTCGTAAGGAATCTAACCTAAACATTAAATCTGGTAGAGTTGGTCAGATCCTGGGAATTTTATCTCTCATATTTCAAATATATATATTTTGTATAGTGATCTTTGCTTAGAGCAGAAGTTATAAATTGTTTTAAAAAATCATCTCCAAAAAGATATAACATCTAAAAATATGATATCCCTTTGATAGAGTCATGTCAAAATTTGTGTAGTCTAGATGACATGAGACCTCCTTTGATTCCCAGAATCTGTACCTTGCTTTCCCATCAAACTAGACCATTTGACCTTCACCTGCAGGCCCCATGCTGGTACCCCCACTTAGATTAATCTGGATCTTAGACAGAACTACTCTAGGAGATAGTATTGTATCTGTTTTAATGCCTCATTTCAAAAAACTGACTTATTGAAGTCCTTGTAATTTATTATATTTACATGAACTTAGAGCATATCTCCAGTGTGCTGGTTTTCATTTTTTCATATCATCAAATCTAAGATGCCAGCAACTATAAATTGCACCATTTTTGATGAACCACTAAGAAAGAAAAAATGCTGCCAATTAACCATGACATAGTGCTTTCTCATGATAAACTGTTAGTTATATTCTTATTTCAGATGTGAACTAAAGTATGTTTTAAAATAGAGGGAATCCATTAGTAATTGCAAGTTATTCATTCTTTTTTTATTTTGTCCCTCTTATAACTAAAATCAAACAATCTTCAAAAATGCTATCCAAGTTGAGGACTAGAATGTGTCCATTTAACCAAGTTTTATGTCATAAAGAGATTGACTATTCATTCTTTTTATATCAGCACCACAAAATTTTATTAATAGTCAAATATTTTATACATTTCAGTTTAACCAAACATCCATTAAATATCTAATATGCACAAGTTGTTATTCCCAGTATCATGGGTGAAGAAAATGAGGAAGACAACCTTATTATCTTTGGGTTTATATCCTTGAATAAATTTCAGACCACAGAAAAAAGTAATGAGTTTATTATAGCTTAATTTATAAATTTTATTGACTTACTGTACTTTTTTCAGGTATTGATTGATTTATCTAGCACATCTCACCTCGATAACACTCCTAGGTGGTATCCTCTCAAAGAACAGACTGAAAGCATTGATCATGGCAAGTCCCACTCCAGTCAAAGTAGCCAGCAATCCCCAAAGCCATCTGTCATCAAAAGCAGAAGCCATGGTATCTTCCCTGACCCATCCAAGGGTAGGAGATATTTCAAGTAGAAAAAGCTTTTGTTTTTTTGGTTCACTCAGTATCTATTTAATATGAATGCCTGTATATTGAATATATTTTGAAGGTTAAATTTTATTAGAAATTCTATAATATAATATTAAAATGCAAAGAATAATGGCTATGGAATTAGGAGAAATGGGAGGTAGTCTCAGATCATCCATGATTAGCTTATGATCTTCACATCTCTGACTCTCCATTTTTCAACGTGTACAATGAAGAAGGTTGGGTTATGTGAGCTATTGTTTTTTTTCCAGTTCTCAAAATCCATGATAATATGATTTTATAAGATGAACTGGGGTATTTCATAAAGAAAATATAAAAATCCTCAATAGTTATTGACTAGACATAATCATCATTATCATTTATACATATTTCTTCTTATTGTTTAAATCTCTATTTCATATGTATATTTTTACTTATTACCTATATAATTATACATAATTTTGCATCTTCCTTTTTATTTATCATATCAGAAACATTTTCCCCATGTCATCAAAGTAATTTATATGCTGATATTTACTTAAAGCTTTCCTAATGTTGGACTCGAGCTGTTTTTATGATTTTTAAAAAAACAACAACTAATTATATATATATATATTTAAATCCTCACCCAAGGACATTTTTCCATTGATTTTAGAGTGGGGGAGGGAGGGAGGAAGAGAGGGACAGAAAAAGAGAGAAAGACAGAGAGAGACATCGGTAGGTTGCCTCCTGTACATGGCCCCACTAGGGCCCAAACCCTGTAACCTGTGTAGTGCCCTGACTGGGAATCAAACCTGCCACCTTTTAGTGTATGGGACAACACTCCAACAAACTGAGCCACACCAGCCAGGGTAACAACTCATATTATTTTTATTTTTTAAAAATATTTTTTTATTGATTACAGAGAGAGGAAAGGAGAGGGGGAGAAAGAGATAGAAGCATCAATTATGAGAGAGTCATCATTGATCGACTGCCTCCTGCAGGCCCCCGACTGAGGGTCGAGCCTGCAACTGGGGCATATGCCCTGACCAGGAATCGAACCGCAATCTTCTGGATCCTAGGTCGATGCTCAACTGCTGAGCCAAGCCCAGCCAGGCAACCCATATTATTTTTAAAAATTAATGTCACACATTGCATTTGGCAATTTACACAGCATTCCCATTTGAATGAGCTTTTCCTTTGGGAGGTGCATTACCAATTACCATACAACACAGTGTTAATCTTCATCATAAACTGAGTTACTGCATGTATGAGATAACCAAGTAGTATCTTATTTTGATATGCTGAACTATTTATAAGTAATAAATACAAATTTTTATGGTGGACCTAAGTATTGCTTCTTTCTCTCCTCCTCTCAGAGGGTACATGAAATCAAAAAGTGGTTCTTTACCCATTAGAAAGGAACGGATTATAAGGGCAAGTGTTCTAGGAAATAGAAAACTGAGGCCAGCCCAGCTGGTGTGGCTCAGCAGTTGAGCATCAACCTAGGATCCAGGAGATCAAAGTTTGGTTCCCGGTCAGACACATGCCCGGGTTGCAGCTCGATCCCCAGGGTGGGGCATGCAGGAGGCAGTCAATCAATGACTCTCTCATCATTGATGTTTCTCTCTCTCTCTCCCTCTCCCTTCCTCTCTCTGAAATCAATAAAATATATATTAAAAAAAAAGAAAAGAAAACTGAGGCCATCCATATCCAGTAGGCCACTGAATTGATATGATAAACCACTGACTACAATGAGTGCTACAGGTTACTCATGGATGAGTTTTATAGATTATTTATGGATTCCACTTAGTCAGATCAGCGCTGCCCTGGTTAACATTCTAGAAGATCATTAGTATAAAGACCCCGCTCTCTATGGCTATGTGTGATATATATACATTCTCAAAACCACCCGAAACTGAGACGGGAATTCTACGATCTTCACTCTTTTTTAATCCTCACTGGAGGATATTTTTTCCATTGCTTTTCAAAGAGAGTGGAAGGGAGAGGGAGAAAGAAACATTGATGTAAGAGAGACTCATCAATTGGTTGTCTCCGTCATGCTCCCTGACTGGGCCTGGGAATCTGCCCTGCAACTGAGGTGCATGCCCTTGGCTGCAACTGAACCCTTCAGTCCACAGGCCGACACTCTATCCACTGAGTCAAACTGGCCAGGGCTACGATCTTCACTTTTAATGTGTCCTAGCGACTCACATGCCTTCATCCAAGAATTCACTAGATTTTTACTTCCAACTCCTCTTGCCACACTGTCGGCCTATTGTCTCTTACCTGGCCCCTACCAGAATTAACAGTTGCTTTGTGAAACTATAATATATCCAGTCACATAAGGCTAGTTAGAATGTATTCCCCTTCTCAAACTTCTCTTCTCAAGTTTATCATCCATTTGCCTTTCCTCCCCAAAACTGTTTCCCAGATGTTTAATCATGTTACTGTATGATGCGCAGTTTCATGAAAAAGCCAAAAAGAAACAGATTAACCTAAATCCTAAGACAGTTTCAAAGTATGTGAGACCAAGCTTGACTGGAGGAATGCTGGGGCAGCTTTAACTTGTGTTTTACTCTTTTGTAACCAGACATGCAGGTTCCCACCATTGAGAAATCCCACAGCAGTCCTGGTAGCTCGAAATCCTCATCTGAAGGCCATCTCCGCTCTCATGGACCATCTCGCAGTCAAAGCAAAACCAGCGTCACTCAGACCCACTTGGAAGACGCAGGGGCTGCCATAGCCGCTGCTGAAGCCGCCGTACAACAACTCCGCCTTCAACCAAGTAAAAGACGCAAATAAATTCCTCAGCATGGCAGCTTAATGTTCATCTGTTGCCTTTCTTTCCTGCTGTCCTCTCCTGTCTGCTTTCTGTTTTTGGCATACCCACCTCACTCTGTTCTCTGTCCCTTTGTCTGTGTAAGAACTATCAATACATAGATATGCTCTTTCTTATTTAGATTTTTTTAAAACTTACATAGACTGCAGTAAAACTGGCTGTTTCTCCTTTGTCTCCACCATCCATCCAACCTGGCTCATAGTATTTGGTAGCTGTGTCTGTGATGTTTGCAGGCAAACAATGTTGTGTGTCCTTTTTGTGTGCACTTAACTATCCTTTAGAATATGGGAATTATAAGCACAGTGGCTGCCAATTTTCCAGGCATTACACCAAAAAAGCACACACACAGGCATTTAAAGCAGGCATTTATACATGAGATTCTCGCATCTAAAAACACTCAAAAATTTGAGGCAGAAGAGTAATGTAACCAATGTAAGTCAAGTTCTAGAACCTGGGGGGGTGGCATTTCAAGCTTATAAACAACAGACAATGCACATGAAGAGTTGTAGTTTTCCATGTGGGAATCTTTATAGTCTTTTGGAAAAAAGGAATCTGTGAAGAAAATCCCATTTTTTATATTCTCAAGAAAGTATATAGTATTAACATGTGAATAAGCATAGGTGAGGAGGCAAGAACCTCACTAAGAGCACAATGGGGTCCATTCTGTTGGATCACATTCGTATATGATAATAGAGAACTTACAGGTTATTGTTTTTCTAATAATTGGAAATCCTTTGAAAGTCACCGTTATCAGTTAGAGAATAACAATTTACCCATATTAACTGCTGTATTTTCACTTAATTTGTGAAACCTTAGTCAGCTGTTGTATAAAAACATATTAAGTACAGAGATTTTTACAAATGTAGGTGCACTGTTACTTCCAAGAGGCATTAGCCAAACATGGAGACAGATTAACGTTCTCCCCATCTCCCAAAGTCATAATTTCCAAAGAAACAGCCAGTTTTAACCCCCTTTAGTGCTGTGCATGTGGTGTCATTTTGGCATTTGAAAACACAACTTGTTTAAATAGAGCAAAAGATCACTTCTGTTTGCATGACTAACATTTAAGCTGGTTCCATCTGAGGATACATACTCTGGGTTTCCATTTCACCCACACTGCCACAGCAGCACATAAAAGCGGTCAGTCTAATCATGCCAGGAAGCAGCACAGACACAGCATAGCAGGAGTCCTCCCCATTCAAAGAACTCAGTCTGATAATCTGCCTCCACCAGCCAATGGCAACCAAGACCAAAGCCAGCTAGCCCTCAGGAAGGCGATGTCTGATGGACCAGTCAAGCCAGAAGGAGGTGAGCAGAAAGGCACTATTCAAAGCACACAGCAAGAACATTCCCCAAATTTAAAGCCCTCGCCTTTTAATTTTTAGAGATTGTCTGATAAGATATGTTTATCCACTTTTTAATGTGCTTTTGTGGGCATGGCATTTCAGGACTTCATCATCACCGTGTAAGTCCCAAGATCAGCCCCATAATATATTGACTACAGTGATTTGTATTTTTCTATGCACTGGGCACCTTTTGACTTTTGTTGGGAAATAGATTAACAGTATTCATATTGCGGAATGGAATGCATGCCACTAACCTAATCTGTTCAAGCATGACTATAAATATGTTGCGTTGTGATAAAACTTTAAACTGCTCACAATTCCAGTTAGCATACCAGTTGATATGTAGATCAGTTTTTGTTACATATCATTTCAAGTGTAACTTTTAAAAAATTCAGTGGATTTTGGAAATTCTTAGAGGAAAGTAAAGGAAAAATTGTTAATGCACTCATTCACCTTTACACGGTGAAAGTTCTCTCTTTATCCTACAAGCAGACATTTTCCACTCATGTTTCCGTAGTTGTTAAGTGTATCGTGTTGGGCATGTGAATATCTAAGTGCCTGTGTAATAAATAAAGTATCTTTATTTCATTCATAAACTACTGGGTTCTGAGCCATTGTTATATGATGTAGCTTAAAATGAGTGTGTCAGTTTTTGCTTTCTCATTTGATTCCTTGCAATAGAGTATTTATACTCACTGCTTCATAGTTAGGGAGAGCCGTAATGGTAGAGATTTGGGGAGCAGACCAAAGCTTCATGACGGAAACATTATAAGATAGATGGAAAATTATTTCCAAATAAAAGCACCAGAGCTGACATAAACATGTAAATAAATAATGGAGTTGGGCGGCCCCTAGGCAATGCTCCCACTGTTTCCTTCTCCCACATCTGATCTATTTCACAATCTTCTCAGGTTCCTGGAGAGAGGAAAACACATTCTATGAGCCCTTGCTCTGGAGATGCATCTAAACTTGATTCCAAAGCTGTGTTCAGAAAAGAAAGCAAGTTTATATCTGTCCCTAACTTAACCCAACATTCGTGGAATTTTCCTCAAGAAAGAGTGCCACTGCCAGTGAGAGGAATCAAAGGAGGGTGATTATAAAACTATCTTCAAATTTAATTCAAAAACATATATAAAATAAAGGTTTTTTTTTAAAATGAGATAGCAGAATTTGCCCCCTTACGTCTCTTCCAGCCCTAAAATACTTGATTTTATGATTCTATACACAAAATTAAAATCAAACTTTGTACTATCCTACAGAATTTTTCTTTATTCTCAGAAAATTAAAAAATTCAATACTCTCTTGTCCCAACTAATCAGATATTTAGGGGCTGTGAAAGATGTATGTAATAGGACAGAGATGTTTCTCGAATTAGCCAGGTAATTAAGGAAACAATTAGCTTAAACATTAGCATAATTATGAATGTGCCCAATTTACAGATTAGCACCAACGCATGAATTCCCTTTTCTAGTTAGCCTTACTAGTACTTTCCAAAAGTACTTAATATTCCTTCTCTCACCTTTTCTTCCATCAAATAAGTTTTGTTGATTTCTTAATGGTATTCATTTCTTCCTTCAAATATTTCGTAATTATACATATCAAAGTAGTCAAGTGCTTACCTTATTTCACATTCTACATTAAATTATCAATATTTTGTCTGATTTTTTTCTAGATATTGTTGTTAAAATTTATAGCAAATTGATTCCAATCCCCTTTCGTCGAATAATGCTCTGGTGGATATTCTCACACATTTACAGTCCTGTGATTGAATCTTGAAATCATTCTTTACTGAAATTACAATCAAAAGGAAATCAGTATACCATAGCATAGGTTCTTGTTTAGTTTTATTTTAATAGATGATAAAGTAAATGCCCTATTTTCTAAAATATAAATACAGAGGGTGGGGCAAAAGTAGGTTTACAGTTGTTGGTTTAAAAAATTGTACGATAATTCATAAACAATAATACAAGAATAAACTGTTTCGCATACTCACAACTGTAAACCTACTTTTGTGCCACCCTGCACTATATCCCTGCTGTTGTGAATGTATCAGAAATATAATTCAGCCATGCATTTTGCCAAACAACTAATGGCAGGTATGGAATGAAATTGATATAAAATGCCATATAATGACTTCAAAACTTAGAAAAAATTGCTAAGAGATGGAAACATATGGAGCCATCAAATTCCTGTTCACTAAATGCAGAAATAAGTATTAGTATTCATTTTAAGAGACTGGATAGAAGTCTCCCATTTCAAACCTCACAGTGGAGTTCATATAATCCCATCTGCATTCTGAAAATACCACCCTGCATCGAAACAATTCTTCACCTATGAAGTGTTCTGTCACCCATTGTCTCATTTTATCACACCTAGTAGACGAGGTATTCATTGCAGATATTTTTCTGGGTAAGCAATTAGAGAGTCAGAGGGCTAGGGTAGAAGGAAAACACAGCTAGACATTTTCAAAATCGGCAAATAACCCTTGTGTGGTTACGAGGCCTAAGCCTTTGCTTTTTAACTACATCAGCTCCTTTGAAATCAAACTCACCCTGATTTCAATATAAACAATTGTCATTTACTTTTTATTTCTCACCCAAGTTCCAACAAACGATTAGAGGCCGCTAGAAGTGGTGGCGGAACACCCTTTAGACCTGCTCTGCCTACATGACCCCCTCCTGAAGGCTGAGGATTAGCTGCCGCGGGCCAAGGGGTGAAATGCTCTCACTGCCAGCGCGTGCGGCAGGAGGCGGTCTGTGGAGGAGGCTGCGCACATCTGCAGTCATTTCTGTCAAGGGTGACGAAATTGTCCCTAAAGAGCTTTTCAGATATTCCTTTTCTAGCTTTTCAGCAGATTTCTGCTTAAAGTAGCATAAAATACAGGTCAGGCAAGAATCATGGAGTAAGCCAAAAGGAACTTTTCTTTTCCCTCCGGGGTTTAGTTTCATGCTAGGAAACCTGAGGGGAAAGATTAGACAGATTGTGCCAGATCATCCTGGTGCCTAAACAACTCTCTGTTTGTATTTAGAAATCCCTGGAAATGGTTTTTTCAAGCCAGTTGTTTTGGTTGAACATTGTCTTTTCAGAGGAAGACAGCAACCAGGGAAGAGAGTTTAAAAAGTTAAGTTTTGTTTTGTTTTGTTTTGTTTTTTGACTTAACTACTGAAAACAAATTGAAGCATTCTTAAAAACCTTGAAAATGAATTTATTTCACATCCAATATATTATATTTTAAGTGAACTTTGAAATTCCTGAGCTATTTTTGTTTGATACTAAGTTTTTGGTGTTTTAAGGTGAGAGCCAGTAACACAGTGTGAATAGGAATATCCCTCCACCCTGGGCAATAAGAGCTGTTGGGATGGGTTAGTGAATTTAGGTGAGAAGATGGGTCACTGAATCAGTCATGTGAGGGATTATGAGTTCCTCCGTGTGGCCGAATTGTAGGAGAAAAGCCTGAAGCTACTTCCACAGACCGACTGCTGCTGGAAACTCCACATTCAATAAGGCTCATTGTGGCGCCTGGCAAAGAAGAGCTTCATATTCTTACATTGCCGTGGGGACCTCTTACTAAGCCATCACTCTGTGGGAGCTGCTCTCTTGGGCAAGTGGTAGTGGGTGGCCGGGTTGGGGAGCAGGGCGGGCACTGGGAGTGGAGGGAATTGTTACAAAAGGCATTAGCTAATCAGTGTCTTACCCTCTTGGAACCGAAGTAGATGGTCACTTTTGGTCAGAAGGAATTTAGCATTCTCTGTTTATGGAAAGGAGAGGTCCAGAAGGGAAGTCAAGGAGAAGCGAAATCAGAATGAGTTCGTTTTGAGGTGAAGTCTTCTGTAACATTTGTAACAGGTTAATAAAAACAGATTTACATTCCTCATTTCAATGTGTTCATAAAAATAAAAAATAAAAAGATCTTTAAAGAAACCTTAGATAGTTTAATATAAAAAGAAACGGAAACTGTAATGATTTGAACACAGCAAACATCCAGCAAAATCTGAGAGAATCAAATTGGATACCAGCTTTCAAAGTTCTATGCCTACCTCTCTGGAAGCGAGGGTTTTCTTTGGTGTCTGTAAAAATCAAAATGATCTTTTTCTAAAGTTTTGTTTTTTTATGAGTTTCCATATTTTCTTAGAATGATTGATTATGCATCTTCAACTCTTTCTGTAGTCATTTAACATTTATTGTCAGAGCTATCTTTGCTGTGCATGAATAGCTCTGGCCATGTGACACTGTCTGTTGTTTATGGACCTTCATTCACAAAGATGAATACACTGACCTGCCATCAATGGAATGCTTTTAGCAGCCACAGGTCTGCATGGAGCCACCCACGTTACGTATGTCTGGTTCACACTGGAGATTTCTATGTCCATTTCATCTGCCATGAATAGCAAGACCAGCTGGCCTTTCTAAGTATCAGACTTGTCTTCAGTATGGCTGTGCCTTATTCAAATGATCAAACTAGGAGCCTACATAATTGGATGTGACTATTAATACATTCTCTGGGAAGAAGAGAAAGGCCTAATTTTAACACGCCAAAGTCCCTTAAATACTACTTATGATGTGTCCTAAACAAAGTTTAATTTTTTAAGTGCAACTTATTTTACTTTGGGCTCAAGAAAATTATTTTTTTTAAAGTTAATTTATGAAATTAACCACCAGGGAGCAGAAACCTGAGGAAATGAGACAGATGAGCAAATGCTGTTGGAGAAAAGAAATAAGAAGCATGGAGCATGAGAAGGCTGATGAGGCACAGAGAGGGACCCTGGGCCAAGGGTGCAATATGAGCGTGGGGCTGGGAGCATCAGCACCTGGGTAGGAGGGACCCAGGGAAATGCTACCTAAGGCAGAGGATTCCAAAGGCATTATCTGGCTACTTCACAGTGTTGCCTAAATCCAGATAGCTAACTATCCATGAATTAATTTATTTCCCACTTTTCATCTACATGCATTACATTATGTAAAATCATGATATTTCACTCATTCTTCATTGTACAAGATAATTTTGGGGGGGAAGGGCAACATGGATATGGGATAAGATGAAAGGAATCTTCATGTGTACTGAAGCAGATTGGGGAACTATCCTTTTTTTCTTTTTCTTTTATTACTGTGTGGAATGTAGTAAATATACAATCAATCATTCAGGAGCCACTTATGGATTTTAAACAAAAACATATTGTATTAGAAATACAGAATGATGACTGGGGGTATTTGGGGTATTGAGTTTTTTAGAACAAATAGGAATAAGTAGATATATAATCATAGCTTAATCTTTCAATATTTGAATATCTTATCTTTAAGATACTGAAAGATAAAATTTAGTTAATTCATTAAGTTGATCATTTGAACAGAAACTAATCAAGATATTGATATTACAAATCAAATAAGTTTTGAGAAGAAAATGCTTGATAGAACTCAGGAACATGGATCCCTATTTTTAAACAAATAAAAACAGTAGAATAAAATTTCTGCTACATTTGTTCTTAAAATAGAAGAAAAATTGGCTTTTCTCATTACAGACTCATGGACAACAGTATGGTGATTTCGGGGAGAGAGCGGGGTGGGTGGAGGTGGAAGAGGGCATAGAGGGGATAAATGGTGATGGGAAAAAATTTAATTTAAAAACCACATTATTTAAAATTCTATCAGTCATATCTTAATCTGACTCTTTATGTAAAATGAATTTGGAATCTATATAAAGAGAGATAGAAAATTGACTTTTTATACTAAATAATTCAAATTTCTATATAAGTAAATAACTGAGTTACTATTCTGGCTTCATCCAACTATTAATGTACAGGAAAAATTTTTAAACTTTATGTAGAGAGAAGCCTGTTTGTGGAAGATTTTACATTACTTTATGCCAGCAAATCTCATTATTTACTCTAGGTTTTTGCATATCATGAAGTAGCTTTTTAGAGCAAAATAAGGACAGACAAATTTAGGGCAGAAAATTTTTATGATACATGTAATTTTTCATTCAGTTCTTATATTCCTAGAGTTTTGAAGTTCTGGATGGAATAAGTTTTGAAGGAACTTAAAAAAGTTAAAAAATATAATAATATCAAAACTAATACATCTTTTCAAGAAAGGCCAACAACTTGATTTTTTTAGTATAAAAATAAGGTAAAGGACACAATAGAATAATCATCATATATATAGTGGTTTAAGAAGAGTGTCAAAAAAAGCTTGTGCTAATTGGTTTCTTCTCACTGAATACTTCATTTAATACTTTCACATTTAATACTTCACTTTTATCAGTATAGATCGAGACCAGTCATTTTCACAGTGTGTTCATTGATCCCTGGGGGTTCCAGAGAACTTTGTAGGGGTCCACAAAGTCAAAAAATTCTTAAGAATATTAAGATGTTATTTGCCTTTTTTACTCATTTTCTCAAGTGTACAGTGGAGTTGTCCTGCATTTACATGAGATGTCAAGACATCATTGCTTTGATGGCCAATGGAAAATGTTCTTGATTGTTTATTTTAAAATTTTCTTAATTTCAAATATGATCAATATTGATAGATATAACTCACATAAAACAAAGTTCTTTGGGGAATTCAATAATTTTTAAAAACATAAAAGGAGTCTTGAGATCAAAATGTTTAAGAGCCATTGATCTATACCTATGCACAATCATAGTTTTTCTAACAGCCAAGACATTCGATAATTAGAGGCTTCTTCCAAGATATAATTATCATATTTGCCTCTAAATTTTGTATGCCTTACATCCGTTATATTGCATTTCAGAACCCCTTCTTTTCTTTCTCATTTAATGTTAATTTATAATAAGATTTATAATTTTTTATTTTATATTCTTATTCAAAATATTTTATTGGAAATGCAATAAATTATGATTATATGCCCACATAATAATTTATATGACATAAATTATTTATAATCATAAATTATATGTCCATATTCATTACTTCTTACTTTCAAAATCTGAGTGGTAAGTTGCCCATCAGCTAATCAAGATGTTCCCAAACTAAGGTGGAGTGAGAGGGAGTATTGTAAAGATAGAATAAGTTTTATGTGTCCTTATCTTGAAGATAAAATTTATTGGAAACACAATTGTTTACAAATTATTTGGGGTTTTTATAATTTTTTATTGTATTATGTATATTACTGGACCTATATACTACAAATTAATTATGTTGGCAGAAATAATAATATAAAACTGAAGATCATCACTTTGAAAGAGAAAAATGCAATTATTATTGACAAGTTTATCTGCATGATCATGTTTAGAAATATTTGGAAGTATAATTATATTTTATTTGTTCTGGCTCTGATTCTCACCAATAATCTTTATAGTACAGTGGGATATAACTACAGAAGGAGAGAAAATATTTGAAAATTATTTACTTGGAGACAGTAGAAGATTAATGAAATTAACTAGAGAGGTTAAGCCCCACTGGACTGGACAGGTCTTTATCAAATAATTCTCCAAACTCCTCTTTACTTTGTGGCCATTGACTACATTTCAGTGATATGAAAAATACTGTTTATTCAGTGTTTGTTGTAGCATTAGCCATATAAATTAGTCTGCTATTGTTATTTTGAATTTATTTATGCTGTAGATATTTTTTTTTATAGAATTTTTATATAAATCAAACACTTTGGATTTCATTTAAGGACAATATCCTTGTTATCTAAGTATTCAGGATCTAAGTTATCAGTTTCAGGATTATGTTAGAACATTTTTCAAATCTGTTTTTGTAATTACTCAAGCTATTCTGCATATTTTGCAAGTAGACTGCAAAAAAAAGAATATTTCTGCTTCAAAGGAAAATGAAATGAATAATGAAAAATTAAGGGTTACCCTTGAAGACTTGATTAGATCTTGAATGATTTTTTTCTTTCAAATATTATTCTCTCTACTGTTAATCTTTTAAAGATAAAAATCTTTATTGTGTTACAGCAATTGTGCTAGCATCTTTTAGCACAAAACCAAAACTTGGTATTTGACAAATTCATTGTTGTTCTATTTATTTGGACATAGTTGGAATTATAGCCTAAATTTATTAAATATAAAATGAATTTACTTTCTTAATTTTCATTTATGAAAATATTCTAATCAACTTTTTCCCCCATTATATACTCTGAAATTTTGGTCCCCACTTAACCTGCATTTACTTTAAATGACTTCTTCCAAAACCAGTTCCAAACCAAAAACACCTTTAAAAAGGCAACATTGTAGCATAAATGCAAGGACTAATATCACATATATTTATGTAAGAAAAATCTTCTCTCCCATGTTATTAGTTAAACTAACTTTACTCTCATTTCCAGATGCCTGTTATACTGAAGTTATGTAATATTACTTCTGTTCCCTCAGTGATCATTGAATCTTATCTACAAAGAGAGTGAATAGCAATAGGGGGCTACCTGAAAGTTACTGATTAGCATTAAATAAAAATACATTATTAAATTGATAATTAAAATGTTTTGAAAAATTCAGTCAAAAAGTCACTATTGGATGGAGAGGGAAGAGTGTGAACATGATTCAGAGCTTTACCACCTTTCCCAAAGCAGCAGATAGAGGTCTCACATGTCCATCTCCCTCTCTGAACGATGATACTGTGTGAATATGGAATATGTTGAGACATATTTTGATTCTTATAAGGAAAAAAGATATTTCAACATTCCATTTCTCATGGTTTGTTATAAATTTTTAATGTCTTTTTTTTTTAAAAAAAAAAGAATTTTTCATTAAAAAAATTCCTATGTCATCCTTCCTTTGCCTGCCCCCCCCCACCACCAAAGTTTACAAATAACTGATATAGAAGTCAGACTTATCTATTTTCAGTACTTTCATTTGTGAAAACTTGTAACTGGGGAGCATAGAAACACTCCTATATATTGAAACTACCTATGCCATTTTTCTAGTATCTGATTTCTTTTACACTTTCCAAATTAGATAATGAATATACTGAAGTAGAGTTAGAAAAAAAAATATTAAACTTCTAAAGTTCTTGTAAGATGCAACATTGCTTCTTAAATTAATACCCCTGAATTGTAATAAGATATATAAAAAAGGTGATTGGACATAATTCAAGGGAAAACCTGCCAAATAATGCCAGTAACAATGGAACTTAAAACCTGACATTTTCTGGTACACGCTAAAAACAAACCAACAAATTAGATAACACTGCAGTCTCTTTAGTAACACAACAGCATTAATAACAGATGGGTAAAGGACTGAAAGACAGGCAGTGGCAGTGGGGAGACAGGAGAAAAGGTCATTAATGTAAATACCAGCTAAGTTAAATCTAGCTAAAGAAAAAACACACATGCTATAAATACATAACTTCTAAAATAGCCAGATGGTTATTTCAGTTCCATCTGTAAACTATTGGAACAAGCAAAATAATTATTACATGATTTCTCTTAATTTCAAACAGTTGATATTAAATCCTGTAGAGCATATCTATGAAGATAATATTAATATTGTATGGACCAAGTAATTTGGGAAATTGCAGGCTTATCTACATTATACTTTATTCCTGAAATATTTGGAAATAGCTTTGAGCTGGACCAAGGCTATAAAAGCAATGACAGAACATCACAGGCAGCGGGTGTTGTGCATTCCTAGCACTGACTTCTGAGATGGCAGAGGCCTCACAGTCTTAATCTGACATAATTGGATGTGATAAAAAAGTGGATTAGCGGTTTTTAGTTTTGATTCTCTCATTAATTAGCATATGAGTGAAATGAGTCACTTAATAGTTCCTGGGCTGAGTTTTTCTATAGGCGAAATCTGGGGTCAGGAGCAGGTTATCTCTTGAGCCCTTGCCAGCTTTTGATTTCCATGGTTCCACAATTATAAAGTTGTCTTCAGTTCTGATCTACGGACTTTGAGCACAGCGCTGCCATCGTGTGGTAGGTACAGCGATAGTTCTGCATTTTAAAGTACTATTGTAGAGGCGGGAGGAAAAACCAGCAAACTAATTGAAGACAGATGTGCAGTCAAAGAGACAATAGCAGGCTTAATTAAGATTAGCCACAGTGGGGTGATAAGACACAATGATGTCTAACCATCTATCATCTGGAGAAAATGAAGAGGCAAAAAAATAATTTAAAGCAGATTAAATTGCCTCACAGAAGGTAAAATTTGTTTACCTGAAATGTCCCCTCAACAATTAAGTCGCAAAAATGATTCAACACTCTCGGGTTTATTCCTCAAGGGAACAGGGACCCTTTCTACAGGTGTGCGTTTATTTAATCATATACTTTATTTGATACATTATTTCTTCTAACTGGTACTTGACAGTACAAACAGGAGTTTACAAAGTACGCAAAAGATGTAGGTTCCAAAAGTGTCTTATTATTAAATAAACTTCGATTCTTCTGCAAAGTAAACATTTTTCATATGTAATACACAGGCGCATAATATATTCTCATGCATAATAGGTCCACTATTTCTGAAACTCTGATTAAGATTTGGTAGAGTTAAGCAGAGGTAGAATATTTTTACATTGTTAATTTTGAAATCATAAAATTATGGAAAATCATATTTAGTTTTAACCCTTTAAAATATTATTTTCTTCAGGAACACAGCAATACAAAGACAAGAAGTGAAATTAGCACGAACACTAGTATCTCTAATAGCACCCTCTGGTGGTTCTCATGGAATGTTACTATACGTATTATTTTCTATTGTCATTCCAATTTAAATATTTACATGTAATATTCATGGTCTGTTATGAACTTCTTTTAAGCTCACAAAGCTATGCTCTCTCATGCTTAGTGTATTATCATTAACTATTTCTTTCAGCCAAACCAGTTTTGTGAGGATTTGGGAAATAAAACATCTGGTTGAATAATCACATTTTTCTATACAGTATGACATTAAAGTTACTCTTGAGAAATTTATCATTTGTGTAAAACATACAGCTGCATAAAAAGTGAGCTATTACTAAATCATCCAGATGTTTTAGGTGTTTGGTTACAGGAAAGAATTATTAATTTATTATTTTTACTAAATATTGCTTCAGCATAGTTTCAGGATAAGCTTTTAAGAAGGCTACAATGGAGAAAACACAGGCTCTGCTTTGAACAATGACATGAATATAACAACTACAAAGATAGAAAGTGATAACTGCCAAGAAAAGACATGTGACCTTGTGCTCTGAGAAGGCAGATATAGGAGAGCTCCCTTCTGATTGGTAAGATGAGGAAATGCATGAAGCCGGGCCTTGACTGATCTGAGCTGGGCCTTTCTGATAATAATTTAGATGTGAAAAAGTGACGGGGCCAGAGGAAGCATAACAAAATTGGAAAGAACAGCCGCAGCCAAAGCTCAGGAAAAATAAAGCCAAACCAAACGCAGTCAGAGTGAATGGTCTCAGTGTGCTTCATGAAAAGCATGTGAAAGAGAATTATGGGAGATACATTGGGAAAGGAACAGAAGATGAAGGACTTTGAGAGGCCAACTAAAGAATCTGACCGAAACTGCTTATGCTATGCGTAGATATAGCCTGGTAAGAGGCAAAGGTCAATTCTGCATTTTAATTGAATTTCTTTTCAGAAACTAACCAAATGTCAGGCTACCTAATTCTTGGAGCATGAGATGTTTTGTTAAGGTAATGCCAAACACCTAGATTTATTTAAATTAATCACCTAACTTCTAAGTACCCAACATTTCTTTAGACTCAACCTTCCATGCAATTTGTTTGCAAAGATGTTAGGTAGATGAGACATATTTCAATATATGTATATGTTCCATAGATTTGGGTTTCTTTCTTTTCATATTTATAAAATACTTGTTTGCATTTATATGGACAGCGCATGCACAAGTTTTCTGAATGAGATTTCTACTCACCTAGACAAGACAAAAACAGTCTTTCGTTAAATTTATTTCTAGCCTTCTCTCTTTCTTCTTATATTGTTTTGCATTCTGTACACATCTGAAATTTCCCAGAAGGGGAATAGAACTAGAAGTTGTATCAGTAAAATCAAACTTCACAAAAGAAGAGATTGAATATTTTTAAAATGAAAATAATAAGACATCCTTTCTGTAATGTAGCTATTTTGATACATTGTGAGGTTGCTCTTGGATGAAAATTGTCTTAATTTAGTAAAAATAAACTGATTTAAAATTAATGTTTAGTAATTAAGGTTTGTCTTTGAAAATAGTATATTGAGATTTTTCTAGTTCATGAAATTAAAGTTCTTTATTCAATATCATACTAAAACCTATCAAGTCTTGTTTATTGGATTATATAATGGCAATCAAAAAATATGACAGTGTTCCGTTCTTTACAGTCAGTTGACTAATCTGACTCATTCTGTGGCTAATTATACAGTTCAATTTACTTTACAAGTGTTCATAATTTTATGTCATGGTCATATTATCTTTTCATTTTTAAGTTATTTTTAAATAATTCTTTTCTTTAACACAAAATACACTATCTGTGTTTCTACTACATAAATTGAAGAAAATATTAAACAAACATTGTAACTATCATTCTGTTTCAGCAAATCTAGTTCTATGGGTTACCAGTAATTCATTGGTCACTGGCTGTTTAAAAGGATTCAAGCCTTTTTCTAAATAGCTATTTCCAACATACAGACACATGATATGTAACTGACTAATAAACATTTCTTTTTCCCCGTACTCTGAGAAAGTGACCTACTATCACAGGAATAGATATAAAAATGTCTGGCAGCTTTAGAGAACCTATTGTCCTGAAATGAGGGAAAAGCTAAAACTTTTGCAAGATTGACCCTGACTGCCCTGATGATGGTTTTCCTGCCCTCACATGGTTTCCCCCAACATATCTATAGTTTTCACTTCACTTGGTTTATTGATTACATTAAAATTCCAACACATCAAGTATCATTGTGCTTGTATAATTTCTTAATAAAAATGTAGATATCTTAGGATCATTAAACAATTATCAACTACTCATCCAAATACTGTGAACCTATCCATCTGCTTACGAAACTCCTGATTAAACAGAGATGTATCTATGGGAGAGAGACTCTTAGTTTAGTAGCCTAGAACACTTCTACAATTAGAAGAGAGGCCAGGCAAACTTATCGTCGGGGACTAGGTAGGTACACTCAGCGACACTAGGGAACAGCTGTTGACAAGAGGCTGTGGGAACGGCAAGATGAAGAGTATGTTCCTGGGCTCTTGCTTCCTCAGTCCTCACAGTCACAAGCTTATGCGATAGGCATTACTGACCCCGCTGTTTTCAAATGAGGAAACTGAGACTTCTCAGGTTTACTACAGAATAAGTTGGGATTCAAAACCACATCAGTATGATCAAAGCTCATACTCTTAAACTCTGACCAGATGGGAGAAGATAAGTAACAATTTCAAAATTTTGCCTAGAGAATCTTCTCCCCTCAAAATAAGAGGAAACACTTTCCTTCACTTTTTTTACATCAAAAGTCCCCCCCCAATCTCCTCTAATCTAGAACTCCACTAACAATATTAGTACTGTACTCTTACTGCATAACTTACAGCTCAAAATTATGTTTCTGTGGGAATTTGGATTCTTATTTCCAAAAAAATTAAATTTTTCAAATAAGGCCCAGTCATAAACTAAGAAGTCCCTAAAAGGAAAAAAATAGCTTCAAATCAAATAACCTGCTGAAGAAAGTTGGTAGAGCTACATACAAACAAGCACAGAATTTTCAATCACTTCTTGAAATTGTCCGTTCTGTTTTGCGTCTTCACTTCTCAAGAGAAAAACAGATTACTAGTAATTAATACGGAAAACAATTGAGCAATCTTTCTTTATCCTGCTACTTGTACCTACCCAAGTCTTTCTAAACTCCTTTCTCCATGAAATAGCCAAAATTCTTGTTTGTCATATCGTTATTGCAATACTGTACAAATAAATCACAAATAATAATAATAGGACACTTCCATACTATTTAACTCAGCTTAAAATATGACAGGTTATCCCTAAAAGTGATTGTTTTTTCTTTTATGTCCAATAACAGTCAAGTACCATAGTGCTGCCACTGTGCATTATTCATTAAGGAAAGCAAAGTGAAAGGCAAGTTAAGAAATGTGGAGTTCTTGCTAGGGCTGTTTCTTTATACATGTAAATGAGGCAAGTGCATAATTATGCATTTGGAGAGCACTGGGAGCATCACTGATTGACTGTGGTGTTGACTCTTCCCACACCATGCAGCAAAGCCTACCAGCCACCGGCCTGCGGAGAGCTCCGTGCCCACCGGCTCCTCGGGCAGCAGCCTTGGCAGTGGGTATAGCGTGGACAGTGAAGGAAGCAGCACTGCAGGGGAGACTAATCTATTTCCTATTCCAAGGATGTAAGTGGTTCTTTTTTTCTCACTACAAAGCTGATAGCATCATGAGTAAGCTTTTCTTAACATTTTACAAGAAAGAACTACATAATTATCCGCTTCTGAGTCATTGTCCCTGAAGCACTTCAACTGTTCATGCTTACATAAAAAATACACTGTTCAGGAACGACTGGATTAATCTAGTCAATTCTAAGGTTGAATGATAGTTACTACCAGCATTACTTATTTAGTGCGATTTGTATGAAATAGAAAAACTGATCAACGCTGATTAGCCATGCCTGAATCGTGCTTTAATCACATACTGACCAAACACAAGCATTATTGGTATTTGAGATAAGCATAGATTAATTTACTTTGAATCAGGAGAGATTAAAATTATTTAAAGAACTCATATATCATATTTAAAATAGATTACACATTGGACTGCTCATATAGACTTTTATTCAACTATAAATCTCACTATAATTAAAATAGAAGATTTTTGAAGTGTTGCTTTATTTTCTAGAACAAATGTCAAGTAGTACATAGGCCCCTGAGTAGATACTCTTGGAGTAAAGTTCATTTATAATATATTAAGCCTCAAGAAAATCATATTGCAAATCAAATGTAAAACTAGATTGTTGTTTAGAATGTGTTAGAATGGGTTTAGTAATACTGGTGGCAATATTCAGCAGCATCCAAAATAAATATGTAGGTTATGTCTGTTCCAATATAAAAATTGAAACACTGACCTTTCCTTCTCCTCCCCAGTGCTAGTTTTCTGGGCTTTCAAAAACACCACTGGTTCACCAGCTCCAGAATCTAGGCCAGGGTGAATCCAGCCTGCCACAAGGTTTTATAAGATCTGTGAGCTAAAAATAGTTTTTGAATTTTCAAATGTTTGAAAAAGGGAAAAAAGGGGGGTGGGGAAACACACCGAAGAGAATAGTATTTCGTGACACATGAAAAATCATATGAAATTGAAATTTCAGGGCCCATAAATTAAGTTTTATTGGAACACAGCCACACAGGTTCATTTACGTGTTGCTAATGTTGCTTCGCATTGCAGGGGCAATCTGGAGTAGCTGCAACAGAGACCATGCAAATCACCTACTATCTGGTCCTTTACAGAAAGAGCTTGCAGACGCCTGCTCGGGACCCCTGTTAAAGGGGCTTTTTCATTTTCCCCAGTGTTGAGTGAGGCCTTCTTAGAGTGGAACTTGATTTCTCTTTGTTTTAACATCATGCTTTTTATCAGTCTTTCCTTTTGATCTCCAGAAGAGTACTAATATTTAGGTAATGGCTCAACTTATAAAAGCAAAATAATGGGGGAAATGTATTTGGACAGTGAAAAATGTGTTTGTGATTTTTAAGTTATGTTTTTCCTACTTAAAATAAGTAATTGTTGGATTGCCTGTCTGCCTTTTTGTTGTTGTTTTTTAAAACTTAAGCTATGGATCAATACAGTTATTGGTATTTAATCACTTCTTTTTATTGAAAATTATTTCTAAAAGAAGCCTGATCTCATTGATTCTCAGCCTCTGGTGATCCAGTTTGACTGAAGAGAATTTTAGCAAATTCATTCAATTCCTCTCTGTAAGTTGCAAATATCATATGAATTTGTAAACATTAGTAACCTTTCCATTTACCCTTACCTTTCAAAATACTAATTTACCACTGAAGATAAAGTTATAACTTTCGGAGAGTAAATATATTATTTCGTCAATATCCGAATATCTGAATAGAAGTAGATTTTACATTTTTACATACATACTAGAATCCAGTTTTGTTTTACCCTCCCATTTTCCTATTTCTCTTGTAGATCAAAGCCCTTCAAAACTGCCTAGGAGGCTGTGGTTTTGTCATATGAGCACACAAAAAAGTTCTTTTCTCTAAAGTGTTACGGAATATACATATGTAACAGCAATATTTAGTAGTTCCTTTATATACCCCTTTGTGTCTAACACAATTACTGCTTGAGCTAACATAAGTGCTCACTATTTGGTGCCTGATTAAAAGATATAAATTATAAACTATGTCCTCAGAATGTTCTGAGCTGAAGGTTATTTATTGGGAATTCAGAAAAATTTCACACTTCACATGAATCACAGGCAGGTGTGTTTCCTTTGTACTTCATTCAACTTCATAATGCTTCAAAAATTTTCCATATAATCATAGAAATTCACCAAATACACATTTTGGCTTAAGTATCTAACGTTAACATCAGTTTTCATTAGAAGCAATGACTGCAACTGACTCTCACCATTAAAATGAAATCTAGGAATCAAGATCAAATAAAAAATATCAAAAAATTATTTTTTTACAATTACTAAACATTATAATTATTTTGTTAATGTTTGGCATAGTTTAAGGGAGTAATTTTTCAGTACTCTCATCTGCTAGATTACCACTGCCAAAATGATCCTCACTTTCGACTGAGTTTGGCTTATTCTACTAAAATAGCATACTGCTAGGTGAGATTGCTACTAAGTTATTGTTTTCCTCCAGGGCAATTACAGCCCTGGCTGGTGTGGCTCAGCTGATTGGGCATCATCTCATGCACTAAAAGGTTGCCAGTTTGATTCCTTATCAGGGCACATGCCCAGGTTTTGGGTCCCATCCTCCAGGTGTGTGAGGGAGGCAACCGATAGATGTTTCTCTATCACATCGATGTCTGTCTCTCTCTCCCTCTCCCTTCCTCTCTCTAAAATCAATAAAAACATTTTAAAAAGAAGCATTTACACAAATTTAAGTTTTGCGTATTGATTAATCAAAACTTTTTTTTTTTTTTATCCTGAGGCAGTGTGCCTTCCCAAGAAAAAAACTTAGCAATGTGAATTGTGAATCACATGATTGCACAGAACATTACAGAAAAATCTGTTAGTGTTTTCTTTCTTTCTTTTTCTTTTAATTTTTTTTTCCCAGGATAGTGACTTCACTGTCTTTTTTAAATTTTTATTTCTATCCTCGCACCAAGTCCACTTTGGCAATCATTAGCTTGTTCTCTATATCTATGAGTCTGTTTCTGTTTTGTTTATTTGTTTATTTGAGTGTTTTTTAGATTCCACCTTGAGATCATACAGTATTCGCCTTTTTCTGTCTGACTTATTGCACTTAGCATAATATCCCATAGCTCCCATCCATACTGTTGCTAATGGTAAGATTTTGTGTATATCCCATTTTCACTCATTCACCTATCAATGGACACCTAGGTTGCTTCCATATCTTAGCTATGACAATAATGTTGACATAAATATAGGGGTGTAGATATCTTTCAAATTAGTGTTTTTCCTTTCTTTAGATAAATACCCAGAAGTGAAATTGCTAGAGGTATGGCAGCTCTATTTTTAAATTTTTGAGGAATCTCCATACTATTTTTCCATAGTGGCTGCTCTAATTTACATTCCCATCAACAATGTGTGAAGGTCCCCTTTTCTCCACACCCTCACCAGCACTTGTTGTTTGTTGATTTATTGATGGTAGCCATTCTGACAGATATGAGGTGATACCTCATTGTAGTTTTAATTTGCATTTCCCTGATGGTTAGTGATGTTGAGCATATTTTCATATGTTTGTTGGCAATTTCTATGGCTTCTTCTGAGAAGCGTCTATTCAGGTCCTTTGCCCATTTTTTTAACTGGATTGTTTTGGTGTGTTTTTTATGGGGGAATTTTTGGTGTTAAGTTGTATGAATTCTTATATATATTTTTTGTTTTGCTTTTCTTTTTAAAAATATGTTTTATTGATTTTAGGGAGAGAGAAATATCAGTGAGAACCATCAATCAGCTGCCTTCCATACGCTCCCCACTGGGGATCAAGCCTGAACCCCAGGCTTTTGACATTAACCAGTTATTGGATGTATCATTCGCAAATACGTATGTTCTCCCATTCAGCTGGTTGCCTTTTTGTTTTGTTGATGACTTACTTCACTGTGCCAAAACTTTTTAGTTGGATATAATCCTCTTTATTTTTTTTTTTGTTTGTTTCCATTGCTCTTGGAGATATATCTAAAAAGGTATTGCTGAGAGTGATGTCAGAGTTTTCTGCCTATGTTTTCTTTTAGGAGTTTTATAATTTCAGGTCTAACATTTAAGTCTTTAATTTATTTTGAGTTTATTTCGGTATATGATCCAAAAAAAAGTGGTCCAGTTTCATTTTTTGTATGTATCTGTCCAATTTTGCCAACACCACTTACTAAAGAGACTGTATGTTCTTGCATCCTTTGTCATAAATTAATTAACCATATAAGTGAACATTTATTTCTGGGTTGTCTATTCTATTCCATTGGTCTCTGTGTCTGTTTTTATGCCAGTACCATACTGTTGTGATTATTGTAGATTTGTAGTAAATTCTTTTGTATATATTTATATGCAGACTATATATATACACACACACATACACTTATATACATATATTCACATAAACACATATACATTTACATATATACATATGTACACACATTTATATATGCATACATATGTACACATATTCATATATACACACACATATACATGTGTATGTGAATATATGTGTATACATATAGTCTATATATGAATCTATACAAAAAATTTACTACAAATCTATAATAATCAAAATGGTATGGTATTGGCATAAAAACAGATATACAGATCAATGAAATAAAATATAGAACCTGGAAATAAATCTTCACTTATATGGTCAATTGATCTATGACAAAGGTGCAAAGATATACAATGGGGTAAATACAGTTTTTTCAAGTAAGATTTAATTAGATTATTTTTAAGATTTATTTTTAATTATAATTGACATGCAATATTTTATTAGTTTCAGGTATACAACATAGTGATTAGACATTCATATACCTTATGAAGTGATCACCCCAATAACTCTAGTTCCCATCTGACATTATAAATAGTTATTACAATATTATTGACTATATTCCCTATTCTGTACTTTACATCCCTGTGACTATTTTTATAATGGGCAATTTGTACTTCTTAATTCTTTCATCTTTTTACCCATCCACCCAATCCGCCTCCAATCTGGCAACCATCAATATGTTACTACAGCCTTGTAGCATAGTTTGATATCAGGTAGCATGATACCTCCCACTTTGTTCTTCTTTTTTCTATATTGCTTTAGCTATTTGAGATCTTTTGTTGCTTCCACATAAATTTTAGAATTCTTTGTTTTAGTTCTGTGAAAAATGCCATTAGTATTGCCCGGCCAGGCATGGCTCAGCAGTTGGGCATCAACCTAGAATCCAGGAGATTGAGGTTTGATTCCTGGTGAGGGCACATGCCCGGATTTCGGGCTCGATCCCCAGTAGGCTGTGTGCAGGAGGCAGCCGATCAGTGACTCGCCTCTCTCCCTTTCTCTTCCTCTGTCTGAAATCAATAAAGATATATATATATATATATATATTTTAAAATGCCATTAGTATTTTGATAGGGATTGCATTAAATCTGTATATTGCTTTGGGTAATATGGTATAATTAAGTTCTTAAGAAATAAATATGGTTACATTTTCAGTGGGTTCAGCAAACAAAATATTTTTGTGAAAATAATAATGGTTAGTAAATCCTACTATGTTAGAATTATTGTTTAGAAAATATAAAGACATCCTTTTGTTCAAGCACTCTTTTGCATACTTAAACATTTTTATGCCATTTTTTTAGAACATCATATATGTATATATGTGTACATAGAAAGGAATACCAAGCTCTTTTGTATGCCATGTAGCTTTCATTTGACTAAAGAAATAGAAATGGCCTATAGTCTTGGCTATTACATGATCAATATTCTGAAGCCATGGTGCTCAAAGTATTATAAATTATCTATTTGGCCTTCCAAAAAGTTTGAGGCTGAAGCTAAAAGTGAGTAGCAGACTGAATTCTAAGGCCATTATGTGCATGCCTACCTATTAATACTTTATATTTATTGAATGTTGTGGTGTTTCAAGCACAGTGGTAAGCACTTTATATATATTTTTCCATATAGTTTCCTCATAACCAGAAATTAGCTGTCTTTATATCACAAAAGAAGGAGTAGTCTGTCCTTATATTACAAAAAAAAGAAATAGTCTTCACCAAATTTATTAGGCTTGCCTTAGATGACACAGCTTGAAATAGTGAAGCTGGAAGCAGAGACCAAGCAGCCTGACTTCAAAAGCAAATATCCTCCACACAGCTGAAAACACAAGAAGGATCTGAAAGGAAGCCACTAAGTGAAATAAAAATCTGTTATTACAACATTATTTTATGTTATTTAATTCACAATTTTTCCTTTTACTCAGGATCTATAAAACTCACCATAACAGAGTAAAGATCTAAAAACCCTCCTCACTTTTGAGTTTAAAATGGAAAAATAACCACCCCCAAGTTCTAAAACAAAATTTCAAAATGTCATGCTGGTCTGATCTTTAATAAATGAGTCAACAAATAAGACATTGAATTTTTAAGTATTAGTTTGGACTATGTAGAAATAACAAACAAGTTCCCATTTAAAAATTAATACTATATAGAGCAATTTATGTTTATATTTGCCATTCAAGTAATTTATTGCAAGCCTGAATATATAATGTCATTCTATTTTTACAGATTTGGCCTCCTCATTTGCATTTAAGAGATCATACCTGAAAATAGTACAATCTTTTATTTTCTCTATAAACAGAGGGAAGATGGGGCAGAATGGACAAGATCCTATAAAGCAGCCTGGAGTAGGAGTGGGCCCATCAGACAGTGAAGGTGAGTTAAAATGATGATACTAAATTTTGATTGAATCTATAGGCTATACTAGAAGTGCTTTGATTTGTTTTCTTTTAATATGAACATTAATTTCTAAGTACTAATGGCAGGAGCACTATAAAATAAGTTATTAGTATCAATGTTATCTATTAAATTAGAGTGTAACTTCATTTAACAATTTCCCAACTTCCTCGTGCATATTTAACATTTAAGGGTTCAGGGCACAAAAAATTTAAAAGAGGAAGAATAATGAGAACGATGACAGGAAAGAGCGAAGACTTTCTCAGGAGAAAAAAAATCTTCACATTTTAAAACATTTTTTGTCTAAAATATCATGCAAATAAAAATGTCATGAAAGCTCATTTAAGTCAATAGAAATTCTTAAATCTATAGAGCTAGGAAGAAACTAATGGTGTAAAAATTATTTAAAAAAAAAACTAAACTAACTTCTAGAGTGAAGAACTAATTTGAAATTAAATTTGGTTGTGTTAAACAAGTCGTAAGGTTATTACAAATGTAAAAAAAACCACAACACACCCCCTTAACTTTAGCAAAAACCTAAGCAGTATCTGTAAGGTGTAAATAGGCCTAGATTTTGTGAGTGGCAGAAGCACATAGCAGAAGGAGGCAAAACAGGGAAGGTGAATTAAGCTCAGGGCATATGTAGTTTGATGCATCTACAGGATCTCTAGGCAAAATATTGTGCTGGCCTTAAGCCTGTGTGCCCTCAGATGCATTCTCGGTCTTTCTCCTGCCCTCTTCCCGGAGTAGCTGCTCCCAAGGCTATTTCCCTGTCAGTGGCTTCCAGCCAGGTTGCATCAGGCACTGGCAGAGACGGGAGACTGGGCAGAAGGAAGAAACTGGGATATTTCTCCCATCCTCTCTGTCTCAAGATATATTTCTAGTATTTGCTGTGTTTCTTCCATGTTTCCCACTCCCAGCAAAGACAGACTTGTCCTGCTTTCAGCAATCCCTGGCCTTCAGTCCACAGGGACAGCAGCCTCTTTTTGCTACCTAACTAGCTCCTGCTTGGTGTCTCAGTCTCTTCTATGAGTATATTATAACTGCCAGGCATAAATTTCCTCTATTTTAATTACTCAGAGTGGTTTCCACAGAATTTGGATGGTAGATTATTGGGACTAATCAACTAAGTGTTGGTGAGTTTATGAAGAGTGGGTGGGTAAACAGATTGGTGGATTGAGGCTGGAACCCTGGGGACTCTGGAAACTGAGAGAGGAACAGTCTTTGAATAAATCCAGAAACAAAATTTTTTAGTAGAACCAGAAAAATGTGATATCTACTTAAGTCTACTGGGCACCTTAGGCATCACTTGGACCCTGCATTTCTCAGATGAGGTTTCCGAAAATAGAGAGATCAGGTCACCAGTTAGGTAACAGGACCAAATTTGAAACCCAAATCTGGGTTTCTGATTTCCCTATCTAGTGTCTTAGTGATACTGTGCCTTTCATCATTCTTTTTAATAGCATATGATTTGGCATCAATTTCCTGGGTTTAAGAAACTTGCTTTTATCTTGTGTGCTGTTTATACTTAAATTTTTTTTCATGTAAAACCGGTACATGGTATTATTTACCTACATAAGTAATTTTGTAATTTTAAGAAATAAATGACATAATATATTAAAGTACTTAGCATAGTATAAAATAATGATAGTTAAAATTATTATTATTCATATTTCATTGTTCTTTGGTTCAAATTTATCTATTGCTCTGCCTGTCTCCTCCATAAACCTGAACAACACTCAGGCCAGAGCTATCATTTCCCAGCACTTAGGAGAAAGCCTTGTGTCTAGGGTCAACTTCAAGAATGTTTGCTGAGTGAATGAATAAGTAATATAATCAAATGTAAGAGTAATAGACACTGATTTTCGTATAACTCTAGAATACAGAGAAGTAATTCATGATCAGTTTTTCAAAGTTTTGGCTATTTAATTTCACATTTCTTTTCATCTTAAAGTTTATCAATAAACTTCCTGTTGTTGTCAGTCAGCGTAAACAACCAATTCATGGGAAAACAAAATCAAGCAAAACCGAGTTATTCAATTTGTTTTTAGACATGTTATATTTTCCTCACTGGGTTATTCCTCTTTTTAGTTCTTTATCATGGCACCAGAAACACGGTGTCTCTCTGTGGGCTAGTACAGCATTCTTGAAATTGTAGATCTTGCAATGATCCCTTTCACCTTGAAACTTTCAGATTATTCACTTAAGCACTTTGTTTTATGAACACCTTGGTCTACTGTGAGGGAAACTGATCTACAAAAGATATGCTCTAGGACACTATACCTTAAATCAAAAGTATATCGTAGATTTGAAGTAATCACCTTTATACAGTTTGTTTTCGTAAATTTTTGGTTTTGTTTTGGAATTATATTGTACAGAATATAAAAACTTATATTGTATGGGGCTGAAATTTTATGTTGAACATGTTAATGAAAGATTTATAATGCTAAATAGCCATGTTCTTAGTTTACTTATTGAGCAAACCTACTTACTTAGTGTTCTGATTTTTTTAAAACATCTGTTTCCACTTAGTTGTTTTGTCTAATAATGTTTCCTCTTCTCCATAGCAGTGACTCGTATATTTTAATCCCAGTATGAGATTAATTCAGTGGGTCAGAATGTGAGATCAATCACAGGTTCTGGATTTGTGACTTAAATTGTAGTGGAAAATATCAATACTCTTGTGGACTATCTTTACTAATGAAAGGTTGAACTTCCATAGTTTAAGCAAGTGCAAAATGTGAAGTGCAAATAATCTCTACATTTGGCACATTTAAGCTGTAGCTATTATTAAATTAGAAGAGGGTTTAAGATAGAGCAATTTGGATCCCATCCAAAGGAGTGAAATTAATCAAAATGGATAAAACATCATTCACTTGTTGGGAGAGCTATACAAGACCACTTCTCCTAAAGATTTAGATCACAGCAATTAGACTTTCCACTTGTGCTTTCCCAGTTTACATTACAAACCTCAAATACCCTCAAGACACAAGATATGGCCCTTTTTTATTAGGTGTATTTAATAGTGTTATTTTTTGCTAGTGGGCCTTCATATATATAACATATAGTGACTGGCTTGACCCATTTATTCTCCTAAACCAGGTGTTTGCAAGCGTTAGCATCAGGCATCAAAAGTATGACTTCTTATGAGGCTTAATCTGCCTGGCTCCATTCATTTAAAAACAAATAACCCTAATCAATCATTTATTTTCTAAAGTATCTTTGGATGCTTGAATTTAATCACTCAATTTCCATTTTCAATGGGCCATAACAAATAAACTTCTACCATTACAGAAATATGCTAAGCTCTACTCTTCAAATGTTTTCAAATAATTGAGTGTGTGAAAGCCCATCACCAATAATGTTAACTAAGGAGGCAGGGGAGCGGGGAGGGCAGAGAGTAAGATTTGATTCAATATCTTACTGGAAGTGTTGTGGTTGTGTGTTTTTTAAGTGTAGCAATTTATGTTGAAGTAATGGAAATCTATAATCACCAGAACGAACTCATTTAACTGGCATTTCAAGTCTATTTCATATAAATATATATTTTATACATAGCTCTAACCATTAATTAATGAGTCCCTTTTAGGTGAAGGAACACATTTTTCAAAGTTCATGAAACCAGCGTAGAACAGAAATGACTTCCTGCCTTGAACCAATAAAAATCTAGGCCTCAGTATTGTCCTCTACCTTACCTTGTTTTGATAAACACACACACACAAAATATGTTGTTTAAAAATTTATTTTCTCCAACTGTTTTCTCTTTTTAAGTAGGAAAAAGGGCTAGAGTATAATGGGCATCTCTCTAAGGGTTTGCAGATTGGCATATCCAAGTGCTCTATGTAAAATATTAATTTGATTTCTTCTCTTTCCCTGTCCAACTGGGTTTTTAAAAAATTAACCCACAACGGGAAAAACATAAAACCACTCTGGAAGACCCTCAGTTAGAACATAAGCACAGCTGTTAATAGGGCATCCAGTAAGTAACTGGGCAAACACTGAACACCTGTCGTTAATGGCACTAGGATAACATCGGGACGCAATGCGGACGTGACACAGAGTTTCCCCTCTAAGGGCTCCTGGTGAAGTTTCCACAACTCAGAAATGTCAGTGACAGCGTGTAACAGGAACGCCATCAGGGCCAAAGTCAGGGCAGGCCCAGCTGTGTCTGCTACTGCGGCCCTCCCCGTAGGCGACACGCTCGCTGCCTCCCCAGGGTTTAGGCGAATTTGAAATTATTGAGGTTACTGAGAAGAATGAGCAGCACAGATGGTGGTTGTTTAGTCCATGGCACGAGTAACATGACACGTGAACAAAGAGTTGAGTCCACTGCTCTCAAACTCCAGCCCAGCCGGGCGTGGCTCAGCGGTTGAGCGTGGACCTGGGATCCAGGCGACTGGGTTCGATTCCCGGTCAGGGCATGTGCCCGGGTTGCGGGCTCGATCAGTGACTCTCTCATCATTGATGTTTCTGTCTCTCCCTCCCTTTCCTTTCCTCTCTCTGAAATCAATAAAGATGTATTTTTAAAAAAATAAAACAGCAATTTAAATTCCTGACTTTTATTCCTGAACTTAGAAACAGATTTGTGGGGTCAGAGCTATAAATATTTTTATTTATCTTTTCTTCTTTAATTATTTGCTTATTCTTTATCCACATAGAGGATGTTAGTTATGTAGTGATTTCTATTTCCTTCTGGCTCCTTTGTGCTGTGAAAAGTAATATTTACTTAAGTAATATTACTTAAAAAGTAATATTTAAATCAATTTCTGTTATTCCATGTGATGAGGTAATAGTCAACCGATTTTTGTGGGAACACTTGTTGAATATACTTTTCTTTCTTCACTAATATGAAATACTACATTAACCATACTCAGAATTCTCAAACATACTTATGTCTGGTAATGGGCTTTATGGACTATTTCATTGTCTGTCTGTATCTTTCAGTGCCACACTTATTCAATTATTCTAATTTTATTTTCATTTTTTCTAAATTGGACTATTTCATCCATTTGGGGGTTTTTAAATATATTTTAAAGGAACTTTAAAACTCTTTTTTGAGAAGCAAAGGGAATTCCACATAAATATTTGTTGAAATTACATTAAAATTAATATAATTTGAGTAAATTGACATCTTTACATATAGTATTGTCTTATTTACAGGCATAGTATAGTTTTATATGCCAACTTGGACATGCCTATATATATATATATATATACACATGATATTAGGCCAGTTACTCAAATTCTCTAAGTCTCTGGTTCCTAATCTACAAAATTAAGAATAACAACAGTACCTACCTTATAAGTGTGTTGCAAGGATTGATGGAAATAATGATTGTGAGGTGCTGCACACTCGGGCTGGCACGTAGTCCATAAATGCTAGCTGTCATCGCCCCAGGCATTGCCTGTGCCACATGAGTGGCTTCTTGTGGCCCAAGCTTTTAAAAATCATGTTCTCTAAAATGATTTCTTTTTTCGTCTTTGGCATTCCACCAGAAAAATGTTTTTAGCATCCTACATTTTCCAGTTTGTTTTGAAAAAATGATACATAATTTATTACAGTATTTCAGACTACTCCTCCCCAAAGTAATTCTGATGTGATCCCTTGTATAGCAATGCTTCACCCTGTGACAGATGACTCCCCTAGAGCTTATCATACTTTCCTAAATTGTCTGAATTTAAAATTCGGTGCTACTGATTTCTAGTCCTCAATTATCACCAAGTAATATGAATATAAAGGACCAAAGAAACAGATAAAAATAATTGACAGATTTTTCTTAGCAACTTTATTAAGGGTTAGGGAAAATAAAGGGTTGGGACTTGGGAGAATTCATGTTTATAAAAGATGTCATGAAGTATGAAATGGTTCACGTTTTTGATACCTGAGGAAATAAAATATTAGGGATAGTGAGCAAACAGTATTAATAAATACAAGAAAAAAGTGATATTATTTGAATTAAAGAAATTAACTTTCTACTATTACCCTAAATGGTTATGCATATTGATTCTCTTAAAAGTAATAGTTATAGAAACTAAGTACTTTCTTTATCTACCATGCTCATTAAAGACATTTGGATAGGACGCATGTTGTACAGAGAAAGATTTTTCACTTTTAAGAAGCCTGACTTTGATGACAATGAAATACAAAATCTATGGTGGGAAAAAACACTATAGAATTCAAATTATCAATTTTTAAACATTTTTCACTTTACTCCAAAGTATAAAAGAAAAAGTTTCAGAATTTTGGAGAATGGTGAAATTCTTTTAGAATAATTTAGTTTTCTACCACTTAGGTTATTAGTTATTTTTCCTATTGAAATAGCTATATTTGTTTTATCCAGAGAGTCATTTAAAAATTTACATAATTATCCATGGGGCGGGGGGGGACTTTTAAATTTAAGTAAAAAAGTAGAACTGATAAAAAAAAATCCAGCACATTTCACAAAACCCTTGCTCAGCCAAGTAACACTTTCCCTGAAGGAACCAGTTTTACAGATAAGAAAGTAACACAGGCATGAGATAATATACTCTGAGGCAAGTGCACAGTGTTCCTTAGTGTTGACTGCTAGTCCTTGAAATAATGTATTCTACTACTTGCTTTGCAACAATAAAAAATGTAGAAAAAAAAGCATTCAGTTATTTAAATCTTTCATTTTAAAAAAAATTGCTATCTACTCAAGTCATCTTTTGCATCTGAGTATTTTCCTACACCAGAGAGATGCAATTTTAGACTGTCATCATCCAAAGCAGATGCGTGCTTATCTATGAAATAGCACACCACTGTGATTTCTGTAATTTACATTGCCCTCTGAAGCCCAGACACTGTCACTGGTGTTATGGAATACTAAGCAGCAGTCACAGGTCTTTACCTTACACATTTCATTATGAATTGTTGCGATTGTATAAACACACACACATATATATACACACACATATATATTCATTCAACTAAATATATGTATTGATGACTCACATTCTCAAAAATGTCAACACATCCTCCTTAACAATAACCACAGCAACATCACACTGCCATTTATTTGCTAAGCACTCTCCTGGCATCTTTAAAATTTGGTGGCCTCACTTCTCACGACCCTCTAGAATAGATATTATAATATTTATGATATTCCCAGTGCCTTGCACAGAGACTTGCACCAAATATCACTCAAATATTTTTTGAATCAAGAAATTAAGACTCATGGAGACTAAATAATAAATCAAGCCTAGTCATATAGTTGTGAAATTTAAATTAATATTTACAGAAAAATATTGAGATAGAGTCTTAAAACTTAAGATTTTTAAAATATATCCGCCATACCCAAACATCTTGATAAATTGTTAATCCCTGATGTTAATCCACTATGTCGATGTACAGCTTTTTAAGGAGGTTACCATTCTAAAACTGACCTCAGAGAGATGATGTTGCTTCAATTAAAATCTACATAGTCTACTTAAAATATATAATAACTCAGTATTTTTTAAAGTTGTGGTTCTTCTTTCATAAAAGCCCAGCTGGATGTGTAGAGGAGGATTAGTGCTGAATCTCCGGCAAAAAGAACCAGTGCCCTGGGGCAGACAGACATGTTCAGGAGCAACTGGGACAAGAGTTATCATAGAGGTGAATGAATGTACGTTGAATATTAAGGCACTCGGATTGAGGTTGGATGAAGAAAGCCTGCCTGGCAGGGAATGCTTTTTTTAGGTAGTTCTTTTTTTTTTTTTTTTAATTTTTATATTTTATTCTTGTTTAAAATATTACAGATGTCCCTTTTTCTCCCCAATGACCCGTTCCACCCATCCCCTACCCCTCCCCAATCCCTCTCCCCACCATTGTCCGTGTCCTTGGGTTGTGCATTTATGCATATAAATTCTTTGGTTACTCTCTCCCCCTCCACCCACCCGCCCTCCTCCATCCCTCTGACATTCGTCAGTCTCATCTATGCTTCCATGTCATTGAATCTATTCTGCTCATCAGTTTATTAAGTTCTTTAGATTCCACGTATAAGCGAGATCATGTGATGTTTGTCTTTCTCTGCCTGGCTTATTTCACTTAGCATAATTATCTCCAGGTTTTTAGGTAGTTCTTGAAAGGAGAGTAATAAGTAGTCTATCTGAAGGAGCCTGGTGAGGTTTTCACTAAGGGAGGACTTCGTGTGCAAAGCCTCAGAGAGTTTGCTTTATCAGTGGACCTGTGGCCTTCTGGGTGATTGTAGCAGAGTTTTGTGCTGGAAGGAGACAGGACCTGAAAGGTCATCACGGTTCAGATAATTTATGAAATATCAGACATTGGCAGGAGGAATTTAGACATTATGCTGTAGATAGGCAAATGGCAGCTATCGGTGGATTTTAAGGAGGAAAATTGCGCAATCAGATCTGGGGCTGTGAAGGCTAGATTACAGGGGAGGTGACCACTCAGGATGCAGTTCAGTAGTCCAAGTAAGAAATGGTATGGACTAGACGCAGGCAGATGCAGCAGAGGCTGATGAGGATGACAGCTCTGAGAGCTACCCAGGATGACAGCCAGGATGCCTTTGTTCTAAAAAGGATTTGGAATCTAAATGCACAGAAAACAGCTTTGGACACTAGCATCACAGAAATGAAATGATGCAATTATGGCCTCTGTAAAGGATTAGTAGTTAAACACTAGTATGATTTAAAAAGAAGAAACTAAAAAAGTGTTAACAGAGGTCAATGTTAAAGTAAGAAAGTCAGGAAAGTAGGAAAGTGATAAAATGCAAACCTAATGCTTCAGAGAATTTTAAAGAAAGAAATGGACTGTGCTTTGAAAGGCCATGTGGTATGCTCATGTGGTAGAGCACATTCTCAAGATCAATTTAAAGAGTAAAATGGAGTTTGAATGAGGTGAACACATATGTTGCTTCAACTTTGTGTATATGTGTATAGATCTGTTGTTCCAAATATGGAAAGCTTGATGACTCAGATCCTCCCATATACTGATTAACGTGTGAGTGTGTATGCAGGGCACTCTGAGGGAAGGAGAAAAATCACTGGCAAACAAATTCAGATGAAAGAGTTACAAAATAGTCATGGAGATGTAAAGTACAGCGTAAGAAATATAGCCAATAATATTGTAATAACTATGGTGTGAGTTGGGTACTGGAAATATCAGGGGGAACACTTTGTAAAGTATATGATTGTCTAACCACTACGCTGTACACCTAAAACTAATACAAATTAGAATTGTAAACTGTAATTGAAAACACACACACACAAAAAACTTCCAGGCTGTATCCTGAAGACAGTGGGGTTCAAAATTTTTTTATTTTATACATCTATGGTATCATCCAAAGAGATCAAATATTCAGAATGCTACCATAGGTATAGAAAGCAGGTTTAATCAAAAGAAGTTACAGTTCTATGTTTGAAAAGTCTTAAATGTTTATACATAAGGTATTTTTTTGAAGCAGAAGAACTTAAATTTATCAAAATACTACATTTCTTAAAGTAACAGAGTTAACTGAGCTATCATTTTTCCCTCTTTAACATTTTTTTCATTCACTAACATTTCATTAAACCAGAGAAATAGGATTATTGGTTGAAATGTTTAAATCAAAAGCAGTCTTTAGTACAGAAGTATCTGAGTTCACTACACATTCCGTGATTCTGTGTTGACTTGGTCAAGGGTATGCTATGTTTGGCTTCTGTTTTAATTGATGGAAAAGGTAGTTTAAAATGATTTCAGTTACTGCAAGAGGCCAGAAGAACAGAAATAATTTTTCCACAATTTATTTGTGAGACAGATAGCTTTTATTTCAAGTGTTTGTGACTTTTGATAGTCTGATAGTATGAGTTCATTCCCTTTCAGTTAATGATGAGTTGGTTGGGTCAAAATTTAGGTCAAGTTGTGCAATTTAGTTTGATTTTGAGACTGCTGTGATATTTCTCAGCCAATTTACAGACTGCTTTTTTATGGTTAGCAGTGAGGTTATCCGAGGAATTTAATATGAGCTCTTGCTCATTGGTTTGTGGATATTTTAGAGCTCTTGAATATGATCTGTTTTCAGAATGTGTTTTCCTTGTGACTTTAGGAATATGGATTAGCAATCTCAGCTTGAGATTTTTCGAGTGTTTAATTTGATATGTTAAACTCTCATATAAATAAGTTTAATTAACTAATCATTTCCTTCTCATAGATATTTTTCCTTAATAAAGTGTTTAAATATATTTAAAACAATATTCTAATAAGATGTTCCTGAAAGTAACTATATTATGAATTAAGAGAATGAAATTATATTAAATGGTATGATTGTGTTATTTTAAAACCTGCTTTTAAAAATTATATTTTTATTGCCCTAGCTGGTGTGGCTAAGTGGTTAGAGCATCAGCCCATGCACTAAAGTGCTGCTGGTTCCATTCCGGGTCAAGGGCACATACTTTGGCTACGCTTCGCTCCTGGCCCTGGGTCTGGGTGCTCTGGGGAGGCAACTGGTTGATGTGTTTCTCTCACATCGATGTTTCTCTCTCTCTCTGCCCCCCACCCCCTCCTTCCTTTCCATTCTTTCTGAAAAGCAATGGGGAAAAAATATCCTCAGGTGAGGATTAACAAAACAAAACAAAATATACCTTTATTAACTAAAGAGTGACTCTTTTTCTTGCCAAATAATACCAAGAACTCTATCAAGGTTGAATTGTTATTCTGGCAGACATGATAACATAGAGGTATGTTATGGAAATGCATAATATTATGTTACCTTTAGAAATATAATTTTTTAATTTATTAAGAATAATTTCTTGCTAATTTCAACATAATACTTTTAAGAAAATTTAAAACCTTAAATGCAAATTTATTGGGGGGTATATATCAGAATTTAATTTAGATTAATTTTTGTTTTGTTTTGCTATAGGATACAAGGTAATACTCTAGCTCTTAACCTGCAAACTCCTCCTCCTCCTATATTTTATATCTCAGGTTTGGTTGCATTATTATTCCAATCTCTGTCTCATTTCCACAGTTGGGCAATTGTCAAATCCTTGGAGATTTTACTTCTTAACTATTTCTTAAATTTCTTCCCTCTTTTCCATCCCAGCTGCCTGTTTTTAGATTTTCATCACATCTCACCCAGAGAACTTTCTAGTCTCCTAATTGCTCTCTTACCCTACAGTATCATCATCTTCAAAATCACCTTTTCTAGCCATTGCTGATGTGGCTTTGTTACTCTCCAGCATACAACATTTCCATAGAGGCCTATCAACCACCAAACTACCTAGGTTTTAACATAACAAGCCCCTCTTTCTGCTTCTCCAGTTTATCTCCTGACCTGTCCTCTTTCCCACTCTACATCCTGGTTATATCAAAATTGCTTGTAGTTTTCAATATAAGCTCTGCAATTCCTCCTCTCCTTACATTTGCTCATGCTGTTTTCTCACTGAATGTGATCACCCCTTCCCAAGTGGTTTTATCCTGCACCGTATCAATTCAGCCTTTGAGACCCACTCTTCAGCTTTCCTCTTCCAAGAAGGTATCTGTGGGGCCCACTCCACTTCGCTCTGTTAGGAAAGTCTCCTCAGTGCCCTATCATTGCACCAACCACACTGTATAATAATGATCTTTTAAAGTTATATCTCCTCCCCTTGATTGTGAGCTGAAATGATCCAGAGAGGGAGAGATAAAGGGTTGGAGAGAGAGAGTTTAGAGAGATAGATGGAATAATTTCTTAGTTTATAACATTGAAGTCTTTGTTTCTTCAAGGACAATAAATAATATTTGTTGTTTTAAGCTAAAGACAAAAATGAAATATAAAACAGTACTCATAAAACAAATTTTTGTTAAGACTTACAAAGCTATTAGGAAAATGATGCTTTCTAGTACTGTGTGGATGTAAAAAGTAGGAGGAATGCATGTATCCATTACTAGAGGGATAGATAAATAAAACACATTATATGCAGGTAAAGGAATATTATGTAACTGTCAGAAAAAAAATGACCTAGGTCTGCATATGATAAAATCAGTAGATTGCAAAATATTAAATACAAGAGATTTATAGCACAATATTAGTTCAGTTCAAAATAAATAGAAAACAATGCTAGATATTTTTATGGCCACACAATTATGTAAACTCATATAAATAAATATATGGAAGTTTGACTGAAAGAATTATAGTAAATACACAAGATTGGGTGCCTCTGGTTGAGATGAAATTAGTGGGATGAAAAAGAAAAATGTAGACAAACTTAAATACCAAACAAATAAGGATCCTCACTGAGATAATGCTAGTTGAGTGTTTGCACAGGATGCTGTGAGTTGAGGAGTGTGGGCCACGTAATTCTGTGCACCTGCAGTTTTTTTTTAAAAAAAGTTAAAAATAGTGTTGTCTGGGAAGGCTTCACTGAAAAGGTGACCATTGTGTACACACTGAAGCAGATGAGGGAGAGAGTCATTTGGATACCTGGGGAGAATGTTTCTGGCAAAAAAAAACCAAAAAACGTTTTTAAGGAGAAGCATGCCATTCACGTCCAGGGGTAGAGGACATCGGTGTGGCAAGAAAGAGAGTAGGGTGCTGAGGCCCAAGGGGGAACAGAAGCTTCGTAGGACACTGTAGGAACTTTGCCTTTTATTGAGAGTGGTGTGGCTCACTATTGGAGGGTTTTGAGTCAAGGAATGAAATAGTCAGAGAAGTTTAAAATGTTCATCTGACTACTTTTTGGAGGATATGCTGAAGGAAAGTGAGGTAGAAAAAAAAAAACTGACAAGTATTTGTTGCAGTTATTCAGGGAAGAAAAAATGATGTCTCAGACCAGTTTTAGGATTCCATGTAGTGAGAAGTGCTGAGGTTATGCATATTGCTAGGGGATTCATGTATATGGAGAAATAGTATTAAAATAGAGAGGTAATAATAATCATCAAATCTGGGGTGTGCTAAAGACTTCACTCAAAAACTATTAGAAACACTAAACAAATATAATAAAGTTGCAGGATACAAAATCAATGTACAAAAATCCACTGCTTTCTTATATACTAACAATGAAATTCCAAAAAAAGAAATGAAAAAAATTCCTTTTGCAATTGCAACAAAAAAGAATAAAATACCTCAGAATAAACTTAACAAAGGATCTGAAGGGCCCATATACTGAAAACTACAAAACATTATTTAAAAAGATTTAAAAGAAACAATGAAATTGAAAGATAGTCTGTGTTCATGTATTGGAAGAATCAACATAGTTAAACTGTCCCTACTACCGAAAGCAACATACAGGTTTAATGCAATCTCCATCAAAACCCTAATGACAGTTTTTAAAGAAATAGAACAAAAAAAAATCATAAGATTTGTATGGAACTACAAAAGACCCAATATAGCCAAAGCAATCCTGAGAAAAAAGGATGAAGCTGGAGGTATCACCATACTTGACTTCAAATTATACTATAGAGTAATCATAATCAAAACAGCACGGTATTGGTAGAGAAACAGACACATAGACCAATGGAACAGAACTGAGAGTGCAGAAATGAAACCACTTGTATAAGGGCAAATAATTTTTGACAAAGGAGCCAAAATATACAATGGAAAAAAGAAAGCCTCTTCAATAAATGGTGCTGGGAAGATTAGAAAGCCACATGCAAAAGAATGAAACTAGAATACAGTTTGTCCCCATGTACAAAAATTAATTCAAAATGGATCAAAGATCTAAATATAAGATCTGAAACAATAAATTACATAGAAGAAAACATTAGATACTAAACTTCTGGACCTCCTTCTTGGAGAAGAATTTATGAATTTAACCTCAAAGGCAAGGGAAGTAAATACAAAGCTAAATCAATGAAACTATATCAAACCAAAAAGCTTCTACACAGCCAAAGAAACTGCCAATGAAACAAAAAGGCAACCAACCTAGTGGGAGAAGATATTTGCAAACTACAGATCTGACAAGTGTTCATATCCAAAATATATAAAGAACTCATACAACTCAATGCCAAACAAACAATCCAATTAAAAAAATAGGCAGAGGACCTGAACAGATACTACTCCCAACAAGGCATACAAATGGCCAACAGATATATAAAAAGATGCTCAACTTCACTAGCTATTAGGGAAATGCAAATCAAAACTACAATGAGATACCACCTCACACCTGTTAGAATAAGTATTATTCTAAGACAAGTAATAACAAGTGTTGGAGAGGTTGTGGAGAAAAAGGAACCTTCATTCACTGCTGGTGGGAATGTAAACTGGTGCAGTCACTATGGAAAACGGTATGGAAGTTCCTCAAAAATTAAGAAGAGAGCTACCATACGACCCAGCAACCCCTCTTCTGGGTATCTACCCGGAAATTTTGAAAACATTTATTCGCAAAGATGTGTTCAGTGCAGCATTATGCATGGCTGTCAAAACATGGAAAAAACAAAGTGTCCTTTAATAGAGGACTGGATGAAGAAGATGTGGGACATTTATACAGTGAAATACTACTCAGCCATAAGAAAAGATGAAATACTGCCTCGAGGATATCATGCTGAGCGAAAGAAGTCAGTCAGAAAAAGCTAAGAACCATATGATTTCACTCATATGTGGGATATAAAACTGAGACTGAAAGACACAGACAGCAGTGTGGTGGTTGCCAGAGGGAAGGGGGTGGGAGGGACAGTAAAGGGTAAAGGGGGCCAAATACATGGTGACAGATGACTTGACTTTGGGTGGGGGCACAATACAATATGCAGATTATGTATCACAGAAATGTACACTTGAAACCTACATAATCTTACTAACCAATGCACCTTGATAAATTTAGTTAAAAGAAATAAAATAAAGAATTTATTTTAAATATAAAAAAATAATAAAACAGCTTTCAATCCTCAAAAAAAAATAGGGTTTGTGGTAGAAGGATGCAGGTGGCTTCATCTGAATTTACGTTTTATTTCTTAACCTGGTCTGTCATTACATGAATATTTATTACACATTCTTTATGCTTCATTATGCCTACCTAAACTATTTTTAATAAGTTTAAAAATAATATTGAATAATTTTACATTAGTTTTTTATTACATGCAGGGTGCAGTTTTTTAACGTGATGTTAGTCCAACTATACCTAAAGCAGTATCATGCACTGGTAAGAGACAAAAAATAATGCAAACAAACTTAAAAGAAAAGAATGCTCATTGGTTACTCTGAGAAATTCATAGGTGGAAATGGCCTCAGGAAATACCAGCCTCAGACCTGTGTTGGATTCTCAGCTCTTTTCTCAGTTTTTTCTGCAACTCAGGCTGTTCCATGAAGCTGGGGCCAGAGCTGCTGGATCCTCTGGGACACCGTTTTAAGCTCATGTCTCAAAGGAAAAGAGATTCTGTCTCATAGCATCCTCAGTGAAAAACTCTGATTTTTCCTGTGTGGGTCAAATGCCATCTTTGGAACAATCTTTGTTGGAAAGAAAATAGAGTACGGTGATTTCTAACCTAGCAGACCCCATATGGATTTTGGGGGCAGACATTCCCAAGGTAGTGGTGGAAGAAGACAGAGGATACTGGACAGATAAAATAAGAAGATTTGTGTTCAAGTATTTCTGTGAATACTTTCAAAATGTATTGAATATGTCACTTACAAAATGTATTGAAATCTGTGAATCTAAATGCAGTCAGGACTATGGAAACACACACACACACACACACACAAAACCGTGCAGAGATGCTAGAAAATTCCCTACTAAATATAAAAGAAAGGGGGAAATGTAAGTAGTAGGGTGTTTAAAAATAGATAAATAATTTAAATAGTAATAAGAAGTGTGGTAACTTCTTACAATAGAGAAACTATAAAAGAGTTTTGCTTGATTAATTAAATTTATAGAAGAATGTTTAGGAGCATGATCTTCACCTAGCCTGAAAAAAAAAATTTACAAATTAATTTGGTAACTTTCAATTTAAAAAAATCCATTAAGTTATTGCCTTACTTTCTTTACAAAAGTACTGCTTTTTTTTAATTTAAAAAATATTTCCTGGTGTTAGATTATTTGAAAATAATTTACTCTTTTTTATCAGAAAATTCACTTATGTCAAACCACTAATAATGGGGTAATTTTATCTGAGTCTGTTCTCAAAGTTTATTTTATTATGAGCTAAAGGTAGATACTAATCTTTGTAATACCTAATAGTATATTCTCAATATACCTCGGCCAATCTGATGGTTACGATTCATCTACTTCCTATATTTTCAATCTTCTTTAAAAAAGAAAATAAAGAAAGTCTGATTTACTGACTTTAGGGATTATAATGCCAAGTGCTTTTGTATTAGATATCATCTGTATCATTTGAAGAAAATGCTGGACATATGTGGGCTTAAAAGAGACAATATTCAGAGTATCACTATGTAAACTGAGTATAAAGAGAATATAAGGAGAGTCCTTATTTTGCTGTTGAAGCACTTATGGAGATGAAAGCTGGCGTTTTTTGTTTTGTTTTGTTTTTTAAAGAAAGGGCCTTAACTTCATTAGATTTGGGAAGATTGGTATTTGGTAGCAGGTTTGCAAAGGAGATGGAAGGCAGTAGCAATTAGTCCCCAGAATAAACTTTTTTTTTTAAAAAATATATCTTTATTGATTTCAGAGAGAGGAAAGGAGAGGGAGAGAGAAAGAAAGAAACATCAATGATGAGAGAGTCATTGATCGGTTGCAGCCCGCAACCCGGGCATGTGCCCTGACAGGGAATCAAACCCTGATCACCTGGATCCTAGGTCGACGCTCAACCGCTGAGCCACGCCGGGCCGGGCAAAGTTTTTCTCCGCTAAACTTTCTATTTTTGTCCTTTTAAGATAGGTTACTAAATTCTCTACTTAATAATTTCAACTTTATCAGTAACTATGATTCATATTTTTTATCAAGAATATTAATAATGCTGAGTGTGTCATTTACTAAGAAGTCTGAGGTCAGTGTCACCCATGTATGGATAAACAGGATGTGCACATCCCAATTCCAGGACACACTGTTCACAAGAACCAGTGAGTGAATGATACCCTGTGGAGGTATCTATGCCGCGTTCCTACCAGAGTCGTGTGGTATATTGCCTGGACTTGGGTTTCAGAATGACTTGGGGTTTACAAAAATTGGATAAGGAAAAAGTTCCCTTATTATAAGGAAGAGCTGTTAATAACTTACACCTATTGAGAGCTTAAATATGCTGGGCATTGTATTAGCTCATTTAATTTTTGCAAGAACCCTGTAATGTAAAACCCTTTTGTCTCTAACCCAAATATTGAGTCTGGAAGATACGTGTGATGCCTGCATAAGCAGCATTCATCTTACAACTGCTAGACAAAAAGAATGAATACAAATACTAAAAATAACAGAGTAAAAATAAAGAAAAAGATGGGTTTCTTACTCATCACTGAAATGGCAATCCTTTGCCTATCTCTGGGTTCTCATTATATTAGAAAATATATTCCTATTTATTTAGTCATTTAAGTAAAAATTTTTGTTACTTATAGCTGAAAGCATTCCTTAAGGATGCAGAAGGAAAATAATTTTTTAAAGTTCAGTAAAAAAAGCCCTGGCAGGTGGTTCAGTGGTTAGAGAGTAGTCCCATGCACTGAAGGGTTGAAATTCGATTCCAGGTCAGGGTACATAACCACATGCCCCTGGTTGGGGCACCTATGGGAAGCAACAGATGGATGTTTCTCTCTCACATTGATGTTTCTCTCTCTCCCTCTACCTTCCTCTCTCTCTAAAATCAATGAAAGAAGCATATCCTCGGGTGGTTATTTAAAAATAAAAAACTGGCCCGGCTGGGTGTGGTTCAGCAGTTAAGCATCGACCTAGGATCCAGGCGATCAGGGTTCAATTCCTGGCCAGGGCACATGCCGAGGTTGCAGGCTGGATCCCCAGTCAGGGGCGTGCAGGAGGCAGCCGATCAATGACTCTCTCATCATTGATGTTTCTATCTCTCTCTCCCTCTCCTTCCTCTCTCTGAAATCAATAAAGATATATATTTTTTTTTTTTAAAAAAGAAAGAACATGTTACTAAATCACATATTTTTTAAAAAGTACAATAAAAAGAAGAAATTAAACAGAAAATAGTATCTTGGAGTTAACTTATAAAATCATCAGGATATTTACAGCAACTTCTAGACTTCATTAAAAGCAACTTTAAGACTCTATTAAAGGGCATAAAAGAAGATTCCCCCCCAAATGTAGAATCATTCCATGCTTCTTAGTGGAACAACAAAATATAAACCTAATAAAATTCCAATTAAATTACCAGCTGGGTATTTTTGAGGAACTCAATATACTTATTCTAAATTTCATATGAAATAAAGAACCTCTAACATCCAAGTCAACTTTGAAAAAGAAGAGCAAAGAAATCTTTGGTGTTCAATAGTTTTGCTCAAACACTGATTATTTTCATTTCTCTGACTCCCAAACTATTTGGCTCTTTCTAACACAGTGGATCCTTTTGACTAGTTGTAGCCAGTGAGGCATGGGTGGTCATCATGTGTACCATTTCTGGACTATTTCGTTACTGGTGTGAGATCTGTGGAGTTCTCTCTTTCTTCAGGCATGGCAGTCACAAAGGGGAAGATAAGTGACTGTCCCAGTAGCCTGATATGTTGTCATTATAGAAAGCAGAGACCTTGCCAACTTTCACAGTGAGAGGGTATTAAATCTTTCACTTTTAAATCACTAATATTTTGGTGATATTTGTTACTGCAGCAGAATCTAATCTATCCTGACTGATAAAGGGGTGACGTCAACCTGCAAGATATGAAGACAAAGTGATGAAAAGAGTTTGGTATGTGTGCAAGATGAGGGCCATGTGGCATGGAGTACAAAACATAGAGATGGGTCCAGGACTCTATGGGAACTAAAAGTGGCACCACGAATTAAAAGGGACCATTTCCTGATGGACCATTTCTCCCTATAAGGAGAAGCAAAACAAAACAAAACCCTGAATGATGTCTAACTTTATATGCAATAGATGATGTTCCACAAGGCTCCAGCAGGAAGCAGTTGACACATTCAGATGGAGTAGCTAAAAGAATTTCATAAAAGGACCCTTTACAAAGGTTAGAGGAACGAACAAAGAAAGTTGAAACATAAAATAACTAGCCACAACATTTTCACCTGGGTCTAATGAAGCATGAAGGTGGAGGCTGTTGTCAGAACCCAGCAAGCGTTCCAGCCATGCTACAGGAGATTTGACATAGGAGCTGTAGACTCTGTAGCAAGGCACAGCCACTGCAAACAAGCCAGCCAAAGAGGACAGGGTGAGAGAAGGCAATAAATAACCCGGCCTCTCTCCTCCAACCCTCACATCTCCTGCTGGCTCCTCATTGCTACAACCCCACTGGAAGTCATAGGGTAAGGACACCCAGGTGAGGAAGTTCAAGTGTTTTTCTTCTTGGGGCAAAGCAAGATAGAACTAAGGAAGAGAAGAACTCTAGAGGCAACGGAGAATATCTAGCACAAATGGGTTGAGAATAAACAGTTGAGATGGAATTCTTTTGCATGGCAATTAAAGACAATGGAAACAAAGTGATACCTGGGAGAAATTGGATCAAGGAAGAGTTTTATAGAATGGGTCAGTAAAATATTTCTAGATTTTGCCTTAGTAGAAAGTGAAATATCGAAGAATCAGTTAAAACTGAAAGGAAGATTAAAGTCACTGAATGTCAAGAGTGGAAAAATAAATCTAAGAACCAATAAAAAGAAATGATGTAATCAACCTAGTGGGCCAGTGGAAACATTTGATTTCCATAATCTATTAAACCCTCATTTAACGCCTCAGCCAGTATTCACATGTTCATTCATTCAGAGGATGCTTGGCTGCCTGGTCACCATCCGCTCCTGTAAGAAGCTGGAGGTTGTTCTCTCATTAATTGGTAGTCTCACTCTTACCAACAATTTTTCCTCAAGGAGCTCCTATCATACTATTGCCTGGTTTTATTTTTTAAGTTCATTACATAGTGATGCTAATGTTTCTCTGTATTCAGAGAATATATGTAGACCCACTGCCCCCTACTCCGAGGTGGGTAATCTGCCTGCTTTTATTTATTTATTTTTTTAAGTAAATTTTTTTTAAAAAATATATCTTTATTGATTTCAGAGAGAGGAAAGGAGAGGGAGAGAGAGAGATAGAAACATCAATGATGAGAGAGTCATTGATCGGTTGCAGCCCGCAACCCGGGCATGTGCCCTGACCGGGAATCGAACCCTGATCGCCTGGATCCTAAGTCGACGCTTAACCGCTGAGCCACGTCCGGCCGGGCTAATCTGCCTGCTTTTAGAAGGTTGGGGCAACTTGATCTTTTTTGTTCTACAATTTAGATGGGAGACCTAGCCAAGGCCCCGTGAACTCCAGAAGCCAGTCTTGACTTCTTAAGCTTGCCGCGTCTCTGGAAAAAATTTCATAACCTCTTGTTCTATCTGACCAGCTCTCCTACTTCACTCCTCCTGGGATTTATTTTCCTGATGTTTTAGACAGTTATTTTAAAACTCCAAACATTTTAAATGTGATGTCCATTTAGATTCTTAGTGTTTCTTCTCTGATTGTGAAAATTTTTTGTTTGTTTTCTGCTTGTATTTTTGTCTCATACATGATAATAGGAGGCTTTCAATTAAAATTTTTTTTAAAAAGCTCTGGTTATTTTCAGTCACAGTAAAATAAATGCTAAGATGTGTGTACCAAAAGGACAAAAACTGCCCAAACATCGAAGGAGATCAATCAGAAAAATCTATTTATTTCTCCTTAAATTATGTTCTTTCTGGCTGTGTCTCAGAAAGAAAGAATTTCTTTACATAATAGAGTACAGAGAGAATGTGCGGGCTTGCCCTACTTTCACAGAACTCTTAAATCATATTAGGCCAGAATGCCTGCTTTATTGTATAAAGTATCTCCTTGAATCTGGGTTATTTCAAATACTGGTTTAATGAAAAGCTTACAGAACTCATCTCCCTTGGAAAAAATTTTTTAATGAAAACATAACTATATGCCTCCTCCCTCAGGCCCACAGCCTTGGGACATGAAAATTATTCAGATATAACTGCATAGCTTTGAATAATAGAGGCCTGGATATACATGTAAACAGAGAATAAAATTAATAAAGTGGCACACAAGCATTTGTTTTGGGTGAAACTATAGGTTTGGGGGGAAAATCCAAAAATACCTCAATGTGGTGGCCTAGGCTTAGTTTAGTGGGAAGAGTATGGGCTTTTGAGTCAGACCTGATCTGCTAAATCACTTCCTTCAGACCTAGGCAGGAATGATAGCTTCCTTGTAGATTTGCTGTAAAGATGAGAAATTTTACAAATTCACTCATTGAACATCTAATATATATACTAAGTGTCTTTTCAATGAAATAAAAGGCAAGGGTGCATAAGGCACAGTCCTTGCACTTTAAGAGCTATAGGGTTTAATAAATAAAGGGCCCGGAACAGAAGAGTTGTTCAAGAAATTGAATGCATTGTTGTTACCATTCAAGTAAATCATAACTCCCTACATGTAACAGGTCAAGAAGTATAGATTCATAAGTTAATGCTTTGGAAAGGAAATGGGTAAGCACTTACTCGTTCTCTTGATTGTACCTGGTCTTTTCTGGACAACTTTCCCACAAATCCTGAGGGCTCCCCTAAATCCCAAGTGCCCTTCCCTCAACAAATGCATGCTCATGAGCATGTGCCTGAATTCAGCACACAATTACTATCACACAATAGAGAGATGATCACAATTTTGGCAATAACCTTCAGGCTGTCTTGTTAGAAACATCTAATGTAGCTATGTGACTTTTAGAAAATTAGCTAAACCTAAAATTTAGTCTCCCTCCTTTAAAGTGAAATTAAAATACGTCTGTTTAGTTCACATGTTTGAAGAAAATGAGATGACAGAAATTTACATCATTTTAAAAATTATTTAATTGACATTCATTATTCATAATATCATAATACTGTTCAAGGTTTATTGAGCTTTATGCTAGCCAGAAAAAGGACCAGATTGGGACATTCGGTCTGAGCCACAGCAACAGGGCCAGATGGAAAAGGCAAACATGTCTTCCACCCTGGGGCCACCAGGGCTCTTTTATACAATGAGTTTGGGGAAGAAAAATATAAGTTGTTTTGAAAGAATTTACATTGGCCATATGTAAAGGGAGTGGGAGAAGGTGAAGCTGGGCTAGGCCTGGATAGGCTCAGAGTCCATAATGAAAAAGTTTTTGCTCTTTTGGATTGGTTGTGGGCAGCAGTCCAGAAAGTTCATGTGTATAAGCAAGATGAGGTGGTGTCTGGTGGTCCGGTATTCTGTCTAGATAATCATGGAAATCAATTTCTAGATAAACTTGAAAGTTAATTCAAAGTTGCAACACACACTCAGGAATGTAAGCAGTCTTTTGTTGGTTTTTCCCTGCAGTTGTCAATGGATTAAACTCTCTTGTCTCTTCCTCCCACCCTCCAGCCTGCTGTGGTTTAATTTAGGACATCTCAGAATTTTCTTCTTGTCACTTGGTTATGGATGAGTGTATACTTAAACTATGAGAGAGAAGAAATTTATATTTCTTGAAGTACATTTTGGATGAAGATTCATTTTTCTCTTGAAAACCAAATTCATTGAATTGTACTGTAAAGAAATTATTTATATCTGATCACAAAGCATTTAACAAAACTTGTCTTAGGAATTCTCTTTCTCTTTATTTATAGTGTGTGTTAGTAAAAAGTGCTGGACCCAAACATTTACAGTCATCTGTGAGATGCAGAGATAGAAAGTATAATGTAAGTTAGCTGCATGGGGTCATTTTCATTGGAAGAGCGAACTGATTTATCCAGAGTCAACTTCATGAGATCTTATAGTGAGGATACTAAAGATAGAATTTAATGCACTAGAAAATGAAATAGACTAGTTCCATTATTGCTCCCTTCTTCAAACATTACATTGTTTGGATAAACCTTCAGAAACTATATGTCTTCACTCCTTCTATTTAGTCCTACATATAAAGTGTCCTACACAGGTAAGAAGCTTCATCCAGAAAACACGCTCCTGAGAATTAAGTTAACACATAGAAGTGACTTTAATACAGCCTCTGGAAAACAATGATATACCAGGAGATGAAATTCAATACAAATAAGATTACCAGACTTATTAAAAGATCTAGTAGCTTTCCTTGCTACTCAAGGACATAGTATAAAGAAAAGTACCAATTTCTGATAATTATTGAGTACCATCGTCAAATTATTGAGTACTACTTGGAATTTTTGGAAGAAAGAGATATAATTTCAGCATAGAAAGTAAAATTATTATAGATTCGAGAGCAGGCTTAATATGCTTGGTTGGAAATTATAGAGAAAGATTGGTGAATAGAACAAATTATAGCAAGCTTATTTTCTCTCTGTAACAGGCTCAGCAAAGTGGAAAAATTTTGGAAATTGAAATTTAAAAAGTGTTTACTAATGTGAATATTGTGAATATTTCAAGACATATTTTGTTTTGTTTGTTACTTGAATAAACTGAACAATTGACCTAAGAGTATAGATATGCTTTCTAGGTATCAACTGTCAATTACTTCTACAATTGATCTTCCATTGCATCAAATGTTGAGAAATAAAAAGAATTTATGCTTTTTGAATAATTACTATTTCAGGCATTGTGTTAACAATTTGCCTTTATTATGCTCGAATTTTTAAAAATTATTGTTTAGATCTGAAACTGACAGAATAGAAACAATGGAGGGGAAGGTAAATACAATTATACATAAGGAAATATGCATCATTCCTTTAGCTATTGACAGGTAGTACGACATTAATAAGCCTTTCTATAATGACTGGGTTTAAAAACCCTGAGTAAACAACAAAATTATTTAAAACAGAAGATGTTTTGTACAGGGCCAGGACTAAATAATATTCAGATAATATCAGAATATGTCCAAAAATTTATTAAACCATAAAACCGAAAGATATAAAGAGTCTATAAATAATCTTATTACATATTTTCACTTTATAAGACGAGAAAATACAAAGTAGAGATATTTAAGACTGGCCTACCATCTCACAAGGCAAGAAGCCAGAATATCTGGTTTTTAAAATCCATCTTAATTCCATATTAGACTTTTCTTAGATTTGAAATGAGTAGGTAACAAATTTTGAGGTGATAGACCATCAGGGCTAAAAATACATCTTATCTAACACCAATTCAGACTTCATTAGCTAGCAACAGTGACCTGCAACATTGGTAGGTAGTATTTATTTGCAAATGCAAAGAAATCTAAGTGTTAATGAGAATTTTATTAATTCTATTGCTTTTTTTCTTGCACAGACATTCCTTTTACAAAGTGCTATTTTTTCTTCTTTTCTTTTCCACATTTTATTCACTTCCAGTTAATTAAACACTTCCTCTAAAGATATTTTTTCCCCTCCTAAAATGGTCTTGCATTAGCAAAAACTACTCAGGTTGCAATAGAATTCTTAGATTCTGAGAGAGAGTAAACCTCCATTTACATTATGTCTAGTTAAGTGTTACAGATGCCAATAAGGTAAATAAGAAAGAAATATTTTCTTAACCAATAGTCACTTATTTTAAATCATTTTGTATGTTTAAGTCAATTCCACATAGAATCTTATATAATTATGAATATTTAAGAAAATATTTATTGCTGTTTTGTTGTTTAAATAAATAACCTGCATAATTGACTTAATGTGTATATATAGACAGTAACTTCTAGCTATTGTTTAAACACCTAAAAGAATTGCTTGCTATGCCTTCTCTGCTTTCTAAGGTCCTGTTTTTGACTAAAATAAAATAGCAAAATAGCCCCTGAAAATGATTTCATTCTGATAATATTTTTAATAAATATTTTTAAATGAATATCTACATGAATGAGTCAATATTTAAAAAATCTTATTCATAAAAAATATAAGGTGTTCATAAGAGAATAGAGCCCTACCTGGGTCACTAAACAATTTGGCAAGTTACTTAGAACACCCAAGCCACTGTTTTCTTGTCTAAATTGGGGCTTACTAACCTTATTTCTTATGAAATCTTATGTTTTGTTAATTGTAATATTTTCTTAAAATATTTTTCTCTAAAAATATAAATTAGATTTATGAAAACATAGATATATAGGTATGTGTGTAAATGTGTGCATTTAGGTATTACATACACACATTTTTCAAAGATAATATAAAGGTAGCCTTGGCTGGTGCAGCCAGTGGTTAAAGTGTAGGGTTAGAGCGGGATGGAAGGGTCCTGGGTTTGATTCTGGGTCAAGGGCACGTACCTGGGTTGCAGGTTTGATCCTGGCCTGATTGGGGTGCATGTGGGAGGCAACCAATGGGTCTGTCTCTCTCACATTGATGTTTCTCTCTCTCTCTCTCCCCGCCTTCCCTCTCTCTAAAAATCAATGGAAAAATATCCTTGGGTGAGGGTTAACAAAAACAAACAAAAAATATATAAGTAAACTTTTTCTCTGAGAAAACAAAAAGTGGAAAGAGCACTGCATATCTTAATGGAGAATAAAACGCCAGAGAGTATGAAAAAGAAAGCTGTGGCAAATAAACACAGGCCAATTTTACAATTATGCTGTTGGAGCATTTTAGCTAGCTATCGAAATAGGCACACTATTTTGTTAAAATGGAATTAAATTATTCCTGCTCTTTGTCAAAAAATGATTACATTGTTTTTTAATTTAATGAGAATATATCACAGTAAAAAGGAATAGTTTAATTTCAATAAATATAGGGGTGGGCTAAAGTCAGTTTACAGTTGTTCCTATGGATAATAATACCAGAATAAAGTCTGTTTTGAGTACTCACAACTGTAAGCATACTTTTGCCCACCTTGTATTCTAGCCATATTAGTTTACCAAAGATATAACTAAGTTTAAGAAACAAAAATATTGGTGATTTAAGAATGATTATTCAAGAGGTCGAGTAATTATAATTTTTAATACCATATTTCAATTTTGAATTTTATTAATTAATTCTCTTCTTAAAGGAAATCAGCACTCACATCACACTACCTTCCACGTTCCTTTTTTGTTATTTTATTGGTCGTCTGGATTTCTTTTTCAAATTTTTCCTCCCTCCTATATCATACGAAGATTTTCTTTCCTTTATGTCAATAATGCTGATTTCTATCTTATTTAAGTTTTGTTCCAGGATGTTTCTAACTCATTAATAGTTTTTAAATGAGATTATTTGTGTTTTAGTTCTAAAGTCCCAAATTTTACCTCACCTATTATTCTGTCATCTCATTTTTGAACTATACCCTCCATATCCCTCATCCCTTCGTCTTCTTTCTGTTCTCTGATTGGAGGTATGTGCCACAATGTAGCATAAACGTCTTCTCTAGAATATGATTAATGTTTATTCTTTTAATACAACCACAGCTTAAATTTCTGGATACTCAGAGGCCTAGAGACTGGTGAAAACATATTTCTACTGCCTTTTACTCTCTATTCCAAACAAAATTACAAAACATCCTTATGTGTCCTCTGTGTGCGTTTTATTTTTTTATCCAAAGGCTCAAGCAGATCTGATGTTTCTGCCCGCCCTTGTGGAGACAGTCACAGAGAAGTTTTTTCACTCTCTGTGTATCTGTTTCTAATGAAAAAGCATTCCGACACAATGAAAAAGGGCGGGCATGACTGACAGTGATGGCTGGCAATTGATACACTTGTCCTTTGAGGCCACCGCAGTGGGCACGTCCTTCTTCCTTTAGTAGAAACATTGAAGAACAAATTGGAACATTTTTTCAAATAGGAGAAACTTACCAAGAACTTCACAAGTGTCACACTGTGAAGCATGTAAATTTAACCACACAGGGAAAAGCAGGCAATGTGATGCCTTGAGAACTTCAATTAGCAAGTTTTTAATTCCACCTTTCTTTCCAAGTGAGAAAGTGGAAAACAACAATAAATTACATATGCGTGTTGGAGTTTTAAGCCTTATAAAAAAGGAATATAACCTATAAATATGAATTTCTCCCAGAAAAATTTGTCCTGCTGTTTCGTTTTATCATTCTCATTAGTGTGATCAGTTCTGTTCACAACTTCCATTGGCTCCAAATAGTGGGAATTTTTCTCCCTCCTTACCATGTTAGAATTCTTTTTTATCCGCCCATCCCACGTAGGGTTTGAGAGATGGAGCAGTAGTTTTCAGATGGCCCTCCATTTTTTAAGAGTATAAATAGGTCCTGAGATCAATATATTTGAGAACAAATTATCTATATTTAATTTTAATTTTCTTTTATTTATATGTGTGTTTTTTAATTGATTTCAGAAAGAGGAAGGGAGAGGGAGAGAGAGAAATATCAATGATGAGAGAGTCATTGATCTGCTGCCTCCTGCACGCCCCCTGCTGGGGATCAAGCTCACAAGCTAGGCATGTGCCCTGACCGGGAATCGAACCTCGATCTTCTGGATCATAGGCCGATGCTCAACCACTGAGCCATGCCAGCCGAGCTATTTTTAAAGACCTTCAGTAAATTCTTATTGTTCTAAAGGCAAAAACCAAATTCTTAACATGACACCAATTAACAACATGTTATAATAACATGGACATTTATTTAGTTCCTCAGGCCCATGATGTTCCCTTTGTGAACACAGTGTTCCTCCTCTTTAGAATGTTCTTAACCATCTATTTCCCTAAGTTAATTTTTTCTCAACTTTCTGGTTTCAACTCAAGCAGCACTTCCTCAGTCCCTCCTGAACCATGCTTTGGCACTTCATAACCTTTTCTTTCTTTTTAATTGTACATTTACTGATGAAAATATTTCATTAATGAATTTCTTTTCAATAGACAGAAAAACCATAAAACCAATAAGCATGTGTGTTTTGGTTACCATTCGATCCATTCTTCCTAACAGAGTGCTTATCGCAGAATGGGATGGGAAATATAATATTTGTTGCTGACCGAATACCTGGATGAATGTATAAGTTGATAGAGGAAAGAGTAAATAAATAAAGACTATGACCTAGCATGCGTAACTTCTTCAATAATATAAAGATCTAAGATAAACATCAGATTCATTTAAATCACTCATTGTATTTTCCCTTGTACAATTTTACTACTATGTGTCTTTGGTCACTATTTCTTTTATAAAAGAAATAAAAGGAAGTAGAAATAACACACAATGACATTTAGTTATGTTGACAAATGTTCTTGAGAAGCCTGGCAATGAGCAATTATTGGCAAACAACTTCTTATATTTCATGTAACATTCATTCTTATAAATTATATTAGAGTCCTATAATTTTATGTACTTCTGTCTTCCTAAAATCACATCTATTACCTCTTTTAGCCTAAAAATCTATAGTTGAGTAATATTTATCTACTTTCATGTCCTCCATCACTTATTACTGGCTTATCAATGTACTTTATGCACTTTTTGAGTATATAATTTATCAGTCTCCCATTAGACCTTTCATTCCTTAAGGGCTTAGACCATATTTTATTCATCTGTGTATCCACAGGATGTAATAAGGTATTTAGAACCTGATAAACACTCAGCAAATGATTGTATGAATGAATTTTTCCACTAAACATTTAATAAATGCTATATATTCCTTAACAGTTTCTTTTTAAATTCTTACAGTTAAAACTCAGGTAATGGGAGAAATCAAGATTGCATTGAAGAAGGAAATGAAGACAGATGGTGAACAATTAATAGTTGAAATTCTCCAATGCAGAAATATCACCTATAAATTTAAATCCCCTGATCATTTACCAGGTATCTGATTTTATGGTAATCAGCAATATAATTTATCTAGGAATTCTTTAGGAATATGTCCTAAATATTTTGGAAAATGTGAACTACAATTGGGGCTGTATACCAAATATATCTGAAAAAATGTGAAATAAGAATTTCTGTTATATATAATGAGTTGATATTTTACTAGCTTTTAGCTAGGTTTTTGTCAATACATAAACTTTGTGATTTATTTATTATAAAACCAGAAAACAAATTTAAATTGCTAAGGAAGTTGGTGTAGCTTTTAATCCTTTTATGTTGTCTGAAACAAATTGAACACAATCTACTGGCTTTGTATAAACCGTAGGAGAGCTCTGTGTATACAATTATAATGCTTTCAATAAGACATTGTATGATTAATGGACACTTAACAAGCTGAATTCTTATTTTCAGATTTATATGTGAAAATATATGTGATGAACCTTTCTACCCAAAAAAAGGTGATCAAGAAAAAAACAAGAGTATGTAGACATGACCGAGAGCCTTCATTCAATGAAACTTTTAGATTTAGCCTAAGTCCTGCTGGACATTCTCTTCAGGTAATTCTGCATTATACAGTTACTATTTAAACATCTTTATTCATACAGGATTTATTTTCTGTTCAATTATTCAATATTTAGAAACTGATCTTATACTATGTTACATTTAACAAGTTGATTAATTCTTAGAGATATCTCCCCAAGGGCCCTTTAGGATTCCACAGCCAACTTGCCCCATCCAATTAGCTACCAAGTCTTCTCTATTCTGTCCATTTATTTTAAAGAGAATTATTTCCATGCTCTATGCCACTAATCCTCTTTGGGTTCTCATCTTTGTTATTCACATCATTTTAGCACTATACCTGGCCTACTTGCCATCAATACCTTACCCTTTTAATTCATTTCAGCATACTGATGGCAGATGAATCTCTGTAAAACACTGGCTAGGTTACATTAAAGCCCATCAATGACTCCCCAGTATCCTGACTCATTCAGAGTCTTCTAAGGTGAGTTCTAATTGTATTGATTTAATCTCATCTTCTTGTATTCCTCTCCACACACTCTATATTTCAGTCCAGGCAGAATCCTTTCAAATCAGATTAAGCCTCCAGTCCTTTGCTTATATTTTTCCTCCCTTTAAATAAGATTTTCTCCTTCTCTCTTCATCCATCACAGTACTCCACATATTTTAATGTAAACTCAGCCCTTTACTGATGCACCTGGATATAACTCATCACTCCTTATTCATGTAACATTTTGCTTATCTTATTAAGCAACCAATCCCAATCTGTTTGGACAATAATTTATAGACTTCACTGTCATTGCTTGTGTACTATCAGCTTCTCTAGGGCAAGCGTGATTTTCAGTGTTCTTTGTTCCACAGCCTAGCAAAATGCTTGTACATAGTATGTCTTCAGTAGATGTAGAGATAAAGAATAAAAGAAAAGAAAGAAAGAGGAAGGAAAGAGATGAAAACACATGGGAAGAGGAGACCATGGTACCAGCACTTAAAATAAAGGCCTCCAGCAGAGACAAAGATAAGAGATATTACAAAGCGAGAACTGAATTGAGAGAATTAACTTACATTAGAGTGAAAGGGAATAAAAAGTTAAAGGAGACTCTGCAGCCTGTGTGAGTAAGTAGTTAGAGAAGGGCCTGAGAGGGAGAGAGATCATGAATTTGTGGAAATGTAATAAATTTGATGAGATTGGCAGGATCCAAGTGAAAATATACAATGCCATTTGAAATCCCCAAACCAGAGGCCAAAAATGATAGTCAAAACTGGAAGTGTAGATATTGAAGTCAGAAACAAAAAATTAGATTTTTAGCCAGGAGTAATGAAAATTCTGAAATGAGAGAGAATTGTCATGGATAAATAATTAGCTCCATTTAATGTTCTTTCTTTCAACTCATTTCCAAAAGAAAACAATTTCTTGAGTCTGAGATCCTGTGGAATTGAACTAATTAAACTAATGTAAAGTTCCACATGTGACAAGAGAGCATTTTAGAAATGAGTAAAATCACCAGTAAATTCAATGCCAGATAAAAATCAATGTTATGTTCTATCTGCTGTGTGAACTTATTTATTTACTCAGCACTCAACTGATTTTGTATCTGAGTTATTTTATAAACCAGTAAAAATGTACCTAGCAAAGTTTTTTGTGAAACTTCCTATCCGTTTGAGTATAAACCTGATTAGAATGATCTGGGAATACATGTTTTATCTAGAATTCTCATATCCTTTAGGGTGTGTCTTTTCCTCTGGGAAATGTTGATGTGAATGAATTCATATGTAAATCTTTTGAGAACATTTTTGTTATTAGTTCCCTTACAAGTAAACCTGCTACTATACCTCACCCTCACCCTTTCTTGTTTGTAGAATTTCTTTTATGATTAAATATCCTTAAAAGAGGTTGAAAAACATAAACATGTATATATAATTTTGACTCTTTTTTCTAGATCTTACTTTTCTCCAATGGAGGGAAATTTATGAAAAAGACCTTGATTGGTGAAGCCTGTATCTGGCTCGACAAAGTGGATCTCAGGAAAAGAACAGTCAACTGGCACAAACTTTTGGTCAGTCCCACTCAAACCCACTGAAGAAATGTGTCTGCTCAGGTTATAGAACCTGCGCTAGCTGATCTCAAATCAAGACTATAGTCGGACACTGTTGTGCTAAGCTATGTTTTCAGGAGTGAATGTGAGGGGAGGAACAACAGGCAAAAGTACATTACAGCCTTGTGAATGTGTTGCTGTGGAACACAGAAAGAAACTCAAATGATGTGTTTCATGTATCGAAGGCACACGCACACACAAAAGGAGCTCGAGACCTTGGATTTCTTGGAGCTGTCAAGAAAAACAGTGAGAAAAGTTTTGATTACTTAATGTGAAAATCTCTGAGCTGCGCAGAGTTGAGCTAGAGCTAAAGGCAGAGGCTCAAAGATTAAAATGGTTTCTAATGGAGGCAAAAGTAGTCCTTTATGCAAAAAGAACCTTGGTTGAAAGGAAAGAACTGATGTAACAAAACTGTTTTTAAAAGTCCAAAAGTCTTTTTTTCTTCATCTTATCTTCTTAGACAACTTATTTTGAGATTCTTACATGGGCTACACCTACAATATATGTCCAAGACTAGAAGTAAGGTAGTTGTGGTCATAGGAAAAAGGAACCGAAAATGTAGAAATTATGGCTTTTAGACCATATTATACAGGTTTTTCTCTGTCTAAATGTTACAAAAGTGAACAACACTAATTTTGGAATACATGTTGTAAAAGCACATTTGTACCATTTGAAATAATGTAGAATGAAGATAATACTAGTAGAAATGGGATTACATTTATCTAGAAATAAAGCCAGGACTGGCTAAAAAAGAATATTGTACCACAAAATGTTGAAACCTTGGTTGAAAACAAAATCTTCATAATTTATCCTTACGCCAAGGCATTTTCAATCTACATACCAAAGGACATAGATCAAATTGGTATGTTCTAGGAAGCATGATAATTTCTTCTTTGTAGAATTACAAATGAATGTATTATCCCACATATTTCATTTCTCTTGAGTCATGTAATGACAGAGTGAAAATTCTTCCTCTGGCAAGCAAATCATAGTAATCTGAGACTTTGATTAATTAAATTGGTGTCATTTTCTGCTTTTTCATAATTTTTTTCTTAACACATTTACTGATTATATAATGAAAACCCTGACACCAGACTCAAATTCTCTCTCTGCTCCATTTTCCTCCTTCAGTGACAATATCACAGTGATCAAGTTCGTCCATGTTGGGAAAATATGTAAAAAGTCAACATTATATTAAGGTTAAAATATAATTTGAACTATTTTAATAGTATAGGATGAAAGGACCAATGTCTGTCATTAAAATGTTCTCCATCTACCGACAACATTAATAGAAGAAGTAACAAGGAGTTGTAGGAAACACACTCAACTGGGAGTTAATAGCCTGGCTTCAGGTCTTGGTTCTGCCACTGACTAACTGTGTCACCTTGCACATGTCACTTAAACTCACTTTCCCCCAGTGTTATTTGTTGGATAAAGAAATTATGTATTTCTAGGCTTCCTAATGGGATGTTAGGATGACCAAACTAAGTGATCTGTGAGAAAATGAAAGCACATTTCCAAGTATAGTTTTATACACATAAATGAGGAATAATTATTATGCAGCTTTTTATTTTTCAAATTTTATATGCAAAAAAGTATCCTCCTAACCAATGGCACACATTAACCTGGATAAGAGCAGTATATTAGTTCCAAAACTAAATTTTTCTTTAAAATATAAATTTTCATTTAACCTGAAAAGAGGTGAAGAATAGAATTAAATAAAAATTACTTGCAAATTGGGTTATTATAAATTAAACAACATACTGATTTTATCCTATTCCCTTGCCCTACCCCAAAATAAATTAATTAAATTGCTTCTCAGAGCATTCTGTGTTTAAAAGCTGCTTCTTTATTGAAAGGTGTGGTTTTAGTGGGTTTAGAGAAATCATCTCCAAATATATTGTTTGGATATTGAATTTTCTTTTTAAAAGAAAAGTATACTTTAAATTCAAGAGGAACTGATTAAATGTAAAACATTAAAATTAAAAGAATTTCTAATGAATCCCAGGTTATATATCTTTATTATATTAATAAAAAAATACAAATTTACTCTTCCTCAGTCTAAAGGAGATAATAGTCATTTATTCTTTCCTCTATTTTTTATCTTTCCTTCCCTGACAATGCAATGTCCTTTACCACTGATATTTCTTTAGAATGAGCATGTAGGGAGGGGATCACTAAAGATTTGATATTCCTAGGATTTTATTTTTAGAGACAACTATATCTGTTGATGGTTGCCATGGATATTTCCAGGAGAAGTTAGCTCTTTAGGAAGCTGATGATCATCATTCATAATTGGGGAAGAAAAGGATTCAGAAAGATTTCCTTCTGACATAAAAAGACTCGTCTATTTTCCCTTAAAAGGGAACTTGAGCTCACCTTAGGTCCTCTTCTGCAGCCACTTACATCCAGAGGGATGCCTGAGAGGTTGTATAACCAGTTAGTTTACTTTATTCCAGTTGTTGCAATTTCTTTTAGAATAACACAATTGAAGGTGCCACCAAAACAAAGATCATCCCTTGGTAGCTATTTGACCTGTAAGAGGAGTTTTTCCATTATAGGTGCCCCTCTGTTCCAAGGAACTGGTAATGAGGGCAGGTCAATCAAGAGAGTTAACAACAGGGCTTCTTTTTGTGCACCAGCATCCCCCCTCAGAGAGCATGAGATCCTGCCAAAGTGTGCCAAGAGTGCAGCTAACCAAACTCCTAGGTTGTACTGGAACTATTCTATGCAACACTGATCCTTACAGGAATGCACTTCCGAATGATGTTGATAACCCTTCTAACAACAAAACAATTTCTTTTTTTAATTGCAAGTAGGGCTCTTGGTGTTTTTTACTTTTTTTGTATATATCACAGCACATGATTTTTCACTTTTTATTTTATTTTATTAGAATTAGCTTTTTTAAAATCCTAATAGTGACAAAGTTTGTAATCTCTAAATAACATGTGATTAGTCCAATCACTGCTCTTACACCTTGAAAAGCATCTTAATTTTTCCCAGTTTCATTGAGTCATCAGAGACTGAAGTTGCTTCTTGGTTTAAAATTTGGTCCTAAACACTGGTTAGCTGTAGAAGCAAAAGCACAGAGTGAATTTTCACAAAAGACAGGCATTTACAGAATGGTTGTTGCAGACATAAATAACATTAGTTGCAAAAAGTTGACGTTTTCCATTGTTGCTTAAGATAAAGGAGATTTTTGGTGACTCTGAATTTTTTATTTACCATTTCAGTTTAAAAGAACAATATCTAAGACTAAGGGGCAGTGATTGCTTTGCTCCTTAATGTTGCCCATATTGTAATTATTCACACTAATAAAAGCATATTTTCAACATATTAGTGGAATTAATTTTGTGGATCACACACATTAAAATATTCATATTGTGGGACTATTATAGCTGGTAACCAGCTGATATTGATTCTTATTCTACGAACGGTTGTGATGACAGTGGTGATAGCCATAGTGACACTAGGTTGGTGGTGATGTGAAGTAAATTAAAATTATATACTATATTGTGCCCAATTTATTAGAAATTATTTGATCAATGTTTCATTTCATTAAGATATCATAAAGATGTTTATAGTATTTTTTTACTTTATTTAAATCATAACTAACAATATTTTTAAAAACTTATTTTCATTGCTACAATGTCTAATATTCCAAAATCAGCCGACTACAGCTGTATATGTTTATAACTCTAAGTGTGACAGAGTGATTTTCCCTATTTTGAGCTTAAGATGGAAGTGAAAGAAAACTCAATGAATAATTATGAGCTATCTCTTTAATAATTACTTGCCTTTGATGTAATACAAGAATGAATGAGTGAAATAGATTTTCTCATTAAATATAAAACATTGATATGTTCTGTATGTTCCATGTTGTTGTTACAGTTAAAGATTCCCATTAAATCTAAATCATTTAGTCAAATGATTCCTTATCTGATAGGTAGATTGAGAGCATTTTCTTAATTCGTTACCTTGTATATAACTATACACTTGATAAAATAGACAAAGTTGAAGTATTCATTTCATTTGGCATTCAGCATGTGACTATGATTATTGTTTGACTGTGTCTATATTTGTTGGTGATGTGCTCAGGTGCTCCCACTACCGATTAATGTGTGTGCTGATATCCTAACAAAAACACATCTGATGTTAAAGGGAAAAAAAATTTTGTCTGAAAAAATAAAAACCTAATAAAATCTATTTCAAAATAAAAAATAAAATACTTGGAAATATGTCTTGTTTCTAACTATATGTTGCATGCCATGTTGGTGATTTGCTAATGTGTTCTTCTTTTCTGTTCTACCCAAATCTCTCTGGAAAAAACTAATGAACAAATACAAATTCTTGGGCTAAAGGTTGTATAAATTGAGCTGAAATACATGAGAATTGAATTTCAAAATGCTTGTAAATCTGTCTTGAGTTTTACTCTGTGAACATATGTCTTGGTTTTGTGACAGTAAACAAGATGTATCTCGATAATTTATGCAAATTGTGCTGTTTAAAGGCTGTTGCCTCAGCCTTACTAATAAATATTGAAAATATCAACCTTGACTTCTTGTGGTTAACTTGATAAACTGATATTTAATATATAAATGCAATATTTTGGAACATTTTCTGTAAAAGTATATCATCAATACATTTACTCACCCAGTTTAAAACATATTTGAAACACAGCATAGATACAGAAAACAATTAAATGTATAGCTTGATAAATTATTATATGTAAGATACTCTTGTAATCACCACTCAGATCAAGAAATTGAACTCAGCCAACCATCTCATAAGACCTCAATTTAATCCATTCCTATCACAAGTCCCTCCAACCTCTTAATGCAGCCACTATCTTGATATTTATGATAATTATTTCCTAGTTTATAGCTGACACCTCCCTGGTAAACCCTAGTCTAGTTTTCCTGTGTGTGTTTGTTTTAATGTTGTCTAAGCCTCTTTTAATCCACATATTCTCCTCCTCACCCTTTCATTTTCAGTGAGTCTTATTTTTTGAAGAAACTTGCTCTTTCTACCTGTGGTGTTCCTTGAAATCTGTATTTTGCTGACTGCATACTCAGAATGCAGCTAATGAGTTCCCCTGCCTCAGTATTGCCTGTCACTTGGTCTTTTGCTCTACAGATTTGGCCTGATTCACAGGTTGGTATTGTATTCCTCCATTAAGAGACACAAAATGTCTAGCTGTCTCATTTTTTTATGTTCATGGCCACTGTTGCTCAATGCCTAGAATAGATCCATTAATTAAGTAGATATTACAAAATGGTGATATTCTATCAATCATCAGTTCTACGTGGAATACTTTTAAAACAGATAAATTTTCCGTCAACCAATATTTGATTACCCAGTAGTATAGTTGGTATAAAAAGTTGGGATAATGTCAGAGAAAGTTGGACACTTTTCCTCTATCTACTTACCATTTTTTGAAATAATATATAGATTATTTAGTAAGAAATAAACTCCCAACATTTGATTATTTGAAAAAAAAAAAACAATAAAATTAACAAACCTGTGGCAAAGGAGAAAGAAGGCCAAATTCCCTTATCAGGTTTGAGAAATTAATACAATTGCCAATATCCAAAGCCAAAACTTAACAAATCCAATCTAGCAATGTGTAAAGGTGGTAAGAATCAAGACCAAGTTGAATTACCCAAGTTACACAAGATTATCTCAATGTTGGAAAACAAATTAATGAAACCCAGTACATTGACAGTATATTAAAGTATAAAATCATAAGAGGCTGGAAAATTTTTGAAAAAATTCAAAATCCATTCATAACAAAAACTTTATAGTACATTTGGAGTGGAAACCTATACTCTTTAAATCTGATTAATATTACCTACTAGGGGGAAAAAACAACAGAAAAACTTGCTGGTAAAAGGATTGAGGGCTTTCTTTTGCAACCAGAAAAAAAGCAAGTATGCCTATTACCATCATTGTTTTCAACACATTTATCAGAGTTTCTAGCCATTGTGTCAAGGCCAGAAATAAATATAAATAAAAGATTAAGAAGTAAAAGAAAAGAAATATAATTGCTTGTATATTTTATGTCTTTGTGTATAGAAAATCCAAAACAATCAACAATTTGTTTTAAAATAGTATATGAGAATTTGTCGTTTACTAAATATAAAAACTACAAAATACAAAACTAAATTTCTTCTCTGAATGTGAATAAGAAATAGTTGAAAAATAAAAATTTCAAGACAATGTTTATTAGCATCAAAAGTATCAAAACCTAGGAATAAATTAACAAAGAAGTTCAAGACTTTCTATAAAGAATATAAAATTTTATCAAGATATTAAGTAAGACCTAAATGCAGTGTTCATTGATTGAGAAATCTAATATTGTAGTGGTTGTGCAAAGTGCTATGGCCCCAGAAAACCTCAGCATATTGTCTGTGGATTCCAAAGAAAATCCAGAGGACTTTCTTGGGTTAATTAGGACTTACGTGTGCACTGGTGATGGCTTACTAGTGAAGTTTACCACCACACCAGCTACCACCATTGAAGTTGTCCTGCTAAGTCCCATCTGGCCTGCAGATAGGCCACACCAGTGGTGGCTGGCTGATGTTACGTTTTGCCACCACTCAGACTTTCCCAACACAAGGTTTTATAGAGTACAGAAAACAGAAAAAAACAGGGCATGCAAGATGAGGGGGACATGCCTTGCAGAAGGTGTGTGAGCTCAAAACACTGGCTGTTTACAATCCAGCTCACATCTAGAAGCAGTTTCTCTTTGGCCTTTCTTAGACCAAGTTACTGGCCAGGTTCCCAAGGTCTCACAGTTTGCTTACAGATGATCTTCACTATATTTCCCACAGGGTTGGAGGGGGAGTTAGCATATGGGAAAGGGCCTATGTTCCTATTTACCATGTAGTAGTGATATTTAATTCTTCCTAAATTATAAATCCATTGATTCTATGCAATTAAAATTTTAAATGTGTGTAACTTGATAAACTGATTATAAAATTTATATTGAAGTACAGAGGGCCAAAAAAGTCAGAGTACACTTGAAAAGAAAGAACAAGATATGAGAATATTTTCTACCAGATATTAAGACTTTATAAAGGGACAGAAACTAAGAGAGTATATACTGATGCAGGATAGATAAATTGAACAATGGAACAAAATAGCAGATTCAAACATGAATGGATATTTCCTATATGTGTAACAGAAGATAAAATGGATCTGCAACAAAGCATAAACTTTCAATTAAATAGCATCAATCAATTGACTAACCACTTGAAAAAAATAATATTGGACCCTATCTCTCACAGTTTGCAAATATAAATTCTGTATAATTTGAAAAAAAATTAATAAAACATTTAGAAGATTATATTAAAAAATAGCTTCATAAACGGGAGAGGAAAAGATTTCTTAAACAAAACGTACTAAACAAAAGGAAAAATTGGTAAATTCAACTACATAAAAATCAATGTTGTGGTTGGACCAACCCTTGTGCTTCTTATTTTTTCAAGATGCCCTTTAGCAATAACCATCAGGAAACCTTGAAAAGATATAGGTTTATTGCTTACGAGATATGGAAATTATACAACACACCTAGGGCCACACAGAGAAGTCCTGGATAGAGAGCGTGCACATGGGCTAGGGTTCTGCTTTAACTGGGGTCAGAGTGGGGCCTAGGGTTTCACCGGCTCACTCTTCATTGGTGAATTTAAAACAGAAGGGCAGGAATTTAAAGTTCAGGAACAAACAAACAAGTAGCCCAAAAAGTCAGTTATTGAAATCAACTCTAAAGGTAGCCTGGCTCTTTAGTCCTATAGCTGGCAAAATGTTTATTTCGGTCTTTGAAATGGATGCCTCTGAAGTCAAAACTTAAATCATAAACTTGCATTATAAAAAAAATGTCTATTGCATTGTAAAAAACTGCATCTATGCATTATATTTTACAGTTTGAAAAATTTTTTAAGAGCAAGAATAAGTAGTAGTTAACGGCAATTATGCTTTTTGAAAAAGAGACTGAAAATGTGTTTGGCAAAACATGGTTAATTACAATGTGTAGACTATTTCCATGAAATGATGGGGACTGAAATCCATTTTGACAAATGGACTCAACAAGTATTTGATTATTTTTAGATATTTGGATTTTATCAAGGGCAGACTGAAACTCTCAGGCACAAGCTGACACTTCAATGTATAGGTGGAATGTCTTCATTTTGGAACTTAAGCTTTTGAAAGGTTTTGAAAACCTTTCAGTGATGCAATCAGGCATGCCCACCCAGGTTATTAAAGATAATCTCCTTACTTAAAATCAACTGATTAGAAATGTTAATTATCTCTACAGAATACAGTCATACCTTGTTTTATTGCACTTCACTTTATTGTGCTTCAAAGATGTTGAGTATTTTACAAATTGAGGGCAAGACTCACCACCAGCAAAAAGATTACAACTCGCTTCCTTGCCATGGTCTGGAATGGAACCCACAGTATTTCTGAGATATGCCTGCACCATCACAGCAATGCCTCAGGTAGTGTTTGAGTGGATAACTGTGTACTACAGCCTAGCTAAGTTGACATATAAAACTGACACGTAAAATTGTATGAAGGAGAAATATAAAGTTTTTTCTTGGTTGGTTACTTGATTGGTTACCAGGAGATCATGGTTCGATTCCTGGTCAGGGCACATGCCCAGGTTGAAGGCTCCATCCCCATTAGGGGGCATTGCAGGAGGCAACTAATCAATAACTTCCTCTCATCACTGATGTTTCTATCGCTCTCTCCCTCTCCCTTCCTCTCTCTGAAATCAATAAAGATATATTAAAAACAAAAAACTACTACCCTAATGAAACAAATAAAAAGAAAAGGAGATTAGTACAGATGTAGACAGATTGTATGTTTGACGTGAAGAGGTTAAGAGAGTTTCATTCTGATGGTTATGATTTTCTCAGCAAAATATGAAATGAGGTCATCTGCTTAGATTGAAAAGGAATTGAATAAGGGTTAGATATTTGTAGAGAGTAAAGGAGCTTTAAAATAGTCCTGAAGAGAAGTGGGAGAGCAAGCAAGCAGGAAGAGTAAGATGCTGGCACTATATTGAGGGGCCTTTGGAGCTTAGTGACTATACATAGTGATACCACTCTGCCTTGTCATATGACTTTCCCCAGCTTTGTCTTGATTTATATGTAAGAGCAGAGAACAAACAGGGTAAATTTTAATTAGACAGAGTCTTACCAGATAGAGTAGACAAAAAGACAGATGTGAAAGGGAGTTCAGATCTCAAGACAAATCGGCTAGACCATAGGATGTGTAATTGTTTAAAATGGAAGTAAAAAAATAAAGGTAAAGACTGATGGACTAGGAAAAAGAAACACAAATCAATTAAATAAGGACACAAAATAACAAATTTTCCTGAGCAAATCAGAAAAATTACAGTGGACTGTGAAAGAAATCTTACAAGGGGACTAGAGCTTACCAGTTGAACCAAGAGAAAAAGAATTAAGGTTAAGAAATATTATAAATAAGTAAAGTGTTGTGGAAATGTGTTGCTTATTTCAGAAATGCTAAGAAACTCTATTACCCAAGCAGAGTTTACAATAATAAAGAAGAACTGAAAAGAGGTTTATAAGTTATTAGTATCAAATTGCATAAACTACCATAAATTCTCTTTTTTGTATAATAATATTGCTATAAATTGTGTTATAATTCAGGAAAGGCAATATCTGAGTCCATCTTTTTTTAAAATCAATGGAAAATTTGTAAATAAAATATATCTAGACATACTTAAGAGTCTATAATTCATAGTACAGTTTGATATCCAGTAAAGTGATCCCTCCCACTCTGTTCTTTTTCAAGATGGCTGCAGCTATTCGGGGTCTTTTTTGGTTCCATATAAATTTTTGGAATATTTGTTCTAGCTCTGTGAAATATGCTGTTGATATTTTAATAAGAATTGCATTGAATCTATAAATTTCTTTGGGTAGTACGGACATTTTAATGATATTAATTCATCCAATCCATTAACATGGTATATTCTTCCACTTGTTTGTATCTTCCTCTATTTCTTTTTTCAGCGTCCTGTAGTTTTTCATATACAGGTCTTTTACATCTTTGGTTAAGTTTATTCCTAGGTATCTTATTTTTTTAGTAGCAATGGTAAATGGTATTGCTTTTCTAGTTTTTCTTTCTGAGAGTTCATTGTTGGTGTATAAAAATGCCATCGATTTCTGGATGTTAATTTTGTATCAGCTACTTTGCCAAATTCATTTATCAAATCTAGTAGTACTTTGATGGTACACTGCTGGTGGGAATGCAGACTGGTGCAGCCACTATGGAAAACAGTATGGAGTTTCCTCAAAAAATTAAAAATGGAACTACCATTAAACCCAGTGACCTCACTTCTAGGAATATATCCTAAGAATCATGAAACACTAATCAGAAAGAATATATGCAATCCTATGTTCATAGCAGCACAATTTACAATAGCTAAATCTGGAAACAGCCGAAGTGCCCATCAGTAAATAAGTGGATAAAAAAGCTGTGGGACATTTACACCATGGAATACTACGCAGCTGTAAAGAAGAAGGATCTCTTACCATTTGGGACAATATGGAAGGACCTGGAGAGTATTATGCTAAGCGAAATAAGCCAGGCAGAGAAAGACAAATATCACATGATCTCACTTATATGTGGAATCTAAAGAACTTAATAAACTGATGAACAGAATAGATTCAGTGACATGGAGGCATGGATCAGACTGAACAATCTCAGAGGGAAGGGGGAATGGGTGGGGAGGAGAAATTAACCTAAGAATTTATATGCATATGTGCATAACTCAAGGACACAGACAATGGTGTCGTGAAGGACTGAGGAGGGAGATTTGGCAGGATTGAAGGGGTCAATGGGGAGAAAAAGGGACATCTGTAATATTTTGAACAATAAAAAAAAAGAGTTTATACTTCAGAATACATTTCAAAAAAATGAGATTACCATTTTCTTTAATATACATAAAGTTGCACCTAAAAGTCAAAAAAAGATTACTGAGCCCTAGCCAGTTTGGCTCAGTGGTTAGGGTGTCAGCCTACAGACTGAAGGTTCCCAGATCCTATTCCAGCTAAGGGCATATACCTTGGGTTCCAGGTTCTATTCTGATTGCAGGTTTGATCCCTGGCCCCAGTCAGGGTGCATGCAGGAGACAACCAACCGATGTGTCTCTCTCACATTGATGTTTCTCTCTCTCCCCACACCTTCCACTCTGTCTGAAAAAGCAATGGAAAAAATATTCTCTGCTGAGGATTAAAAAAATAAATAAATAAAAAGGAGAGCTGAGCCAGAGACAATAACTGATTAGCAAAATTGATCAATTTTTTTTTTTATTCCCTGTATAATACTTTACCAAGCTCACACTGACCTCAAGATGTACAGATGACATTTCTGCTTTCAATGAAGAAAAGTTTATTTTGTGGGGGTCAGCTTTATTCTGAGCTTTTATCACCTTATAATCTCTGTGCTGTCATCTGAGTGATGAAAATACTTGCACTGACAAAGAATCTGCGAAAAAAAGTTTAAAGAAAATCAGTGTGAAATGTTGATTAGCTAGTGCCTCAGAAATAATCTCAAGTCTAGAAGCTAAAATGGAAAAAACCCTGAAAGTGAGCTGTTGTCACAAAAGTGAACAAAAGCATATTAAAATGTTAAATAAGATCTTAGAATTGAGGGTGGAAAATTTACAAGCTCATCTCTAGAAAGTACATAATAATCAAAAAATTATCCAAGGGTAGAATAGGTTAGTTAACACTTTCCAAATGATATTTACTATCAAATATGTGAGCAAATAACTGGAACAAATTAGTAACTTGGGAATTTTCAAACTGCAACCCTTTTTCACAGTTTTCAGCATTACCACAACTTTCTTAAATTGCATTTTAAATTATCCTTTACTAAGAAGCAAATGCAAGAGTTGTTTAGAGCCATCATTAAGACAAACTAAATGAAGAGTTGAGTTATTTTAAGAAATATGAATCTCATGTGGGTAAGCACAATATTTTCAAATAACATTATTTTACATACAAAAGACTATGATTTAGTGGAAAAAACACTGGACAGGCAGGATAACAGGATTCTAACCACAGTTTTACCACTAATTTGTGCTATAAAGTAACACTACCTCCCTTCCCAAGACCTCAGCTTTCCTGACTAAAGGACTACACTATTGCATTTCTTTTTTTTCTTTTTTTTTAATTTTTATTTTTGTTTAAAGTATTACAGATGTCCCTTTTTCTCCCCAATGACCAGTTCCCCCCCCCATTCCTTCCCCCTCCCCAGTCACTCTCCCCACCATTGTCCATGTCCTTGGGTTGTGCGTATATGCGTATAAATTCTTTGGTTACTCTCTCCCTCTCTACTCCCCCTCCCCCCTCCATCCCTCTGACATTCGTCAGTTTCAACTATGCTTCCATGTCATTGAATCTATTCTGCTCATCAGTTTATTAAGCATTTCTTAAACAAAAATTTTATGTTGACTAATTTGCTGCCTGTTTTATGGAATCTCCCCACAAGTCACTATAATTAGCTAAATTTTAAAAAAAGATTGTATGCTCAGTATAAGTCAATATCTGAATCAAATATGTATAATAAATAAAATAAGGTTCACTTTCTGTAGCACTTACCGTGCTTCTGGTAGAATTCTATGTTGATACATAATTGTGGTATTTGACATTTTCTTCATGACTTGTTTATACAGGGTGTCCCAAAAAAATGTATACACAATTTAACAGCTGATAGTTCAATTTTGAAAATGAAATGTTTTAATAAACACTGCCTTTATAATTACTCAAAGTGTGCATACATTTTGGGGGACACTCTGTATAATTTTCATAAATCTTGGTTTCTAGATTATAAGCACAATTGAAAGGTATTGGGACACATAAAAGAAAGCAATAAACATAAATATCATCTAATATTTGCTCATGATCAAGAAATACCAGTATCGTGACTGTGGACATTCCATTTGTATGCCCAAAATATCAGCTCTGGAATAGTCAGTGACAAAGGTGGCCAATGTCAACTGGTCAAATCATTTTCTCTATTTCATTGTTCAATGACTCTTTTTTGATGGATGTTTTTCCCCCAGAGGTCTGCATGCTATTCCAGACCTTGTTGTCTTTGATCTTCCAGTCTTTGCCTGTCCCATGTTCCTGTCCAGGCTAATACGCCATTAGCAAATGTCTGGAAATATTCATGAATTCTCCCCGTTAGGTCACTTTTTCCCCCCACAAAGACCAACTTCTCCATTTGTACATCTACCCACTGGATGGATTTTCTTTCCCTATTATTCCACTGTTAATGCTATCTGCTGAATCAATACAATAGCACGACTTGATGCTCTCCATTGTATCAATCAATGCTGCTGTCCACTGTTATCCAGTTTCAGTTTGGACTCATATACTGAGTCTACCCATCCATAAATCAAACTTGGGCTTTTCCTCTTTCGTCAGCTGGTCATGGGGAATTTACTCACAAAGGGGAACTAGTATGGCCATTGTAGGTGACATGGAGCCTGGGCCATCTGCTTGTGCAGCTTGCCTGTACCCTCTGTTGTCGTTTAGACTTAATCTCAAACGTACAATTTCTAACTGATGATGGACCGCTGCTGAGCCTTCTGACTTTATAACACTGTGGATCTAAGGGAACTCATCTCATTATGGGTAGTTACAGACATGTGGTCACTTGGTTCCCCATAGTTAAGTTTCTATAGCAGGGCCAAGTATCATGCCAGCAGGTGATTCTTAAATGAAGTATAATTCTCCACTGCAGCTGGCTGGCATGGCTTTGTTTCAGAAACCAAGTAGCATGCATTATGATTCTCCCACTGGGATTTGCTATAAACTTGCATTCCATATTTTCCCACCACTGACACTTTCAATAATATGGAGCCTACCAGATGATATGGCCCAAGTGGTCGTCCTGTTTGTACTACAGTCTGACCAGCTGCAGAGCTCTTTTCCACTCTGGGACTCATTCAAAGTTGAAAGCCTTCCATATCACTGAACTTAAGGAAAATAAAAGTACTTCTGTATGTAGAATGTGTTCCAGCCAGGGCTCAAAAAGGTTTTCCAGGGTTAGTTTTACCTGTAAACTATAGGATCAAAAACTTGGTTGACTAAACCAAGTTATCCTTTCTCATAGAGTTCACAATCTATAAAGTAATGCTGAAAAAGTATATTGGTGAGAGTGATAATTATGATTTATATGAACTATATATTTGGTCTTCAACCCAGTGCCTGGCATAGAGCTCTTAAAACCCTTGGAATTTCCTAAGTGATGGAGAGATAAGGTGTCTTTTGCTATATTAATAAAATTACTTTCAGAAAGTACCTGAGTATTAGTGGAGACATTATATGATTAGAGAATCGCAACTTCCAATCACATCCCCTGAGTAAACACCAACCAAGATGGCCTTACTGTTCCCCTCAGCTTGGCTGAACTTTAGACAGGTTTGTTTCAGCCTCTAAGGCCCTGACACCCCTTTCCTTAGAGCATTTATTACAGAAAACATGTAATTATAATTTTTTTCTTTGCCTTTTGAGATGTAAGTCCTTTAAAGGACCCTGGACTGTTTCCCTACTCAGGAGAGCCTTTCTAAAGGACCTCAGATCCATCCTTTCCAGCTTTCATGGTCAGGGAAGATCGTGCACCATTTCGCAGTCTCTGTGGGAGGACAGGAGCCTAACTTCCATGGGCACCAATTAGAGAATGCAGATGACCTAATAGCAGAGAAAAGCATTTACTAACTCAGGGGTAAGTCAATGTGCCAGACACATGCTATTGATCCTATTGATCAACTCCCTGCCTCCTCTTCCCCCATTTTCCAGCACTTTTCCAATAACTCACCCAGAATGTAAAAACCCTCCTGGGCCCTTTATTTCCATGGAGTTGAGCTCAGATGGAATTCTGGCCTCTCCCCTTTATTTCAATACCTTTGAATAAAGTCTTCATGTGCAATTTTTGCTCAACCACTTCTCTGAGAATTGTAGCTCTTCAGACTTCTCTGACACTGAGAACTTACAGAGGGGAGGCTGTCCCTCCTCAATAAGAGCTAGCACTTCCTCCATGCAAGAAGAGGCTGCTAGACAACAGGTGCCCCTCTCAAGCATCCCCTCACCCCATCCTCTCTCCCAGGCTAATAACTGTAATTAAATTCCTGATTAGGGAAGAAAAAGATTATACACTGAGTAAGCCGCAAGAATGAGCTACCATGTACCAAAAAATTCACAAGGATGCAAAATAGAGCATAGGCAATACAGTTGATAGTTTTGTAATAACTATGTACAGTGCCAGGTGGGTACTAGACTTATTGGGGAATCATTTCATAAGTTATATAAATGTTTAAACACTGTGCTATACACCAGAAACCAATATAATATTGAAAGTCAACTGTAATTGGAAAAACTCCCACAAAAATAATGATCAATGATTTAATCAATTGTGCCTCTGTAGTGAAGTCTCCATAAAAACCCAAAAGGATGTGTTCAGAGAGTTTCTAGGTTGGTGAGCCTGTAGAGATTTGTGGAAACTGGCACATCTGGAGGGAACATGGATGCTTCCCAATCTTTCCTCACACTTTGCCTTATGCATTTCTTTCATTTGGCCATTCCTAAGTCATTTACTTTTAAAATAAACCAGTGATGTAGTGAGTAAACAGGTTTTTTGAGTTCTGTGGGTCGTTCTAATAAATTAATTAAACCCGAGGAGGGAGTGCTTGGAACCTCTGATCTACAGCTGATGGGTCATAAACATAGGTGACAACTTGGGCTTGCGATTTGCATCTGAAGTTTGGGGGGGGGGGTGAAGGGAGGGGAATTTTGTAGGACTGAGCCCTTAACCCAGGGAATTTGGATAGATAGGGACAGAATGAGATGAATATAGGACATCCAGTTGGTGTTCAGAGAATTTCCTTAAGGTAGGAAACACCCTTCTTCCACATGTTGGAATTGGGGCATTCAGAACACCAAATTGTGAGGTTCCAAATAACAGAGATCTGTTTTTATTTATTTTTATTTTTTTATTATTATTTTTTAAAATTTATCTTTATTGTTGAGAGTATTACAGGTATCCCATTTTCCGGCCCCAATTGACCCCCTCCACTTCGCTCTCACCCCCGCCCCAGGCCTTCACCCTGTTATTAACTGTGTCCATGGGTTATGCATATAACTTCTTTGGTTAATTGTTGGGAGCCGGTGATGTGTCTGGACATGGTCCACACCACCTGAGGGTCTGGAGTCAGAGACTCGACCCTCCCCACAATTATCCTTGATATTGAGAGCCCGCTACGTGTCTGGACATAGTCCACGTAGCCTGAGGGCCTGGAGCCAGGGACTCAACCCGCCCCGCAGGTTCCTGTGGGGAGCTGAAATGAAGATAGTTACAAAGGTCTGAGCTCATGCAGGAGGCAGGATGTTTACGCTGAAAGTGTGTTTGTGCAGCCTTGAAAGAACTACTTTGTATCACCCTCACTTCCTTACCAGTTGTTTGTTACTCACTACATAATAAAGGCGTTGAAGCCATTTGAGGCTGCCACACCTCATTGGAGGGCAGCCTTCCTGATCCCATAACTGTGTTTGTCTCTAATTCCCACCACTTCAACTCAGGTTTGTTCGTCTTTCAGGCTGGTTCCTGACAGTTAATCTCTTCCCACCCTCTACCCCCCCTTCCCTCTTTCCTCTGAAATATGATCATCTGTTGCATGCGTCAACATCTCTGGATCTATTTAGTTCGTCAGATTCTTTTGTTCATTAGCTTCTTCTTAAAGAAGGCCCTTCAACTTTTCCTATAGTGCTGGTCTGGTGGTGATGAACTCCTTAAGCTTATTCTTATCTGTGAAATTCTTTATTTGACCTTCAATTCTAAGTGATAGCTTTGCTGGGTAGAGCAATCTTGGTTGTAGTTCCATGTTTTTCATCACTTTAAATATTTCTTTCCACTCTCTTCTGGCCTGCAAAGTTTCTATGAGAAATCAGCTGACAGTCGTATGGCTGCTCCCTTGTAGGTAACTAACTGCTTTCCTCTTGCTGCTTTTAAGGTTCTCTGTCTTTAACCTTTGGCATTTTAATTATGATGTGTCTTGGTGTGGGCCTCTTTGGGTTCCTCTTGTTTGGGGCCCTCTGTGCTTCCTGGACTTGTAAGACTATTTCTTTCCCCAGGTAGGGGAAGTTTTCTGTAATTATTTTTTCAAATAGGTTTTCAATTCCTTGGTCTCTTTCTTCCCCTTCTAGTACCCCAATAATATGAATGTTGGGCTTCTTGAAGTTGTCCCAGAGGCTCCTTATGCTATTTTCATATTTCTGGATTCTTTTTTCTTTTTGCTCTTCTGGTTGGGTGTTTTTTATTTCTTCATGTTCCAAATTGCTGATTTGATTCTCAGCATCCTCTACTCTACTGTTGATTCCATGTAAATTATTCTTCATTTCAGTTCCTGTAGCCTTCATTTCAAATTGGTACTTTATTATGTTATTGATTTTCTCAGTTTTTCCCTAATAGTGTGCTTCAACATCCTTATAAACAAAATTCTGAACTCTGTATCTGTTAGCTTGCTTGGATCTATTTCATTTAGTTCCTCTTCTAGAGATTTCTTCTGTTCTTTCCTTTGTGACATGTTTCTTTGCCTCCCCATTTTGGCTGCTTCCAGATGTTTGTTTCTATGTATTAGGTAGAGCTGCTATGTCTCCTGGAATTGGTAGAGTGTCTTTGTGAAGTAGGTGTCCTGTAGGGTCCAGTGCCTCATCCTCCCCAGTCACCTGAGCTGGACCTTCTAGGTGCTCCCCTGTGTGGACTGTGTGCACTGTCCTGTTGTAGTTGAGCCTTGGTTGCTGTTGGCATCCCTAGGAGGAACTGACCCCCAGGCCAATCAGCTGTGAGGACCAGCTGCAACTACAGCCAAAGAGCTGCTGTGCTGGAGACACCCCTATGGATCAGGATTTACTTCAGTGGAGCTTTGGTGTTCACCAAGTACGCCCCTGAGTATGTGTCACTTGTGGATGTGGTAGGGTTGTAATCCAGGGTGGTCGAGTCTGACCACCAGGTGCACTGTCTCTGGGGCCTCTGGGGTGGTGCACAGTCAGCCTCTGCCAGTGCCTTGCCCAGGACCACCCAGCATGAGCTACACAGCAAACCGTAGTTAGCTGCTACTTGTGCTGGGCTTGGCGTTGTCCAGGAGAGGCCAAGCTATGAGCCAATGCAGGCTGCTGCTAGTGCCAGGCCTGGGGCCACTTATCAAGCCTTATGGGGCCTGTTGCTGCTTGTTTGAGGGAATTTAGGAAAGTTCTAAGCATGAGGCTCGAGAGGCCACTTGCGCAGAAAAGCCCCTGGAAATGGCCTGGATCAGCTGCAGGTGGGGAGGGGCGGGGCCTCTGGGAATCACAGGGTGGGGCCAACGGTGCGAGTCAGGTGCTAGAGATTTAAATATGGCGCGTGCCTGCTGGCTGTGTGTGGGGAGGACTCGCCAAAGGAGCAATGGCCTCTGCTGGCCCTTCTGCCTCGAGAAAGCTGCCCTTCCAGCTCTCAGCCCGATTCCAGGCAGGTTAGTTCCCCCCCGAGTGTCCCGGGTCCTTTCAGGCTGCTGCCCGGCGCTGGGCTCAGAGGGAGTGTGTCCGAGTGAGTCCATGCGCAGCCTCCCGCAGCCTCCACGACCCTCAGCCACAGTCCTGCTGGTTTCACAGCCCGGAGTTGTGGGGTCTTCTCTTTGTGGCCCTGGAGCCCTGGGATGGGGGCCTCCTATGAGGCTGGGACCCCTCCCTCCTCTGGGAAAGCCCTACCTCGAGATTCCCTCCAGTTTAAACCGCAGCACTGGGTGTGGGCCCACAGCCGCATCTCCGCGATTCAGCCCCGATCCGCCCTCGTCTCCATCCCTCCTCCTAGTCTCGGTGCTCCTTCAGGTCCCTGGTTGTGGGGCTTCCGTTCGGCCAGATCTCAGGAGGCTCTGAGTGACGGTGGTTCTGTGTTTTAGTTGTGATTTTGATGTGGTTGCGGGGAGCGGCGGGTGCAGCTGTTACCCAGGCCGCTGTCCTGTTTCTCCGCCCTGTTTTTAAAAGTAACAGTGAGACGTGGGAAGTGCTTACACACAAATCCTTCTCCGTATTCATGAAATTCACTTTATTGAATAGAGCGGGAAGTTTGGCAGTGGGTGGAGGGAAGAAAAATGTAGAAAAGTACACACCTCATTAAGTAGAAGAAAATAAACAATATTCAATATTTTTGCATTGTTAGAATCAGATAAAAATCTCTGCATAGCCACATCATATTAAGTATTGTCAGGGAAAGAATTAGTAGCCGGGGAGTGATACCTCTTACAGAAGTAACCTCTGAAGTCTAGCAGCTGCTATTTTGCATTAGAATTGTTCCCATCGCATGTTTTCTTTTTCTTCTCCTTGTCCAGGAAGCTCATTAAAAGCCATAATTTCCAAGGTACAACTTGATCAGTATATGTGGATGACTTGGTGCATTGTAACTAGAAAGTTTTTAACAATCATTGAGTAATAAATAAGCTTTGCTGAAACCTTGTGTCATCTCATTATCAAGTACAATAGGCAAGAGTCTTTCATTTCTTTGTTAGGATTAGTCTTTCAATATTCAATTTTTAAAGATATGTTTTTTTAAAAAACAGAAATTTTTTTTCAAATTATATTGGTTTATAGAATATCATGGTTCTCTAAATTCAGAGAACTTTAAATTAGGAAATGTTCCCTTCCCCATCCCCACATTCATGGGTAACCCTGCTAATTATTAGCATGTAGAGTAAATTAAGGAAGCCGTTATGAGCGTACATGTTAATAGAGTGATAATTGGATACCAATGGGTGAAAATTAAATAGGAAATGTCAAGGTGTGTTCAGAGAAGTTTCATTAGAGAAAAAAATAGGAAAATGCTGAGGAGCTGAGAAGCATTTACTTAACTATTTAATACCAAATGGCTTTTTAAAATTAATTTCTTCTTGTCATAAAAATGTTGATAAGCAGTAAAATCTACATTTGAACTGATGAAACTTGACCAAAAAAACCAAAAAAAATGTATTTCATATTAATGGTAGATTAAATATATATTTCATTTTTATATATTCATTTTTAACATTGAAATTGAAATAATATAAAATTTTTATGAAAGTTGTGTTGACATACTAAATTAATTACCCCATCATTTTGAAAAGTGTCAGGATGAAAGTAGAAGTATTAAGATGTATTCCATGTAAAACTCATTTTAAATATTTCTCTAAGAGGATTTTAAAAACACACTCTTTTAGGAATGCCCATTCTATGTGTAATGTCTATATCTACAAATACGATATGTTGAGCATCGGTTGGCTTACACACTTGTCCAGCATCCTGCCTCAGGTGGGTTGTCTGAGATGTGGTGGGAGTTGCCTGTAACCTGGACACTTAATGCCCCAGCAGCACTGACTTTTCAGATCTCAAATGGCAGCTATTCACTTGGCTCTCTGTGGGTCCAGGGGCAACTTGCACACCTGGCCTCACAGTCACTGGACAGATTCTTTCCTGTGGAACATTTGCAATTCTCAAGTTAGAATTTTTTTTCTCACTTTTACTCTATTTAGAGATTTTTATGTTTAGTTATTCATTCATTTATTTACACTTATTGGCCAATATTTGTAGAATTGCATTTGTTTCCTCACTTGTATAAATCATTTCTTTTTCCACAATAACTAAGGAACAGGTTAATCATTGCCTTTGCTCTACAGTCCTTTGGCCACAAGGTGGTGGTATAACTCTTTGAGGTAAAAAACAAAAACCAAACACCTTTCAAAAGTGGTTATTTTATTTCAAGATTTATAAAAACAACTATAAAACATGGGTTCAGCTTATTTTGTTTCATAGTTTAATTTCTCCATAGCTTTAACAACTGTAAATATTTTTCTATTGTGAATTAATTTCTTAAACTACTATATAAATTACAAGAATGAAATCACTCTGATAATGATGATAAGCAATAATCACAGCTAATACTACGTAAGCTTTTATTTTATGCCAGACACTGTGCTAGGTGTTTTACATACACTGATTCAATGTGCACTGCCCATCGTTACTTAAATACAAGCATTGTTATCCTCTTTTCAGAAGAAAAAACTAAAGTTTAGGTTAGCAGTGATTCTTATATAATTTTTAATAATATTTCCTATATTAGGTTTTTTAGTTGAATTAGAATTGTGTTTCATGATTGAACAGGAATAATTTACAGAGAGTACATATTTTGAAAAAATGAATTCTTCAGACTCCTTACCTAAAGATTCTAATTCAGCAGATTTGGAATGGGAACATAGGAAACCATACTATTTTGAACAAATGAGCCTTATGATTCTTATCATCAACCACATTTAAAAATGATTGATTGTTGTAGTTGGGCTTAACTGCCTGCTTATAATAATGTTTAAAATCACTTATTTCTAAAACAAACTTTTACTTCAAGATTTAAAAATAAAGATTATAAAAATCAAAATAATGTTCATTCAGGCTCTTCAATACTGCTTTTATTTTTACTTTAAATAATTTTTTGTTTTTCAATTACAGTTGACATACAACTGACATACAGTTTCAGGTGTTCAACCCTGTGATTAGACATTATATCACTTTCTAAGTGATCGTCCTGATAAACCTAGTACCCATCTGACACCATACATAGTTATTACAATATTATTGACCGTTTCCTATGCTGCACTTTACATCCCCTTGACTATTCTGTAACTACCAATTTATACTTTTATAACTTCACCCTTTTCATCCAACCCCTCAACTTCCCTCCCGTCTGCCAACCATCACAATATTCTCTGTCTCTGAGTTTTTTTCTGATCTGTTTGTTCGCTTATTTTGTTTCTTTGATTCAATTGTTGATAGATATGTGTTTATTTCCATTTTATTATTCATATTTTTATTTTTTTCTTCTCCTTAAAAAAAGATCCTTTAACATTTATGTAATATTTATTTGGTGGTAATGAACTCCTTTAGATTTTTCTTATCTGGGAAGCTCTTTATATGTCCTTCTATTTAAATGATTTCTTTGCTGGGTAGAGTAATCCTGGTCATAGGTCCTTACTTTTCATTACTTTGAATATTTCTTGCCACTCCCTTTTGGCCTGCAAAGTTTCTGTTAAGAAATCAGATGACAGTCTTGTGGGAGCTCCTTGTAGGTAACTAACTGCTTTTCTCTTGCTGCTTTAAAGATTCTCTGTCCTTTTCCTTTGGCATTTTAATTATGATGTGTCTTAGTGTGGGCCTCTTTGGGTTCATCTTGTTTGAGGCTCTCTGCACTTCCTGGATTTGCATGTCTATTTCCTCACCAGGTTAAGGAAATTTTCCGTAATTATTTTCTTACACTGGTTTTTAATTCTTTGTTCTCTCTCTTCTTCCAGCATCCACATGATGCAAATGTTGATAGGCTTGAAGTTGTCCCAGAGGTTCCTCAAACTATCCTCATCTTTTGGATTCCTTTTTCTTTTTGCTGCTCTGATTGGAGGTTTTCTGCTTCTTCTTTTTTTTACCTCAGATCCTCTGCTTCATCCACTCCTCTGTCAACTCCCTGTAATGTATTCTTCATTTTATTGCATTCTTCATTTCCAACTGTTTTCTTTTAAACGTTTTCTAGTTCCATTTTTATGTTTCTTATCTCTTTGTTGAAGCTCGCACTAAATTCATCCACTCTTCCCCTAAGTTCATTGAACATCCATATAACCAGGGTTTTGAACGCTGCATCTGGTAGATTGCTTGTCTCTATTTTGTTTTGTTCTCTTTCTGGAGTTTTGTTCTGTTCTTTCATTTGGGACTTGTTTCTTTGTCTCCTCATTTTGGCAGCCTCCCTGTGTTTTTATTATTAGGTAGAGCTGCTACATCTCCTGGGCTTGGTAGAGTGGCCTTACATAGTAGGTGTTCTGTAGGGTCCAGCAGCACAGACTCCCTGATCACCCAAGTTGGGCCAGGTGTGAACCACCCCACCATATGGACTGTGTGCACCCTCCTGTTATAGTTGAGCCTTGATTGTTGTTGGCATGTCCATTGAGGCGATTTACCCCCGGGCCAATCAGTTGTGAGAATGGCTGTGGTGGTAGAGGAGGATTGTCTGTGCAAGGACCCACCCCATGAAGCAGAACTTACTTCAGCAGGACTCTGGTACCCAGAGTCCACCCCAAGAATGTGCCACTTGTGGTGGTGGTTGGGTGCTGCTTCAATTTGGTCTGAAGCTGTCCACCAGGTGAGCTGGCTCTGGGGCTTCCTGGGAGGTTCAGGCCAAGGTCAGCCACCACTTGTGTTCTGCCTGGGGCCACCTGGCTTGAGCTACAGAGTAATATGCAAATGGCTGCTACTTGTGCTGGGCTTGGTGGTGCCCAGAAAAGTCAAAGCTTCTAACCAAGACTAGCTGCTGCTAGTGCCAGTCCTGAGCCACTTAGGACTGGGGTGCACCAAGCCAGATGCCACCTGTTTCAGAGATTTTTAAGACAGTCTGAAGCATAAGCCACAACTGGCCATTTGTATGGAAAAGCCACTTGAAACAGCTTGGGTGGACCAGAAGATGGGTGGGGCGGGGTCTCAGGGAATCACCATGGCAGGGTGAAAAGTGTTAGCCAGGTTGATGGAGACTCAGATATGGCACCTGCCTACCAGCTCTGTGTGGGGGAGGGCTCAAAAAGGAGCCTCTGCCAGCACTTCTGTTTGGAAGAAAGCTGTCCTTCCAGTTCTTGCTCTGATACCAGACCTTTCACTTCCTCCCTGTATGTCCCTGGTGCCATTCTAGCTGCTGCCCCAGTGCTAGAGCTCAGAGCAAGTGAGCCCAAGTAAGTCCATGTATGGGCCCTTTAAGAGGAGCTGCCTGAGACTCCAGCAGCCCCCCGTCTCACTCAGCCACAATTTCCGCTGGTTTTCACAGCCAGAAGTTATGGGAACTTCTCTTCCTGGCATTGGAACCCTGGGCTGGGGGGCTGGCATGGGGCTGGGACGCCTCACTCCCCAAGGGAGACCTCTGCAGCAGAAATATCTGTCCTGAGGGTGTGAGACCAGCTTGTTTAGCATCTCTGCACCTTCTACCAGTCTCAATGTGGCTTCTTTATATCCTTAGTTGTAGAACTTCAGTTAGATTTTAGGTGGTTCTGAATGATGGTTATTCTGTAGTTTAGTTGTAATTTTGATGTGGTTGTGGGAGGATGTGGGTACCACATTTACCTCTGCCGCCACATTCCAATACTACTTTTTTTGAGGGTTTGAGCAAGTGATGTATTATAGAAAAGGTGAATGCTTTTGTATTGTATTTTATTATAAAAAAAGTAATATATAGAAAAGGTATTTTGTTTCCTGTTACAAAAATATCCCAGTGAAATTCATAGTACACAATGTACTAAAGGCAGATATAAAGTGTTTATCAATTTAAAATTATTTAAAATATCTAATGTATATTTTACTGATACATGTAACTATTAATTCAAATGTCATATAGCAGTAATGAGTTAGTAAAATCTCATAAGCTAACTGATTTCAGCCCTTTAAAAAGCATGTAATAATTTGCCTTACTGATTTTATATCTCCAAAATTTAAAAAAAAAAAAAAAATGAAAGCAGCAAAGTACTAAAATCCAGGGACAACAGCATTTTCCTTTAAGTCTAAATATTTATAGTGCTATCTGTGTTTAAATCTCTATCCTCTTAAATAACGTATCAGTATTTTTAATTTTGCCATTTTTTCTGAACAATTAAAAATTTTCTATCTTTGCTTTCTGTCTTCATGATCATCTCCAGAACCTTTACCTGGGTTAAAATCTCCTAGAAAAAAATATTTCATTACCTATGTAATTTCCATGGTTCAAACGCATGATTGAGTAGAAAATAATATTAATAATATAATGTGGCATTGAAATAATAATGTACTTATTACAAAGCAGTGGTATTATACAGCATTATAATAACATAATTTTTAGGAGCAATATATTTCTTGCCTCATTTTTAAGGTGAGATGATTGAAACCTGCACTCATATGTGACCTAAGTTCATAGGGACAATGACAGAGCTGGATCAGAACCCAGGGCTCTTGGTTATCCCTAGCAGACATCCTTTGGGAATACCTTTAATCTACCTGAAGGACTGGCAGAGCTCACTGTCTATAATAGATGAATTATTCAATCAATCAATTAACACACAAATACATCTGAAAAATAAACCTCAGGCTCACTTTAGCAGATTTAATTAAAAAGTGAACTTTCGGTGGGACAATGAAACCAAAAACTGTGTCATCAAAAATTGAGGGATTAGTGAAGTGAATGGCCAACCAAGATTTAGAGCTGAAAATATTTTAACTAGGCTATGGAATGCATTGGGTTCAGTTTAAATGTCATTTTGGACTAAATGTTCTTAAAACATTTTCTTTTCTACCCTGAAGTGAGTGGTAATATCATCTGGTCCCACAGTGGAAAGATTGCTGTTTGTAATTTCTGTGCAGTTTGAAAAGTTTCTTAAATTCTTTGATCTGATAAACTGAAAAAAGACAAAGACCTAATTCCAAAAATCTGTTAATGTCTAGTTTGGGCCAGTTGGGCTATGAAAAAACAGATGGTTAATCCCTCATTGATTATGGTTTTTTTGTTTCATCTGTCACTATTTTAACAGACCTTAAATGGTTTAATTAATCAGTATTTCAGTGTTGCAAATACACCTATAATTTCTGTTCCTTTCTTAAAAGTGATAAAACAAAATTGATATATTTTGAAACTCTTGTTTGCTATACCAAGAAATGACACTAGGTGCCACTAGTCACTAAAAAAAAAAACCTTAACCTGAATCTTGAAATAGCCAACATTAATGGGAATTCTAAAATATGAGAGAAATATAGTAGGATTGGGCCTCTGATTATGTTTTTCATTTGCCTTGAGCTTTCCTTTTAGAACTTTGCAGTTTGTCTAATTTAAAGTTTATTCCAAAATTGGATTTTTAAAAATTAAGTTTTTTATTTTTCCCTTTTTAAAATATATTGATAGACGCTTTATTCATAATTTGCCCAAACTGAAATGTTTATATTAGTTATTGAGGTAGACATTTCAGTGTACCTTCCAGATGCAGTCCACAGAGAGCCTCTAGTTATAGCTCCTCCTTCCTCAGCTGCAGAGAACAACCTGTGTGGATGTCATATTCTTCCCAGGGCAGCCTACTCCCACTGACTGGGCAAGGTGGGGGTTTACAGACTTGAACATTCGGGCTCTGTACAGGACTTTTTTTAATTAAAAAAAATGAGTATAACTGACATATAAAATTGCATTAGTTTTAGGTGTGCAACATAATTATTTGATATAGGTATATATGGCGAAATGATAACCACAAGTTTAGTTAACACCCATTACCAAAAATAGTTACAATATTTTTTTCTTTGTGATGAGAACATTTAAGATCTACTCTCTTAGCAACTTTAAAATATACAACAGTCTTGTTAGTTATATTCATCATCCCACACATGACATCAGCAGAGCTTATTTATCTTATAACTAGAAGTTTTTGTCTTTTGACCACCTTCACCCATTTTGCTCCCCCACCTGCCACCCCTGGCAACCAATATGTTCTCTGTGTCTGTGAGATATGTTTTTTAAGATTCCACATATACATGAGATGATACAGTATTTGTTGTTCTGTGTCTGACTTATTTCACTTAGCGTAGTGCCCTCCAAATCCATCCTTGTTGTCTCAAATGGCAGAATTTCCTTCTTTTTTGTAGCTGAATCATATTCCTCTCCCTGTGTTTGTGTGCACATGTGTGTGCAGGTGTGTATGTTCCCATGTCTTGTTCATTGTAAATAATTCTGCATTGAACATGGGGGTACAGATATCTGAGAGAGTGATTTTATATCCTTCAGATAAATACTCAAACCTGGATTGCTGGATCATATTTTTAATTTTTTGAGGAATCTTCATATTGTTTTCCATACTTATTTCACCAATTTACATACCCAGCAACAGTGCACAAGAAAAGGGTTCCCTTTTCTCCACATCCTTGTCAGCACCCTGTTATTTCTTGTCTTTTTCATAATAGCCATTCTGACAGGTGAGGAGATTCTCACTGCAGTTCTGACTTGCATTTCTCTGATGATTAGTGATGATGGGCAACTTTTCTTGTACCTGTTGGTCATCTGTATGTCCTATTTGAAAAAAAATTCTATTCAAATTCTCTGCCCTTTTTAAAATTAGATTTTCTTTTAACCTATTGAGTTCTATGAGTTATTCATAAGTTTTAAGTATTAACCCTTTATCAAATACATAATATACAAATATTTTCTACCATTCTGTACATTGCCTTTTAAAAAAAATTATGGTAGATAGTATTACAGATGTCCCCCTTTTTCCCCCATTGATCCCCTCCACTCCTCATCCACCCCACCCCCAGGCCTTCCCCATACCAATGTCTGTTTCCATGGGTTATGCTTATAAACATATAAGTTCTTTGATTAATCTCTCCCTACCCACACCCCCCATCCCCACCTTCCCTCTGAGATCCCTCAGTCTGTTTCATGCTTTTATGTCTCTGGATCTATTTTGTTCATCAGTTTATTTTGTTTATTATATTCCACATATGAGTGAGATTATGTGATTTAGGTGCCTGTTTTTATGCTAATAACACACTGGTTTGATTACCATAGATTTGAAACATTGTTTGAAACCAGGAAGCATGGTGCCTTCACCTTTGTTCTTCTTTCTCAAGGTTGCTTTTGTTATTCAGGATCTTTTGTGGCTTCATACAAATTTTAGGATTTTTTTTTTTCTATTTCTGTAAAAAATGTCATTGGAACTTTGATAGGGATTGCACTGAATTTGTATATTGCTTTAGGTAGTATGGAAATTTTATGAATATTATTTCTTCATGATCACAGACTACCTTCACATCTATTTGTGTCTTCTTCTATTTCTTTTATGAATATCTTATAGTTTTCAGTGTATAAATCTTTCATCTATTCGACTAAATTTATTCCTTGGTATTATATTATTTTTGATACTATTGTAAATGGAGTTGTTCTTAATTTCTCTTTCTGATAGTTTATTATTCATGTATAGAAATCTTTTCAAATGCAAATGGAACATTCTCAAAGATAGACCACATAATAGGACACAAAATAAGTCTTAACAAATTCAAGATTAAAATCATATCAAGCATCTTCTCAGACCACAATGGCATGAAACTAGAAACCAACAACAATAATAATAACCTCAAAAACATTCAAATACGTGGAGGTTAAATAGCATGTTATTAAACAATAAATGGGTTATCAATGAAATCAAAGAAGAAATAAAAAATTACCTGGAAACAAATGAAAATGCACACACAACAACCCCAAATCGACGGGACACAGAGAAAGCAGTCTTAAGAGGGAAGTTCATAGCACTGTAGGCCTACCTCAAGAAGCAAGAAAAATGTCAAATAAATAATCTAACCCTACACCTAGAAGAAATAGAAAAAGAACAAAAAACCCAGAGTAAGTAGAAGGAAGAAAATAATAAAGACCAGAGAAAATAAATGCTATAGAGACTAAAAAACAACACAAAGGATCAATGAAACCAAGAGCTGGTTCTTTGAAAAGATAAATAAGATTGATGCACCTTTAGCCAGGCTTATCAAGAAACAAAGAGAGAGGACCCAAATAAGTAAAATCAGAAATGAAAGAGAAGTAGCAACTGACACCACAGAAATACAAAGTTTTGTAAGAAAATACTGTGAACAACTATATGCCAACAAATTGGACACCCTGGGTGAAATGGACAAATTCCTAAAAGCATACAATCTTCCAAAACTAAATTAGGAAGAATCAGAAAACCTAAATAGATTGATAACAACAAATAAAATTAAAGCAGTAATAAAAAAAAAAAAACTTCCAGCAAACAAAAGTTCTGGACAGGATGGCTTCACAGGCAAATTTTACAAAACATCCAAAGAAGAACTAATACCTATCCTCCTCAAACTATTCCAAAAAATTCAAGGGGAGAGAAGGCTTCCAAGCTCTTTTTATGTGGCCAGCATGATCCTAATTCCAATACCAGATAAAGACACTACAAAGAAAGAAAATTATAGGCCAATATCCCTCATGAACATAGATACTAAGATCCTCAACAAAATATTAGCAAACCAGATCCAGTGATAGATGAAGAAAATCATACACTATGATGAACAGGGATTTATCTCAGGGATGGAAGATTGGTGCAATATTCACAAATCAATAAATGTGATACATCACATAAACACATGAAAGATAAAAAATCACATGATCATATCAATAGATACAGAAAAAAGCATTTGATAAAACCCAGCACCCATTTATTATAAAAACTCTCAACAAAATGGGAATAGAGAGATCACCTCAACATAATAAAAGCCATATATAGAAAACCTACAGCCAACATCATACTCAATGGGCAAAAACTAAGTGTTTCCCTTGAGATCAGAAGCAAGACAGGGATATCTGCTTTTCCCACTCTTATTCAGCATAGTACTGGAAGTCCTAGCCACAGTGATCAGACAAGAAGAAATAAAAGGCATCCAAATTGGAAAGGAGGAAGTAAAACTGTCATTATTTTCAGATGACATGATATTGTACATAGAAAACCCTAAAGACTCCACCAAAATATTACTAGGTTGAATGAATGAATTGGCAAAGTAGCAGGATAGAAAATTAATATTCATATATCAGTGGCATTTTTATACACCAATAATAAACTATCAGAAAGAGAAACTAAGGAAACAATCCCATTTACTATTGCAATAAGATAAAATAAGGTACCTAGGAATAAATTTAATCAAGGAGGTGAAAGACCTGTACTGGGAAAACTATAGGACAATGAAGAAAGAAATTGAGAAAGATACAAATAAGTGGAAACATATACTGTGTTCATGGACAGGAAGAATTAACATCATTAAAATGTCTATACTATCCAAAGCAATCTATAGATTCAACACAATTCCTATTAAAATACCCATGGAATGTTTCACAGATCTTCAACAAATATTCCAAAAATTTATATGAAACCAAAAATGACCCCGAATAGCCACAGCAATCTTGAGAAAGAAGAACAAAGCTGGAGGTATCACAATACCTGATATCAAACTATACTGAAAGGCCTTCTAATCAAAACAGGCTGGTACTGGCATAAGAACAGGTATATAGATCAGTGTAACAGAACAGGGAACCCAGAAATAAACCCACGCCTTTATGGTCAATTAATATTTGACAAAGGAGGTAAGAACATACAATAAAGACAATCTCTTTAATAAATAGTGTTGGAAAAATTGAACAGGTATAGGCAAAAAATGCTAAATAACACTAAGAGAAAACATACCTTTATGTCCTTGTGTTGCATATTGAGGACAAGAAAATATAACTTAGCTACTTCACCCAAAAAATATTTGCTCTTAGAAAATAACACTGAACAAAGCAAAATAGATTAATTATCAAAATGAAAATATTTGTTTATCAAGGCTCATTTCAAGATTCTCATTTTTAACCAATTATTAACCAAAATTATTATGCCATAAACTCAGCCCAGTTTCAACCAGTTCTCCACCTTGCCAGACTCATTTTCAAATCACCTAGCCAAAGCCCTAACACTTTATAAATATTCTCCCCTAAATTCTGCATTTTAAGACACTACTAAGACTCTGATAAACCAATATTCTGCAGTAAATCTAATGAATCTGGTTCTGCTTAATTAATAGGTGTCTCTGATGACCTTTCAGGAGGTAAGTAGTATAACTACTTCAGTATTGAAAGGCTAAGATCAAGCGTCGGTGGCCATAAGCCTAATACACTATAGTTGAACAGAGTTGGAGGTTGGGAGAGTTAATCATTGAAATAAGAAAAATGCACACCATGGAGAATTGTAGGTGTGTCTCAACAAAAATGTGTTAGGATTACATTATAAAATTTGGGCCTTTGCTAGGTGATTTTGGGAAAGCTTGATGGAAGTGAAGCTTTGCTTTTATTGAATGTTGTCCAGAATTGGAGGCAATTCTACAGGCTATCATATTAGCTATTTATTACTGCATAACAAATTACTACAAACTCAGAAGCTTGAAATGGCACACATTTATTTCACCATTCTGTGGGTCATGGCTCTTTCTAGACATAGCTAAGCTGGATCTTCTGTTCTTGAATTTTTCACAAGGCTGCTATTAAGGTCTCAACTGGGGCTGTGGTCTCATCTGAAGGCTCAAGAGGGAAAGCTCCACTTCCATGCTCCTGTGGTTGTTGGTAGGATTCAGTTCTTCATGGGTTGTCATACTTTGGACCTCAGTTGCTTGCTGTCTATCAGCTGGAGGCCACCCTCTGTTCCTTATGGGTTCTTCATATTATAACTTATGATCAAAGTCAGCCAGGAAGAGTCTGTTGGCGAAATGAGAGTTACATATTATGTAATCATGTAAGTAAAATATCATCTTCTTCCCATATTCTACTGATTAAAAGCAAGTCAGGGATTCTACCTACATTGAAGGGAAGGGAATGACACATAGTTGTAACAAATAGTAGGTGGAATAATGGGGCTATGTTGGACTCAGTCTGCTACAGATTTGATGAATCTTATCTAGAGTGAGGGAAGAACAGAGAATGGCTAATGTGGTTAGTAAAGAAGTAGCACTAACTCAGATTAGCCAAGATGGAGGGATATTTGGTCATTTTTGTGCTTTTGATGATATTTATGTTTTTTTCTGAATTTAGACACGATTATGAGTGCTCTTGTTTTGTTCTTCATTTATTGCAGTCCCTGATGTTGGTGGCATCTGCTGCATTGCATGACATTGGTGTCCTATAAAATTGTTTATGTTCAACAGAATGCCAAGACACAAGGTCAGCAACTAAGAAAATCAAGATCTAACTGATGGTTTACCAGCAGTTCCTAGCTGTCAGAGGCTACTTTTTTCTTTCTCCCAAGAAAGAAGTTAGAGCACATATTAGAAGAATAGACCCTAGCCAGTTTGCTCAGTGGTTAGAGCATTGGCCTGCGGACTGAAGGATCCCAGGTTTTATCCCAGCCAAGGGCATGTACCTCAGTTACAGGCTTGCTCCTCGGCCACAGTTGGGGTGTGTGCAGAGGCAGGCAATTGGTGTATCTCTTTCACATTGATGTTTCTCTCTCTCTCCTTCTCACTCTCTCTTTTTCTCTCCCTTCCAATCTCTGAAAAGCAATGGAAAAAATATCCTTGGGTGAGCATTAAAAAAAAAAAAAAGAATAGAAAATATTGAAAAACAAAAGAGAAAGGAAAATATGCACCAAATTTGATCATAGATAATTTTCTAGCTAAGCAAGACTAATAAAGTCAAGTTTTAGTCAAAATGGATTTGTGTATGTTCTCTTAGAACTCTGTTGTATATAACTTACAGATTATTATGTACAACTTTAAACAAGCTACCATTATAAATGAAAATAGTGTCATTCAATAATGTGACTATATACCTTTTATAATTTTTGTTGGGTTTTCTAAAGTCCTAGGTTAAAAGATAATGAAAAATATTTGAAACAGAAGAACTTTACCTTATTAACTAAGCCAAGTTTCTGTTGCCCAAAACTGGTATAGCAGGAAGTTAACAGGCTTTTTTTTCTTTACTTATAAAAAATTTCATATAAATTTGAAAATAAATAGGTGTGGTGATTTGAATATAATCAAACAAAAATTTAATGATGTGAATTGTGACTCAGGGTTTATGTTGAAGAAAGAGTGAAATGGGGTTAAGCATTTCCCTTCCATACACAGTGGAGTCAGATGATAATATTTTGTTGGTCTGTCGCTGAGTGTAGTTATATACATGAAAAAGTGTCCCTGTGGAATCTACAATGATAACATTAAGCTAACACTATTCCTGTAGGGAAATTTTAAAGAGAGAATGTAATATTAAATAGTGCCAGGACTCTTACCTTAATAAAATGGCAAGTAATCTATGATCATGATATCAAGAATTGTTCCCTAGTCAGTTGTCTTTCCTAAGATCTCTAAAGATTCCTGCTTATACCAAGGCTGTTTCCTTTGGTTTTTGCAACAGTCTTTCTGAATCAGATTAATTTTTCTACAGAAGAACCCATTGCCCTTCTTTGCATATACACATGAATCAGATAGTTTCTTTTCTGCTGTTTTTTGTCTCATGCTACATATAATAGACATTGAAGAGTTTAAGGCCGAGTTCTCACTTAACATTCTTTTTCTTTTCCTAAAAGAGTGTTTACTGCCTGGTTATCAGTTCTTCAGGTCTCAGGAAAAGCTTTCTTAACATTTCAGCATCTTCCTTGAAAACACGTAGGTGCTGTTTTGTTATAACTTGATAGTAACTTGCTCCTGCCTACATCAAAGTACTTATCACCCTTGAATCATTGAGTTAGTTGATCTCTTTTCCCCTCTACTAAGAAAAGAGTCCAGCCCTGTCCAGTGCGGCTCAGTTGTTAGAACCTCAGCCCACACACTGAAGGGTCATGGGTTCGATTCCCAGTTGAGGGCACATACCTGGGTTGCAGGTTTAATCCCAGTTCCTGTCAGGCATGTGTGGGAGGCACCAATTGATGTGTCTCACTCACATCGATGTTTCTCCCTCTCTCTCTCCCTTCTCCCTCCCTCCTTCCCTCCCTATCTCTATAAAAAAATCAATGGAAAAAATATATCCTTGGTGAGGATTAACAACAACAACAACAAATCCAAAATTTGTAAATAAACTAAAGGGATTGCAATTTTTTTCTTTCAGTCTTTACTGAGAGTTGCCAGGCCCAGCTAGGGGTTTTCTAATTTCTAGGAGTATGTACCTTTGTTAATTTGCTATTTTACTATTGGTTTAGATAATTTATAGCTCTGTAAGGATAGTCATTAACTGGTAGACTTAAATGATGCTTGTCCTATAGCACTGTGGTTTTATTGCCCTCTAAGACATTAACTAAGTTCATATCTATGTTAGTAACCTTATTTAAGTGTTGATTCTTTCAGCGACTCTAAATATCTTCTTTCCAATTCTTTCTGAACCATCTTGCAGGCTGTATCAACTAATGAATTAAATTTTTAAATTTTTTATTTTATTTTTTTAATTTATCTTTATTGTTGAGAGTATTACAGGTATCCCATTTCCCCCCCCACCCCAATTAATCCCCTCCAATTCACTCCCACCCCCTCCTCAGGCCTTCACCCAGTTATTAACTGTGTCCATGGGTTATGCATATAGCTTCTTTGGTTAATCTCTTCCCATCCTCCACCCCCCTTCCCTCTTTCCTCTGAAATATGATCGTCTGTTGCATGCATCAATGTCTCTGGATCTATTTAGTTCATCAGATTCTTTCGTTCATTGTCTTCTTCTTAAAGAAGACCCTTCAACTTTTCCTGTAGTGCTGGTCTGGTGGTGATGAACTCCTTTAGCTTTTTCTTATTTGTGAAGCTCTTTATTTGACCTTCAGTTCTAAATGATAGCTTTGCTGGGTAGAGCAATCTTGGTTGTATTCCATGTTTTTCATCACTTTGAATATTTCTTGCCACTCCCTTCTGGCCTGCAAAATTTCTGTTGAGAAATCAGCTGACAGTTTTATGGGGTCTCCCTTGTAGGTAACTAACTGCTTTTCTCTTGCTGCTTTTAAGATTCTTTCTTCGTCTTTAAACTTTGGCTTTTTAATTATGATGTATCTTGCTGTGGGCCTCTTTGGGCTCCTCTTGTTTGGGGCCCTCTGTGCTTCCTGGACTTGTAAGACTATTTCTTTCCCTAGGTAGAGGAAGTTTTCTGTAATTATTTTTTCAAATAGGTTTTCAATTTCTCTCTCTTTTTCTTCCCCTTCTGGTACTCCAATAATATGAATGTTGGGCCTCTTGAAGTTGTCCCAGAAGCTCCGTATGCTATTTTCATATTTCTGGATTCTTTTTTCTTTTTGCTCTTCTGGTTGGGTGCTTTTTGTTTCGTCATGTTCCAAATTGCTGATTTGATTCTCAGTGTCCTCTACTCTACTGTTGATTCCATGTAAATTATTCTTCATTTCAGTTCCTGTAGCCTTCATTTCAAATTGGTACTTTATTATGTTATTGATTTTCTCAGTTTTTCCCTAATAGTGTGCTTCAACATCCTTATAAACAAAATTCTGAACTCTGTATCTGTTAGCTTGCTTAGATCTATTTCATTTAGTTCCTCTTCTAGAGATTTCTTCTGTTCTTTCCTTTGTGACATGTTTCTTTGCCTCCCCATTTTGGCTGCTTCCAGGTGTTTGTTTCTATGTATTAGGTAGAGCTGCTATGTCTCCTGGAATTTGTAGAGTGTCTTTGTGAAGTAGGTGTCCTGTAGGGTCCAGTGCCTCATCCTCCCCAGTCACCTGAGCTGGGCCTTCTAGGTGCTCCCCTGTATGGGCTGTGTGCATTGCCCTGTTGTAGTCGAGTCTTGCTGGCTGTTGGCGTCCCTGGGAGGAACTGACCCCCCAGGTCAATCAACTATGAGGACCAGCTGCAACTATAGCCATAGAACTGCTCTGCTGGAGATACCTTTATGGATCAGGATTTACTTCAGTGGAACTTTGGTGTTCACCAAGTGCACCCCTTGAGTGTGTTACTCGTGGATGTGGTAGGGTTGTAATCCAGGGTGGTCGAGTCTGACCACCAAGTGCACTGTCTCTGGGGCCTCCCAGGAGGTACAAAGTCAGCCTCTGCCAGTGCCTTGCCTAGGGCCACCCAGCATGAGCTACACAGCAAACCGTAGTTGGCTGCTACTTGTGCTGGCCTTGGAGGTGTCCAGGAGAGGCCAAGCTATGAGCCAATGCAGCTGCTGCTAGTGCCAGGCCTGGGGCCACTTATCAAGCCCTTTGGGGGCACACTGCTGCTTGTTTGAGAGATTTTAGGAAAGTCCTAAGCATGAGGCTCGAGAGGCCACTTGCACAGAAAAGCCCCTGGAAATGGCCTGGATGAGCCTGCAGGTGGGGAGGGGCGGGGCCTCCGGGAATCATGGGGCAGGGACAAAGGTGTGAGTCAGGGGCTGGAGATTCAAATATGGCACCTGCCTGCCAGCTGTGTGCTGGGCGGACTCACCAAAGGAGCCATGGCCTCCGCCAGCTCTTCTGCCTCGAGAAATCTGCCCCTCCAGCTCTTGCCTGGATTTCAGGTTAGTTCCTCCCCAAGTGTCCCAGGTTCTTTTCAGGCTCCCCAGCGTTGGGCTCAGAGGGAGCGAGTCTGAGTAAGTCCATGTGTGGGCCCTTTAAGAGGAGCTGCTGGGGCTCCCGCAGCCTCTGCATCTCTCAGGACAGTCCCCGCTGGTTTCCCAGCCCAAAGTCGTGGGGACGTTTCTTCCCGGCCCTGGAGCCCTGAGCTGGGGGCCTGCTGTGGGGCTGGGACCCCTCGCTCCTCTGGGAAACCTCTGCAGCCGGGATTCCCTCCCGGGTTTAAACTGCAGCACCGGCCGGTCTCCAGGACTCAGCCCCAACCCACCCTGGTCTCCCCTCCTCCCGGTCTCGATGCTCCTTCAGCTCCCTGGCTGTGGGGCTTCTGTGCAGCCGGATCTCAGGAGGCTCTGAGTGCTGGTGGTTCTGTGTTTTAGTTGTAATTCTGATGTGGCTGCGGGAGGCGGCGGGTGCAGCTGTGACCTATGCTGCCGTCTGGTTTCTCCTGAATTAAATATTTGACATGTGCTCATTTTATGTTCATAGGAAAGTTATATATTTCACTTTTTGAAAATTATACTTTGACACCACGAATCTGTTAGAGTCTGTGCCCTATACCTTTTCCCCGTATGCCTAGTTTTTAGAATATAGCAGGTGCTCTGAAAGTGTTTGTTGAGTGAAGTGAATATTGCCGCGAAAGGAACTGTACTTAGGATAAGAACTTGCTTAAATTCATCTGGCTTCTGATATACTAGTGAACTTGGATTGAAAACTTCAGTTTTTAAATTCTAGTCCAAGAACATTTTTAATGGAACATGGCAGCTTGAATACCATATATAGGAGTAAGTGTTCAAATACGATGGTTACCACATGCTTGGAACAGAATATTCTGTTACCCTAAATAAAACTTAAAAATGGTATAACTGCTTTAAAATTTATTATAATACTTAATCATCTTTATGGATGTCAAAATTATGTATAACTGTAATATAAAGTAAGTAGTTAACATAGCAGTATCACTCATTACATATTTAGTGAACAGTTTTATTACTATAATACCCAAATATTAAAATTTTAGTAAAAAATGTAATAAATATGAGTTGTTTTTAGAAAAAGGAGCACAGCAGGTCAGAATAATGTCATACTTTAAAAAGTTTTTATGAATCAGAATATTTATATTAGAGTTTCAAAAAATGTGCATTTGTAGAACAAGTTCTCATAGGTATCTGAAGAGCCATTTTCTATAGCCTATGATAGTACAGGCTGGATTAGGAGACCCGCTAGAGAGTGTGGTAATGCCTAGGCTGGCCTGCAGCATGCCTCAGCTTCCTCGATCAGAGATTCTATGTTAATCTCTGAGCAATCAAGTGCTCACTGTCTGTATTGTGTGTGGCTGCGAGACATTCACTGGAGTCATACATTTAGTTTCTTGTAGCTTTTTAGTGGAATCTTAGTGTTAAAAAATAATGAGGAAATATAATTTTTTGCAAAAGCTATTCAGAGGTAATAGAGTTGGTAAGTTAGCCCTCTGAAGTTCACTAGGAAATCCAGGAACAAAGGAGGAAAAATGTCTCTGAACATCTAAATAAAAGAAGATATAAAAGCCTTACCCTTAAAACCCTGAAACTGATCTCATTCACTTTTATATACTTTGAATTTTATGGGTGTGCGAGCCTAATACTTAAGGAAAACTTAAGTCCCAGCTTTGCTATATAAAGAGATCAGCAAACTAAAATAATCTAAATTTTAAGAAATGTTTGGAAATATTTTATTCTTAAATCATTAAATGTTAATTATTTGCCCCGGCCAGCTTGTCTCAGATTTCTGGTCAAGGGCATGTACCCGGGTTGTGGGTTCACTCCCCATGGCCCAGTCAGGGTGCCTGAAGGAGGCACCCAGTTGATATGTCTCTCTCACATCAATGTTTTCCTCCCTCCCTCCCTCCCTCCCTCTCTCCCTCCCTCTCTCCCTCCCTCCCTCCCTCCCTCCCTCCCTCCCTCCCTCCCTCCCTCCCTCCCTCCCTCTTTGCCTTTCTCCCTCCCTCCCTCTCTCTCTTCCACTCTCTCTAAAAAGCCACTGAAAAAATATCCTCTAGTGAGGATTAACAAAAAACACACAAACAAAAAGTTAATTATTTGGAAAATTCACTTAAGTGGAGTGGGTCATTTCCTGACAATGTTGGAAAAATAAAATTATTGTATATCCAATAATAATATAAAGTATAGCATTTGTCTTATTAAGTCTAGAGTTTTCATTTGTCACATTTTTAATTTGTTGTTTTTATTTGGGACAGGAAAATAGTTGATAAAAAGAAATAGACATGCAAGAGGTTTTTAAGTTGAAGTCATTTGATATACTCTACCCTAAGCAATTTTCAACCTTTCTTTCAAATTTTCATCATAGATATGTTGAGAGCTAATTCTGGCATTTCTACAGCAATTCTGAACAAATGGCATTTACAGTTTTGTTCAAGAATGTTTGCAAAACTGCTCTGAAAACAGGAACCAGACCGGCTTTCATCTCAGGGTAATAAAGCTAAAGCCTCCCTCCCTGCAGACATTCCACAGTTTTAAAGATAATGTGTCTCTCTAGACTGTAGGAGGGCAAGGTCAACCAGCAACTCCTACAAAGATCAAAATCTACTCAGTCTCAACCTTTTTCAGCTGTGACACGGAAGAACCATTTGTGAAGCATCAGCCTAGCCCTCCAAATTGCCCCTTTGGGATTTGGGACCAAAGGGAACCAAGGGGAAGATGAAGTCATGCTGCCTGGGGTAATAAACAATCTATAGCCACCTGGGCTTGCTTTCTCCTTACCAACCAAGTCTATGGAAGTGCAACAAGATGGCCAGTTTCTGCTCCTTAGGAATCACTTAACTGCTTGACAGATTAAAATTGGAGATTGTAAGAAAATATGGATTTGGGGGCATAATTAATGCTCCTTGCATGTAATATGTCTGTATTTGTTTTAACAAACTCCAGAGGTTTTCTGTTTAAATACATATCCATAATTTGCCAAACACTTATTTTGATATTACAATTTCCTAAAATATTTTGGAGAACCTCTTTTGGAATTATCTTCAACATCCGTTTTTAAAGTATACATGTTTTAATCATATTTTCCATTAAATCATTGTTTTCATGAAAAACAGTATCATTCACCTTAAGTTTATATTTTATTAACCATATTTGTCTTTAAATGGTTTTCAACTTCTAATATTTTCATAAGGGAACTTAAAGAATCAAAAATGCATTTCAAACTTTAAAGTGAATTCTAAACCAGTTATTCTAATAATATTATGTAACATTTGTTCCATATGTGTTTAGATGAAGGAGGGGGAGGAAGGGGAAGCAGAGCCCACAAGACAATCCAATTCTTTAGATGGTTTGTACATATTTCAGTTAACTTTGGGATAATTTTTCTGTTTGTGTCCATTTTGATTCACTAATTCAATTTAACAAATATTTTTTAAAAACTAAGCACTCTCAACCAAGTTCATCACCATTAGATTTTACAGTAAAGTCAAGCATTATAAAAACAAACAAAAAAATGTTGTGATTTTCTTTCATCTTAATCTCACTCAAATTTAGTTCAGTAAACCTGTGGAAGGAGCGAAGAGACCCTATTAGGGAAAAAGCCAAATTGAGTCACAAACCTTTTTATAAGAGGATCTCAAGACTAATCCTGTTAAAATGCAGGGATATCAAGTACCCTCATGACAACCAAGAACAGCCAAGAACTTTTTTTTTTAATCCCGACCTGAGGACACAATTTTATTTATTTTAGAGAGAGAGGGAGGAAGGGAAAGGGAGAGAAACATGGATGTGAGAGAGAAAAATCAATCGGTTGCCTCCTGTACTTGCCCCTACTGGGGATGGAACCGGCAAACTGGGTATGTGCCCTGACCAGGAATCAAACCAGCAACCTTTCAATGCATGGGAGAATGCTCCAACCCAGGGAGCCACCCTGGCCAGGGCAGACAGCTAGAGTTGTAATCCATGGTTCTGGTTCATAATCTGTTCCTATCATCTGCCCTCCCAAATTTTGTATTATCCCCATTCTCTTTTATGAAGTTCCTCTTGATCTATATTCAAATATATATGTATTATAATTATATATTTATAGGTGTTTGAATATATATATGGATTCATATATTCATATCTCTATATATCTATATAGATACATAGAAACAGAGCTAGAGATACTTTTTTTTAAGGGGGAGCTGAATTTTTTCCAGGGTTACATTAGTTAATAATGAACGGCACAATGGGGCCAGCATTCAGACCACAAGAGTCCTTGGCCAAGAATCATCATCTACTTTCAGTTGTCTACTATAAAATTCTTTATTCCATAATGGTAATTCTTATATCAATTTATAGTAAGACATTAAAATAGAACAACAGTGTTCTTGGTAACCAAGAAATTATTAACACTAGATATATTGTATTATGACTATATATACAGATATAAAACTACTTTAAAAATTCTAACCCTTTGAGTTTTCATAGTATATATGCCAGGAGTAAAAGTTAGAATCAAGGGAAATAGAAAATGCTCAGCAACTTTTTGATAAATGCATGTTCTTTTATTAAATTCCTACTCAAGAAGTTTTACAGACATGAATGCGTAGAAAGGTATTCAGGAATTATTTTTTGAGAGAGAACTTATACCATGAAAGATTTAAAAGACTATGATAAATATTAATGTCCTATTTAGAGGATTATTATTACATTCAGAACATTAAGTAAGAATTATTTCTCTTATGAAAAATTTGGGACAATTTAGATTTGCATTATAACAGTAATATTTAGTTATGAAATACTCTTGAATATTCTCATAGTATTTTCATCTTCCTGTCAGTCTTGAATAATATTCTATGATAACATTCACTCACAAATCTGAAGAAAACAAAAAAATAATAACAGTGCCAATAAACATATGATGTATTTGATGAATATATATCGAAACTAAACTCATTTTCCAAAGTTCATGATAGATATTTATTTCATAAACAAAGGTCAAAAGACAATTATGTTTAGAATATGAGCAAAAGATATCACAAAGAAGGTGGCAAAATTTGAATGCTCATTAAATTAGCTAAAGTGTCAAAGAATATTTAAGATCGATGAATAAATAAAACACATTCCAAGAGTCAAAGCACAAATATATATCGCATGACTTTTGAGAACTTTTGTGCTTAAGCTTACCTCAATACTAAAGTTCATTTTTGTGTGACTTGAAAAATAGCAATCTTTCTGAAAGAGATTCACTTAGTTTCTATCTCCATTAAATTCTTATCACAATATTACTTTATACCATTTTCATTTACTATCTGAACCACTAACTTCTGGAAATCCTCTGAACATCAACTTATCAGTACACTCTATTTCCTTGTGACAGACATTACCTTTCAACTTCAGTACTATCCACCAGTATTCTTGCTAACATCTGAGCATCTTCTATTTTCTATCTATAACCTAAGCTCTCTGAGCCTCAGTAGCACATGTATACAACTAGGCTAGTCACAGTCAAGAAGAGTTGGGCTGATAATTATATAGAGGTAATGTTTGTTAGCATGCTTTAGAAAATATAACATGTCATGCTCATGTAAGGCATTATAACTTACCCAGTTCACCAAAGTATCCATTCCATTCATGGAGCAACTTGAATTAAAAGCAAAAAATATTAAATTATTATTCCAGACTTTACTTTTGCCTCCATTACTTGGGTGGGCATTATTTTTATTTTATTTTTTTCAGCAGTGCCTAAGGTGCAGAAAGTATATCTAAAACAAAGAGCATTACATTAAAATCAAATGAGTAGGTGTGGAAAGAGTCCTGGGAGCAGCAATATTTCAAACAGGAAATCTGGATGTAACTTCCTTCTGATCCTATTAGCTTATCTAAAACTGAACAATGAAATTCATTTATTAAAGAAAAACTCAGATCAAGAGAAGAAGAGGGGAATGATTTGGTCTGCATGAAAATCTACCTCAAGAAGGGGCAAGGGGATGTAAAACAACACATATGACGTCCTTCCTGGATGTTCTGGGGGGAGTTCTAAAGTATAAATGTTTCCATTACCATTCCTTGTGATTGGCAAACCCTTTAAGGAAAAATGATGTGTCAAGATACCTTAGTTGGATACAACTATCTATTAAAATATCAAAATAAGGCCCTAGTTTGGATCCTATATTCACCAAGTAAGTATCAATGTGAAAATAACTTTATTTCTCACTTAAAGATGATGATGTTCCTCTTGGCAGCTTTCTTTCTTATTGTAAACAATACATCTCACGCGCGTGCGCACACACACACACACACACACACACTCTTCTAGGAGAGTTTTACTACAATGAATCAACTTTCAAGTCTAACCACTTGGCAGACCGTAAGTTTAGAAGTCTAGATAAACTGAGACTAGTCCTGGACTTAGTGAAAAACAAGGCTTCCCTGAGAGACATACTAAATTGTATAATGCATAGAGTATGCAGAGAGGATAATATAACAGGGATACACATAATAATATGGAGTATAGTTATCATCTTTACTCCATTTTTAAGTAAAGATCCCTCTAAAAACTTACTTTATGTTCCAAACTTTGACCTTGAGCATTTTAAGATGACTACACTCAGTGTCATAACTTAATTCAAGAAATATTTATTACATATCTAAACGGACTTGCACTGATCTAAGTGCTGGAAATACAGTAGTGAATAAAACACTGAAATAACAACTTCAGTCAGCCCTGAAGTTGATACTCAATTATTGAAGTGTTACTCTGCAGAGTACCAAACTTGTCATTTTACAACCCACAAAAAGACACCAGGGAATTCTGAACCATTTTAAACGTGTATAAGATGAAAATTCAGTAAAAATCTAAATAGCACAATAATAACAAACTAATCCGTTACCATCAGGAAAAACTTGGTTACTGATCTTTTCAATGATATTTTACTTTGAAGGATGCGGAACATGTAACCAGTCAAATCAGTGGCTGGTTAGAGCTCCCTCACACATCACAAAGGTCCTTCTGCAGCGACTCAAGGCTGGTTAGTGTAGTAAGTACTTAGAGTTCCCTTAGGATAAAATGACTCCCATTATTGCTTTGCTGGGCTCATTTATATACCATTATTCCCGTGATTAATTTGTCCTTTACTTCCTTTTTATTCAGTTAAGAAATGTTTACTTATTTTATAAGCCGTGACTCAACCATGGCTCATAAATTGGTTACTCTTTTTTAAACTAAATGACTTGTTATATCAATAGACTACTTCAAATATTCTAATGTGCTTAACTTTTGCCATTTCACAAATGAGAGTAGATAATACGATGCCCAAGGAATGGTCTTGGAACTTTTTCACAGCCTTTGAGCTTCTTCACAACTTTATATTAAAGATGAACCTAAAAATAAATGTGATAGGACTTTCTACTTTTCTGCAGACATGGGCAACACAGCGTAATTGAGTAGTTGAGTCTATGTCCATATAGACAGGAGTCAGAGACCAGTGAGTGAGTGTGGCAGAAAACACAAACTGCGTTCTTGTGTAGAGATGTAACTTGCACATATAAACTAGAGATCTCAGACTTAACCAGTTTGTGAAATCACATATGAATTTAATATTTATCTGGGAAGGCTCAAAACTTTTGATTGCAGAAAGCAGGATATTTTACCAGGTTTCCCTCCCTAAGGATTTGTGGAAATCACTGAAAACTTGAATGTACTTCAAAATGCGTCCTGATTGTCATTTTCCAGGTCAGCCAGCCTCCTGCTTTCAGGCCTTTGATCCACTCTGGTGCAAAAATTTCTCAGATCTTCTGTAATCTAGGGATCTGCCTTTCTCAAGCTATAGCTGCTGTCTCATTTTGCACTTTTCCACAATTTTTGTTTAATATCACCCATTACTGCTTACAGTCCTATTGTGTATGTTTTTAGGCTTCCACTCTCTGACTCATATTTCCTCAATAGCAACTCTCTTACCCTCCCACGAATCTAGAAATATGCCTTCAACTAGAACCGTGTTCTTGGCTCAACAGAATACATGTTCTTCCACTCAAAGACCAAATGCTCCATACATGTTCAGGATCTCATTTCTTTTCACATGTAAATAACTCCCCTTTCTTTCTTAGTCTGACACTCCTTTGAAAGCAGTCATTGTCAATGTGACTGATTTAAGGATTTCCTACTTCTCCCCCCGCCCCCCCCCGCGCCCCCTGAGTTTATTTATCTGGCTTTGAATTTTTTTTATTTTTATTTTTGGCTGCTTGAATGTATAAATTAAAGTCTGTCATCAACTCTGAAATATTCTCAGCACCGGTGATTTTTAAAATTTTTATTTTTATTGAATTTATTGGGGTTATATTGGTTAATAAAATTATATAGGTTTGAAATATACAATCCTATAATACATCATCTGTATATTATATTGTGTGTTCATCACCCAAAGTCAAGCCTCCTCCTATCATTTTAAATATTACCTCATGCTATTCTATTTTTCTCTCCTTCTAGGATCCTGATTAAACTTATATTTTCTCACTATATTCTCTATGTCACTTCTCTGCTCTTCTGTATTTTCATTTTTATTTTATTTTTTTGTCTGTACTATACTCAATATTTCTTCTGATATAAATTTTAATTCACTAATTTTTTCTTTGGCTACTTTTAATATGCTATTAAACTGATATATTACATTTTAAAATTTCAGTTAATGTCATTTATTTTTATTCCTATAAGTGTTTTGGTTCATTTTTAATAATTTTGTGTCACTCTGATTAGTTTACTATTTCCAGCAGGCATCTTCGAGACTGTCTGTTGCTTCTTTAAATATACCTGACATGTTGTTTTATAGGTTGAATCCGATAATTTCAATATCATAAGCATTTGAACATTTGTTTCTGCTGTTTCTGCTTTTATCATTGTTTTTGCTGTTTCTCACTCCTGAGGTTTACTTTAGTTTTGTGCCTAAATATCTTTGGATTTTGGGGGGTTTTTTGGTATTGTACTTTAAAAATTATTATTATTTTAAATTTATCTTTGTTGATTTCAGAGAGAGAGGGAGATAGAAACATCAATGATGACAGTCATTGATCGGCTGCCTCCTGCACGCCTTCCACTGGGGATCCAGCCCACAACCCTGGCATGTGCCCTGCCTGGGAATCGAACCCTGATCTCCTGGATCCTAGGTTGATGCTCAACTGCTGAGCCACGCCAGGCCAGGCTAAAAATTATTTTTAAATAATTACCTACAATGCAGTAATAAGATATTTTTCTTATTTTTTTCTGACATATATAGGACTATCTTAAACTAAGATAAAGACCAAAACTTTTTTAGATATTCCAGGAGTTTTGATAGACTGTAATTTTGTGGTATCTGTTCCATACCTGGTTCAACTCTGGCTTTTAGTTACCATATTTCTGAGACATTCTCTTCTTAGACCTGCACTGTCTATATAGTTGTCATGAGGTCCTTTCAGTTTACTTAGACGTTAATTTAAGTGACATACTTAATACTACAATGCTTACTTTATATTACCAAGCCATGCAAAGCATTTAATTTTTTAAACTAAAGATAAGTTTATTTTCATCTAATTTAAATAGTATTAAATTCCAGCCCAAATGGTGTGGCTCAGTGGCTGAGCATTAACCTATGCACCAAGAGCTTGCTGGTTTGATTTCTGGTCAGGGCACATTTCTGGACAGGTTGTGGCAGAATTTTCACAGATACATCACCTAGGGCAAGAGAAACAAAGGAAAAAATAAACGGGACTATATCAAACTAAAAAGCTTCTGCACAGCAAAAGAAACCAGCATCAAAATGAAAAGGGAACCCACCGCATGGGAGAACATATTTGCCAAGGACACATCTGATAAGGGGTTAATTCCCCAAATATATAAAGTACTCATACAACTCAACAAAAGGGAGACAAACCAATTAAAAAATGGGCAGAAGATCTAAATAAATACTTTTCCAAAGAGGACATACAAATGGCCAAGAGACATGAAAAAATGCTCAGCATTACTAAGTATCAGAGAGATGAAAATTAAAACGACAATGAGGTACCACCTCACATCTGCCAGAATGGCTGCCATCAATAAATCAACACACATATGCTGGCGAGGGTGTGGAGAAAAAGGAACCCTGGTACACTGCTGGTGGGAATGCAGACTGGTGCAGCCACTATGGAAAACAGTAAGGAGTTTTCTCAAAAGATTAAAAATGGAACTGCCATCTGAACCAGTAATCCCAGTTTTAAGAATATATCTTAGGAAACCCGAAACACAAATCGAAAAGAATATATGCACCCCTATGTTCATAGCAGTGCAATTTACAATAGGTAAAATCTGGAATCAGCCCAAGTGCCCATCAGCAGACGAGTGGATAAAAAAGCTATGGGACATTTACACCATGGAATACCATGCAGCTATAAAAAAGAAGGATCTCTTACCCTTTGAGACAGCATGAGGGACCTGGAGAGTGTTATGCTAAGTGAAATAAGCCAGTCAGAGAAAGACAAGTATCACATGATCTCACTTATATGTGAAATCTAATGAACAAAATAAAGTGGTGAACAAAATAGATAGAGACATTGAAATATGCAACAGACTGATGTATTTCAGAGGGAAGGGAATTTATATGCATATATGCCAAAGAATTTATATGCATATATGCATAGCTCATAGACAAACAATAGTGCGAGAAGGTGGGGGGTGGACGGGAGAGGGGTAGAGGGGATCAAAGGAGAAAAAAAGGGGACATCTGTTATACTTTCACAAATAAAGATTTTTTTAAAAAGAAAAAAATGACAATAGCCAACACACAACACACAAAAATAAAGTGCTTTCTTGCCTGGCGGGGTGTGGCTCAGTGGTTGAGCATCGACCTAGGATCCAGGCGATCGGGGTTCGATTCCCGGTCAGGGCACATGCCTGGGTTGTGGGCTCGATCAATGGCTCTCTCATCATTGATGTTTCTATCTCTCTCTCTCCCTCTCCTTTCCTCTCTCTGAAATCAATAAAGATATATTTTAAAATAAATAAATAAAGTGCTTTCTTGACAAACTAAAATAAATAGTATTCAGTTCCATTAAAAAGAAAAACCCTGATGTAATATTTAAGCTATTAAACAATGAATAAACTATTATCCTAAGTTCTACTGACAATGCACATCCTGATAAATGTACTGTATATTTAAAATATATATTTATTAACTTTAAATAGCCATCCGTCTTCATTTATATATATATTTTTAAAAAGAATAGAAGATGGTTAGCATATCATAAGGATTTTGAACTTAAAACATTTCCTTTTGTTCTGAGGCAAATACCTCCTGGGAGCATGCTGTGATCCTAATTTCAATAATAAGTTTAAAAATCAGAGAGAAAATAAGTACTAATGCCAAAATATATTATTCTTTGAAACAATTTATATCTTTGACACAGTTTAACAACCAGTGAACAATAACAAGGTGTCTTATCTAGCTTTTAAACTTAACTGATGATTTCTGGGAGGGAAAGTGGATGCTCTTTGGAAAAATGAGAAGCTAACTGTTAATAGAGTCTGAGCTATTGAAGACTCACCAGAAATTATTGTTAAGTATATTAAATATTACCTATATGGGTCCTGATCCCATTGCATTTCTGTACCAAGGTAAAACTTTCACCGTGAGATTTGACCAGGGCTAAGAAGAGTACTTGACTAAATTCATTCTCTTTAGGTCTGGTCTGTAATATGAATGCAGAAGAGTGTCCTGGGTCTTGTTACTGAAAGTGTGGTCCAGGGATGATAGAACTTAGTAGAAATGCCAACTCTGGGGCTCCACTCCAGATCTGCTCATTCAGAATCTGCACCTTAATAAGAATTCCAAGTCAAAAAATAACCAAAATAAAGTTCTAGCACTGGTTTAAGAAAATTCAAAATTACCCAGTACAGCTTTTAACATATATATTATATTAATAAATATTATTTTTGTTAAAACAGCACAAAACATTTAAGTTAGCTAAATCCTAGTGGTTGTTTTATGAAATGTTACAAAAAGTACAAAGATATAGGATCTATAAATGCTTATTTGAACGGAGCACTGAAAGAGGTGGAGATGGAGGGGGTTGGGAGGGGCTGTTGCAATAAGAACTCTATAAACTCTGCAAGCTTCTCAAGGGTTCTGCAGTGTATGTATGAAATGTACGCAATGTTTATTTTACAGCAAGGAAGAAAGCAAGTGGAGAAGCAGGGTGAAAGGGAAGCTTGCTTGGATAGTAGATCAGAGAATGTTTTATCTTTGATCTACTTTATGCAGGAGAGGCTGTATGTTGGCCCTGGCTGAGGGTGGGTCACAGTTCAGGTGCCTGGAAGGAGAGAAGTGGAAGTTTAATTAAGAATCATTTTGTTTCCATTCACCAGTGAGAGGGAGTAGTTCATCTAATTACTTATGAGGCAAAAAAACTGGGAATTTGGAGGGTCTGTGTCTTACCTAAATCAAGCATGTTCTTGCAGTAAGCTATCTCCTAAACACAAAGGGGATTTCTTAAACCTCAAAGGGCCTGGGTAAAGTTCAACATTGTTACACTTTATAATTATATATTCATTAGTATGACTATATGACTTAGGTGTATATCACCCATTAAATTTTGTTATAGAAAAACATGAGCCATGCAGGGCATTTTGTGTGCTAACTAGCAGTCATAGTATGCGAAGGAAGAAAGAGCAAACGGTTCAGAAGACTCCATGGAAATTTACATCTCAGTTTCCATAACTAATAAATGAAGGGATTTAGTAGCTATCTGCCTATTCTGAAATAGTTTAGTTTTATAAAACAGGGTGTTTACACAAACACTCGTATAAGGATGGAACTGATTTAACATAGCTTTCAGCTGTGGAGGGCAAGATGCCATTTCACTGGATACTTTATCTTGTGCATTTGAAGTTTTGTTGAAGTATAGTGAATAATTGCAAAAATAGACATTTTAATTTTTGAAAAGTATAAACATTTTAGTTTAATTGCCTTTCTCCTCCATCGTCCTGAGAAACAGGATTAGCGTTATCATCAGTTTTGTGATTACACCCCTGCAATGTCTGATGGCTCTCATAACACTGTTTCTTCACTTGGGATCTAACCTCACTGTCATCCATTCTCCTTTTAAGAAATCAACCAACCCAAAGACATACCCTCTTTCTATATCTTGTTCTAACAACCCCAGAGCTTAACGCATAAGTGATAAAAAACTTGCCCTCACTTCCTCGTGATGAGCTCCCATTTTGGAATTATCAGTTTGATGTTGTTCTTCCTTGAGGCAGTAAGTCATTGAAACTCAGTTTGTTTATGTAATAACAGGTTACTTTATTCAAGGGAGTTTTTCTACACTTTATTTTGATGAAACTGGAAGAAACTTGACCTCCATTAAGAAAATAAAAGATTTTAAGAAACTCATTATGTAAGTAACTACTCCTTCCAAAACATACATCTTTTGGGGGTAGGGCCAGAGGGAAATTCTCTTTTAGTAAACTAGGGTCTAAGTTATAAGCAAACTAGAAATCTCATATCTCATGTAAACAAACTGAGTGTTTCAGCAGTAAAATAATTCTCCAAGACCAAAATATGTCTGCTGTGGTAGGTACTTGAGAGAAAAATGAATGGTAACTCAGGAGTTCAAGAAACTCAGGGTAATTTCTCCTTCTTCCAAGGAACCTTAATATCATTGCCACAGGCAGATAGATGGACATGAGCAGAGCAAGGATGATGGGCCAGGTACAGAAACGCACCAGAGCAGAAAGCCTCCGGTGCCTAGCAAGGAGCAAAACTGGGAAAACAAGGACCAGGGTAACCTTTCCTCCCCTAGCATATGACTGGTTATGGGGTGTGGATTCCCTGGCTTTTTATATCACTGGTCATGTGGGTAGACCCTGCCCTGACCTTTTCCTCCCTAAAGATAACATCTAGGCCTCAGTTGTGTTTCAGCCCCAGACCCAGAAAAGCAGCAAAACCAGACAAGTGATGCCATAGCTGACATTAGGACTAGCTGCATTGAATAATGACTCCCCCCAGCCCTTGCACTGACCAATCAGTGGAGACCATGACCCTGAAAGAGCACACCTGGAAAGCTGAAGAATATTCTATTGAGACCCTCCCCAGAGACCTCCCCTAAGATTTCTATCTGCAAGAGGGAAATAAACACATTCAAGGTGAAGAACCTAGTGTGCTCTCTCACCCAGGGGAGCACACCCACACCATTCCCTTCCCCCTTCTTCCCTCTAAGGGACACCACGAGACTTGCAACCAGGGGAGCAATGGCAGTGGCAGTTCATCCTAGGCTAACCCCTTGAACTTGTCTCCAAGACAAGAACCAAGGTCTTGTCATCTTGCCGGTAACATCATCTCCCTATTCCCTGGCAGAAGAAACTTAACTCAGTATAATTTAGAAGAACTTTAAAACAGAGTAGAGAACCTAGAACTCAGTAATTTTAATTGGGAAGTACAGTGGTACTTAGGAGATAGTTGTGATTGAAGAGATAGAGCCTGTGAGGACAAAGTGTATCAATAAGGAAGGTGGGGATCCCCAACTGTGAGACCCTCAAAAGCTTATAGCAGCCCTTCTTACTTTATAGTGCATGTAAATCACCTAGAGATTTTGTCCAAATGCAAATCCTAATCCAAAAGGTCTTGAGTAGGGCCTGAGAGTTTGCATTTCTAACAAGCTTCCAAGTGATGTTCATACTGTTGGTCCTTGGTCCCTACTTTGAGTAGCAAAGTCCCCATGAATGTCTGCAAGGCACCCCCTGAGAACAGTGATGATCAGCAGGAACAAGGAAGTGGTACCAGGTGGTGTATTCTCTGGTTATCAACCAAATGACTAGACTCCATCTGGATTCAAAAGGAAGCCTGTTGGAAGGATCTTTGTAAATTTTCCTCAGTAAGACCAAGATTTCCATTACTAGCATGAATCGAGCAGGCATGTTCAAGGGTTTCTTTCATATGTATATTAAAGTTTAATTTCTATTTTATTCTTTAATATTCAAAGTGGTTTTTATATAAATATATGATCCTGGTTATAAATTTAAATTTGGTAAGAAAAAAAGTTCCTGTTTATTAAGTCGGGACTTTGTCAAATCCTTCAATTTAGTATTGTCAGTCTTTTCCTTTCCGGTGCCTGCTTGCTAATCCCCATAGAGACTTGAGGCTAAAATTGTGACTAAGTACTTAACACTGAATGATGAAGTGAAAGACTTCTTGTTCCCCTGAAGGAGAATGTAAATTCATTGCTAATGGAAATCATGGCTTTCAACCTCAAGGTACCTTATGAATTCATAAACCATCTCTAGCATGTCAATATTTAAACTGATTTAGGAATTATTTCTTATGATGACCAATCTATTTGTCAGAAACATATTTAATTTTCCATGGAATGTTTAAATGTTTTAAATTTAATTTTTTTATTTTTATAATACATTTCTTATGTATTTTATAAAAAGCTGTTTGTAAATAGTGCATCCTTTTAACTGTAAACTAATTTTCAATGGATGTTGTTTAGAGAGCACAGTGAAAATCAAGAGGAAAGCATAATAAAAAAAAAAAATACATGCATCAGTTCAGCTCTCCCTAAACCTAAAGCTAAAACATAAAATTTTCCAGAATAAACCAAGAATAATCTTTTTAATCAAACCTCCATCTCCCTAGGCTGGAGCAGAGGGCTCACTTTATACTCAGGTGATTCACAGGTGATAACCATTTCCCCTAAATTTGCATCCCATCCTCAGTATTCCTGTGGAATTTTTACACTGGTCAGTATTTAGTTTACTTAATTGGAACATTTACTAGAAACTATGTTTATTAAAAACTAACTCATCTTTTAAAATAATTTTTTTTAAAATATGTTTTTATTGATTTCAGAGAGAGGAAGGAGAGGGAGAGAGAGAGATAGAAACATCAATGATGAGAGAGTCATCTATCGGCTGCCTCGTGCACGCCCCCAATTGGGGACCGAACCTGCAACCCGGGCATGTGCCCTGACCTGGAATAGAACTGAGATGGCCTGATCCTAGGTCGATGCTCAACCACCGAGCCATGCCCGGCTGGGCTAAAATAATTTTTAATGTTATTATTATTATTTGTTTTCCACTTAATGATTCTGGAGGAAAATGTATCACTAGTGAGACATTGTTACTAAACATTTGATCTTATGATTTTAAACCGTTCTCTATATAGAGTTGGGTACCTTGAACATATGATTTTAAACCATTCTCTATAGAGTTGGGTAGCTTAAATATTTTTGCTTAGAGTTATAATGCAACTACTTTTCTATAATTAACTACATTTTGAAAATATATCTGATAATGTTTGTATAATGTGTCATAATATAGATGTTTTGTATTTAGATTGAACATTTATTTTTTTCTTCTAATTTTTCACTAGTCTTAGCAATAGATTTGATCTGTTTGACTCTGTAGTTACTTCAAAGAGCTATTTATGTGTGTTCGGTTTTCCTTTCTTCTTCTACTGCATTGTTGTGACCTTGAAAACATTATTTCATTTTCTTAAGGATCTTACAAAGCACTGAAATTTCCTTTTTTAACATTTGTTATAGAGTTATTATTTGTGTCTTTTAAAGCAACCTAGAGACTTCCTTGTTCTTCTTCCTATGCATTTTAGAAGGGACAAAAACTAATTTTATTACTGTGCCCTTTTTCTGTTTCAAGGACAGAATATATCTGATGTATTTCAAAAGATATATGGAACTTTCCGTTTTAATTCTAATTATCCTTTTTAACGATGTTGGATGTTGTCACATGCCGTGAAGACATAAAACACTATACACTAAGGATGCAAATGTTAATGACGGCTTCAGAAGTGTATAGTCCAGGGAATGCGCAGTGTTGGAGTCAGAGAGATTTTTTTCCTATCTCTGAAGGGGTTTTCAATGCAGCAGTGCTCAGAGGGACTGCATCTGTGATTTTGCTGAGCTTGCCTCAAAGACATTTTCTGTTTTACCCTTTCTTTATTTGCCAGGCAGCCCTCAAGCAGCAAATTTACATGAGAAAACCATAGAGTACTGAGTTTTAATTAAAACTTCACATCCAAAATGCACTGGGATTTAATTTAAATATCTAATTGAAACACAATTTTAAAAATAAAATAAGAAAAAAGGGAAAATGAGACTAAATTACTGCATGACTAAGAGACACTCTAATTTAACCATAAGTACACCAATGGGGCAAGCCTTTCCTGTTAACAACCAAAGCAAAAATGCTCTTAAATTATACATATTAAAGGGATATTGTTCAGGCAGTATATCAAATGGGCATTAATGGTTAAAAGCATAGACTTTGAATTGAGTCCTGGCTCTTCCACTTGTCAGCTGTGTGACTTTAGGCAGATTACTTAACTTTTCTATACTTCAATTTACTTATGTATAAAATGATAATAAATAAACTTACTTCATGAGAATTTATTGTTTATGTGATTGGACCTTTTTCTCTAATGGGTATTTGTGTTTTTTACTTTATTTGTAAGAATGTTAAAATGTGTTATGAATAGTAATTTTTATATGCATATGTGCTATTAGGGCAAGTGGCTTATATTGAACTAGAGGCAGACAAGATGCTACAGGCTCAGGAGAAATTTCTACCCCTCCCTTAACTACTTAGAAGAATCTAAATTGGGGCCTTGCACATAATAAGAGTTATTATGAGAGATAACGTTTTATGACCTATCTATAGGGCAGGACAAACTTCTAATTACTGAGTATCTGCTCTTATTATTCTTCAAATTTCCTTCTCCCCTTTAAGACTCAAGGAATCTTACTTGATTCCTTGGCTCAGGATGACATTATACCCCATTTTACCATTCTGTCTCAGAACCTCTCACATATGTGGGGTCTCTGATTCTCTCATATATGCGAGGTTCCCATACATACATATGTAAATAAATTTGTTTCTTGCTGTTGTTAATTTGTCTCATGTCAATTTAATTATTAGAACAGTCAAAAAACCCTATAAGGGCAGAGGAAAATTTCTTTCTCCCCTACAGTTGCATATATTGGGGAGATTTATTGTGCAAACTTTTATTTCTTTTACACCTTCCCTTGTCTATAAATAAGAATTATTCTGATTACTTGACATACTACAATGTTAATTCAAGAAATTGTTATGTACCACTGTGATGACCTTAATTTCAAGTCAGTTCTTAATTGCCATTATTATTATTTTTTATGTAGATTCCAAAGTAAGTAGATGCTTACAGAAAGATTATGCCAAAGCAATTCACAATATGAAAAAGAGATCTTTTGTGTCATTTTTCCAAAGACTATTTATGTTTTTTTCTTCTATACTAAAGCAGTAATACAGTAACATTTTGTTTTGTGGAATAAAGGCTAAAGTTCATTATCCACTTTCACTGAAGAGATGAACTGTAATTCTTCTTTTGACCATGTTATTAATGAGCTTGAAACTGATTGCTAAAACTACTGTTCTAGTTACCAGTGTGCTGAAGCCATCTTATAATGGCTATGGCAAAGATTAGCAATGAAGTTTCAGGAAATTGTAAGCCATTTGACATCACATTAGTGACTTGAAATTAGAAATGGTGAAAGTACTTACACTAAAGAAATCAACAAATGGCAAAAATTAGGGTTTGGGTTTGGGTGTTTTGTATATTTGCTTTTTTATTTTTTCCCGAGAGCTGACTTTTAAACATTTACCAGCACACCACTGATACTGAAACCAAACAGTGGGTCTGGGCTGCCTGTTACCACTTGAGCCAATTAAGCAGAGACAGGGTTGAATCATATACGAGCATTTATTCCAATATTGCCAGCAAATTGGGAGAGCAGCAAGATTTGTCCACATAAAGCCTGCTCTGCCGCTTCCCATAAGCCAGCTGCTTACATTGGGTAGAAGAACAAACATTGTATGGGGAAGTAGGCAAGGTGGGCTGGGGGTTGCAAAGAGTGGGTGCCTCAGGGACTCCAGGGCAGGCACCTCTGGGACCAGATTATAGGCAATGTGTCCAGGGGGTTGCAAAGGGCAGGTGCCTCTGGGATTCCATCATTTTGGGAACACAGTTGTCAATCTTTCCATGATAATAGGCAGTCTCAATGTCCTGAGGCATACAACTCCCAGCCAAGTTAGAAAGTACTTTTTCTAATTAGAACAGAACAATCACAGTTAACAGAAAATGATTAAAATTTTTTATTACTAGCCCAGCCGCATGGCTCAGAGGTTGAACATTGACCTATGTTCCAGGAGATCGCAATTCAATTCCTGGTGAGGGCACATGCCTGGGTTTTGGGCTCGATCCCCAGCAGGGCGAATGCAGGAGGAAGTGAATCAATGACTGTCATCACTGATGTTTCTATATCTCTCTCCATCTCCCTTACTCTCTCTGAAATCAATAAAAATATATTTTAAAAAATATTTCTTATAACTATAGTTATCACCATCAACAGAGCATGAATGACATCTCTGCCCCTAACAATACTATTCCTCCATTATCCCATGTTTTTTCATGTTTTGAAACAGAATGGCTCTTTTAAACCTCAAATTAGTTCACTCAAAATTTGACTATGATATTCAGCCCATGGCAAATATAAATAGATTAATGAGGGAGGCCTGAAACTTTTTGTTCTTTGTAGAAAACAAGAACATAAATCCTGTCTGTCTAGAATATAGGCAGAGTAAAGAATGCTGCCCCTGTCTTCCTTATCCCATCTATCATCATAGGTAAAATTTCAACTAAATCTTTTGAGAAATCTGAATAGAATATTTATAAAGTCTTATATTACAGTTCTTACTCAGCAACTTTAGTTTCAGAAAAAGTAGAATTTTCATCCAAAAAAAAAACAACAAGAATGACCTATAAAAGAATCTGGATAAAAATCACAGAGAACTTTTTAAATTATCTTAAAAATATGCAACTAAAAATAATTACTTTCTAATCTCATTTATGCTGCCTTTGAGAGAGTTTTTAGGTCATCATATTCTGATAGTATATGAGTGTTCATAGGGAAACCTAGACTTGTTTACTTTATGTTTGATAGGGAGATTTCTCATTAATAAAAAATAAACATAATGAGTAGAAATAAATGTGACTTATAACTTTGTAGGATCCTTTCATATCTGTAGAATCCTCAAAAATATCCTTTCCAGCCTGGCTGAGCATGACTCAGTGGTTGAGCATCAACCTAGGATCCAGGAGATTGCGGTTTGATTCCTGGTCAGGGCAGAAGCCTGGGTTGCGGGCTTGGTCCCCAGTTGGGGGTGTGCAGGAGGCAGCAGATCAGTGACGATTCTCTCATCATTAATATTTCTAGCTGTCTCTCTCCCTCTCCCTTCCTCTCTCTGATATCAATAAAGATATATTTTTAAAAATGTATATATATCCTTTCCAAATGCAGAGTAAGAGATGAGCTTGTTATTATTCCCTTTAAGGGTTTCCAGAGCATCTGAGCTGGTAATATTTAGAACACCTGTCTCAACAAAAAAGAGGAAATACTGGTTAACATAGAGCTGTATATAGAGTTTTATCCATATACCATGAGACAGAGCATCCTTCTAGGTGAGTTATGGTTTGAAAGAAATAAGTCCTATTAGTCTAATTGATCGATATTTGTTTAGTAAATACTCCGTATAATACATTTTACTAAGGGTTGTCGGAAATAGTAAGACATGACAACAGGCATCAACAATAAAAGCTTATGATTAACTTTCATGCTGAAATGAGATGTAACCAGCTAGTACATCTTAGGTAATACTGCCCCCTACCAAATAACTTTATTTTGCTCCCATTCTTCTTTTGCTATATTTTCATTTTTTTTTAAAATATAGCTTTATTGATTTGAGAGAGAGAAAGGGAGAGGAAGAGAGAGCGACAGAAACATCAGTGATGAGAAAGTCATTGATCAGCTGCCTCCTGCACACCCCCTACTGGGGATCGAGCCCACAACCCAGGCATGTGCCCTGACCAGGAATTGAGCCTCGATCTCCTGGATCATAGGCTGATGCTCAACCTCTGAGCCATGCTATATTTTCCTTTTTTGAGGTATAATTCACATGCAATAAAATATACCCATTTAAAGTGTACAAATAGGTATTTTTGAAAAATGTATACTCTCATGTAATCACCACTATGATCAAGACATAGAACATTTCCATTGCCACAAAAAGTTCCCTGGTGCCTTTTAGAAGTCAATTCCTTGATTTCCAGCCCAAATGATCATGATTTGATTAGTTTGCCTTTTCTAAACTTTCAAGAAAATTAAATCACGCAGTGTGTATTCCTTTGTCTCGAGCTTTTCTCACTTGGCATAATGATTTTGAAATTCACTCATATTGTTACATATACAGGGTGTCCCCCCAAAATATATACACACTTTGAATGATTATAAAGTCAGTGTTTATTAACATACAGTTCATTTTCAAAATTTAAAAGAATTTACAGAAATGAATAATTTTTTTGTCAATGTCTGTTTTCAAACTGGTGGCCATTCTGGTCCAGGCACTGCTGATGACATGAAGTAATGGAATCACAAATATCAAGAATAATTTCTTTCAGTAGTTGTGCTCCCTCAGTTCATTGACTGTTGCTGCTTTGTACCTTAAATTTTATCTTTTATATATCCCCATAAAAAAATGTCTAGCGGTATTTAAGATAAATTTCCTTTATTCAAAGCTTAGTCTGTCTTCACCTATTACTTCAAATCAGTAAAACCTAAAAAGGAATGAAAATTAAGTGAGTTATCAGTTGTTAAAGGGTGTATACAGTTTTTTGGTACACCCTATATTAGGAGTTTATTGCATTCACCTATTGATGAACATTTGATTGTTTTCTATTTGGGCTTATTAGGAATACAAGTGTACAAGTTTGCTTTTATTTTTTCTTGGCTAAATAGATAGTAATTGAATTGCTCAGTTATATGTTGTATGTACTTAGCTTTATAAGAAACCATAGAACTGTTTTTCAGAGTGGTTGTGCAATTTGGCACTTCAACAAGCAATGTTTGAGTGTTCCAGTTACTCCATATGCTCACCAACATTTGGTATTGTCCAGTTTTTAAGTAATATTCTAGTGGGCCTATATAGTAATATCTTTGTAGTTTTAATTTGCATTTTCTTAATTACTAATGACATTGAACATCTCTTCTTGTACTTATTGTCTGCCTTCCATCTTGCCCCTAAATTTTCTTCTGCATGTCTATATTACATGTTAGTAGTTAAGCTTCTTTCAATGCAAGCAAGTGAAACTCACTAGATAGTTAAGACCAAAATAGCACTTTACTCAAAAAATACCAAGAAACTAAAGAAATGTTATACAATCAAGCCTTCTAAAAATACCAAAATGGCCCAGCCGGGCGTGGCTCAGTGGCTGAGCATCGACCTAAGATCCAGGTGATTGGGGTTCGATTCCCGGTCAGGGCACATGCCAGGGTTGCGGGCTAGCCGATCAATGACTCTCTCATCATTGATGTTTCTGTCTCTCTCTCTCTCTCTCCTTTCCTCTCTCTGAGATCAATAAAGATATATTTAAAAATAAAAAATAAAAATAAAAAGACCAAAATGGAGCAGCTCCAGGTATCTTTTAGTATAAATGTATAAATACATCTTTTTCTTACAGAGCTGAAATTCAGGTGATTCAGTTCCAAAGTCTTAGTATATATCACAATTCCAAATTTTGACTTTCTGGAGGGATCTTGCTTCTATTTGAATTAGGATGTTCTTTAGAAAATTTTACTTCTTAAATGCTTTCCTCTTAAATTAAGGGAGGAAAAACCACATTTGACACAATTTCTGTTCTACGTTACAGTTTCTTCTCATTAGTCTGATCTTTCCTTAAAGAATAGCTTATCCTCATATTCAGCTTTATGTAGTGATGGTAGAAATTTTAAATGCACAAGGCGGAAAAGAGGGTGAAAATGTGCCTCACACCGACCTGTTGGGTAGTTCTTGTGGAGAAGAGAAGCAGGTTACTAAAAGGAGTGTGCACAGATGTTACAGGTGGAGATGGAAGGCAAAGTGGATGGTGGACCATCGAGCCTGAGTGTTGAGCAGAGGACATGTTCATGCCAGATAAATGGACCCTGGACACCTGAGGCAGATAGCAATGGAGGCAAGTGTGGCTGTGGGTGCATGAGAATTTGTAGGTAGGTGATCGGGGTTTGAGAAACCTCTTACCTAATGATCTTATTTTCTTGGTCAAGAATTCTGATGGTGAGAGGAGAGGTGGTGGGACTTGAAGAAAGAAGGACAGGAAATAGCTTCAGTGAGAAATGGCTTTAAGAACCAAGGAAAATCTAAATTCACCAGGCAATGATGGATAAAGGCTCCAGGAGATCCTGTAATCCACAAATTTGTCGTAATATCTACTTGCATACCTTCCTACTATTTTCACTTAAAGTCTAGCAATCTGCAATAAGGAGAGAATAGCAAGAAAGCTAAATTATTGCTAAGAGAGTGATTTTTTTTCTTCTAAAGTTACTATAGAAAAATGCTGCAGTGGTTAACTAGAAAAGAATTAATGTGATCCATTATACTGTATTTTGTAAAGAGAAGAAAGTAGAGCCTAAGTGTATGAAGCTTAATTGACCTCACTAATTTTGATATTTGTTTTCACTTGTGTGGAGCTTTTCATTTAAAAAAAGAAAAACAATAGATATTATGTCGCTTGCTAATATTTTATTGTACTTAACACTGGTGTTGGGATTTCGCTCACTGTAAACACCCATTTTATTATGTATTCTGTGATGAAATATTAATTTTATTGATAAAGTCAGCAATATAATTAATCTGGGGTACAGCCTCTGAAATCCCATATCTTCTTTTGTGAAATATTGAGATATTCATGAAAATAGCACAGAAATAAACAAGTCTATCATAAAAATACAACTAATTATGCAGAATTATAAATAATTCTAGAGAATAACTATTTTTGCCTAAATGAAAGCTACAAAATCAATGCTTTAATGACCGAGCCATTACTTTACTTTCTGTATCCTTACACATAAAATGACCATCTTCAAACATATAAACATTTTTAGCCAGCCATCACTCTTCCATTGAGAAAAACTACCTGTAGAGACAGTAAGACTTTATGAGAATCATCGTATAGTAGAGATGAGTGTGGAGTTACATGACCTGGCTGAGAAACCAGCCCTGCTGTTCACTGTCTGTGCTGTTTACTATCTGTGTGACTTTGGAACAGTCATTTAACATAGTAATGTTTATTCTTATCTGTAAAAATGGGACAATGGTAATAGTACCAACTATTGGAGATGTGAAGATTAAAAGTTAATAAAAATAATATTCTTAGAGACTGGTACATACGAAATTCTATATAAAAGTTTTCTTTTTGTGTGAGTGTATATCAAATTAACTTGATATACAAATGGACTATGACTTTCAAGGTGACCTAGGCTTCTCAGTTCCTGACAATTCATTGAATCAAACTACTCCCCATTTTCTACTTGTGCTGAACATACTCTTCAGAGAAAACTGTTTCTGTTATATAACAGGTGCTCAGTTTCCTCCTTCACTCTGATTCCTTCCTTTCCTCCATATGGAAAATCTCTGGTCATCCCACAAGACTCCCTCAGCTTAAAATATCACCTCTGTATTAAACTTTCTTTAACCTTTTCAGGTCTGCATATGTTCCTTAACATTTTGTAAAAATTCTCTATTAACATAAGTCACACTGTTTGGCAATTTTGGGAACATATAAATTCTTATTTACTAGTAACTGAGCACTTCCAGGATAGAAGCTACATCTTTCTCTCATTCTTGCCCTAATACCTAGTACTTAAAATGTTTGTTCATCCTGACTGGTGTAGCTCAGCGGTTGAGCATTGACCTGTGATCCAGGAGATCGCTGTTCAATTCCAGGCCAGGGCACATGCCCAGGTTGCTGGCTCGATACCCAGTTGGGGTGTGCAGGAGGCAGCAGGTCAATGACTCTCTCTCATCATTGATGTTTCTGTCTCTCTCTTCCTTCCTCTCTCTGAAATCAGTAAAGGCACATTTTTTTGAAAAATTATAAAATAGTTGTTCAGTGGATAAAAATTTGAGGAATCAGGAAATGAAGTAGTCCATCAGCATTTTTTAAGGAAATGCTTGATAAATAATAATTGCTAATATTTATTGAGCATTTATGATGTGACAGTCCCTGCTGTAATTGCTTTTTCCTTCACATCTTCCTAACAACCCTATGATATGGGAAAGCTGAGGGTTAAGTCAAGTAACATACTCAAGTATGCAGCTTAGTACACAGTAAAGATGATATTTGAGTCCATGAAGCCTGACTACAAAGCTTGAGTGATTAACCTGGTGTCATTTTTATTATAGTGGTAATAAATATAGAAATAATTAATGGACACATAGCACACATCTATATAAAATCACAAGTGTGTATCTATATGTAGAAATCCTTGTGAATTATTTCTTTTGTATTTTGCATTAATCCCTAGCATTATTTTCTCTCTAAGAGCAGACATGCTTTGATATACTAATGAGCATCTGCCTAGACTAAGTGTAATGGTTGATTACATTTTACTAATTTGCAGTGATGGATTGCTTTTTATATTAAATTACCTTTTGTGTTCAGGTATTCACTTTTTTCGATGTCTTTGTAAAGTACTTGATTTCAAGATCCATGCTTTTAACAAATACCATATGATTTCACTTATATGTGGAATCTAAAAATGGAAACAAATGAATAAACAGTACAAAAAAAGTCATCTCGTACGCATAGAGAACAAACTGACTATTGGCAGAGAAGGAACTGGGGAAGGATGAAGAAGGTGAAATGGAATAGGAATTACAAATTTCTAGTTATAAAATAAATCACAGGGACGTAATGTACAGCATAGGGAATACAGTCCATCTTATCGTAATAACCTTGTACGATAACAGATGTTTACTAGTGTGGTGGTCACTTCTTTAGGTGTATTAATATTGAATAACTATGTTATATACTTGAAACTAATATAACATTGTATGTCAACTATATTTTAATTAAAAATAATAATGAAGCCTCACTCCACATTTACTGTGTAACCCCATATGCTATTCATTCACTCAATCATTTTTTTCATTTATTTAATAATATGACTAAAACACTGAGTTTTTAAATAGTGACCTAAACATAAAGAAAACTCAAAAGTCATTGGCCAAAGTCCATTTGTTTTTGCAAAAATATGTATTTAAAAATAAATATTTATTACTGAAAATTTAATGCCAGTAGATGTATGGAAATTATATTGTACTGTTGAGAGCTTCACCTCTTAATAGATTTTTAAAAAAAATGTTTTTATTGATGTTAGAGGGAAAGGAAGGGAGAGGGAGAGAGAAAGAGAGACATTGATGTGAGAGAAACATCTATCAGCTATCTCCTGCATGCCCCTGCACTGGGGATCAAGCCTGAACCTGGGCCTGTGCCCTGACTGGGAATCAGGCCAGTGACCTTTTGGTGCATGGGATGACTCTCAACCAGCTGATCCACTCTGGCCAGGGCAATATATTTTTACCTAGATTTGGTTCCCAGTAACCAGTGAGGTGAAATTGACTCACACAGTTTTAGTTTAGTTTTGTTTTTTATTTAAATTTGATATATTTGTCAACATTTAAAATTCAGGAGAATTCATACAAACTCTGGATTCCTGTTTCCACTTTTATAAATCATATCTGGCTACCCTGGGCCTACCTGTTTTTCAAGGCAGCAAACTCACTCCTCCTGAGTAGTGATAACCTGGTAAGACCATTAATATGATCTTATTTCCTTCAGTCCTCCCTACTCATTAAATTCAACCTAGCCCAATTCATATGGTGACATAACCTGCCCCATTCCCGCAGACACTTAATTTTGTACCTCTTATTCCAAACCAACTTTATTTCCCGATATGCACCACTAAATATAATTTATAACTTATTGCTCATAATTATCAACCATACTTATGTCATTATTCAATAATCACTCTTTGTTTTCTGCTTCTTAAACTTTAAAATAAATGGTACCAGAAGATGCTAAAGGAGCTAAGCTGTTTTGACAAGTCCTGCAATATCTTTGGATTTTCATACCCAGGTCATAGTGCTTAATGAAAGTGACTAGTCATCCTTGACATGCTAAGAGCCACAAAGGAATGCAAAACATAAATTACATGGCCTTCAGTTTGACAGTATCAATGTATCTTGAGGTTATAACTTTATAACTTCAATTTTTATTTTCAAGTGCAACAAAGCAAATAAACTGTGCATGAAAACTTCTAGAACAATGACAAAAGGAGTTTTCTTGATCAAAGAAAATTTGGAAAGGTGACACAGCTATTAAAGAAAAATGTTAAGTCTTGGAAAATAATTTCCGTTATAAAAATGTACTTTTAGCATACTGAATTGCAATGTTATTTAATTCAATAGCCTCTGGTAGACAGGACAATTACTATTAAATTATCTTTGTATAACATATGCCATTTATTTATGAATTCATTAAATTCATAAATATTGAATAGCTACTATGTGCACTATTACTGGGATATGGTTCTCAAGTAGCTCACAGTCAAGTAAAAAAATGGACATGTCAACAAAAATGTGATGGAGGGTGACAAATGCTATTACAGAAAAATTACATTGGCAGTTTGCATTTGTTAAGATCTAGTTACAGAGAACAGAATCCGTTCTACCTAAATTAAGCAGCAAGAGAATTACTATGGGCTACTAGGATACTTTGGAAAGTTGAAGACACAGGCTCTTACTTGAGCTTTTAGAAATAATTTCCAGAGCTATGCCACAAAACCAGGCTGCTTAGGGAGCCCTTCCTCACTTGTTGAATTGGGATTCTGCCCCACAGCTTCTAGCTCCACCACTGTGCCACTACAGCCAGGATGGAGAGAAATGGCATAATATTTTATTAGTGGTCATGACAGAACTGGGTGTGTATTTGGATATGACAGGCAAAGCATAAGGGGGAGGCATAGATTTTAAAAAGAGATGTTCAATTTGAAGCAAGTTTAGAGAAAGTATGTTCAGTTTTGAAGACGATAAGGAGAGGCAATCTTCAGTTTTGGTTGTGTGGAGGTTGAGTAGACTGTGAGACACCCGGTGGGAATGTCATTCAAGCAGTTGAATATATGAGCCTCAGAATTGACATAAGTTTGAGTTCAAGATATATGTTTGGAAATTGTGAAGTTAAAGGTGATAGCAGAGGTTGAGAACCTAGTTAAGTTTGCCTAAAGAGAGAGGAAAGAAAAGAGGAGAGGAGAGCTCTGGAAAGGGCTACGTTTTAGAACAGATTGTAATAGAAAAATCCAGTAAGTGTGATTGAGAAGTGAGCTCTGGAATGCAGCAGTAGAGTTAACAACAGAGGATAAATAAACACTTAAAAAAATTAATAAATAAAAGAGAGGAGCAGCCTCTCCATGCTTCTATGCCACGTGTGAGTCACGAGTGCTTTGACACAAGCAGTACTTTGGGAATGATAAAGGCAGAAAGTAGATTGCAATGGACTGAGAAGTGATTGATAGGGAATGAATCAAAGTCAGGGAGCACAAATGTATTCTTCTAAGGACCTTACCTATTAAGGTCCTTAAGGAGTAAGACACTGATAGCCAGAAGAAAAGAATATCAAGGGGAAAAGGTTTCACTTTTCTTTTTTTACTTCTTCAACCGGGAAAGACATGAGTAAACTTATATGTAGAAAAGATGAATCGAGCCTGCCAGGAGTGGCTCAGCAGTTGAGCATCGACCAAGGATCCAGGAGATTGTGGTTCAATTCCCGGTCAGGGCACATGCCTGGGTTGTGGGCTTGATCCCCAGTAGGGGGTGTGCAGGGGATAGCCAGTCAATGATTCATCATTGATGTTTCTATCTCTCTCTCTCCCTCTCCCATCCTCTCTTTGAAATCAATAAAGATATAATTAACAACAACAACAAAAGCTGCAGGACATTTACACTATGGAATACTATGCAGATGTAAAAAAGAAAGATCTTGTACTCTTTGGGACAGCATGGATGGATCTGGACAATATTATGCTAAGCGAAATAAGCCACGCAGAGAAAGACAAATATCACATGATCTCACTTATATGTGGAATCCAAAGGACATAATTAACTGATGATCAAAACAGATTCAGTGGCATAGAAGCATGGAACAGACTGATGAATCTCAGAAGGAAGGCAGGGTGGGTGGGTGGGGAGAGATTAACCAAAGACTTATATGCTTATATGCATAACCCATGGACACAGACAATAGTGTGGTGAAGGCCTTGGGCAGGGAGTGTGTGGGGGATGGAAGGGGTAAAGGGGAAAAAAGGGGACATCTGCAATATTTTCAACAATATAGATAAATTAAAAAAAAAAAAAGAGCTGTGGGCCAATATCAAGAGCATCTCAATAAGTAAGCTATTTATATTTGATTTCAGGAACTCAGCTGATTATTTTAATTTATTCTTTGAACCCTTCCTATGTTGAAGTACACTTTTGAAAAGGCCCATTTAAATTATTCTTCATAACCTGGTACTAACACTACTGTTAAAAACCATAATTTTACTTCATAAAGTTTAAAATTCTTGTATGAATAATAAGCCAACAGCAATTTGTATCATAGCGAATATGGTAAGTTAAAATATTCCAACTCTAACTGCCGTAATAGAAAAAAACACAATAAAACTTATAAAAATCAATGGAATTAGCACAATATTAGATGACACGGTGAAGGAGATCTGAGATATTCAGTGTCAGATGCTCAGCTAAAACTTCACGTAGAGTTCATCCTGTCCCGTCACACCCCACCCCCAGTCTAACTTCCCTTAACAGAAACTCGTTCATTTTCTGAGAAGAAGGAAACGGTGCTAATATACAGGCTTTAAGAAATGTAATGGCCCTTTGGGAAAGCCGATGTGGGGGGTGGAAAGGAAGGTGATTCAAGACAGAACAGTAGCTGTGAAACTAAGGAAAGGTCTGAGTAGGGCTGCACGTGTCCTCTAATTTTCTCCAGCATCTTAAAGCATCACTGCAAAGTACACAATTGGCCTTTAAAACATATTTTGAAAGCACTATTGATTACATTTATTGAACAGAGTTGGATTTGTAATGTACTATGAAGAATTATCTTATGAGACTGTCTCTATTCAAAGTACTAATTATTTTAAATTAGCTAATACATTCATTGGTGAAAATAAACAGTGCATTTCACTGAACAGGTTTTCGCTACCTTTGCAGTTATTGTGTTGACCATGTATACATTCAAATTTTACCTTGAACATTCTCTGGAAGAAAACATGGAACAAATATAAATAAACAAATGAAAAGGAGAGCCCTACAAAAGAGAAAAGAGAATGTAGAGCTAGTAGTTACTCAATAACATACATTTTGGAGATCATAATACTTTAAGAAATAGTTGTTGAGAACTGAAAAACTGACAGGAAACAGAAAATTCAGATCTATTTATCCACAATCTATCAAATGATCACTTGTTTTTTATCATCTATTCTCTCCATCTCTACCTTATGTCTGACACACTTTGGCACAAACCACATATTCTCTGGAAACAATTTTCTTGAGAATAGTTTAACTTGTAAAAACATATATGTACTTGTGGGTATATTTGTATTTAAAATATTGATTCATTATTTTCTCAAAATACAGAAGAAAATATAGCCCCTATTCTTACCACCCTCTTTTTATTATTAAGAAATATTTGGGAATGATTGACAAATAAAATTTTATATATGTTAAGTTCACAAGATAATGTTTTAATATACATATATATTGTGGATTAATTACCAAGATCAAGATAAACAACACATCCATCACCTCACACGGTTAGCTTTGTGTCTGTGTGTGTTTAGAATACTTAAGATGTACTCTCAGTAACTTTCAAGTATACAATACTGTGTTATGACCCTCTTGACCCTGTGACAAATACATATAATGACAAATAATATGAAGTATCACATAATGCTAGAAAATTTATATTTTCCAGAAAATTGCAAATGCTTACCACTGGTCCCTCTCCTCACAACATCCACTGTTCAGTTTCTTGTGATTCTTTCCCCTCACTAAAATATACATTTATGCAAATACATATAGCTGGTTTTGAATTTACTTTCAAAAGGGGTATCTTAACATGTTATTCTGCATCTTTCTTTTTCCACTAAAATTGTAGAGCTCTTTTCACCCTAGCATATATATGCATATTTCATTATTTATAATTATGGTAGAGTATGCCATCATATTCATATATTAGAATATATTAATGAATATGTTCCTAATGCTTTGAGGAACAAAATTTTGTTTTCAGCATTTTGCTCTTATAAAAATTTCTTGTACATAACTTTTGACAAACTTTATAAGAATATTGGTAGATTAAATTTCTAGTAGTGGGCAAAAAGTATAGGTATTCTAGCTTTTGATATAGTAAAATTGTCCTCCAGAAAGAATGAAGCAGTTCATATTCCCAACAACAACGTACAAGACAGCCCTTTTATCCACACCCTGGGAAATCAAAGTATTTTAATTTTTGACAATTCAATAGGAGAAAAATATATTTTTTCATACTGTGCATTTCTTTTATTGTTACTAAGATTGAATACCATTTGCATCTAATTTATTGTTATTTGTATTTTTTTGAAAAATGCCTATTTTAAGAAATGAATTTGTTTACCTTTTTATTAATTTACATAAGTTTTTGTAAGTTAGGAAAATTACTCTTGTTATATGCATACATTTTTTTGAAGTTATTAATTTTTCAATTTTGTTTTTCAAATTTATTGTCATTTATAAGTTTCATTGTTAGTTTTATAAGGTTAAAATTTCAATCTTTTAATTCTTTTTTTTTACTGTACACTTCACTTATTTTCTAATTTTATTTAAAAAGTGTACATTTCTGTGATACATGATCTATATATTGAATTGTGTGCCCTCCACCCAAAGTCAAATTATCTTTTGTCACCATATATTATATTTGGCTCCCTTTACCCTTTACTGTCCCTCCCACCCCCTTCGCTCTGGTAACCACCACACTGTTGTCTGTGTCTGAGTTTCAGTTTTATATCCCACACACGAGTGAAATCGCATGGCTCTTAGCTTTCTCTGACTGACTTATTTTGCTTAACATAATATTCTCAAAGTCTATCCATGTTGTTGAAAATGGCAGTATTTCATCTTTTCTTATGGCTGAGTAGTATTCCGTAGTATATACAGGGTTGGGCAAAGGCAGGTTTATAGTTGTGTATGCAAAACAAAGTTTATTCTTGTATTATTATTTCTTAATTATTGTATTATTTTCCATATGAACAACTGTAAACCTACTTTTGCACCACCCTGTATGTACATCTTCTTTATCCAATCCTCTATGGAAGAACACTTCGGCTGTCCCCATGTCTTGGACACCGTGACTAATGCTGCAATGAACATAGAGAGTGCATATGTTTGCAAATACATGTTTTCAAATTTTTCTGGTAGCTTTCTAGAAGAGGGATTGCTGGGTCATATGGCAACTCTATTTTCAATTTTTTGAAGAACCGCTCTATTGTTTTCCATAGTGGCTGTACCAGTTTACATTCATACTAACAACCTCTCCAACACTTGTTATTACTTGTTAATAAAAGCCAGGCTTATAAAGGAGACTAGTGGCCTGAACTTCAGAAAAGCAAGTCCACTGTCCTCTTCGTGGGGGGGCTTGTGCCGGGCAGCAAATGTTTATTTATTCAGCAGGCAGAGCAGCATTCTAGTGGGTGTGAGGTGGTATCTCATTGTGGTTTTGATTTGCATCTCCCTAGTAGCTAATGAAGTTGAGCACCTTTTCATGTATCTGTTGGCCATTTGTATGTCTCCTTGGGAGAGGTGCCTGTTCAGGTCTTCTGCCCATTTTTTAATTGGATTGTCTGTTTTTTTGGCATTGAATTGTATGAGTTCTTTATATATTTTGGATATTTGCTCCTTGTCGGAGCTGTTTGCAAATATCACTTCTTATTTGGTTGGCTGCCTTTTTGTTTTGTCATTGGTTTCTTTTGCTGTACAGAAGCTTTTTAGTTAGATATAGTCCAATTCATTTATTTTTGCCTTTACTTCTCTTGCCTTAAAATGTTCTCTAAGTCCAAGGTCCATAAGTTTAGTACCTATATTTTCTTCTATGTAATTTATTGTTTCAAGTCTTATATTTAGGTTTTTTTTCTATTTTGAATTAATTTTGTACATGGGGAAAAACTGTAGTTTAGTTTCACTCCTTTGCATGTGGCTTTCCAATTTTCCCAGCACCATTTATTGAAGAGGCTTTCTTTTCTTCATTATGTGTTTTTTGTTCCTTTGTCAAAAATTATTTGCCCATATATATGTGGTTTTATTTCTGGGCTCTCAATTATGTTCCATTGGTCTGTCTGTCTTTCTGCCAATACCATGCTATTTTGATTACTGTAGCTCTGTAGTATAATTTGAAGTCAGGTAGTGTGATACCTCCAGCTTTGTGGAATTTTTTTCTTTGTTTTGTCCCCCCCCCCCCTCAGGATTGATTGCTTTGGCTATTCAGAGTCATTTGTGGTTCCATACAAATCTGATGATTTTTTTGTTTTATTTCTTTAAAAAATGACTGAGATTTTGATGGGGATTGCATTAAATTTGTATATTGCTTTGGGTAATATGGCCATTTTAACTATGATGATTCTTCCAATCCAGAATATCTTTCTATTTCATTGTGTCTTTTTCAATCTCTTTTAATAAGCTTTGTAGTTTTCAGTATATATGTCCTTCACACCCTTCGTTAAGTTCATTCCTAGTATTTTATTCTTTTGGTTGCAATTCCAAAGGGAATTGTGTTTTGTTGTGTTGTGGTTTTTTTTTCATTTCTTTTTCTGAAGTTTCCTTGTTAGTATATAGGAAAGCAGTGTATTTTTGTACACTGACTTTATATCCTGCAACTTTACTGTATTTGTTTATTGTTTCTAATAGTTTTTTTGGTGAAGTCGTTAGGGTTTTCTATGTACAGAATCATGTCATCTGCAAAAAATTACACTTTTACTTCTTCATTTCAATTTGGATGCCTTTTATTCTTTCCTCTTGCCTGATTGCTCAGGCTAGGAAAATAACTATATTGAGTAAGAGTGATGAAAGTGGGCATCCTTGTCTTGGTCCTGATTTTAGAGGAAAAGCTTTCAGTTTTCCATAACTGTGATATTGGTTGAAGGTTTGTCATATATGTACTTTATTATGTTGAGGTACTTTCATTCTACACCCATTTTATTGAGTGTTTTAGTCATAAATGGATGTATTTTATCAAACCCTTTTTCTGCATCTATTGATAAGATCATATGATTTTTATCCTTTATTTTGCTTATTTGGTGTATTACATTGAGCAATTTGCATATATTGAAACATCCTTGTATCCCTGGAATGACCCCCCCTTGATTATAATGTATTATTTTTTTAATGTATTACTGTATTCGATTTGCTAGTATTGTGTTTAGGATTTTTCATCTGTATTCATCAGATATATTGGTCTGTATTTTTCTTTTTTTGTTATCCTTGCCAGGTTTTGGTATCAGGGTTACGTTGGCCTCATAAAATATGTCAGAAAGTATTGCCTCTTCTTCAATTTTTTGGAAGAGTTTGAGAAAGATAGACATCAAATCTTTGAATGTTTGGTAGATTTCACTGGTGAAATCATCTGGTCCTGGACTTTTATTTTTTGGGAGGTTTTTGATGGTTGTTTCAATGTCCTCACTGTTGATTGATCTATTTAAATTTTCTAATTCTTCATGATTTAGTCTAGAAGGTTATATATCTCTAGGAACATGTCCATTTTTTCTTGGTTATTGAATATGGTGGTATATATCTCTCATAGTATTCTTGTATGGTCCTTTGTATTTCTGTGATGTCTGATTTTGTTTATATGGGTCTTTTCCATTTTTTCCTTAGTGAGTCTAGCCAGGGGATTGTCAATTTTATTAATATTTTCAAAGAACTGACTCTTTGTTGTATTAATTTTTTGTATAGTCTTCTGGTTCCCTTTTCATTCAATTCTGCTCTAATTTTTATGACTTTCTTTCTTCTGCTAACTTTAGGTTGCTTTTGTTTTTCTCCTTCCAGTTCTTTAAAATGTGATGTTAGGTTGTTTACTTGGGATTTCTCTTGTTTCTTGAGATAGGCCTGTAATGATATAAACGTCCCTCTTATTACTGCTTTTGCTGCATCCCAGAAGTTTTGATATGTCATTTTTCTCTATATATCTTTTCATCTTACCTTTTATTTCCTCTTTGACCCAGCCATTTTTTAGTAGTGTGTTGTTTAGTCGTCACATATTTGTGGTTTTCTTTACTTCCTTTTTGCAATTGATTTCTAACTTCAAAGCATTGTGGTCAGAGAATATGCTTGGTATAATTTTAATATTCCTGAATTTTTTGAGGCTAGCTTTGTGATCGATAGCATGATCTATCCTTGAGAATGTTCTATGTGCTGGAGAAGACTGTATAATCTGACGTTTGAGGATGAAAGCTCTGTAAATGTCAATTATATCCATTTGATCTCATGTGTCATTTAAGGTCAATATTTTTTTATTGATTTTCTGTTTGGGTGATCTATCTAGAGCTGTCAATGGAGTCTAAGGTCCCCAACTATGATTTTGCTTTGTCAATTTCTCTTTGTTTCTTTATCTATTTTGGTGCTCCCTGACTGGGTACATATATATTAAGAAGTACTATGTCTTCTTGATGTAGTGTCCCCTATATCATTATAAAATTTCCATCTTTGTATCTTGTTACCTTTGTTATCTTGAAATCTTTTTTGTCAGATATAAGTATGGCTACACCTGCTTTTCTGTGGATGTTATTTGATTGGAGAATTATTTTCCACCCTTTCACTTTGAGTCTAACTTTGTCTTTGCAGATTAGATGTGTCTCCTGGAGGCAGTATATGGTTGGGTTTTATTTTTTGATTCAGTCTACTACTCTGTGCCTCTTTATTGGTGAATTCAGTCCATCTACATTTAGGGCAATTATTTTTGTACGAGGATTTCCTATAGACAGTTTATCTTTTGTTTACTGGTAGCTTTGTGCCTCCATTGGTCTTTTCCTTTGTGTTTCTGTCTGTTATTTTTCTTTGGTGGTAGCCCATATTTCTTTCTCTTTACTTTTATTTAAGTATGTTTTTCAGTTTTGGGGTTTTTTGTTTGCTTGCTTTTGTTAATCCTCATCTGAGGATATTTTTTCTATTCATTTTTTAGAGAGAGTAGAAGAGAGGGAAGGGAAGAGAGAGAGAAAGATCAATGTGAGAGAGACACATCAATTGGTTGCCTCCCACATGTGCCCCAACCAGGGCTGAGGATCAAACCTGCCACCCAGGTATGCGCCCTTGACCAGGAATTGAACCATGACCCTTAGTGTGCCGGCCAATGCTCTAACCACTGACCATCATTGGCCAGGGCAGTTTTGTTGTTTGTATGTGTGGTTACCAATAGGTTTATAAAAAAGAAACTTTCACATATACAGTTCTTTTTCTTTTGAGTGCATCTGATCTCCATCCTCCTTTGTTAATTCTGAACTTTACTCCCTCCCCTTTTATGTTTTTGTTGTCACAAATTATCCCTGTTTATGCTTTAAGTTTGTTGGTGATATTACTTGTAGTTTTGTGACCTTTTGTTCTTTGTTTCAGGTAGAATTTCCTGCAATGGAGGTCTTCTAGTGATAAACTCCCTCAGCTTCTGTATGTCTCGGAAAGTCTTTATTTCTCCTTCACATCTGAAGGATAACTTGGCTGGATATATTCTTCTTGGCTGGTAATTTCTCTCTTTCAGTAGTTTGAATATTTGGTTCCACTCTCGTCTGGCTTGTAGATTGTCTACTGAAAAGTGTGATGAAACCTAATGGGTTTTTCTTTCTTCTTTCCCTGGTTGCCTTGAGAATTCTTCCTTTATTATTAATTTTTGACAGATTTAATACAATGTGTTTTGGAGAAGACCTCTTTGGGTTAAGGTAATTAGGTGTTCTGTTTGCTTCTTATATTTGAGGATATAACTCTTTCCATAGGTTTTGGAAGTTCTTATCAACTATTTGTTTGAAATGGCTCTCCATTCCCTCTCCCTCTCTTCTTCTTCTGGTATGCATATTATTCTTTTATTGCTTTTTCTGATGGAGTCAGATAGTTCTTGTAGAGTTCTTTCATTTTTATTTTTATGCTCAAGTCTTTCTCTTCTTCCCTCTTTGTCATTTCTAGATTTCTATCTTCAGTACCACTAATTCTTTCTTCCATCTGGTCCACTCTATTTTCTATGCTCACTAGTTCATTCTTGATCTCATTTATTGAGTTTTCCATCTCCAGAGTTTCTATTTGTTAAGTTTCCTTCTCTTTGGTAAAGTACTTGTTTTGTTTATTGATTTGTTTTCTGAGCTCATTAAAGTGGCTGTATGTATTTATTTGCATCTCATTGAGTTATTTCAGAACTGTAATCTTTAATTCTCTGTCATTTATATCACATATTTTTATGTTTTTAAACTTGTTTTCTGGAGATTTTTTTCATTTTCTTTCTGAGTTGCCTGGCAACCTTGATTATTCATGGTTTTTGATGGATTCTTTTTCTGTCAAGGCAGCTGTGTATGAGTGACACTCTTTTTTAATCCTCACCTGAGGATATGTTTATTGAATTTTAGAGAGAGAGAGACATTGATATGAGAGAGAAACATCAATTGGTTGTCTTCCAAATGCTCCCAACCAGGAATCAAACCTGCAACTTAGATATGTGCCCTGTCCAAGAATTGAATCTGAAACCTTTTGGTGTATGAGAAGATGTTCCAACCAACTGAGCTCCCCCACCAGAGTGAGTGGCACTTCTTTAGCAGATTAATATGAATTGGTCTTTGTATTATTTTCCTGAAGGTGGTGCTGAATCACTAGTTTTTTTAGCTTTGGGAAATCCCAGTCAGTGTCTCTGACCCCATCAGTGTCTCTGGCTGCCTGTCAGTGTAGCTGTGATGCATGGGAGGGGGTAAGAGGGAGGCTGGGAAAACCCAGAAGCTTCTGTGTTGTTTTGCTCTCCTGCTAACGATGAACTCAAACCTCTGTGAGATCCCCCTTGCACCCTCACTCCAGTACCAGTCACAGAATACACCTTTCCCTCCAGGAAAAAAGCGATTCTGTAGTATTAGTTCTCAGGTTTGCAGATAGTATATTCTGCAACCCAACACCAAGGGTGACAGTATTCAAACTCTGGGAGATTGCTGGGTGACTAGTCTCCACGGCTTTGTTTCTTTCTCTGAAATGCTGATTGCCAAATAACCATGGCAGCATCCTTATGCTGTGTCCTCACCTAGGTCACTATGTTTACCTGAAGCTTGTACTGCTCACTCCTGCAGGAATTTCCACCAAATATTTTCTCCTTGAGACTGAAGGGAGCAGCAGCCACAACCTAATTCCTCCCTTCTCCAGGTTGAGCCCCACACTGAGTTCCCAGCTGCAAGGCTGAATAGAGGCTCCTCTTAGCTTTTCTCCCTTCTCACTTCCCTTGTTCATTCCCATCTGCCACCTTTAGATGTTTCTCTCAGGAGTGTTTGTGCATTTAGCAGAGAGTCCTTTGTTGAGTTATAGCTGTTCAAGTTGTTAAAATTTCAAGGGGAGATATCAAGGGGATCTCTCACTCTGCCATTCTCACATCACCTCGTATCATGGCCACTCTGCACGCTCTTTTTCCCAGGAGCATCCCTGCACCTTCCCCTTCCCCTTATGCTTCCCCCACAGGCATCTCCTAAACTCTAAGGGACCCCAGGAGACTTCTAACCATGGAGTCTGGGCAGTGGCAGCTCATCCTGGGCTCACCTCCTGAACTGTCTCTAAGGCCCCCTGTTCTCTGACTTCTCAGTGAGCCAAAGCAGCCTTGCCTGGGCTCATTTCTTTCCTATAACACTTCTAGAGAACCAAAGCAGCCCTGCCTAGGCTCTCTCCTGTTACTTCTAAACCCTTTCTTGTTTCACTGTCCCCAGATTTAATAAATGTACTCTCAAAAAAAAGATTAATGGCTCCTCAAGAATCCTTTCTGTGTTCCACTATTACGAATAGATTCACACACACTTTCCTCAATTTTATTTATAGCCTCACATTTTTTATGTTGTAATACTTTGAACTATTGAGAACTTATCTTTTTGTGTTGTTTGTTCCAATTAGTAGTAGTTTCTACACCACTTATTGAATAATACTTTTTGTATTTAAAATTTTGGTATGTCACATTAACCATCAACCCAATTGTACTAAGTGCTTAGGGCTATACAGAAAAAAAATGTATTTTTTTTTTGTTCTATTGTCCCAATTCTTTTTTTCCTGTATCATACCAGCACCAATATTTTTAGTAAGAATAGAAAAGTTTTCCTTGTTGACTACTTTGAAACACCTTATTTATATTTCACCTTATTTTGTAATTATGACTCTAGAGGTGAGTGGTGGGGGAATATCTGACTTTTGTGTATAAGCTATCTCATTGAATTGCTTAATTTATTCCTAACCAGAATCCTTCTATGCAGCTATTAATTATCCAATATTGCAGATGAAAAATAAATAAATTTTAAAGAAGTCAAGCATTTGGTGCAAAGTCACATAACTAATGAATGGCACGGCTGAAATTCACACCTCTGTGTGTCTGATCCTAAAGACTATGCTTTTTCCACAACCCTACAGTTTTGACATACTCTGTTAGATGCAGGAATCTACTTGACAAGGTCAAACAAAGACAATGACAGGGTCATTTCCCAGCCTTAAGCATCACATAGTGAGCTGGAATTTGAGGTAGAATGCCAAATATTATAAGGAAAGTAGGGATAACAGGCATGGAATTAATAAATCTCAAATAGAACAAAGAACAGTTTATTTAGGCTGGTGTATGAGGTATGTAAAGGAACATGGGAGAAATAAAAAACTGAAAATGGAGTTTAGGTCAGATGGTAGAAAGTTTTGATTACCTGCTTAGAGAGTCTGTGATGTATTTATGGTTTCATTAGAAGAAAAATTTTGCTTCTATGCATTGTGAGTGCTCTTTTAATTTGAGTAAGACAAGGGTTGGCAAAATATTTCTCAAAGAGCTATTTCAACCAGCCAATATTTTTGTTGTATATAAATTTTAGGGGAGCACAGCCACCCCCATTTGTTTACATATTGTCGTTGACTGTTTTGTGCTACAATGGCTGAGTTGTATACAGCCTGAAAAGCCTAAAAATATGTGCTTTATAGAAAAAGCTTGACAACTCTTGTATTAGCATTTTTCCTCAAAACTTTAATTCAGTTGACTTGCATAACAGGATCAATTTTGTTTATATAAACAAAATGCCAGGTAAGGGTTTATTGATTCAACATTAATTTTTCGATTCTTTGACTCATCTCACCATCTAAAAGTGCTTGAGGCCCATTTACATTAAAACTTGTACTTATTTAATTTTGTTGTTATATGATGACACCACTTAAGTCATTTGGTGTAAATAAAAGAAAGATTCAAACATAAATTGGTGAGTGAAGTTGTTTATAAGGCCTAGATATGAGTCATTAAATACCTTGGAAAACACTCTTAAACTTTACAGTAATACAAATTTTTTAAGAAATAATCCAAAAGATATCTCAAGAATAAAAAAGAACACCACAAGTCTAATATAATTAGAAAATAACACTGCCTATGCCATGCAAATTAAGTTACTCTTCTTCAACAAGAGGGTGAATGAATATTAATGGCACTTCTTATTTACTTGAATTTTCATTATTAAAACACTTGAGCCATTAGCTAATTAATGCAAAGTACATTTTTGAGATGTGGAAGAGAAAAAATTGTTGCTAGAATTCATCAAAAAGTGATTTGGTTCCAAGAATTGACCGAGCTCCCAGCAGCTTCCTCCTCTTCAGGTCCTTGACTGGGGACTGCATCCTGTGGTTCTCAAGCATCTCCTCCAAATGTCATCTTCCTGTTTAATGACATCTTCCTTCTAAATTCATATTGAGTTTGAATTGTTTCTAAATCAATCAAGTGTAATTTTTAGAAAACTATAAACACAAAAGTTTAGGGGTTGTTTTAAACTGACATTGAGTAAAAATTAATGATATGTTTTAATCAAGGTAGAACATGACTTCTTATAATCATTTACTCTAATAATAAAATTTTTCATATTTAAAGGGGACCTACATATTTTATCCACACCCTAGACCACGGCTTCTCAAACATGGCACTATTGACATTTGGGGCTGGATAGTTCTTGGTTTTTGGGCTGTCCTGTATATTGCAGGATATTTCAAGCAGCCCCAGCCTCTACCCACTGGATTATAGTAGCAAAGCCCCCCTTTCCATTAGTGACAACCAAAAATGTCTCTCGACATTGTCATGTCTCCATGTCATTGCAGTGCAAAATTGACCCTGCATAAGAACCACTGTCCTAGCCAAAGATTGAAACAGAACATGTGTACCTTATCTATTTAGTAACCAAAACCATAATTTAAATAGGCAGCCTATTGATATTACTTCTGGTCTTTTTTTCTTGAGAATTATACTTATTTAATAATATTTTATGGTGAAGAAATATAAAGACTCAAATGTCTGATCTTCAAATTAAACTATATTATTAAGCTCTGCCATTTACTAGCTGTATGACTTGATAAATTACTTCATTTCTAGGAGCTTCAAGTTCCTTGTGATGGGAATAGTTTATGTAAGGTACTTAACACCATGCTGGTTATGTAACTAAGTGATAAGTTTGGGTTATTATGGATGATTATATTAAATTGTATTATGATTTAAAATAATTTTTTCCTTCCCTCTGGAAAGATTTTATATTTTTATCCCATGGGTTTCCTGTATGACTTGCCTGGACCAATATATTATGAGTGAAAGTGCCACTTGCAAGAAGTTTTAAGAACCATTGTGTGGTTCTATGACCTTTCTCTCTTGAGATCAGCATTGTCTCAGGTAAGAGCTGTTCCTTCATCCTGCATCCAAGAATGAAGAAGACATGGAGCAGAACCATAGCCAACCTGTGATAGATGCATAACATGAGCTAGAAATAAAGTTTGGTTGTGCAGAATGAATGAGTACAAAGTGTACATCAAGTGGTTCTGCTCTTATAACTGCTCTATGAGATAGTCGCATCAATCATAACTGTGACATGTGGGCAAACTCAACTGCAAAGGCATGCCTATATAGTCACTCTGTCCAATTTAGTAGCCACGAGCCACATGTAAGTATAAATGTAAATTAATTAGAGTTAAAATTAATAAATTTAAGATTTAGTTCCTTGGTCTTAGTAGACACATTTTAAGTGGTCAAAGCTACATAAGCTGAGTAGCTACCATATTGCACTGTGCAGGACATATAGAATATTTTCATCATCACAGAACATTCTGTTGAAAAGTGCTGCTCTGTAGTAAAGACACTCAGGAGAGAAAAAGTTCTGCCAAACTCCATAATGCCTAGCAGTGTCTAATGTAGGGAAGATCCACATTCAAGGGTTCTTTTAAAAAAATAGATACTTACCTCTTTTTGTTGTAACTCAAATATTTTATCTCTTTACTGACAAATTTTATATTTAGAATGGGAAAGATAACAATGAATAAATTAAAAATAGTGACTCTAGCCCCGGCCTTGTGGCTTGGTTTGTTGGAGCGTAGTCTCATACACCAAAAGGTTGCAGGTTCGATTCCCAGTCAGGGCACATACCTAAGTTTCAGGCTCACTACCCAGTTAGGGTACTTATTGGAGACAACAAATCAATGTTTATCTCTCTCTCTCTCTCTCTCTCTCTCTCTCTCTCAAATCAGTAAAAATGTACACTTGGGTGATGATTAAAAATATATTTAAAAAAACAAACTCTAAATTTGTCTAAAATTCAGTGGAATCACCTACAAACTTTGATCCTCTACTGCTACTACAAAACACAAGTAAAAGCATAAAATAAACAGGACAGCAGCATCTCAGAGATTTAATGCCACTTTCTGTGCCAAGCATTCTATAAAATATTAATGAGGACATTTGCAGTAATAAATGCTAATACATTCTCTTAAACATGTGAACACTGGCAGATGATTCTTTATGGTGACATTCAGTAGTAGGAAGAGTTTATTAAAACAATATATTAATTTTCAGGAAGCTAAAAATAATATGTAAGTTGATATCTATGGTTTTTAATAGTTTTCTCCTGTTGTTTTTTAAATTGGAGAAAGCTAATAGTTTGCAGCAGAAAGTGTTTGAAACAAGGAACCAGTGTACTGGGTCCATGAAATACCTAAATCTTGCTGTCTCTTCTTCATGCTAACATTGCTAGGGTTGGGAAAGAGTAACAAACATTGTATGGGCCTTCTATATAAGACTGAAAGATACACTAATTCATGCCCACTTAGTGAACATGATTTAAAATATGGCATTACTCAATGTGTATACTGAGAGACAAGTCAAGAAAGTCTCTGATGTACTAAAATGAACTCTAATTTGCATACATACAACAAATATCCTCAGGCGAGAAATAATTGAATGGATACTTCTATTTCTTGATGTAACAACTATGGTCTATACAATTTATGTGTTATATTTCTTGGGCCACTCAAAAAATGAGAGCATGATTTTGAAGTTTATTTTTTCACCAATCTAAATCATGTAACTGTTGACATGTGTGTGACTAAACTGTTATGATTTTTGCAAACACTAAATAAATGTGCCCTCTGCAAAGTTAATAATTGTGTTTGATATTTCTGTTTATAGTCATAATAATGTAAATTTATCTTTTTGGAAATTAAGTAGTGAAAGTATAGAGAAATGTTATCTAGTAACCCAGAGTAAGATTTAAAATTTGAAACCAATGCTTCCTATAAAGTTGTAATGGCATGTCAAAAATATTATTGTAAGGCCTCAGCTTGTATGGCACTTTTGGTGGCAAAAATGGCACCAGATGTTAGACCACAGTTCAGCAACCTCAGTACTTGAATTCTGGCTAAGAAAGAATTCAGAGTCAAGACTCAAACTATAAGAAAATGTTTATTTAGAAAGTCACACAGGTAGAGGAAGTGAGCCATAGAAGATACTGAAATCAGGAAACAAGTTACAGAGACAAAAGAAGGGCCTTTGGAGCTTAGGATGGAGAGAGAGGAAAGACTCAGGTGAATAAGAGAGGGAGGGGGGGGAGGAGGAGAGGGACAGGGAGGAGGAGAGGGACAGGGAGGAGGAGGGAGAGGGAGGAGGAGGGGAAACGAGGAGGGAGAAGGAGGGGGAGAGAGAGAGGGAAAGGGAGGGGGAGGGGAGAGGGAGCTGGGGAGAGAGGGAGAGAGAGCACATGCTGGTTCCTGTCTTAAGGGCTTTTATCTGAGGGTCTCAGAGAAGGATCTCAATAGCATATTCATCAGCTTTCCAGGTGTGTCCCCTCAGGGTCGTGGTCTCCAATAATTGGTTGGTCCTAGGACAGGGGGTCATTAGTCAATGAAGCTATGGCTGATTTTGCTGCTTCTCTGGGCCTGGAGCTGAAACACAGCTGAGGCCTAGTTGTCATCTCCAGGGGCTAATGCTTGAGGGAGTGGTCATGCAAGGGCTTATAATTTTGCCCATTGCTAGGCATCCAAGGCTCTTCACCCTGGTGACCCTCTGCACCTGGCCTGTTGCTCTTACTGTGCCTGTGCCTATGTAACTGCCTACTACAGCACAACTCCTTTATTCAGCAAGTATTTATGGAGTACCTTTCTCAGGCAAACCTTTGCACTGCACACGTTGAAGAGCCAAAGAAGAATTAAAAACAAAATAACAAAACAGTTCAACAGTTAGTTTGCAGTCCCTAGCAGAGTAATCTTATTCTGGCAGCTTATTGGAATCACCTGGGAAACTGTGATGAACTGAATGTCTGTGTTCCCCCCAAATTCATATGTTGAAGCTTTACCTCCCAATGTGATAGTATTTGGGACTGGGGCCTTTGGGAGGTAATTAGGGTAAGATGCAGAACCCTTATGGGATGGGACTGGTGCCCTTATAAGAAGAGACACCTGAGAGCTGGCTCCTTTTGCCCCTCCACATTCCTTACGTGGGAACCAAAGAGGAGGTCACGTGAGCACAAAGCTGCCCAGGAGCCCAGAGAAGGGGCCTCAGGATGAACCCACCAGCTGAGACCTTTCTCTTGGATTTCCCAACCTCCAGAATGGTAAGAAAGGAAATTTCTGTTGTTTAAGCCACCTACTGTATGGTATTTTGTTACAGCAGCCTGAGATGACTAACACAGAAGCTCAAAAAATATTTAAAAACCAGACAACAAAATCTCAAGCCCACCTCCAAGTATTCTTATTTAACTGGTCTGGTTCTCAGGGCATTCTTTTCTGAAAGCTCTTCAGTTGAATTTATTCTAAGCCAGGTTTGTGAAGTAAGTACTGCCCTAGGGAAGGGGTCTTCATGCATGTTTTTTCTCACCCATGCACTCCTGGGGGATATAACAGTCCCCAGAGAAGCTTCTCTCAGTAAAGGGGAAGGAGAGGGGTGGGCACAGCTTTTGAAGCTTTAAAGGAACTACTTAGCTAGACTGATGTCTTCTTTCTTCTCTATTCTCATTGAGAATCACTGTGTGAGATAAAGAGCTATTAGGGCAGAAAATAAAGATGTTACTTTCATGAGAAGCTTTCTGAGATAAAAATTGTTCCTTTGGTGCTCAGGTGATAAATGTTGGCCTCATGTTTAATGAGAAGCAAATTTACCATATTCTACATGACCTCCCTTCATTTCCCCCACCTTCTAAGGTCAGAACTGGAATCTTTGGGAGGTTCGTGGGAAAGCTATGTTGGAAATGTAGAGTTCTCAGGAAGTGCACTTTCTCGGCATGCACAGTACTTTTCCTTTTGGGAAGTCCTGCAAACCACTGAAAAACTTTGTAAGGAGAATGGGAGAGGTCTTAGCATGCAGGTGGGAGCTGAAACAGGAATATGGGGCTATTTATGTGAATAGATTTTTTTTTGGTTTTAGTCATAGCATTGTAAATTCTGGATGTATAGACTGAGTCATTTATATTTTTGTGTGAATTTAATAATACTAGTAATTTGGAAATTACATTCTAAGTTTCATTAAGGGAGTTTTAATGTTTGGGGTTACTAGGGTAGGGGGGGGATGTCTCTTAATTAGCTCACTTGAGTCTGAAAGGAGGAAAAAAGAAAAGAGATGGCCAGAGAACTTTGATTTTTAGGATGGTGGAGAGGGTTTATCATTCAGTGGTAAACTGGTAAACAAACTGGTGCTTTGGTTAAAATGTAAAGCTTCCTCCATCTCCTCCCCGAATCTTCAGTCAGGTCTCTGAATGTATGTTTGTTTCTGGTCAATCCCAGGAAAACAGACTGAGTCCCACCTTTTGGTTAAGGCCAAAATGCAGCTGGAGGCTATAAAGTGGATTCAGGAATTCAGAAGCACTAAAGCAAAACAAAATACAGATTCGAGTGCTCAGAAACTTACAGAAATTTGTGATACAAATTTCTTAGGGTATAGAATGGAATTTTAAGACAGTCTTATCTAGATTATAGGAGTCAGATGAGTTATACTGTTTTCTGAAGAACATTCTTGTGGGGGAAAATAAATGCTTTTAAAAAAAAAAATGAAGTCGAATTAAAAAAAAACTTGACCTGCTATTATTGTACAAAGTAAAGTGAACCCATTTTTCCCACATGCACCCTCATCTCACGTTCAGTATTTCAGACACGAATGTGAAATTTTAGGAATTCAATTATTTAGGAGACTTTATGAACCTGCTTAAAGCCTTCACATTGTAGAAACAGTAAATTTTGTCCCCCAGGATTATGGGATGGAGAATGATCTCTCTCAATTCTCTCTTCCCTTGGCACAAGCAATCAGCACAAGAGTCTGCAAGGTTACTAACTTTGAAGCAGTGGTTCTCAGTGTGTGGTGGTGGGGGAGGCACCTGCAGCAGCTTCACCTGAATCTTGTTGGGCATGCTAATTACTTGCCCCCTGACCTAGGGAATAAGAAGCTCTGCGGGTGGGTTTAGCAGCCTGAGCTTAAACAAGCCCTACAGGTGATTTGCCTGCAGGCTCCAATATGAGCACCATTGATTTAAAATAACATCAGCTGTGAGAAAGTGCAACAGTTGCTGTAGAAACATATTCAGTGAACACCTGCAAGTAATAGGAGCAATGGTGCTAGGCTTGCAAAATGCTTACGGTGACAAGCAATGGGCTTTATAATCATTGATGAGGGACAGTGCAGCACACTGATAAGAGCATAGACTCTGGAATCAGACTTTAGGTTGGATCCTCACCCTTAAAATTTAAGAGCTCTATGGCTGAAAACAAATTCCTTACATTCTTTGTGCCTTAATTCATCTTCAAAATACCTAACTCAAAGAGTCATTATGGGGGTTAGTGAGTTAATATGCATAAAGCAGTTAGAACAGTGCCTGGAACAGAGATAGAGGTCTTAAAGTGTTGGCTATTATTTTTACATTTCTCAATGTATAATGCATCATTTTACATTGTATTACTTAAACCCCTTAATCCAATTGTAAGTTCTTTTTTACACATGTAGACACCACATCTTAAAGAGTTTAAATAACTTGATGAATTAATCAGGATCCTTTAAATTACAAGTATCAGGTCTAATCAAACTGCTTTGAATTATTTAAAAGAAAGATGTGGGGAAGGGTACTGATTTGCATAGCTAAAAATTCCAGAGGCAGAATTCAGTCAAGGTCTTCATTCATGGGGTTCAAATGATGACTGTATCAGGACCTCTGTTCTTTCCATATCACTTGTTCTGGGAGGAAAACTACATACCCTAGCTCTATCTAACTCCTTCTGCTAACTCTTAGTTGAAAAGAATGATAAAGTTAATTCCTATATCAGGACCCACAAAGTGGAGGGCACCCCAATAGCTCATCCACATCACAAATCTAAACCTAAGTCACCTTACATTTATGGGAAACACCTGTCAGGAATCCAACATCCACCAATCACAACCCTCCAACTCAGTTTAGCTAGCTTATCTTACCCTAGAAAACAGGACCTGCTGGCCTTATAAGGAAATCCCCTAGCCAATCATGCTGTTTTCCAGGTGCCTCTATAGAACTCCCTCTTGCTCCAAATCCCAGTGTTTCACTGCCTGTGAGGCACTGTACCCCACCAATCCAGGATGGATTCCCTTAAAAAAAGCATGCCAAGCTCATTACTAAATGGTTTTAGTTTTGTCGTTTGAGAAGAGTCTCTCTCCTACAGTTTGATAAACCTGAGCTTTTCTGGAAAAGCCTGACTTGGATGATGTACCTGTCTTTAAGCCAAATCCAAATTATTTAGCCTGAATCACATGATCATCCTCCAGCTGAGGATGGGGTCAGACCAATCAACCCACATCCTCTTGTCTCAGAAGGAAGGGGAAATACTCATGTTTCAGCAACAGAAAGCAGGAGGATAATGGCAGGAATGAAGACTACATTTGCCTAAGATGACCCACATTGCCAGTGAAAAGCCATGACACGAAAGATGTTTGAATTGGAAGACAGTGCCCTTAAGTGCTCCCAAATACTGCTACTTGAAATTAAACATTTTTGCTGCTACTATGTCCTAACCAAGGTCCTAGGAATGTAAACCTGTATAAGACACACTCCTGCCTGAGGAGTTCTATTTAATAGTGGAGACAAATGTAAAGATTAAATAACAGTGCTATGATGAAGGTGCTCACAAAGAGGCATGAAGGCCTCATTAGCAACAATTAGAAGTACTTCCCACATGATCATTAATCAGCAACCCATGCTTCTGACCTCCAGAATCCCCATCCTTCCTGTGCCAAGGATTACCAGGGGAAAGGATATGTAACACACAAGATTTATGCAAGATTTATGTCCTAGAGGAAGGAGAAATTGTCCCCAGCTACTCTAATTTGGCTAAAGGAAAAAATTGTTGATGGACAATTTCAGGGAAGTTAATGTACTAGATAGACAAAAATAGAAAAAAGTGAAAGTAAATAAAATGTACAAAAAAATTAAACATGTTACAATGATACATTTGACTAGATGATCTTCAAATACGGATATCTTGATCCTGAAACCACCCAAATTTTTCTCTAAAATAATTTTTTAATGCTCCAAAGAGATCCTGAGTTTATTCACAAAGGAATAAAAACAAATTTATTTTTCTTTGGCACTTACTGGTGAAATTGTTCATTTAATATAAAAATGACACATTGGGTGAAACCAGCTCCACCTGGGTAGACTAGAGAGCTGACAATGAAGCTACAATGAGCTCCAATCAGAGTTCTGCAATCGATGTTAAATGCTGTGCTTGGCTTGCAAGACAGGATGACCAGACTACAGTAGACAACATAGAATTTTTCATTCATTTCAAGTAAATTGTGTGAATTTATAATGAAAAATAAATACAAGGTGACTAGTGCACCACATTCCCTAGTTAAATTTATGAGCTAATGTGAATAATTATGTTATATCTGATTCGGAGTTAAATGAAGATTCTGGTGCAAAGCCAGAGATGAAAACTATTCTGGCATTTTATACAACTTTAGATATTTGTGAGACCATAACCTGTAAATTCTAAGGGTGTTGTTCAGCACTGTAGATGTTTAAAGTGGTTCATAATGGACTTGTTTAGCTCCTATTCTGGTCTGGCAAATTCTCTAGGAAGAGCTGCAGTCCTGTGCTCAATCATTGGTCTCATTTTGCACAATCTGTCATGGACATCTGCTAGGGAAAATTTTTGACTAAAAAAAAGGAGCAAAGCATTCAGAACTCAAATGACTGTGCAAAGATGAATACAAGAAACTCTAAAATCAACTCTATATACTTTGAACATAAACAATGAAGAGTATACTTCTATTTAGTATTGAACCTACAAACTGAATATTGGTCGATATATCCAATTAAGTTGCTGATTATTTTTGTAGAATAATTGGCTTCACTATTTCAGTAGCTTAGATGTAGACAGATGTTGGACTGAATGTTTGTATACCTCCAAAATTCATATGTTGAACCCCTAACCTCCAATGTGACAATATTTAGAGTAAGAAAAGGAAAAATTGGGGTTTTTAAGGATAGGGCCCTGATCTGATAAGATTAGTGCCCTTATAAGAAGAGACACCAGATAGCTCACACTCTCTGTGGACTGTCAGAAGAAAGGCCACATGAGGACAAAGCAGCTATCTGGAAACCAGGAAGAGAGCTCTCACCAGGAGGCACACCCTGCTAGAATCTTGATCTTAGATTTTCCGTTCTCCAGAGCTGTGAAAAAATAAATTTTGTTTTTAAACCACTCAGCCTATGATATTTTGTGATGGCAGCCAACCTGACTAATACAATAAATAAAGTCATGTTCATATATATGACTCTTATATGGGCCTGTCTATATATTAATGGATATTATTTTAGATCTTATTAAACATCCATTACTAAATTGTTTCATTTATAGTGATAATTATTTTTCTGTTCTAGTAGCCCTTATAATACAAAGAAATGATATTTACCTAGCACACATTTTCCTCACTCTTTCTACCTGAGGATTCTGCCATCCCTTACTTTATCATTCTATCCAGCAATGAACTACTTGCGATTTCTAACATGCATGGTATTTTATACCTTCATGTGGTTGAGCATAATATTCTCTCTACTTAGAATCCCCTTCTGACTTTTGTAGAACTAGGAAACTTCTAATCTTCCAGTATTCAAGTTATGTGCTATATTTACATAATTCGTGAAGCCTAATTTTGGAAGGCAATATAAATCCTCCTTCCTCTGAGCCACCAGTATATCTGGTACATAATTTAATTAATGTGTTTGGACAGTATGCATAAAACAGAGGGCTGAAAGAATAAGAGCTTGTCAGAGTTAACACTGGTATGCAATAATTCTTAGATGTAATTAAGAAAGAAAATGTTTCTAAAGTATAGAAGTGCAAGATAATGTCAAGATTCAAGTGTCACCCAGAGATTAGCTGAAATTAGATTTAGTTTTTGATAAGTCTAATCTACATAGATTTTGTAATCACCTAGGAGTGAGCAAAGATGTGAAGTGCAAGCTAGAACTCAATGACCCATGGGAATGATGAGGAGATCATCAGTTTTACTAGATTGTAGGGCATGAAGAGTTATAGTTGGATTATGAGTACGAACTTTAAAAGAGGATAAGCCTACATGTGGAGATGGGAGAGCAATCTAGAACTGGGAGTAAAATGGTCCGATTAGCAGAGGTAGCAAGATTGGTCAAAATATATCACCAACACCATCACTTGCATCTCCTCAGTTACTCAAGCTAGAAACTCTGAAGTAATATTTGACTATTACTTGCCACTCGGTACAATTAGACCACGTCATACTTACTATGCTTTCTTACATATTTAAAAAATCCTGCCTTTCTCTCTATCCCCAAGACCCTAGTTTTTGTTATTAAATTATAATCACTGCAATATTGGATATCTTTGGTTTGTCTTTCAAGATTCACTCGTTTGCCTTCTCCACTTGGTCTTGTGCAGCTCTGGCCTCTGGTTTCAGATTCAGTTTGGTCAATGGAGAGCCTTGGAAAAATTTGGAACGAGAGAAGAGAGCAAAGTTGGGGTATTAAATTCCATGGTTCCCTCCCATGCGGTCTTTAAGGATGGCTATGTTATGACAGAAGGTCACTGCTCCTTCTGAGGCCATCCAGTTTGCATGACTCATTTTGTCCTGGTTCCTATAACCTTTCATTCCCCTCACCCTTTTGCTCATAGTACCCAGTTCATGCACTATCCTTTGATTCCCCTAAACTCTGCCCATATCGTTGAGAATAATCCATGTGCACACCTTCTTTGGTTTATCCTAGGTTGAGTATGCCATCTGTTGGAATTCTGACAAATATGAACTCTTAGCACATCTGGTCAGCCCTACTCTCATACTTACTTCTCCAGTCTTCCAAACTATTTCCGAAGGAAGAGCTCATCATGTCATTCTCCAAATGTATAAGTTTTCCTACAAGATGAACTAAATTTCTTTAACATGGTTTAGAAGACCATTTAAGAATTAACCTGGGGGGGAGGTGGGGAGAGTCAATGAGGGTAAAGGGGGGATAAATGGTGATGGAAGGACCTTGACTTGGGGTGGTGAACAGACAATTCAATATACAGATGATGTGTTACAGGATTGTACACCTGAAACCTACATAATTTTAGTCACCCCAATAAATTCAATAAAAAAATGAAGAGCAAGTGCAACAACCACCACAACAAAAAGAATTAACCTGTGTGGCAAGAACCTCACCTCTTGCCATACTTGCAAAGGGACTCTGCACTCTAGCTACTAAGAACATTCAGACCCTGCAGCAGCCTGTAGTCCTTCCTATCTCTGTGCTTTTGCATGAATTGTATCCCCTGTATGAAATACCCATCTCCTTCTTAGTTCACACAGAAACAGCTTTGTTCATTATCCAAAAACAAATGTCGTGGAGGGTGGAGGTAGTGGGATATTTTCTAACCTACCTGAAGCCATTTGTGACTATTCACTATAATGTTATGGCACACTGTACCTACTTCTGCTGCACTGCAAATAACACTGTATTTTTATGATTAATTGGTAGGCCTGCCTAGGCCCACTAGACTTTAAGTTTCTTAGGGAAAGGAATGTGGTGTTTTAAAGTCTTGATAGTTTTTTGTATCTTGATATCCAGTGCCTGCCATAGGGTAGATGCTCAATAAAATATATGAAATAAATATGCCAGCCTGTAAATTATCACTGTAGAGATCTAATATCTGGTTAAAAACTTAAATGATCCAGTTGTGACAGCTTTTATTCTATTTATTTATGGCTCGAATTAGTTTAGCTGATCCATCTGGCCAGGCAGATGTCCTCCTTCCCCAATTACATATTCCATACACATCATTCCTAAAACTTCAAACTCAATAGAAAAGTTGATATGGCCAGCATATTATAAATGTTTACACTTAAAATTAAATTTTGTAATTATTCATTGGGGATAAACTTCATATTATTTTTCATCAAAACAAATAACTATGCATTTTACTTAGGAGGCATTTAATAATTAGCTTTTGAATAAGCAGTAAAAAAAAGTGTTTATATATTCATGTTTTTGACTATAGCTCAATAATTGAGATATATACTGTCTAGGTGTAATTAAATGAAATGATAAAACAAATTCAATTTATTCAATTAAAACCCAGATACTAAAATATATCCCATGGATAATTTAGGCCTAATGAGTTAAATGGAAGCCATCTTTATTAAATTTATGATCCTCTGTTCCTTTCATTTAATGAATTACCTATAAGTAATAGGTAAATAAAATAAAATACTTCTATTCGGATTTTTAACTCAGCCTTTTGCCACTCTGATTAGTTTAATAAACATAAACTAAAGGGGTATACTTTCATTGTTTTTTCTCTGCACAGATGAAGCTTTAAAATAAAATTTTCTACCTTCTGTTAAGCTTTCAAGGAGGCATCTGTGCCTCTTCACTAAGCAGCTAAGTGGCTAAGTCACATATTTTTCTGCTGAAAAGTTCAATCTGGATTTCTCCATTGTCTCATTCATGTAAGAGTCCATAGCAGCCCTGGCAACCCTGCTCTGGTGAGGGAGGATGACAAAAAAGCTTTTATTCAGATGTGATAAAGTTGGTCAAGTCCATACCATCAGGGGGGCTCATGCATCAACTCCAATATAGGGTTTTATGAAATGTTCACCCACCAGGAACAGGGAAAATCTTTTTCTCAGGAGCAAGTAATACTTAAGAGAAGTCATAGAATGAAAACTAAAATGTAAATCACAAATTCAGCACTGACGATACCTGTTTAAATAGCATAGAATTCTTATCTTGCCATTATTTGCTCCTAAGAACAAACACACTAAAGAAATTACTAAGGAACTTGTGGAGCTTGAACAGAAAATGACCAATTGAATAAATTAGACCAACTCTAAAACTGATTTTTGGCATAGGTGTTTCTTAACATAAGCAACAAAGGTTCATCTAAGAGATCATTTAAACCAAATTTTCCCAATGAATTAATATTAAATACATTAGTTAAGTTTACTTTTCAAGGAATACCTTGTGAGATATTTGATAAAGCACATACATGGATTCTAATTTATCTGAGTAGAAACTGAGATTTACACATTTGGTAATGAGGTTACTTCAAGTGATCACTACAGAATATTTTGACTACTTGGCCCATTTAAACTGGTATTAAGGCAAAGATAGTAATCTTTTTTATCATCACCAGTTTGCATTTCTCTGATGATTAGTGATGTTAAGCATCTATTTACATGTCTATTGACCATCTGTATGTCCTCTTTGAAGAAGTGTCTAGTCAGGCCTTCTGCTCACTTTTTAATTGTGTTGTTTGTATTTTTGGGGTTGAGTTGTATGGCTTATTTATAAATTTTAGATATTAGCCCCTTATCAAATGTATCAGCTGCAAGTGTATTATTATTTGCATTATCATGAGCAACCCCATAAGGTAGATATTATCTTTTTGCCTGGTTTACAGATGGAGAAACAGAGGCACAAGAAGGGTACAGGGCTAAATCAGCTAGAAAAACCAGGATTTCAGCCCAGTTGATCCATCTCAGGCCCAGTGCTTTTAGCCACTATGCTATGACTTCCCTTATCAATAAATCTAGCAAAATTACATGAAGTTACCAAAGAAAAGTAGCAAATTAATAAAAATGAATGACATATTGGAAAGGAAGTGGAGGAAAAGTAGTGGGATTTTTCTTCCTCCCTATGTTAATGTGACAAAAATGTTGTCTACAGTAGATACGTCAGCCCTAGTTGGTTTTGCTCAGTGGTTAGAGCATCCACCAGAGGACCGAAGAGCATCCAGTTCTGTTCCAGTCAAGGGCACGTACCTCGGTTGCAGGCTCCATCCCGCCCCGACCAGGGTGTGTGCGGGAGGCAACCAATTGATGGGTCTCTCGCATCGCATCGCTGTTCCTCTCTCTCTCCCTCCCCCTCTCTCTCCCTCCCCCCCTCTCTCCCTCCCCCTCTCTCTCTGCCCCTTCCACTCTCTCTGAAAAAGCAATGGAAAAAATATCCTTGGGTGAGGATATAAATAAATAAAAATAAAGAAAAAAAAGCTTTAAAGTGGATATATCATGATACAACCGGATAAGCATAATGTTTAGAATTATGAGGGTAACATTGAAATAGTGAAAAACTGTCTTTGGAGAAGGGAACTGGGGTAAGAAGGATTTAATTTCAGTATTATTTGAGTTGCCATCATGATCATGTTTTACTTTCATAAAAAATAAAAGATGAGCTTTTCAAGAAAGAGCTTCAACAGTGTAAGTGTATCAAACATGAAATTAAAATCATTTTTACATAAAATATTTGCCTTATCAGGATCATTATTTTTAGCTTGAAGCCCTTTTTCTCCTGATAACAGCAATAACAGGGTTTTTTGGGTTTTTTTACTGACAATCCAGATTTTCTACATTGAAGTGGTATAAAGTACATTAATTATTACAAGTAGTAGTAATCCTGATAATATCAGGATACCATATCTCATAACCAATATGTCCTTGTTTGAGGGAAAAGGGCCAAGAGTATGTTAGCATTTTTTCTACTCCTATCTACCACTTCTAAAATTCTTAGCAAACACTGTAATTAAAACAACTGTAGGAATAACTTCAATAGTTAAGATTGACATGAGTAAATTCGCTGTGCTACAAGCAAGTTTGACTCACACGGAGATGAAATCTCTTAGTCCATTTTAACAATGGTCCTGATTACATAACACATTTTATACTTTCAAATTAACAGACTATTAGAAGAAGGTGAAATGACTGGACACTGATGGAGAAACTGTCCAAAATTTATTCTTAATATTGAAAAGTGTGTCCAAATTTTAGGCATGGCCTTTTGAGTCTGAACACATGGTCTTTATAATTTCCTTCATTAGAAAATTTATGATCAATTTCATTAAATGGAATTTTTTAATCAATTTTTATTTCTATTTTATGAAAAAGAATTCACCTCTTCAAGAGAGAGAACTTGGGAGCTTTCTTCTCTTTGTGACATCTAGTAAAAGAGCATAGTTCCATAGACAAAGCAATAAACCAAGTGATAAAAGATGGTTAATGACATTTATCAGAGCAACATTATCATTTATAATGTTGAGGGGTTTGGATTCATCAGCAAATCTCTATGGAGAAAAGCAATTTCAGTATGACCCATCAAATATTTATAGCATACGAGTTGGCACAAAAGTTCTATTGGGATCACTTTAAAAATCTATTGATTAATTCATATATCTCTGGTATAAAATATTTGCCTCAGTAAACACACATCACCCTTCTGCTTTATAAGTTTGACTAAATGGACAGAAAGTCTAATTAGGGGTGTGTGTGCACGCATGTTTATTCAACATAAAGTTTAAAACATGAACTTTATAACAGAAAAGAACATCTCAGGAGAAATGGAAATATATGGAAATATCCATCCCCATCATTCTGTCCTGCTTTCTTTCCCACTATCCCTTTCCCAAGACACATACATCAATTAATTCAGTTGAATAAAAGAAGTTACTCAATGATTCCTGGTCCTTACCTAATTTTATATATAATTTGCAATATTTTTTAGTTGCGCTTTAAAAAATTTTAGTCCTTAGGAACCATAAAAATGAGAACCCGTACAAGGACATGAAAATAATTAGAACTGGCGAAGTTTATAAAATTGTTCCCAGCTAATTTAAACAAATTTAAGTTTGTTTTAAAAACTCATACAAAATGCTCTGTTTGTACCTTACTACATACAAGCTTTATTGTAACATTGTATTAATGTAATATTTTTAAGGTTATGTTATATAAATATTGTATGCATTAATAACTGTGGAAGAGCATCTGAATCAGTTATTCAATAAGCATCAATATTCACAAATACTTGTTACCTTTAGAAAGAAAAGTAAGGCAAGTTAATTGCAAATTGATGAGCACTTTCAATTTTCAACACACTTAGAAAGCAGATGGAGTTTTTGATTTACAAGTTTGATTTACAGGCACATTTGATTTATAAGTTTCATATATAATTACCAATATTTATAATATATTGCCTACTGAGCAAGGCAAGAGTCCTTTATCTGTGTAACTACAATAAGAGGTTGCACTGCCAAACAGCTAGCTGCATGTTTTAGATTCTTGATTAACAGCCTATTTAGTTGGGACAGATGTTAATTCCTCATTTACACTGATGTGCATCTATTGTCTATTTTCGATGGAATGGGCTTTGCTCTGATCAATAAACGTATCAGCCTAGTTGTTCATCTTATTAGAGAGGTCAAAGCAGTGACAGAGATACATCTGTTTTCATGTCAAGTAATGTTAAAGGTAATGAATCCTCTTCCCGTGGATAAACAACACTTCTGCAATTGTCCTTCGGTCGTCCACTAGAGCTGATCATGATTAAACTGAAGCACTCAGGAATTGGAAGTGTTGGCACATCCTAAAATATTTTTTACTCTAAAATTTATTTTCATCTCTGTGGTATATTTAGTTCTTGAGTAGTGACCCAAATGCATAATATACAATAATATACATCTAAGATGATGCTTGTTACATAACGTATTTGCATAAGTGGGAAAATATAGCAGAACAATTTTTCCAAAATACAGCCAGTTCAAATTGTTTTCAGTTGCCTATAAAACAATAAGACCTCTTTGCAAGCCTAAATATTACACTTATCATGCTAATAATCAATAAAAATGCTAAATGAACACAATGCAAAAATGCATATCAATGCATGTTAACATATACATACCTTGTTAATACTTGGTGAATGAAATACTAATACTGACTAAATGAGGGCAACCACAAGTTTACAGGAAGCAGAGCACAAAGGTAGATTCAGACAAATTTTGAAAGTTTCTATATGGAAGTTGAGTTGTTTTGAAGGAAACATGATCAAGGCGATGTTTTGTTTGCTTGATGTATGGGACAAGTTGTTTCTGTGTGGATTCAGTTATTGTATTTCTTCAAGCTTATTTCCTGTAACAGAATTGGAAGTGATAAATAGGGCTGGTCACTCTGATTTGTAATCGCTTGCTGAATTGCTAGCATTTATTTTAGTCTTCACTTAGGCATTGATTGACCATGTAGCCCTGTCACTTGAGGCAAGTCACTTAAGCCCTGCAGTCATCGGTGTCTAGATTGGTAAAATATAAGAAACAACTCCTCACTAAACAGCCATCCTTGGGGACAGAGCTTTCTTCAAGCCATAGGGCAAAGTGAAATCTTGACAATTAGTAGAATGATTGGCAAAAAGTGGTAGGAGACAGGCCTTCAGTGCCTGGAAGGACGACAGAGGGGTAACTGCAATTCTCCAGAACTATCCTCATTTCCAACTTTGGGATCTTACGATCTAGTAAAATTTAAAAACTTTAGGCAAAAATATATGATTATCAACTTGCTTTTCAACTAAAGACTTAAAGGAATACCAAATACTTAATGCCAGTATTATTCCACAAATAAAAGGGCATTTTGACCTTAAGATTGGAAGAGCATAGCTAAAAGCAAAAAACATATTAAGCAATGATTTTTAACTATAGCTTCCTTAATATTTATTTTTTGAAACAGAAAACTTAATCATTTACTGACCTCAGAAGATAGATATTTGGGAAATATCATTTCTGAGCACTAGCAAGGCCCTGCCTACAGTAAAGATTCTGATGTTGACAGGCCTCTGGAGACCAAGGAAAACAGACCAGCATGCGGGGCCCACAGGTCCAAAGCACGCAGCAGAGCCTGGATTTCAAGGATGGGGCTCATAGGCCGCCTTGAATCCTGAGGAGAGCAAGCTGGCTTTAGAGAAAATAGGAACTGGCAAGGTTACTGAGATCTGACTCAGATTTGGAGGGCCAAATATTGAGAACAAATCTCCAAGGCAAAGGTAAAAAGTCAGTTATCACTATGTGGCCTGGCTAATAGTACTGGCATAAGAACAAGAACACACAAAATAGCTTAACTGAGTTTTTCCCATTTCTGGATTAGTAATAGTGTTTAAAGTACTAAGAATGAAAGACAATTTTCATCACAGAGGCTGGAGCTGCATCTGTACAGAGCAGCCATCCCCAGCTACGCTGATGAGAGGGTTGTGGGGCCAGGGCTCCTTGCAGCTCAGTACCCTGTGGATGGCCTGGAGTGGGCCAACTCTCCTCTTCATGGCAAACCTCTCTATAGTCACTTTTTTTATTTCTTTGGAAAGTCTGGTAAAATGTTTGTATATTTTTCTGTCTATGTAAAACAAAACAGCTATGCTTATAACTCTTGTAAAAGAGTCAGCACAACTCCCACTCTAGAGTAAAAGCTATGCGGCATTAACACTGCAGCAATTCACCTGCACATGAATGCTCTTTCAGCTGCTGATGGTCAGTCTCTGACTTGTAATGGGGATGAGCAAGCATGAAGTTTGTAAGAAGGCACAACATGTGGGCTACAATTTTCCAGAAACACCTATACCTAACAGTATTGGGTTATTCATTTTTATTCATTAAATCAAATAAATGCAATTAAAATTTTTCCAACAATTTTTAAGTGATCAAATTTTGTGGAAGGATCCTTTAACTCAGGTGTTGACAGGCGTCAGCCCACAGGCCACACCTGGCCTACCACCTAATTTTGTATGACCTTCAACCTAAGAATGTTTTTTAATATGTGAACATTTTCAATTGACTTGATAACAGGGGAACACTGACTCTGAACACCAATTAAGTAAAATGTTATTCCCTCAAAAAATTTCATTCTCATTGGTAAACTAATATAAAAGTATTATACTCATTATATTTTGAATATTGTTAATAAAAATTGTTGAAATTTGTTTTCTCTCTGATATAAGAACAATTACATAATATCTTCAATTTTGCCTCTTGACCACAAAGCCAAAATTATTTATTATCTAGCTTTACAAAAAAAGTTGCCAAATTCTTTTAAAAATATCAAAGAAAGTTTACCCTTTGCACATTATATATCTATATAATAGAAGTATATAATATTTATAAAGAAACATTTAAGTGCTTTCCAAAGTATAAAGAAGAAATAAAAGCAATATTGCACAGAAATGACAAAGCTTTTTTGCCAAGACAGGATGCATAGTTCTTAAAGTTTTTATTATTCACTGCTAGGTACATGTTGAAAAGCATGCATTTAGTGATGGCATAAAGTCATATACAATGTTACAGAATTCCCAATAGGTCAAAATTACTAAAGGAGGTGTCTTGCCAAAAATTAAAGATGAAAAAAAGTATTGCTCCCTGTCTTCTTAAGTTACAGGCATCTATATTGTATATTTCTAAAATAAGTAAAATGAAGAAATACATTTAGTGATACCTTGAGAACCCATTAGCTAAAATAACTTTAGTAATTAGAATATATATAAACATTACCAATTTTTCTTCAAAAAAGCAGAACCATAATGAGACTACAAACCCATCTTTGAGCTAGAATTTTAAAATTATAGATCAAATGATAGGACTATGCTGTTACTCCTTTTTTTGGTTTTGTGTTTAAAGTGATTGCATGCTCATACCACATGGTAAGTAAATTGTGTTAAGATGGAAATAATAGATGAAATTCTATGTCCTTAATTAAAATTTTAAACAAAGATGTCTAGATAGGTAAAGTAATATAAAGCAGGTGACATTTAGCTATCTTGATCATACCTCATGTCTCTTTACCTGGCCTAGTGCACCGCAAGGCACTTAAAATGGTTAAATGTAATAAGATGGTTAAAGCCAATGATACAGGCTCACTGCCAGGACCTGGTACAGCCTGAATTCTAATCTAGCTCTGCCTGAATCCTTACAAATATGAAGGAACTATTAATCACTGCTCAGCGCTCTCCCACTAAAAGTCCTTATTTTAAAGTTGAAGAACCTAAGATATAGGAAGCAATAAAATTTCCCAGACTGTTTGTATTATACTCCAGCTGTGCACTGATCCATAAAAATCCTGAAATGTAGAAAGTGATATATAATTTATATTTGAGAATCTTTACTTAAATTTATATTCTATTGTATATCCTGAGATAATGTTGCTATGCAGATATGACTAAATAGGAAATCAATAACATTATAATCTTATTTCAATAAAGAATAACATTTTAATGTCATGAAAGATTTATTTCAGTACTGCTACTGTACCTGATGACAACTGTGAGAAACAGAATTCTCCTTCATTTAAGCTCTTTACATTCAACAATCATCTTAAGCTCTTAAATCAACACCCACAAATTTGACTATCAACTTTATAACATGACAACTGTAATATTTATCCCTCTCGTCAATTCTCTACAGAGGTCAAGTTAGTACATATGACTTTTTAGTAAAAGCTTCCTTTTAAATAACCTAAAGGTAAGACTCAACATATCCTAAATGTAACTTTTTCCACCACTAATGTCTGTATCCCAAAGCTCCCTTGGAAGTTGACTTTCCCTCACATTTCATCATTATACTTCCAGGCCATAAAAATCATTTTATTTCGCAGCTTCAACATTTTTTGATGTCACAATAATCTCCTATGCTCTAATTTTGGCCTCTTTACACTGGAATTTATTCTCCATACTTCTTTCACAAAACACAAACACACACACAGTTAACTACACTTTAAACAGACATTTGTCTGTTTAAAACTCTTTAAGATGGCCCAGTATCTGAAGTATAAATTTTAAATTTCTGAGCATGATAAGAAGCTCTTTATGATCTGTCTCTTCTAATCAGTTCTCCCTTGCCGTGAACCCTAGTCTTTAGGTGCCAGCTTGCTCTTCATACCCAAATTTAGTTGTTACTTTATACTACTGTGCCTTTGTCACTGAAAAGTCCTTATCTCACCTTCTCCATTTATTCACCCTCCCATTCTAGACCCTTCTTCTCTGTGTAGCATTTCTCGACCTGTCCTCCCCACCATTCAAAGTTATCACCTCTTCCTTTGTGATTTCATAACACACTACAAGACACGGTACTTTGGTGCAAATTTCAGCCTTCTGCGTTCCCACCCGACTGCGCAGAGCCAGATGGCAAAGGCTGAGTGCGACACTCATCCTTTCATTCTCAACACACAGCACAAAGCTAGTTACTTAGGAGCAGCTTGGATATCTTCAAGATCTAATCAATATAAATAAAAACATAAATGAAAACTATCCTATCCCTTTCTGACAACAGATCTCATCCTAACTCATAATTATAGTTTCAGGTTCTTTCATAGCACAGCCCTAACCTACTCTCGGGAATTGTTCTGCTTTGACAAAATGTTCACTAAGCTTATACCATGAACAAACCATGTAAACAACAAATCTATATTGAGATTTGTCTCTAGCTTATAAATATGCTTGGAAATTTTAATAATACACATTATATATAATTATATGTGATTATAATTATATGTAAAATAATAAATATACATAGAATATAGTATAAGTTATCAATGTGATTATATTATATAATTATATAGGTTTGAATATTGCAAGTTCCCCTATGGAAATAATAAACATATTATACAAGAAATAATATTTTTTACTTGTAAAGCACTTTTACAGTTATAAGACCTTTTCATTTAAATTTATTATTTTTTTAACTTTGTGTTTGTCAAGACACAATTATTCCCATTTTGTAGGACATAAAACAGCTTTAAATTGCTGAAATAATTTTTTCAAGGTCACAAAGTAAGGCATGAACCAGGATAGAACCTACGAATTCTGTTCCCAGTGCCATGGTTTTCTGCCAAATCACATCTCAGAATGTGAGAAAAGGGGGAAAGTACACAACAGGCGTAATTGTATTTTGCCACATTCTACTTATAAATGTGTATGAGAAAATATGAAAATACATTCATTCCAGTTGTGCGTTTAGCTACTGGAAAGTTCCGGTAATGAATATCTGAAGGAGATGACAGAGGTAATTATGTTGCTTACACAACAGCCGTTTCATTTAAAATTCATTCTGGTTAGCTCTACTGGAATTTTTCCACTCAGCAACCTCTTGTGACTGTTTACCCCCTGAGCTGTCAAAACTATAGCCTAATGTGAGAAGAAATTTTTAATCTTAAACTTTATCTAAAAATAAAGGCAGCCACCCAAGTTCACCCTGTCCCTGGCAGTCTGAGATGAATATGCGTCCCCCTGACATCCTAGCGGAGCGAGGGTGGGGGTCTCTGCTGGGAACTGACAGGCGTTCAGCTAAGGGAGGAAGGGGAAAGGCTCAGCGCAATCTCTGATAGGTGTCTTTTGCGCAGACAGTGTTCTTCCTTTGAGTTTAACCTCCCAAGCAGGAGAGACCTCCTTAAGCAGAAAGAGCTTTCTTTCATGATACCTAAGTGTTAGAGGAAAACAGCCACACTGACAGGCACTTTCCTATTTCATGTAAAATTCATAGTGCGTGAACGTGCAGATGATAGCCAGAACATTTGGATTCCTCATTAAAATAGTTTAAACTTTTCCTGGGCAGCATAGGACTTACGTGGGAGAGTCATGCAATTTTTTTACTTCAACCTCAGTATTCTAGAAATGACACCTACTCAGTGATGGACGAATCAGACGATTGATCTTGGAATTTAGCAATTCCAGCTCATTTGATCCACTTATTTATCAAAATTATCTATATTTTGTGTGTCAGTCTTTAGGAGTTGCACAAACATGGCTAGGTAAAAAAAAATGAGTACTGGACTGAATATGTGAGAGAGCTTTTTGGAAGAGGTGATGCTTCGGCTGATCATTAAAAACAAAAGACAGATCATTAGCCCAAACAGAAGAACGAGTATATGATTACAAGTAAAGGTAAGAGAGCACCTGACACACCCACGAATAACTGTAAGGTCAGTAATACCAGAGCTGAGAATCGGCAGGGATGGAGAAAAGAAAACTCGTTCCAGACATAAAGAGGTGGAGTTGATCTCAGTGACTATGTGCTGGGAGTAATTCAGAGAAGGGTGATGTTTAGTTAGCCTTCTGACTGGGTGATTGGCTGAACAGAGGTGCTATTTCCTGCATGGAAAGGTTCAAGAGAAGGGGGATGGGCAGGGGAGAGTGGGGAGGACGCAGCAGCAGGCTCGGCAAAGGAGCTAAGTTAGAGCTACCTATGAAGTAGGTAATTAGGATTTCTAAAAAGCCATAAAACAGTTATGTCCAGACAGATATGTGGACTGGAATTTAGCTTGGCAATTACTAGCATAGAGGTCTTTTTAAAGTTAAATTTATTGGGGTGACAGTGGTTAATATGAACCTATAGGTTTCAGGTGTGGGTTTCTATGTTACAAGATCTATATATTGCACTGTGTGCCCACCACCCAAAGTCAAATTTTCTCCTGTCACCATATATTAGGAACCCCTTCTCCCCCACCCCCTTCCCTCTGACAACCACCACACTGCTGTTTGTGTCCACAAGTTTCAGGTTTATATCCCACATATGAGTGAAATCATATGGTTCTTAGCTTTTTCTGACTGACTTATTTCACTTAGCATAATATCCTCAAGGTCCATCCATGTTGTTGCAAATGGCAGTGTTTCGTCTTTCCTTAGGGCTGAGTAGTGTTCCGTTGGGCACATGTCCCACATCTTCCTTACCCAGTACTCTATCGCAGGACACTTTGGTTGTGTCCATGTCTTAGCCACTGTGAATTATAGCATAGAGGTCTTAAGTGGAAATTCTAATTTTGAATCTTTTTTCATTTTTTTAAAACTTGTTACTAATATATTTCTAATTTTAAAAAGTAAAAGATTTACAAAGGTTTATATAAAACAGCAGTTTCCTGCCTCAGCTCTACCTGTCCCTTCGTTTCCACTCCCAGAAGCAAACTTCACTCTTTGGCATTTTTTCCCTCCTATTTGTGCTGTATTTATTCTAAACAACATGCTCTACAGCAATGTCTTGATTTTTTTTCCAATTTTAGGCATTATATATTCACTTCCTATTATGGAAGCTAAGGATTTTTCTTTTACATTTTCCCTGACCATCTTCTTAATAGAGTTATGTTCCAGTTCTATTATCAAAATAACCAGAGTATTTTTTTAACTATAACTATGAAAATGTCATTCATAGACAAGCCATATAATGTGCTTTGCTTGTGTCTCCTTTTGTGTAAAATTCTCTTTTCTCCATGGAATTAATTACTGTCAATTTTTAAAATTTAATTCTCTGTGTATGTAGCACCAATTCATCCTCAGGTATCTTCCAGAAAAGTAAATATTCTCACAATATTTTCAAGCAGTTCAAGTAAATCTATGAGCTTACTATTTTTCTTGTGGATATCACTATAGGAATCTTCTGTCTTTCTGCTTCAGTCCGAATCTGTTACTGTCTGGCCTATTGCACCTGTCAGGCTGGGAACTTCACTAAAGCATTATCTCTGAGAATAATGTTCCTCTACTAGCCTTATTTCATGACCTCTGTTATGGATTGAATTGTATTCCCCCCAAATTCATATCTTGAAGCCCTAATATCCAGTATGTCAGAATGTGTGACTGTATTTAGCGAGAACACCTTTAACGAGGTAATTAAATTAAGGTTGTTAAAGTGTGCCCAAATTCAATCTGACTGGGGTTCTCATAAGAAGAGAATATTATAACAGAGAAAGACCCGGGGGCACTCATGCACAGAGGGGCAACCATGTGAAGAGGCAGCTAGAAGCTGGCCATCTTCAAGCCAAGGAGAAAGGCCTCAGAGGAAACCAACTCTATCTGCACCGTAGGCCTTCCAGTCTCTAGAACTGTGAGAAAAATAAATTTCTGTGGTTTAAGCGAACCAGTCTGTGGCATTGTGTTAAGGCAGCCCTAGTAAACCACAAAAACTGTGTATATTGTTCTTGCTTCCTTGCCTCCCCACACCACTATTTTTTAGACAGAATATATTTGCTAGATGTTTTTTGAAAAAGAGTGAATAGAGGACGATTTTGAGGGGCATATTTTGGCATAACTGAAAATACCTATATATTTAAACTTTAGATTTGTATGATAAATTTTCTGGGTATAGAATTCTAGGGGATTATGTCCTACCATCCCATTTAGTCTCTCTCTTACTGTGAATGTTATATACTCTGTCTCTTTTTCAGTTGTTACCGGCATACAAAACTTTCCATTTGAGGATACCTAAATAGTTGATTCCTGTTTTACTTCCCAAAGTAAAACATGTAATTCCAGCCAAATGTCATTGGCTACAGAAAGCTGCATGACAACTATCTAATTCATGGGATCAAATAGCACAATTCTATGTTTCAGAGGAAAGCTAGAAATACTTGGTGAACAGTATTAATAAAAGCTATAAGGAGCAATATGAAGAAAGCAGTGAAAAAATTAGAGTAGCAAGAACTTTTTGTTGAGTTTGAGGTAAATAAAAGCTGATGAAAATTTCCTTTGGCTAAATAAATTTCCAATAAGTTGTAGATTGAAAAATATTTAAGCAGGAGTGACAAATTTCTACATTCCCTTCTTAAACCAGTTTGTTCATTAAGGATCATAGTGAATCAAAATCTGAGTTTTTTGGTAAGAAACACAATAGAACATTTTCAATCTATATGAGGACAACATATTTTGCATAAGGAAACAGACCTTAAAATGATTGCCTTACCCATATATCATGCACAACCTTGGCGAGAGGAAATTTATTTTATCCTAGTTTGCCCACATGGCACAAAGATAAACTCAAAATATGACACTAAGTACTTCTACATTCAACCTATCTGGTTCATTGAATAGAGATATCTGAAAGTACAGAGACAGCAAACACTTATTAAATTCATCATGAAGTGAGTGGTGATGCAGAGATTATTGTTAACATGTATATTTGGGGGCTTTACATATTAGTATCTTTTCTCACAGATCTAAGAAAGTTTACTCACATTCAAAGAGTCCCAAGGACGAAGAATATCAATGTAACTGTAATAATTCATTTGTACACTAAAGGGTGCCAGGACCATGTACTTTATTGCTCATTTCTAGATATGAGGACCCTAATTGATACTTGAAACCACAAGTATCAATCAAAGAGAACTTTTTGAAGGTTGATAGATGGGAGTGGGGCTGGGAGGATGGATGAAAAAGGTAAAGGGAAAGAGAAGTACTAATTGGTTGCTATAGAATTGTCATGGGGATGTAAACTACAGCATAGGGAAAATAGTCAATGATATTTTCATAGCTATGTATGGTGTCAGAGGAGTGTGAGATTTATTGGTATGATCACTCAGTAAGTTATGTAATGTCTAATCACTGGGGTGTACACCTGAAACTAATATAATAATGTATGTCAACTGAATTTAAAAGTGATTTAAAAATAAGATAAAATTAGCTACTGGGAAATCGCCCAGTGAATTTAAACAACAAAAAACAAACAAAACACACAAAAAATCTACAGATAAACAACTCAAGTATCAAAGTAACTTACCAACATAAATCCCCTTCATTATGACACTAAATGGGGGCCATTGTTATTTAGTAAATATTTTTTCCAAACCAACATGGCAGTCAAAGCTTCAGCTGAATCACACTAAAGAAATTAATGTCTTTTATTAGTGTCATTAAAATTTTAATTTTATTAAAGAGCTTTATATAAATTAACTCACATAGCAACATCTTATTACATCTTAGTAAATAAAACAATTTTATTCTAAATTTTGAAATGCCTAACTAAGATAATAATGAAATATTATATGTTCAAGGCTTTATCGGGATTGAAGTGAGTATACATTAGATCAAATAGCCCCACATGCCCTTTCTACTCTGATTAATATTTCTATGCATAAAGAGTCAGGTTCAAATTAACATAAAAGGATTAAAAGAAGTGAGCACATGGCTAAGGCTTGAGATCTGTGCAAAGCTCTCATAATTTTCCTAATACCACCTGGAGTCCCTGCTCTTTTTAGGGACATGAGGTGCTTCTAAAAATTCCAGGTCTTGAGAATCATCACAGTCTTGCAATTAGTAGGTTTTAGAGCCAGGATTTTAATTAAAATCTGTCTGATTCCAAAGTTCTTACTTCTGATATGTAATTAGCACATTAACTTTTGCCAAACTGATGTACCAAAAATAATTTTCCTAAAAATGTCTTTATTTATTGTAGTAATAATTATACCAAATCAATTTTCCTTCAGAGATGTGAAAAAGTACATTTCTGCAGAGGAAACATTATGTGGTATAGTTTTTATACCAAACATTCTAAAAGTTAGATTTACTCTGAATTCATGTAATTCATTTAAAATGAAAATGATTAGGTACGTCTTTGAAGTGGGGTATTCTTCATAGGACCTGCCCTACAGCTATCCTTCACAACTTATAGTTAATCAATATTTATTAATTTCAGATGCTGGTTTTTCTCTAGGAGCCTAAAAGGGTAAGAAATTTACTGTGAGTTGAAAATGACTTTCAAACAAATCGGGACTCTTTTCCAAGGGCTTGACACATCACTGGTTTGTTTTATAATATAAATCAACAAGGACTGAGTGTATTAGTATATATATGTACATATCAGTACACAATATTTTATCTATTAAGTACTTATTAAATGCTTCAATAGAACAAAATAGGTGTATGAAATCAAAACATGGACTTTATTTGAATTTGTGGAAAAAGGGAGGAAGCCAAAGGAAAAAAAAGATTTAATCTAATATGGCATAAATTAATCAACTTCATATTAATAAGACACTGCCCTTATGCTTATTTAATTCCTAAAGCTGAAACCAGATCAAAGAAAAATTCTTATCACTAGTAAGCTGATGGCCAAACATGCAACTTCTGCTTATGAGGCAGTAAATGTTCTAAAGGTGGAGGGGATCAATGAGGGGGAAAAGGAGACGTTTGTACTACTCTCAACAATAAAGATAAATTAAAAAGAAAAAAGAAAAAAAAGATGGGATATATACATAAACCTAATGAGTTTTCCAGTCATATTTGCGTATTTTCTGTTTAAGGGGTTTGAAGAATTAACTGCAGCAATATATAATTATTTAAAAAAATCTGATCAAACAATGTTTCAATGTTCAAGGAATTCTTTTCTGTTTTATTTGATTTCAGAGTAATAAATTTAGCATTTCAAGTGGATAAATAATCGTGTGTGCTCCACTCCACAAACTTCTCCCCATTCATTTGTTTCTATAAACACGAAATCTTATGAATCTTATGATCACATGTGGTATTAATTTACTGTAAGGCATCATTTTATAAAGTGTCCCTGGACTACCTAGTTTTAGAGTTCTTCTAACAGACCCTTATCTGTATAGTTATTTATAAAAAGTTACTCATACTCTTGAATGTTGGTTATTCACGAGGACTTACTAAATGGGACTGAAGGGCTCCATTAGATGAAAACCACTTAGTCATATAATCGGTTAGACTGAGCTATATATATATTTAATCCAATATGACAGAGTAACACCACTTTCATATGACTAAAAGATTCATTCTTCGGCCAGAAAAATTAAATATATATCTCAATCAAACTGCTTAAATACCTATAGTGTGGTTTTAGTATTAACTCTGCAAGCATTTGCTAATTAGTATTAACTTCTACAAAAAAACTCACAAAGCCCTTCATACTCTTCCTACTCAGGTTTCAATCTTTAATCTTTCAGTTCTGCACCATCTAATGGTCTCTTCTAAATTCTGCCACCCTGCTCTGTCTACATCAGAGTAGTCATGCCTCGATGCCCTGGCATTTACTATCAGTTGCAGAGACAATTGTTTATAATTTAGACTTTGTTGACAGAATTTTCACCTGTTTTATCTCTGGCTATGGAAAGTTCTGTGCACTCCTGGAATTTGCACTCCTTGCCCAGCCAGAGTGGGTCAGTTGGTTGAGCGTTGCCCTGTGCACCAAAAGGTTGCTGCTTTGATTCCCAGTCAGGGCACATGCATAGGGCAGCCAGTTGGTATTTCTTTCTCCCTCCCCTCCCCCTCTTTCTCCCCCTTCTCTCTGAGCATGTCTTCCAGTGGCGATTAAAAAAAATTAAAAAATAATAAAATTTGTATTCCTGAGAAAGGCTTGCTGTAGTTGTTTATTATGAAAAAAATTATTAATATTTATTAGGTAGTTTTTAACTCTGCAAACTCTTTCTTCTGTCTTATCTACTATGGAATTAGAAAGTATTTTATGTAACACGTGATTAATAGGAAAGTAGTAGCTTTTGGGCTTACTTTAATTCTTATTTACTTAGTGTGTAATGTGTTCTAGACTGTTCTTAGTGCTTTACAAACATGGGTTTATTTAATCTTTCTAACAACCCAATAGGCAGGCATTATCATCTCTATTTTATAAACGAGGGAGATAGAGTAGAGAAATTAAGAAAATGAAAGTCTGTAGTGAAGCTAGATTCTCACAGGAGTTATTAGAATTTAATTGGTAGAACAATCTCCTAAGTGGAAATGGCATGATCGGGCCAACACTAAGGAGCCACATTTATAAGAACATTATCCACTAAGAGAGTGTCTCTAGTGTAACAGTGAATAACTTGCAAACTGCCCAAAGTCACATAGTTAGTAAATGGCAGAGGTGGCTTTTGAACCCAGGCAGATGATCTTCGAGCCTGTGCTTTTAGTGTCACAGGGAAAGAATGTCCCTCTTCCTAGAACTCATTGAATTCTATGATTCTTTTGGCCCAGAATTATTAGTCTCCAAGTCTCACTGCTCAGTAACCCAGATGCCTCTATACTTACTAGTCTATCCCATGCCCAAGCCTGTGTAGGCTTATTTTCCACTCATTTGTAGCCACATAACCAGTTTAAGCTCAGTAAATACTTAATGATGGAAATAGGGATTAATATTGCACTAGAATGGAAAATGATATTGTAATTAAAATCTATAGACTTGGGGTGGTGAACACAGATATACAGATATACAGATATACAATATACAGATAATGTATTGTAGAATTGTACACCTGAAACCTATATAATTTTAACCAATGTCGCCAGAATAAATTCAATAAAAAATATTTTTTAGTGGCTAGAAGTATTATTTTCTTATTTATATTTTTCTAGTCAATAAAGTAAGAAAAACATAATCAGGATGTACATTGTAAGATTAGATCAAGGAAAAGCCTGGGCTAAAAAAAGTAGAAAAAAAATCTGTAGAAAATATGTGGTGAGTCTACTTTCAACACCAACACCAATTCCATATTACTAGGTGTTGTGCAAATCTGTACAAAACCAATCAGTAATAGACACCTTTTCTCTTTGTATCAAGTTCAATGCACTAGGGTTTGATGAAATCTTTTGAATCAACGAGAATAAAAGAAATTGTTTGAATAAGCATTTCTTTTTATAACACTTAATACATGACAACTTATTTTAGACTACTGCTTTATGACTGACCTTTAGTGATAAATAAAATTCTGCACTAGTGTTAGAATCTCACATAGGTTATTGGGATTTATTGGTAAAATCTCTTGAGTATAAATAACACAGATCAAGTCTAAGGAGCCACACTTATGAGGTCATTGTTTAGTAAGACAGCTTACCCTGGTTTATCAGGGCTAATATTTTATAAAGATTAAGCTGATGCATTTTAATTTCCCTCATTAAGTAAGGAGCCAATTTTGGCCTCCTATCTCTAAAGCCATATCTTGAGGATTATTTATCATTCAAGCACAATGGGGTGAGGTTGGGGGGTAAAAATGTGTCATTTTTCCCCAAGATAATAATTTCAAGACTTGGTTTGGTTGTGAAATGATTTGCTAAATAAATGGGAAGATCCAGCACAGAGGATTCTTCCACAGTGTTGAACCAACGCCTTAGACACAAAGCTTGTGACAGGAGATACTTGAAGGAAAGAGGAAAGTCTGTGATTTCTGATCCTGGAAAGTTGTGGGAGGAGGAAGCAAATTAAGATTACCAGGCTAACGGAGGAAGTTGTACATGTGTTTTAAACTCCTATTAACTGGATTCCAACTGGGGTAGGTCACTAGATAAGGTGAGAGAAACACAATGGGTAAAGGATTTTACTACCTTCTTGAGTCTCTAGACAAAGATAGTTTTAGATATTAATTTTACCTGAAGTGGTGTGGAGCAGAGAAAGAATGGTGAAGGGAAATGCCATTTTTAATGACTTAGATGAGATTAGCAGTGCTTCCAGACTCAGAAGTTCCTGCATATGACCTCTGTCCATGTGGGCTGAACAGACAGCTAGGAGTCCATGCCGCAGATGTGAGATGACCATCCTTTCAAAGACCAAGACCTTGCCCGGCCTGGTGTGGCTCAGCGGTTGAGCATTAACCAAGGATCCAGGTAATTGGGGTTCGATTCCCAGTCATGGCACATGCCCGGGTTGCAGGCTCGATCCCCAGTCGGGGGTGTGCAGGAGGCAGCCGATCAGTGACTCCCTCATCATTGATGTTTCTCTCTCTCCCTCTCCTTTCCTCTCTCTGAAATCAATAAAGATATATTTTAAAAAAAAGGACCAAGACCTTGCTGAAAAAGCATGAGTCCTTTGAGGAAGCCCCAACTCTTTATCAGGATCCCACAGATCACTGCCATTGCTCAAACACCAATAGGCTTCATTATTATAACACGCAGCGCAATGGCCTTCTCTCACAACTGTGTCAATTGTCAGCAACTCTCACCCAGGGCCCATTTCACTTCCCACAGTGGTGCCCTCCACAAGGCAACTCCATCAGTGGCAGCTGAGAGGCTGAGCAGAGCTCCTGGCTGACTCGCAGGGCAGGGGAGGAAAAACTGGAGTCTGAGCTTTGCTGAGGCTTTGTTCATCACCAAAAAGGCCTCTTCATCCTTCTGCACGAGTGGCGTGAAAATAGACCAGCCCTCACAGGGATTATAATTAGAGCCTCAAATTAGTTCTGCAGTTTGTCATATGCAATCTGACATTTATTCCAAAATAATCATGCATTTTAGACGGTGGAACTTGACAGAAAACTAAGAGAAAAACATGCAAAATAGAAGCCAAACTCCCTTCCCCATAAGCACACCTCCTATCACCTTCGCTTGCCTTATGTCTTCCCTCACCTTTCAGTATACTACATAATTATGCATTTATTTTGTTTATGGTCTGTCTCACCAGAATGCAAGCTTAAGACATGGATTTGTTTCTGTTTTATTCAGTGTTGTCTGACATGATATGTGCTCAAGAAATTTGGTTGAATAAAAGAGGTCAATTTAATTTACATACCAAATAATTGCTGTGACATTTTAGAGACGCAAGCTATTACGTTAGGCTGGTTGATAAAAGAAAAGCTTGGTGAAGGACATGGGTGAAAAGCAAGAGTATCTTAAATGAAAACATGGAAAGAAGAAGAGAAGGAGGTGTTGAAGGGGAGAAAGAACAAATACAGAAAATTTGGATCTCAGGGAGAGTAAGCCTGTTTGTCATCAATGTACGTTAGTGTAGGAAAAAGTGAAAAATAGGTGATACCGTTTAGGAAGAACAAAAAAGGAGGTAGAGAGTGGGGAATCACGAGTTCCAAGGGAATATAACATTTTATCCAGTGTCATGACAGTGGTCAATATTCATACATTTGAGAAATGACCATTGTAAAACAATATAATGATAATGAGTTTTTATATATCTCAGTGATTTTAACTGAATACAAGTCAATATTGTGTATTATTATTTAAAGGCAATTAAACTGTATGGAAGAGTTTATGAGCTAGGGATGAAGTGAGTTAGTTATACAGAATGCCTCATACTCAGAATTAATTGAACCCACACTGAACTTGATTTTGATTTTTTACCTAAGGAAGAATTTGAAGCCTTAAATGGTTTACAAAGGTCAAAATCAAAAATAAATTTTTGAAAAGTGAAACCCAAAAGAAAATACTTAAAAAAAGTTTATTTGAGGAAGGATAGTTTTGTATGGAATATGTTGTAAGTAAAACTATTCTTAATGTACAAATGACAAATATTTAAGGCTTCTGAGGAGAGTTATAAAATTGATTCATTATTTAGAACAAGGATTAACCATAAATAGATTTTTTGCTTATCTCAAAAGTAGATTTTTTTGTTCTAATTCTTAGATTCCATTATTTGTATAATCATTTATGTACATGCTGTTTCTAGTACAGAAATTCTTACAATGTTTCCATCAAATAAAGATTTAAAATTTTACAAGAGCAGATAACAGCTACATATTTTTAGTTCCCTCTTTTTAAATTTTTTTGAAAGCTTTAAGGGTAAAAATTAAAATATCACTTCCCCTTTTAGAAATAGGGGATATTTTTATAAGAACCCAGAAGGAACAGTGGCTGGGAAATTGAGGGCATGAGGGAAACTCTACACTGTAAATTTTTTAAAAAACCTGTTCTAAATTTTTATCATGTTCATATATTTTAAAATACTTTAAAATATGCTGAAGAAATGACACATAGAGATCACAAAATAGATTGTTGTAAAAATGAAAAAGATCTGGCTGCTGATTCTTTTTTTCCTCTTTACCCAAAGGGAATTTGCCCATAGAATTAAATTTTATTTTTGGAATATATATTTTTTTAATTTCAGAAATACAAAGGACTGAAATTCAACTAGTGTCTCAAAATCTCAGGCTTAAATAGATTTGATTTGTGAGCTCAACTAAGTATCAACAGAGCTGAAATTTTAATGCATCCTTGTTTATAATCAAGCACAACTTTCTCAAACACAAGGCTGCACAGATCAAACAGGAAAGCTAAAGAACAACCTGGAAAGCTCCAGTTCTGTCAGCTTCTATGTCCAGCACAGATAGTTTTACAAAGCTGTGTGGAATTTCTGCCTTTCTTTTCCAAATTTAATGTAGACACACCATAGTCATTTCTCAGATAGAAACATTTTTTGCTCATTTGTTTTGAGGAATCCCTGCTGGTCCTGACCACCACAGCCTGGCAGAGGCATTTAGGGCTCGGCTTGCATGCAGGCCTGAAGCTAAGATTTTCCATATTTTTATAATCTAATATATCATGGGTGCTAACTGGTTGCTAAGTCATATTCAAATTAATAACATACAAATTATTCATATAATAATGAAAATTTCCTGGTGTAATGTTGAAGTGATAAGAGGGAGAGTGTAACAAGGAAAGTGTATCAGGGATTACACCTTGACAGCTAATTGAGTTTTAATGACAAATCTCATATGGATATAGATGACCTTAAAATTGCAAGGAAAGCAGAATGTGTACCAAATAACTTTTTACATATCAAAAGTTTTATTCTAGGAAGATTTCTACAGAACTTAATGACCGTGAAAAATTGACATGTACTCTAATTAATTATTCACCAGGAAATATCCCTGGGAGAAATCAGCAAAAATCCAATTGCAAACACATAGAAGAAAATGGTCTGAAGCCAAAAATATGCTTATTCTATCAGAATTGTTTGACTTCCTCCTAGGAGATAAAATTCAACCTGCTAGATGTGAGGTTTAAAACTCACCATAATAACTTAAATTTTGGGGGAGTGGCAGTGGTCATTGTTTTCTGAATTTCTCTGTTTTTTCTGCATAGAAAAGATTATTTGGTTTTTAAGCAAAATATTTAATATTGTATTTAAAATAAGCTAAATTGGGGAGAGGGTTATGTAATTGATTCTGCTTAGTAGGCTTTTCCCCCCAACCTTTTCTTATTACAACCAATAATTTAAAAAAACAAAACAACTTACACCAATCTGAACTTAATGTCCAAAACTCTCTCATCCAGAATCACATATCTGACTGTTACTTGACATTTTAATTGGATACATGTATAATAGGCATTTCAGTGTAAACATATTGAAAATTGGGTTCCTGATATTTTTCCCAGTCACCTTTTCCTGTAGCCTTCATCACCTCGGTGTTTGGCAATTACCTTTCCACCAGTTGCTCGGGTCAGTCACTTTAGTGTCATCCTTGACTCCTTTATTTTTTAAACAACTCACACAAGTCCATCTACAAACCTGGTAGCTTTACCTTTAAAATTTATCTAGAATAAGACCACTTCTTACCACCAGCTCTACCATCTCTCTGGCCCAAACCACTCATCTCTCGTCTGGATTATAAAAGCGTTGTTCTCATCACTTCTTACCTCTGCATCTCTTCTCAGCATAGTGGCCAGAATTACCTTGAGAAACTTAAGGCGAGTTTTTCAAAGGCTTCCCATCACTGTCACCTACAGGGCCCTCCATATCCTGGCCCCTTCACCTCTCTAACCTTTATTTGCCTTCTCCGTTCTCCCTTGTTCTCTCTGCACCAGCCACACTGGCCTCCTTACTGGTCCTAGAACATGAAATGTATGTCCTCAGGGTCTTTGCATATATGCTGTCACACTTTGCTAGCTCCCTCACATCCTCCAAAGATTACCTTCTCTCTCTGGCATTCCCTGATCACCCTATTTAAATTTTCAATATTCTGACCTCTGATACTTTGTATCTCCTTTCCTTAATTTATTTTTCTTTTTGGTCCTTAACATTACCTTGCATTCTATATATTTTACTTATTTGTCTTGTTTATTTAGTCTCCCATTCTAGAAGATCTATGAGGGTAAAGTATTTTTAAATTTTGTTCAATATTATATCCCAGCATCAAGAACAAGGTCTGACACATAGTAGGTGTGCAATACATATTTGCTAGATATTGATTAATAATTTTTTTAAAATATGTCTTTATTGATTTCAGAGAGAGGAAGGGAGAAGGAGAGAGAGAGATAGAAACATCAATGATGAGAGAGTCATTGATCGGCTGCCTCCTGCACGCACCCAACTGGGGATCGAGCCCACAACCTGGGCATGTGCCCTGACCAGGAATCAAACCGAGATCTACTGGATCCTAGGTCGATGCTCAAATGCTGAGCCACGCTTGCCACGCTGATTAAAAAATTTTTTTTTAAATGTTAACACTGCTAATTCTTGCCATTGTTGGTGCTGAGAAGAATTTTGTAGCTGAAATTGAAAATTCCCCACAGCCTGACCCTTCAGTCTGCTCTTGTTCCTCACCTGGTACCTTGGCTCTCAAGACCAAAAAAGAACCTGTCAGGTTTAGCAGGAAAAATGATCCTGAAGGACCTGTTAGAAATGGAGTCCCCCAGGGCAGCCTCTATATTGAAAGCATTGTGTAAGAGGAATCCAGTGGAGTTGATGGAACAATACGTAGACAGCTTCCTCTAAACTCTGTTTTACAGAGAACAGAAAAGCCCTGGGGCGATTGTCACATGGTGTCCATTCTTCTCTCTACTTGCTGAGAAGGGAGTTTTCCTTTCACTGTGGTTTGAGCACAGTTGTTTCAATGTTGAGCACTGTTTCCCGAAGAAAAAAAATACTACATCAGCTTTTGAAAATGGTCTTTCTCCCTGGGTCATGTGAGAGCACTGGAAAAATGGAAGGGCTTAAATTAGTTCTCGCTCTCACAATTTATTAGCAGCACCTTCTTAGTAGGTTTAGCCTTTTATGGTTAATATATAAAATAGCTCATGGTTAGCCATTCAGCTCAAAACTGGAGGCATTGTGTCATGTTGTATCTTCTTATATCAGAAATCCTTTCCCCTCTGTACCTAGTCTGTATGTTAAAATTAAACCTCCAATACACACACACACACATACACACACACACACACACACACTCACATGGCTGCTTCGAATGTCTACAATGACACAAGAGACTAGGCTTATAGTCTGTACATTTAAACACACACAAATGTACACATACACACGTATGCACACATATACACAGAGGCTGTACTTTTGAGTGTGACCATTCTATTTTGGGGAAAAAATATCTTTTGAATAAATACATCATTTGATATCTGATTTATTTAGTAATAATTTTATTTTCTGGACTCACAACAAATTGGTGAAAAAAAATGCCCCAATAGTGATATATTTTATCATGTATTTATGTGGACCTGGGCATTAAGCTGGAATTTCACTCTAGCCTACGAATAGTCATTAGTCACCACAGCACCTGAAGGTTCCATATGCTCCTGACAATCCCCCAAGATAGATGTGCTCTGTTACTTAAGATTTATGGTTATGCCCATGAATCATCACTATGTATAATTCAAACACTGGCATTTGCCCTTGTGCTAGAACATTGATTTTCTCATTCTATCAATGTCTACATCTTATTTTGAGAAGCTATAATTAGCTTGTCTTAATAAAATAGGTAATGATATGTGTTTACAATCCAAATGCTTCTTAATTACTTATAACTTTAATTTATTAATAGGAGAGGAAATATTTATTATTTCGCTGAAATAAATATATGTGTGAATTATTTGGATTAGATGTTTTGGTAAGTAGAAAAACTTTGGTTTCTAGAGAAGGCCAAACATTTCTGAACTTGGAAGTCAAACTAGAGCAGAAAGCTTATTAGTTTGGATGACTTCATGGCCTCTAGGACAACATAAATTCTGTTTCATATTCCTTGTCTGCTTCTAAGAACGGAGATGAAGTGTAAGGAGCAAAATTGTTGATATCTGATCTGAAGCATATAAGCAAGTTGGTCTTTACATACAATAAAAAGTAGGTGGGCAGCTATATAAAGTAACTGGGCATTCAGAAAGATGAATTCTAATCTTGTAAGCACTTGTAACAGTGCTAAGATTAACCATCAGAAATTCACTCCCCAGCTTAATGTTTCCCCCCTATGGCTCTCTAATGCTGAAAGGGTGGAATCTCTGTTTTATCCTGTCATAAAGTATCTCTCAGGATTCATCTTGAGCTTTTTCCTCAAATTCACTCTGTCCCCTCCCATACATCAAATTTCTAGTTGTTTCCTTGGAAACATCTATGATTTTATAAAATTCTCTCAGAATGCTGTTCCCATTTTTCTCTCTAAAAACAAAACAAAAAAACCTCTTAGATACCTTTCAAGACCATGTAAAAAATACTTCTGCTTCTGCTCTCCCTATTTTCCCAGGCAGAGTAATTGACTTCCTTCACTGTTACCCTCTGCATTTTGTGTCTGTCTCTACTTGAGTTATGATCACATCATATGATAAGTGTGTTTACAGGTATTCATTGCCCATTAGACTTTGGAGGAATTTAAAGCATAGTGAATCTTAGCGGAATTTAAATTCTATACAGAACTCACAAGCTTGAATGCATGCCGAAGGGCAGGCAGACAATGGAGTTGGAGTTTTGGAAAACCACAGAACAAGTTATGAGAATAAATGGCTACTCACCCAGAGAGCTGATGGGAAGTGGTGGAGACTGCGGATAACTATATGCTGAAATATTAGCTGAGTGATCCCAAAATACAGCTTAGGCCATGTCTCTATATTGCTTAATGCGTCAGTGTTTTTCCATTGTTTTATAGGGAAAAGGCGGGGCGGGAGGGAACTACATAGTGAGTCAAGTCCTGCCTGACTTGAAATTTCTTAACTTTCTATCTTCACTGTGTGTCACATTGCTTCTCGCTCTCTGTTCCAGCCTTTCTGTCCTTATATCTTCAGTCTTTCTACCACATGGCTTTTTACATGCTTTTTGTCTCTCTCTCAGTGACTAGCCCCCAGTCATCACAGTTCTGTCTCAGGTCCCTCAACCAAGCCACCAGATGGCTTTGCGTGTCCCGCTAATCACAATGCGGCACTGCTCATGATTTTTAAGTGGTAATCACAGTCGTCTGTCAGTCTGAGTTCCAGGAAGGCAGGGATCTTTTATCTGTTTACCCTCATTGTATCCCAGAAATAAGAAATAGTGTCAGCAGGAAGGAAGTAATAAATATTTGTTGAATAAATAAATGAGTAAATGAGTGAATAATCCTAAAATATATTATTAAATTAATTTTTAGATGGATGGATGAATGGAAATGGGGAAGCCCTCAAAATTCCATTATTCTAATTATAGAATAAGAGGACAGGTGTGTGAAAGAGGGGAAAAAACTAAGATTGTACTGTACACCTTTAATTTATGTATTAAATCTATATGCCGATAGCAAGGGATTATTAAATAATAATACTTTACATTTATATTAAATGTGCCTGTATTTGCTAATGCTGATTTAAGTAGTTTGATATGAAAAAGATAGAAAGTACTTTTCAAAAGTTGTTTTTGCATTTCATTAGTGGTGGTGAATAGACAGCCTGGCGAGAAAAGATAACCTTTAGCTCTCAGGGAGCTGCTCCTGCTGCTGCTTCTGCCACACGTTCTTCAGCTAAGATTTCACTGTGTTGTTCTGTTACAGACGGATCTTTCCCCTTTTGTGCTTAACTCTGAAGAGAAATAAAATCTCACCAAGTGCAATTTTAACCTGAAAACACAAAAATCCATACATAATCCTAATAATTCTCTGCCACAAGATAGGAAATAAAAATCAGTAATGATCAAGTATTTAACTACTAGAAGGCAAGAGAAAGACTAAGAATACTTTGAAGGTCTGACAGAAAATTACACAATAAAATAGTCTCATTGCTTTCAGCTTGAAACATTTAAGTTTGAAACATTTAAGTTTGAAACATTTTTGTTTTTCTCAAAGTATTTAAATGATGCTAAATAAAGTGCTTTTAGAAACAAGTTTTGCTTAAAAAAATCTTAGATTTCATTTCTTTTCAAATATTGTTATATACACATATGCAAAGATGTATAGTATATAATTCAAATATATGTATAATAGTAAATGTTATATAGTATATAAAATCATATAATTATATAAAATTATGTATGAAACATTTTTTATTATACATACATATATACATCTGCAGAGATAGCCTTAGAATTTGGAAAATAGGGTTTTTCTTGGAAACTTTTAACCACTTGCCATTTTTCAAAAAATAGACGTTTTGCTCCCAAATTCCCTATTTGCTCCCACTTCCTGGCTAGGCATTTGATGCACAATAAGGTTTGTCACAGGGGGTTTGATTAAGAATGATGTTTACCACAGTATCATGCTTAGAAGTGTACTGTGTGCTCTTTCTATCCCCCAGAGGTAACCACTATTCTGAACTTTATGTTCACCTTTTAAATGTTTTCCTTTATATTTTTACCACATTTCTCTACAAAAATATTTTACTTCTTCTGTTACTATGCTTTATGTAACTATTCAATGTGTCTTGGTGACTTAACTTTTTATTGAAGTATGTTTTAAATAATCAACCACATTAACGTGTGCGATGTATTTCAATGACTTGCACAGGGCATGGTACTTCATTGTAGGAATAGGTTATATTGTATTTACTCATTTTCTTATGGGTATTTGTTCTGTTTTCTGTATTTATCTCTTATGTACAAATCTCATGAATAGTGTGGGTCTTCTAGTGCATGTCTGCAAAGCTTCACTAGAGTCTACGTCTAGGAGTGCAACAGATGGCTGAGCACAAAACTGGTTTTCAAAAAGTGCCTACACTCATGTGTGCTCCCAACAGTAGTGAGTGGGGGTTCCCACTGCTCCATGCCCCCCAATCTTGGCAGCATTATCAACCATTTTAATTTCACCAATCTGGTCAAATGGCGTCTCATTGTATGTGTTTAAGCATATTATTTGGTACATTTTAATATATTCACAGAGTTATATAACCATCAACACAAACTAATTTAAGAATATTTTCATCACCACAAAAAGAACCAGTGATGCATTTTCTGTCTGTATAAATATGCCTACTTTAAATATTTCATATTAATGGAATAATGCAATATGTGATTTTTTATGACTGGTTTCTTTACTTAGAATAATGTTTTCAGGAATCATCACTGTTCACATGTGTCAGTATTTCATTTCTTTATATTACAGAATAATATTTCATCGTGTGGATATTCCACATGTTATTTATCTGTTCCTCTGCTAATGAACACTTCAGTTGTTTCCATATTTTGACTATTATGAATGCTGCTGCTATGAATGTTCTCGTACAAGCTTTTATGTGGATGTATGCTTTTATTTCTCTTAGGCATAGACCTATGAGTGGAATTGCTGGATTATAGGTAATTCTTTTTATTTAACAAACTGTTTCCAAAGTAGCTGCACCATTTTACATTCCCACCAGCAATGTTCAAGGATTCCAATTTCTCCACAACCTTCTCAACACTTATTATCTGTGCTTTTTGTTATAGTCAACCTAGTAAGCATGAGGTGGTATCTCATTGTCATTTTGATGAGTATTTCCCTAATGACTAATGTTGAGTATCTTCTCATATACTTATTGGCTATTTGTATATCATCTTTGAACAGATGTCTATTCAGATCCTTTACCCAAATTTAATTAGGTTGTTTTTATTGTTAGGTTGTACACTTTTTTATGCTTTCTGGATTCAAATCCTGTATTAGACATATCCTGCAAATGAGCTCCCTGTCAGGTAAAAAAAAAAAAAAAAAAAAAAATGACGACACTCTGTAAATAAGTATTTTCCAAGTAATTGTAAGACAGGTAATAACTATTTGCTGGGAATGGTATTTTTGAGGAACTACGAACGCCATCGATCCCTCCAGTGGCTGCAAGGCTGCTGGTTTTCACAGCTCCTGTGGTTGTGAGGCTGATGATTTTTAAGTGTACCTTGGAGTCATGGTGGAGAAGATTTGTATCCAGAGTATATAAATAATCTTCACAATTCAATAATAAGCCAAACACAATTTAAAAATTGGCAAGAGATTTAAAGAGGCACTTTAAGAAAGTAAAGATATAAATGACAAATTAGACCATGAAAAGATAAGATGCTTAACATCATTAGTCATTAGGGAAATGTAAATTAAAGTCACAATGAGATAACACTACCTACCCACTAAAATGGATAAAAATGAAGCTCTTAATACTGAGTCCTGGTGAAAATGTTGAGTAATTGGACTTCTTTTGTCTGCTGATGGGAATAAAAAAAAGTTACAAACACTGTGGAAAATTGTTTTGTAATTTCTTATATGCTTCAGCAATTCCACTGTAGTAATTTACTCAAGAGAAAGAAAAACTTCTGTCCATGCCTTTAGGTTATAATTCATAGTGGCTTTATTCATAATAGCCCAAAATCCAGAAATGACTCAAATGTCCATCAAAAAATGAGTGGATTAACAAATTGCATTACAAAATACAATGTGATACTATCAACAATAAAAAGAAAAGAACTAGTGAAATGTGCAACACTATGGGTGAATTTCGAATGCATTCTACTGAAAAAAGAAGCCAGACAGAAAAGGCCACTTTCTGTATGATTCTGTGTACACAACATCCTAGCAAAGCCAAAGCAAAAACAACAGAGAGATAGCCCCAAAACTGGCTGTGCATGAATGGAATTAACTGCAAAGAGGCTCAAATAAAACTTTCTGGAGTGATAGTAAATTTTCAATACCTTGAATGTGGTGGTGGTTACTGTATACATTTATACTATCTCATTGGACTATGCACTTAAAAAGGGTTAATTTTATAGTATGCAAATTATACCTCAATAAAACTGACAGAAAATATTTTATACTGGTGTTGTATTTGGCTTTGTATTATTATAAATATTATTATAAAATATTAATATAATGTAACATATTTATATTTTTAATAGAGAAAATGGACAAAAATAGAACCAAGCACAGAGCAACAGGGTCAATGACAACAAATGTATAAGGTACACAGGAATAAATCTGACAAAGATATGTGAAAACTTCATGTAAAAAATTTGTAAGGCTTTTTTTGTAGTATTTTAGAGAAGATGTATATAGATTGGGAGAGCCACCATATTTGTGGATTAAAAAAATTAATGTGACAAAAACATCAGCTTCCCCCAGTTGAGCCATATAAATTCAAGTAAAATTCATTTTCTCAGCGAATATTTACTGAGTACCTGTCTTTACTCAGCATCTACTGTTTTAGTGCTTGAGGTGTACAAATGAGGAAATCCAAAGAGAACCCTGACAATTCTGAGTTTATAGTCTAGCTGGGTAGGAAATGGGTGGCTAAGACAAAGATGAAATAACAATAGGCAAATAATAAATAAACCACGTAATATGTTAGAAGATGATACTTGACAGTAAACTAAAAGTAGAGGCAACTAAATTATTAAAAGTAGTAGGCAGGGGATGTGACAGGTTACAATTTTAAATGAATTTTTTTTTAAAAATCAACACTTTTTTTTTAAAGGATAAGCAAAATCCTTTTTCAATAACTCATTACTGAAGAAATATATATACTAAAGAGACATTCTATCAGATATTAAGGCTATTTTAAGGCTATACTAATATGGTAGTATTGTACTGGTGACTAATATACAAGGGAACAGAATAGAGGACCCAGAAATATACCCAAAGATATATGGAAACCACATAAGTAAGAAAAGGATAGATGATTTAATAAATGGTTCTGAAATAGAAATTGGATCTACTTCAGATATACTCAGAAATCATTTCAAATGGATCAAAGAGTTAAATACAAGAAACAAAATATTTAAGATGACAATATAAGGGACATCTTTATGAAATTGTGGTAGGAAAAATTTTAAGCAAGATTAAAAATTGCAAAAATTTCTTAAGGAAGATTAAAAATGCAACTACATTATATTTAACAACGTTTTAATTTCACTAAGAGTATCCATTTTATTAGTAATCAGGAAAATGGGAGGTAAATCCAAACATCATTTCACATTCATCAGACTAACAAAAAATAGAAACTGACAATTTCAAATAACAGCAAAGATATAGAACAACAGAAACCATTATACTCTACTCACAGGAGTAGAGAGTGGTATCACTTCTTTGAAACGAAAGTCACATTGTCTAATTAAACCTTTGAATACATGGTCCTAAAGTCATTAGCAAGAATGTTTATAAGATCATCCTTTTAAATGAGAGTGAAGCATATCCACGAGGGTGCATTTTAGGAGTACAATATTGAGTATACAAAGAAAGTTACAGAAGAAAGCTTATAGTGTGATTACATTAATATAGGCTTTAAAATAAAGCAAAAGGAAACAACATATTGTTTATGGATACATAAATATGTGGCAAAATTATATAGCAAAGAATGATTAACACAACTTCTGTTGTTTGTTTCCTAGAGGTAGGGAAGCAAAGTAATTGAGGAGGAGCCCATAGGGACTACAAACATTGAAAGAGTCTATTCCTTAAGCTTCATGGTAGACAGGTGGGCATTTGTGTATTTTTTAACTGTTATGAACATCATATACATTCTTTTGTATACATAAATATTTCCTAATGTAAAAATGTTAAGAAATATTGAATATATATTCAACCATCTAATTTAAGCCATACTATGGCCATCTTATACATTCCACCTTAGAGAGTAGATATGTGAAGCCCCATTTAATATTTTGTTTGCAGAGCTTAAGAAAGTCTTAACTGTTTTTGAATTAAAATTAACTTGCAGCTTTTTTAATGGAGCAGATTTAACTTTATCTAGAGAAATCAGGGGCACTTCAGAAAATAAGTGATATTAGTGCTATGAAATCTTTCTATTAGCTTCCTGATTCATATAGACTTACCATGGTTTTCTCTCTCTTCCACATAGCATAGGCCAGAGTGTACTCACAAGTAATCCAGTCATTCATAACAAAAATTATACTAGTAAGTGTTGAAGCTTGCTGAATACTTATTGTGTGCCAGAAACTTTTTTAGGTAAGAGAAACATAGACAAAATTCTCCACCCTCATGGGGCTCAGAATGTCATGGGAGAAGAAAGCCTATAAACAAAATGATATAAATGATATAAACACAATATATTAGAAGGTGAGGTGAGTTATGGAGAAAACTGGAGCAGGGAAGAGCAAGAGAAGTACAGAGGCAATGGGGAGGGTGGATTTTAAATAGGATAATTAGGCTAGGCATCCCTGAGAAGGCGACATTCAAGCAGTGGTTGGAAGCTGGTGAAGTAGAATGTTAAAAGGAATCCTGCAGAAGAGCTTCCAGGAAGAAAAAACAAGGAGCTATAGGCTCTGAGGTAGGAACATGCCTGGTGAGCACAAGAAATAGCGAAGTTGCTCTGACCGATGTGGCTCAGTGGTTGGAGGGTAGTCCCATGCACCTAAGGGTCACAGGTTGATTCCCCGTCAGGGCACATACCTGGGATGCAGGGCTCAATCCCAGGTCTGCATATGTGGGAGGCAACAAATCAATGTTTCTCTCTCATCAATGTCTTTCTCCCTCTCTCTCCCTCTCCCTTCTCTCTCTAAAATCAGTGGGGGGGAAACACACAAATGTATCCTCAGTTGAGGATTAAAAAAAGAAGAAATAGCAAGGCCAATGTAGATAGATGGAGAAGGGTCACCAGAGTGGGAACCAAAATCAGAGAGGCGGTAAATTATATAAGACATACAGATCATGATGAGATCTTTCTTTTATTCTAAATGAGATGAGCCTGACTAATTGTATTCTAATTGTATTCTGTTGACTTACATTGTAACAGGCTCACAGAGCATGCGGTGGACAATACACTGACCCTGGGCAAGGCAGAAGCACGGAGACAAGTCACAGGACATTACGATAACCCAGGTAAGTGACTATAGCACCTTATGTTTAACATACGGGCAGTGAGGTTTTTGGATTTTAAAGCTAGGACAGACAAGATTTACTTATAGAGTTCATGTGGAGTGTTAGAGAAAAAGAGGAGTCAAGGGTGACTCCAATGTTTTGTCCTGAAAAACTGAAAAAAAGTGTAGGTCACTCTTTCACTCTAGAATAGGAACATTGCAAGTGGAGCATATTTGGAGAGAAAGATCATGAGTTCACTTTATTGTTCAGTTTGAGATTTCTGTATGAACCTGGGGTTCAAAGACATGCAGGTTAAAGATATAAATGTTGGTTATGGTCATTAAAGGAGTGATAAAAAATAAAAGAGATAAAAAATAAAAGAGAGTATGCCTGAGCACTGGAGTTTTCCAATATTACAACGTTGGGAGAAAAGATTTAAAAAAAAAAAAAACCACCAAAAAAAACCCCAGCAAGAGTAAGGGAGTGTGATTGGTGAGGGGGGGTGGTGAAGGACCAGAAGTGAGCTTTGTCCTGGAAATGCAGGAAATGTTTCAGACAAGGGGAGTGTCCTTAATTGTGGCAATACCACTCATAGAGTAAGTAGTGAGCCAGAAACTGACTTCGATTTACCAATAGGAAGTCACCAGTGACCTTGATAAGAAAAAGTTTTATGGCAAGAGTGGGATTTGGGTTAAGTTGATTTGAATGAATCCAGGGGAAAAAATAGAAAGGAATTGGAAACAGAAAAGATAGACAACTATCAGTAGTTTTGCTCTTTAAAAGAGGAAAATAGCCCGGCCGGGTGTGGCTCAGCGGTTGAGCATCGACCTGGAATCCAGGCAATCAGGGTTTGATTTCCGGTCAGGGCACATGCCCGGGTTGCGGGCTCGATCAATGACTCTCTCATCATTGATGTTTCTATCTCTCTCCCTCTCCCTTCCTCTCTCTGAAATCAATAAAGCTATATTTAAAAAATAAATAAATAAATAAATAAATAAATAAATAAATAAATAAATAAGGAAAATAATCTGCTGTGGAGGAATGTGGGTTCAGAGGTTTTTAAATGATGGGAGAAATCACAGTATATTTTATATGCCCATGAGAAATCACAAAGTACAGAGGGTGATCACGTGAACAACATCCTTGAGAGAGGAGGAGAAATGGGATCTGGTGCACAAGTGGAGAAGGTGACTTTACAAAGGAGCAAGAGCGGGCCCTCCTTACAGGAGCGAAGGCCCAGTATAGGACGCTGATGATAGTACGTGTGTAGATGTGGTAGTGGGAGCTGGGAAAAGATTCTTTCTCTTCAGTTTTCTCCACGACCAAGAAGTCACAGATATTAACTAAGAGTGAATATGGGAGAATAAAGTAGAAGTTTGAAGAAAGAAGAGAAAGCATGAAGTGTTTTTCTAGGAGAGAAGACTGAATAGACGAGGAGTGTGTAGTAGTATCGCTAAAGGGCTCCCAGGGCCCACTGGAAGTTAGTGGTTGTAATGTTTAAATGAGAATGGTGATTACCGCAGTGTGTTTTTCTCCTACACAACCTGATGCTTGGGTAGAGGCAGAGAATACAGAAGATGGAAGAGATTTGGGTTATATGCAAGAGACTGGTTAGAAAGTTCGACTGTGGAATGTAAATTGGGTAGAAAGGGAAATGAGTACATGAGGGAAACGTGGAAATTTTTATGGGGTGAACAGACTGTATGTACTACTGGGTTTGAAGGACTGTTTGATCAGAGAGCAGGCACTTAAAATTGAGAGGATGGGGGTTTGCAGTGACTGCTGGTGACTAGTCCTAGGAGAAGTGTATCTTTGTTGACCTTTGCCTTGATTGTAACTTTCAATAATTTATTCAATGGTATGCCTTGTATTTTGTATTGCCTAGAATAATATACTTTTAGTGTTTGCATAGGTATTTTATTGTATTAAAGCACTGAATGCTATAATTCTACATAACAGATTTCTTTTAATTCTCAAAAATAATGTTTCGTATTATTTTAATTCTTATTTTAAAAGTTGTCAATAGTGTTTCTGTAATAAGTAAATAAAAGTTGATTATACAAGGATATGCTAGTTACAGTTTGCATAGGATGCTGCCACAAAATGCACCCAAAATAGGTTGTCTCAAATAGCAAAGATTTCATCTCTTAAACTATCAAGAAGCTCTTTCCCTTGTGATCATTCAGAGGCTCAAGTTCCTTCCAAGTTCTTGCTTCTCCATCTGCCAGGACGGGCAGGGTCCTAACACTGTTTTTGTGCCACAGAACTCTTTAGTAGGCTGGTGAACTCTATGGAGCCTTTCTCAGCATAATATTTACTAATGCACAGAATAAAATGCATCAGATTAAAGTGGAGATGAATTACATTGAAATACCATGATTAAATTATACAATTGTATTCTTTGACACTTTATAAGGTGTTTAAAGTCTATGTTGTAGTATAGATACCATCATTTTGAAGCAATTATGAACAGAAGTAATATTTTAAAGTATCTTCAATGGCTATAATATTATTTGAACATATCTGTGATTTCTCTCTTCGCCAAAGCCACAACTACTGTTGGTTTATTGTTTAAATGTTCACTGACATTGAATTTCATCCAGTGGAAGGCAGCCCTTGGGTTAAGGGTAAACAAACAAGCTCCTTCTCTGAAGCACGGCTATCACCTTCATGGTCAGCTCTGAGTAGAAGTGGGAGGGGAATGTGGAGATCTGAAAACTTAGGCCTAGGAGCTGGCGCATCTTCCAGCCCATTCCATTCAAGACAAATCAGTCACAGGATGGCACCCAGCTGCAGGAGGCCTGGGGAAGTGTAGACCCGTCATATATCAAAACGATGACAGAGCAGAGTTAGAGGACAACCAGCAGACTCTGCCACAAAGGCCACAGCCCTCGTTTCCCACACTTCTCCTCCTTCTTTCCTTTTGCTGTGATGTTCCTCTTGTTTTCTTTTAAAAGTCAATTAACTTTCTTGCAGATAGTTCATTCTGGGTAGTCTATTTATTAGAAAATTTTCTAATAGGATTTTCAGAAGAAGTTTCCTTTCAGGGTGCAGTAATCGTGTGAAGACATTTTTAGCATCACGTAATACAAATAAATTCTGGGCAGATTATTAAGAGATAAAAAAAAAAAAAAAAGGAGTATATTCTGTGTAATCAGTGTATTGTCCAAGTGTAATTTTCTAAAATTAAATTAGTTATTGAAGTGTATGCCATCTATCAAATATGATATTAACTACAGACACATGTATTAACTTGTTTAGAAATGTATTTCTTATTTCACATATAAGTATATGTGTATATTTTACTTTTTGTTTTTGATTCTAAATCACAAAATTTACTTTTTTATGCTCACAGAAAGTAATAGACAACAAAATAATCTCATAAACCAACAATATAATCTTTAAGCTGACCTTCTAACACTGCCTAAGGAAGAAGTACCAATTTTGTGCAATGAAGAAGGCTATCCATCAGATTATTCTCCTGTGATATCACTGAGACCCAAATAATTGTACCTTCTGGGAGTTAGGTGGGGGAAGAAAAAATAGTTTTTGTGATTTTTTTCTTTATCAGAACATTTAAACTTGAAAAAACATTAGGTCTCAGAACTTCATCTCACTTGTAAACACCTCAAATTTAAAAATACATACATATAATCAGTATATATATGTATATATAATATGAAGCTGAAATGAACTGCTGATACAAGGAAAAGTTTGCTGCCAGCAAAACAGTTCCAAGGGATCAGTCTGCCTGAGGCCTATCTTGACTTCATCTAGGGCAGAGGTATATAAATCAGTGCTTATTTTAATGGTTTATCTAGTCCATCTTTAAAACCATGACTTTCTTATTTAATAGAGAATGATTTTTTTGTAATTATAAATAGAATACATTGTCTTAGATCTATTTAGTACTGATAATTGTATCATTATGTTGTATCAGTGTTTTTTACCTTTTTGGGGAATCATCTGGAAACTTAATAAAAGCTGTGGACTCCTCTCCCCTCCACCACCATTAAAAAAAAAATACATGTAGATAAATAAATACAAATTTTGCATAGAGTTTTGTTTACTGCACTCCAGTGCACTTCCAGAGGCAACCGTAGAATTCAATTCAGGACGTGTTTAAAACCCTGCTGCTTCTACATTTTCATGTAACGGCAAAAGAATCTACAAGAGTGCAAGACCATTTTTCTACAAGTCACATCTATAACAAGTAATTTGTTCATTATATTCATCTTCCTGCTAGCAAAATGATCTTGGCAATATTTTCTTGTTCATTCTCAGTGAATATATATTAATAGTAAGATATGAGGGTCATTAAGACAGGGACTGTATTTTCACACTTCACTTCAGTGACTAGCTCAGTGACCGGATCATGATTAAGTATGTGATAAATTTGGGGTGAACTAATGATAAAATTGGGGGTGGACATCTCCTGTTTTCACTTGAACAGTGAAGAGGGTCACATGATCCTAAAGAGACACAAGTGCTACATTAGTTTAGAATACATCAGTTTAGCTAAGAAAAGAAAGATCATTTCTGGTTAGATGATCATAGTTTATCATATAAGGGTAAGAAGAGAATGAGAATTTAAAGGAATGTAGATTTCAATAAACAAGTTGAAGAGGAGAGAAATGTAAGAAAATGTGTTAAATATACTGGATTATGAATAAATGAATTTAGGAAAGGGAAACATACTGTATGAAAAAACAATAAAAGATACATCTGTAATTGGAGGAACTTGTCATTATATACCCCCTTTAAAATGATGCTAATTATTTAGATACTTTCCCATAAAGTACCTAAAGAGTGGTTAGGTATTGACATTTTTAAGCAGAGAATGACATGAGACATATATTATACAACATTTAGTACAGAAAAAACAAAACTACTTTAGGTATTTTGAGCAGATAGGTGATTTAAAAATTGCTGAAACATCCCTGGGCAGTGTGGCACAGTTGGCTGGGCATTGTCCCGTGCACTGAAAGGTTGTTGGTTCAGTTTCCGGTCAGGGCACATGCCTGGGTTTTGGGCTCGATCCCCAGTAGGGGGGCAGGAGGCAGCCGATTGATGTTTCACCCCCTCTCCCTCCCTATCTCTCTAAAATAATACTAATACTAACAGTAATACTAATAATACTTATCTGAATTCTAATAATAAATTGCTGGAACAGTTGGAGAAGTGAGCTCCAGCTGAGCCTTCAGAGCTGGATGTAAAATACTTCTGAAAAACACAAGAGACTAGAAAGTAGACCCTAAAATTGCTGAAAAGTTTTAAAATGAGCCCAGAAAATCTTCATATCAATATGTCTTTGATTATCAACTGAAAAAAAATAAGCCAAACATATAAAATGCCTCCCTATTATTCTTGCCTTTCAAATATCACAACACTGCATATAACTGGCAAAACCTAATTTGTGTCAAGAAACCCAGCAGTGGAGCTTCCAGGCTGGTGAACACAGTGAGGTGCTGGGAGGGTGGCACACCCAGAGAGGGCATGCCCTATGCATCTCTTCCATTTGGCTTTTCCTGAAACGCATCCTTTATAATAAGTTGGTAATAGAGGCTGAATTTTGAACTTTCTGAGGAGAGCGTCTGGGTTTCAGAATTCTACCAGGTGTCCTTGCCATGAAAAATCCCGGTAGCTACAGTCTGCTACAAATTTGCTCACACCACGATGTATCTCCTCACCCAGAAAATGCACTAAGTAGCCTCAAAAATTGAAGCATTCAGCCAATTTTGGAAAGACAGAGCCATGTAAAATACTCATGGGATTTTCATGACACACATGGGAATGCCTTGTTACACAGCAGAACCACTTTCTGTGTTGTGTGGATACTTGCAATCACCCAGACTGAATTAGAATGGGACCTGTCCTCTGTTGGTAGAGTCACCCCAAAAGAGTGAAAAATCAGTAACCACTACAGTTGCTGTTATACAGAATTGTTTCAAAACCAACTTGTCATCCAGGCACTCTGCGGCTCCTTGTACCATAATTAAAGAAACAAAGCAGATTTAAAACCTTTAAAAAAAAAAAAGCTGCAAAGAAATCTAAGAAATGCATTCTCTTCACTGTCTCTTCTATCCAAGTCTCTCTCTCTCTCTCTCTCATTCTGCACACCATACTTTCTCTCACCACACTCCAAGGAAGAATACATGCAGTCTGATAGGGCTAATACAGAGCATTCCATTTTTTAAATTAATTCAGTACCAAAGTACTAGTTGGCTTGGAATTAAGAGACTGACTGAATGAAGTTGGTGAGGAAGAAAGGCACTGATTACTTATCCCCTGGTTCATGTATGTGGCACTTTCAAATAAGACAGAAAATTCAGCAAACCTAATAGGTGACTTCTACTTTTCAGGGTTGACATATAATCATGTATTCCCTTTAAAAGATATAATCAATATATTTTTTTAGCCCGGCCAGGCGTGGCTCAGTGGTTGAGCATCAACCTAGAATCCAGGTGATCAGGGTTCAAATCCTGGTCAGGGCACATGCCCTGGCTCCATCCCCAGTAGGGGTCGTGCAGGAGGCAGCGGGTCAATGACTCTCTCATCACTGATGTTTTTATCTCTCTCTCTCTCCTTCTCCTTTTCTCTCTCTGAAATCAATAAAGATATATTTAAATATATATATTTTTTAATTTATATATTTTATTGAATTTATTGGAGTTACAATGATAAAATTATATGGGTTTCATATGTACAATTCTATAATGCATCACCTGTAGATTGTATTGTGTGTTTACCACCCAAAGTCTAGTCTCCTTCCATCAGCATTTATCCCCTTTTACTGCAAGTATCTTACTGAATTCATTTATTATATCTGGTAGTTTTTTGGTGGAGTCTTAAGGGTTTTCCATGTACAATATCATGTCATCTGCAAATACTGACAGTTTTACTTCCTCCTTTCCAGTTTGGATGCCTTTTATTTCTTGTCTGATCACTGTGGCTGGGACTTCCAGTACTATGTTGAATAAGAGTGGTGAGAGCAGACATCCCTGTCTTGTTCCTGATCTTAAGAGAAATGCTTGTAGTTTTGGCCCATTGTTAATGATGTTGGCTATAGGTCTGTCATATATGGCCTTTATTATGTTGAGGTATGTTCCTCCTATTCCCACTTTGCTGAGAGTTTTTATCATAAATGGACCCTGGATTTTGTCAAATGCTTTTTCTACATCTATTATATGATCATGCAATTTTTGTCTTTCAGTTTGTTTATGTGATGTATCATGTTTATTGATTTGTGAATATTGCACCAGCCTTGTATCCCTGGAATAAATCCCACTTGGTCATAGTACATGATCTTTTACATGTATTGCTGGATCTGGTTTGCTCATATGTTGTTGAGGATTTTAGCATCTAAGTTCATAAGGGATATTAGCCTATAATTTTCTTACTTTGTAGTGTCTTTATCTGGGTTTGGTATTAGGACAATGTTGTCCTTGTAAAAAGAGCTTGGGAGTCTTCCTTCCTCTTGGATTTTTTGGAATAGTTTGAGGAGGGCAGGTGTTAGTTCTTCTTTGCATGTTTGGTAAAATTTCCCTGTGAAGCCGTCTGGTCCAGGACTTTTATTTATCGAGAGTTTTTTGATTACTGCTTCACTTTCATTAGTTGTTATCCATCTATTCAGGCTTTCTGATTCTTCCTGATTCAGTTTTGGAAGATTGTACGTTTTTAGGAATTGATCCATTTCATCCAGGTTGTCTAATTTTGGGGCATATCACAATATTTTCTTACAATCCTTTGTATTTCTGTGGCATCAGTGTTACTTCTCCTCTTTCATTTCTAATTTTATTTTAAAATTCTTTAAAGGCTGAAATTTTACTTTGGCAACATTTTAAATCTTATTTAGAGGAGAGATCAAAAGCTCAGTATACCTTTTGAATTTTTTCCACTGAAAGAAAGAAGGAGAAGAGAGAAGAGGGCAAAAACATAACTTTCAAAAGAATGATGTTAGCTTTTCTAAAAGAAACTCAAATATTTCATGTAGTCACTAAAATTTCATAAATTTTTAAGTATTATTAAGAAAATATTGCCTATGAGTATTACATTTCCGAGAATAGCATCACATTGGGTTAATCACCAATAATCCATTCATCTAGTTTATGTATAGCCATGGCCAGTCACTGCCCACACCCCATCCTACATTTTGCTTTTTACAGTTCCATTTGGAAGTGAAAGCCAGGATCCTTTCCAATAACAACCACCTCCAATGTTTTCAATATTGCTACCATCACCCTGGCAACACAGAAGACAGGACATAAATAGTTGCTCTGCCAAACATATCTATTGCCTTGTTATACTTGTAGGAGTTAGAGTTGTCAAGGGAATTTTATACCAAAGTTAAAAGTAAATTTTGACTTATTGATGACAAGATTTTCCAAAAAAGTGCATTCACATTTTATGTAAACAATTATGTAAATAAAATATAAACTCCATGAGGACCAAGAAAATAATTGTCTTGTTCCCCACCACTGAACACGTAGTTGCTCTATAAGTATTTGCTAAAGGGACGAATTTGTTCAATGCAAGTATGGGTTTCTCAAGTCAGTGTACAGTTTGATCTTGTTTATGTTACTATGTTGGTAGCATTGAAATATATTTTAAAAATCATAGTCCATGCTTGGCCAGCCTGGCTCAGTGGTTGAGCATTGACCCATGAACCAGAATATCAGGGTTCGATTCCAGGTCAGGGCACATGCCTGGGTTGTGGGCTTGATCCCCAGTAGGGGGCGTGCAGGAGGCAGCTGATCAATGACGACTCTCTCATTAGTGATGTTTCTGTCTCTCTCTCCCCCTCTCCCTTCCTCTCTCCAAAATCAATAAAAACATATATTTTTTAAAAAATCAAAGTCCAGAATATTTTTAAATTATGATTATAAAGGGGTATAGGGATTTAATTAACCAGTTTCAGTTGAACAATTGGTATGTATAATCAGACATAATGCTATCGGATGCCATCAAAGCCCTTGCCACTTATACATTTGGGCACTTTAACTTCCCCAATGCCACACGCTATAGGTATTTTGCAGATAAAACCTAGACTCGAATAGGTCAGCCAAGTTACTCAGCTTGTCAGAGGAGGGCAAGACATGAATCCCAGTTTCATCTGGCATCAAAACTCACACTCCTTCTGCTCCCCAAACTCCACCTGTTGGTCCGTCTCTTCAATCCCTATAGTTGTTTGGGCCTTTCTTGAGTTAGAATGCTAATCTAGAAATCATACTGTTGTGCCAACCTGGTTTCACTTTCTTAGGCGATATTGGCACCTTTTCCATAATTCAGAAACTTCCCACTTTCAAAGGAGAGGGACTGTGGGAAGCAGAGCAGTGTGGGATTTCCCATGTGTTTATTGAGGGTCTTTCTGAAAGTAGAACTGGCTTTTGGGATGGCTTAAGAGAAACAATGTGTACAACAGGTTTTGCATCACTTTAGAGTGAACATTAACTGACATACAAGAAGCTGTGAAATGAGAAACTAAGGGGGGGGGGGGGATAGATACATCAGTGATCTTCCAGATGAGGAAATAACCGTGGCATGGTAGAGAGAACATGATATTTGGAATCAGAGATTCCAGGTTTGAGTCTTAGCTTCACTATCTACCTTTTTTTTTTTTCCCACTTGAACAAATAAAGCCTGATTTCTTTTATTTGTGAAATTATTAATCACAATCTTTGGATTTAGGCCATTGGGAGTTAGTTTAATTGATAGCATGCAAAAGTGTTTTGTAAATAGTAAAGTGTTAGAGAAATAAGTTATTGGTGATAGCAATATGGTTACTATAGTAACTCAAACCATTTAATCCAACAGTTTAATTTAACACATTAAAAAAAACTGAGGCGCCCGGCCAGGTGTGGCTCAGCGGTTAAGCGTCGACCTAGGATCCAGGCAATCAGGGTTCGATTCCCGGTCAGGGCACATGCCCGGGTTGTGGGCTCAATCAATGACTCTCTCATCATTGATGTTTCTATCTCTCTCTCTCCCTCTCCTTTCCTCTCTCTGAAATCAATAAAGATATATTTTAAAAAAAAAAAAACAAACAAAAAACCAAGGCATAGAGGAGTGAAGTGAGACAAAGATTTCCAATAAAGGTGGAATAAAAAAAAATTGAAAATAAATAGAGACCGCTATATCCTAGGATCTATGCATACCAATACATTTTCTTACTATATAATACGAATTTTAAAATGACAATCCTTGCTTACCATATTTGTGATTAATCTAACCTTTTCTTAAAAACTAAAAAAGAAACACAATGGTTACAAGTGCTACTCTTTTGTCCAGGCAGAAAATTTTGTCCAGTTTGTAACAATTATAAGGCCACTAATTTGTAAAATAAGTATTTGCATAAGAATCATGGTGTTTTGATAGAGTGGGGTGGAGAGGATCATCACAAGCATCACTTTTCCTTAGAGGACTGGTGGAGGTTAGAGGAGCCTTTCCAAATACTGAAAAAAGTTATTGAAAAAGAAATTTAAAAAGACATGAAATATGGCAGCACTATGGAAATCCGAGACAGCCTAGAGTGTATATTAGTCATCTTGGAATACCATAGAATGGGAAGCTTAAACAATAAACATATCTCACAGTTCTGGAGGATGTGAATTTCAAGGTCAGGGTGTCAGCACAGCTGAGGAGACCTGGTGAGAGCTCTCTTCCTGGCTTGCAGACAGTTGCCTTCACTCAGGTCCCCCCATACCAATGAGAGAGGGACACCAAGCCCTCTGGATCTCTTCTTATAAGGCCACTAATCCCATCACAAGAGGCCGACCCTCTTGACCTCATGGAAACCTAATCACTTTCCAAAGGCCTCATCTCCAGAAGCCATCCCATTGGAGGTAAGAGCTTCAACATATTAACTGGGGGTGGCGCACAGTCATTCAGTCCATAACAGTGTGGAAAGCGGAGTGGCCCGCTGGCTCAACAGGATGGACATGACTAAATTCGATTACTTTTTTAAGAAAACAAACTCCTGGCCAGTCCTCTGCCATCACGGGTGGCATGCAGCTCCCGGGAAGGGCCTGTCGCCGCCACTGGGGTGTCCCCACCTGGCTGAAACTGACGACTGACCACTGAGGGAGCAGACCTACCAGCTGGCCAAGGGCCCGACTCCCTCACAAAGCGGGGTGATCCTGAGAGATTCACATGGCGTCACACAAGTGCGCTTTGTGACAGGCAGTAAAATCCTGAGAATTCCTAAGTCCTGAGGACTTGCTCCTGATCTTCCCGAGGGCCTCTACCATTTAATCAAGGCAGCTGTTGCTGTGTCAAAGCCCCTTGAGAGGAACGGGAAGAGGAAGGGTGCTAAATCCCTTTGGATTCTCATTGAGAGGCCTGTTCACCGGTTGGCTCGACCATTGTAAGACCAAAGGAGTCCTTCCCCCCACATGGAAGGAGGAGTCAGCCACAGCCTCTGTGCTGGTTGCACATCATGTCTATGCACTCAAGCAATAAAATCATCGTTTAACTAGAAAAAGAAAAGAAAACCAACTCCTTATCAAAGCAACTACCTAAGCAAATATGTTTACTTCTCCTTTTTGTACAAATCTCTCTGAAAAGGCCAGAGAAATGTAAAAATAAAAATAAATTCAATTTACCCCTGGAAAACTATATAAATAAAAAAACAAATAAAACTACAGTAGTACCTCGGTTTTCCAGCGTATCTGTTGATGAACATTTCGGGTTATAAACCCTGCAAACCCTGCAGTAAATGCTTCGGTTTTGGAATGCTCCTCGGAAGTCGAACATGCCACACGGCTTCCCCTGAGAGCAAGATCCTGAGGCCCAGCTGTGGGCTGCTGATCCCTCGGTTTTTGAACATTTCAGAACCTGAACTGTCTTCCAGAACGGATTGCATTCGGAAACCGAGGTGCCACCGTAAATCCAAACTACCACTGCCAGCAACAGCCAAGAGTGGTGGAGAGATTCTGGAAGTTATAACGCAAATGGCAGTAGGTAATGAGGCACGGCTAAGCTGAGGAACTTGCAACGCTTCCAGGCAAGAGAAAATGAACTTAGAAAGGGGTGGGATACCCAGCAGGGCCTTAGGATAACAGCAAGTTAGAGACAGTGAAAACTGGGAGCTTGGTCAGCTGGGAAATTAATTAAAGTTAATTAAAGGAAGCGACTCCAGCATTTGTCTACAGGATCACTTTATGAGTGAGCATAAATTCCATAAAGTCCTACGATAACCCTAATTTTGATAGGACAGGATTGTATCAACTCCTTGCTTTCTCAGCTAGAGCCGAACTTCCACCAGATGGCGCCAAACCACAGCGGAGATGGGAAGGCATGACTTCAGCTCAGGCCACCAAACCCTTGAAGCAGGTCAGGACGGGGCACTTACTAAACCTGAAATAAAGCAACCCTTTATTTTACTCAATTGTATTTTTAAGGCAAACTTCTCGAGTTTCAGCAGGGTTTTTACTGTGGCTAAGATTAATGCTGCTTCCTCACTGCTTCTTGTTAATTTCTTATTGGAAAATAGGCACCTTTAAACTGAAAGGTCTGATGAAACTTCTTTTCAACTAAGGCTTCCAAATTCCAAATCCTCCTTCAACCTATGTGATTCAGATACCTTAGTTGACCATAAGATTGATTAATTTAGATACCTTAGTTGACCATAAGATTGATTAATTTGTTTTTCATTCTATTCACTGTTCTAGTTTTTAAATAAACAAAAACTTTAAGGATAATTTTGTTCATTCCCAGAGTTGAACATGTGTCAGCTCAGAACAAATTAATAGAAACCCTAACCAACCCTAACCCTAATCTCTGTCTACATTCAACTTAATGATGACTAGCCAAGCAGTGCCCATGTTCCCAGTGTTCATTATGTTCAAAGTTCTCCAAAGGATGCTACACTTCAATTAACATTACACAAAGCTCTGAACATCCAACTTTCCCATTATAGCTATTAGAAATCTGTGTCTTGAGACTGTCTTCATAAGACAGACATTTCCAAAAGCAAGCCACCCTTCTCTTCTAAACTTTCAGTTGAGTCATCCGTGTTCTGGTGGCCTGCTATTGTTTAAGCAATATCTGTCGGGAATATGTAAGGTCATACTTTAGGGCTTCAGTAATCTCTGGGATAATCTTCACCATTACCATCCTACTGATATAATAGGAATCCAAAATTTATTCATAAGACTTCATTATATTTTAAATATTTTATTGTAAAATTGGCTCCTGAGACTGCAATTGGAATACAAAATTGCCATGTATATAATTTACATGTTTGAGACAAACATATATAAAATAATTTTTAATGTTGAGTTGAAACTGTCCTTAGAGAAATAGAAATCAAAAACACTAATTTTACAAATGGGAAATTTGTGATATAGAAAGAACTCATTGAAAATTATACCTGATTAGTAAAAGAGAAAGGACTAGAAGTTGATATTTGTTCATATTTTCTTAAATCCTGTGTCTTAAACCAACATTTTCACAGCTCATTTTAACAGACCTTAGGGAGATTCAGAAGTTATTTGCTCCAGGTGAAAAAAAATCTCTCTGATGGGTTTCTCTATTTTCTGATTCTGGATTTAGATTAATCCGATTCCTGTCTTTGGGGGTTAGTATCAGAGAAATAACCTTTTTTTGTAGAAGAGTCTAGTGGTCAAAACCAAGGCCACTGAAGTCAGATGGATCTCATTTTGAATTCAGGTTCCCTGATTTATTTACTGTGTAATCTCAGGCAAATTTATTAACCTCTTAATCTCTCTGCATCTCAGTTTTTTTATCTTTAAAAGGACATAACAATAGTATCTCTTTTATGAAGGTTGAATAAGATACTGGGCTTATTATAGAGTCCGATGCATTGGAAATCTTCCATAGTGTTAGCTATTGTTACTGTCATCACTTCTGTCCCAATTATTCTTGCAATGCTCATTTTAGTATAATTCCAGATGGGTTATAACAATTTATCAAATCAGTAGAAGGTGAATACAGTATTTCAAATGCAAATCTAGACCTCAAGTGTTTGATGTTTAACCTCTCACAAATGTATACGAGATGAAACTGAGTAATGGATGAGAAAAGATTAGAGTGATAGAGATATCCCAAATAACACTACAGAATAATTACTTCAATAGGGAAGAACGAATAAAATATTTATAATTCATGAGACTGCTTAACTCCATTTCAGGGGGTATATCAGGTATATATCGCCCTATAACAAACTACCCTACAATAAGTATTTTAAGACAACAATGACTAATCGTTTCTCATGGATGCTGAGTCACATTCTCAGCTGGTGTGGTGGCTCCCCTGTGGTTTTGCCTGGGGTTGCCCTGCAGCTGCATACGCCTGGCTGGGATGTGAGGGCAAACATACAAGCTTATGGTTATGTGTAGTCATCATCTATTGAAAGCCATTGCTGGAAGAATCCTAAATGCCACATCCTCTTTGAAGATTTGCTTGAATTATGTATTTATTTCCTCTTGCTGTGGGCCAAAACCAAGGTGCTAGTAGGGTTGCATTCCTTCTGGAAGTTGTAAGGGAGAATTGTTCCTTGACTTTTACATATTCTAGAGTTTGCCGACATTCCTTGGCTTGTGTCCATTTCTTCCCTGTTCTGTTTAACTCCATTTGAAAACAAACAAACAAAAAATTCCTGTAGTGTGTTAGTTTCATTATTGTATGGTCACTGGAGAAATTAAGAATATACATTATATTCTTTAAGTTTTTATTTTAATACTAAAATAGAAACTTAAAGTCCCCTTAAATTCCACCCCTTGGAGAGTAGTTTTGTGTATATGTGTGTATTCTATAAACTTTAAAGATAACATTTTGATATACAATCTTTCATACTGTTTTCTATACATCTATAAAGACTTGAGGACAGTGAGGGAGTAGGCCATATGGCTAACAAAAGGAACAGTGTTCAAGGAAGAGAAAATAGTAAGTAGAAAAACCCTAAATTGGGAACATGCTTGGTGTGTTCTAGGAGCATTGATGTGGATAATATAGCTGGAGCAGATAGATGGAAAGGAAGAGGAAAATTTAAAGGGTAGCTAGCTAGAAAGCTAAATATGATGGTTGCTTAGATCAGAGTGCTGGCGGTGTGATATAGTTGGAGATAAATAGGCAGACAGACAGACATAGATGATAGATAGATGATGATAGATGATAGATAGATGATAGATGATAGATAGATAGATAGATGATAGATAGATAGATAGATAGATAGATAGATAGATAGATAGATAGATAGATAGATAGATGATAGATGATAGATAGATGATAGATAGATAGATAGATGATGATAGATAGATGATAGATAGATAGATAGATAGATAGATAGATAGATAGATAGATAGATAGATATAGATAGATAGGTGATAGATAGATGTAGATAGATGATAAATGATGATAGATATTGATAGATGATAGATGATGATAGATAGATGATAGATAGATGATAGATAGATAGATAGATGATAGATGATGATGATAGATAGATAGATAGATGATGATAGATAGATAGATAGATAGATAGATGATAGATAGATGATGATGATAGATAGATAGATAGATAGATAGATAGATAGATGATGATAGATGATAGATAGATAGATATAGATAGATAGATAGATAGATAGATAGATAGATAGATGATAGATAGATAGATAGATAGATAGATAGATAGATAGATAGATAGATAGATAGATAGATATAGATGATAGAGAGAAATTGAAATTATAGACAAAATATTTTTGGTGAATTTGAATTGAGGTGTGCTGAAAGACAGCAGTCAAGTGTGACTCCTAGTTTTGTGTGTGAATAATCAGAAGATGGAGCTGTTATCTACAGTGTTTCAAAAGACTACAGAAGAAGGTTTGGTGGGGAGCGAAGAGATGTCAGGGGTTTCATTTTGAACATATTAAGCTTGAGAGGTATAAAACAGTTCCAAGTAGAGACATGAAGTAGGCAGTTGCAGATATCAATCTGTAATTCAGTGGGGAAATCTGGGCTGGAGATATTAATTTGGGAGCCAACAGCACATAGATGGTTTCTAAGTCATAAGAGGGGATAAGATCATCTAGGGAGTGTAGGTAGAAAAAGAGTTTGAGCGTCTGAGCAGTGGGGCATTTTGACTTTCAGAGTTCAGAGAGATGCCACAGAGCCAGCAAAGGAGGCCGAGACGGAGTGGTCAGGAAGTTGGGAGAAAATGAGGAAAGGGTGTGAAGAAATATTTTAAAAAGGAGGGAGTGACAAACTGTCAAATGCTGTCTACCATTCAAATTGCACAACTGAGAACTGACCAGTGGATTTAAGATCGAGGAAGCCTTTCACTGCTTTCCCACTCTGTTAGGAAATTCTTTTTTCTATTTTCACAATTCTCTCTGAATTTCAAGGGCCTCCTCACTCTCTGCTAATGAGCTGTCCGTATGTCAATGTGGAAACAGGAACAAACAGAAGAGAATTTAGCCAGTTGCACCTGTGTCTCTGCCCAGAGTGTGCCCTTCTGCCTATTACAGGATGAGACCCTCTGTGCTCTTAACCCTGGACAACCCACCTACTGTGCAAGATGCCACCTACTCCCGATTACCCGTGAACAGTGCTTCAGCAATATTCCCTGCATCATTGTTTCTCTGTATTTTACGATTCTCATTAGCATACACATTTCTAGAAGTAAGTTTATAGGTCAGGTGACTATGTACTTCTTAAAGGATGCACAGAATCAATTTTACTGACATAAGTCAATAATCATTATCTGTTCACATACTTTCATAAAATCTTTGATCTCCAGTTATTATTCTTTTGGTCAGTGTTAGAATCCATCTGTATGGAGATTGATCTCTTTTAAATTAAGTGGCAAAAGGTACTGTCCTAACTCTGAGTTGGAGATAGTATATAACTGACTACAAGTATAGGACATTGGTTTGCAAGTCATCGCAACTGTCTGGTGATTGACAAACATTCTGATTCCACAGAACTGGAGTAGATGAGCAGCATAACTTTCTAGTTTTGGAAATAACTGCCATTGAGCATCAGATCTAATTCCACTAGAATGTGTGCCTGGAGCAGCCCGATGCTCTGTTATGCAGTTCCTTCAGCAAAGAGTCTTGGGTGTATTCATCAACGGCAAAGAATTTATTTGCAGTTGCTGGCACTGGTCTGGGCAGTAGAGTTAAAAAAATGATTATACTACCCTGGCCTGGTAGCTCAGTTGCTTGAAGATTGCAGGTTCGGTTCTGGTCAGGGCACATACTTAGGTTGTGGGTTCAATCCCTGGTCAGGGTGGGTATGAGAAGCAACCAATTGATGTTTTCCTCCCTCTCTCTCCCTCTCTGAAGAATCAATGGAAACATATCCTCAGGTAAGGATTAAAAAACAATAATAATGGAAACAAGAGTGATTATATTCAGTTTCTTTTCTCCAGTTAAAGTCCGAGTAAGGGTGCGAACATGCAAACAGCTCATTACTATGAAGAGGTATTAGTTCTTTAACAGGGTCTTATGGGAACACATAGAAGGAAAATAACCCAGCTTAAGAGGATAGGAAAATCTGGTGAAAATAATACAGTTAAGGGGTGTGGGGCATGGAAGAGGAGCCGAGGGAAAGAACTAGGGGAAACCAAGGACTCTGGGGCAGTAAAGTGGAGAAAGAGAAACAGAACTAGACCCGAGAGGATTAAATCCACAGTCCAGATTCATAGGAAAAGTGGAAAGCAAATTTTTTTTTTTAAATATATCTTTATTGATTTCAGAGAGAGGAAAGGAGAGGGAGAGAAAGAGATAGAAACATCAATGATGAGAGAGTCATTGAGCAAGCCCGCAACCCGGGCAGGTGCCCTGACCGGGAATCGAACCCGGATCGCCTGGATCCTAGGTCGACGCTCAACCGCTGAGCCACACCCCGCCAGGCGGAAAGCAAATTTAAAGACAGAGATTTAACACCTCTGTGGTCACAAAAAAACTGACTTTTTCAAAAAACACTCCATTACCCCGCACAGAGTACTGGGCAAGGTGTGTAGTATTACCTGGTAGACATTTGTTAATCAGAAGTTAAAAGAAGATGGAGGGCAGGAGGTGAAAGCCAAATAAAAAGGGAGGCAGCGGTTGAGCATCGACCTAGGATCCAGGAGGTCAAGGTTCACTTCCCGGTCGGGGCACAGGCCCGGGCTGCAGGCTCCATCCCCAGTCGGGGCGTGCAGGAGGCAGCCAGCCCATCAGTGACTCTCTCTCATCACTGAGGTTTCTATCTCTCTCTCCCTCTCCCTTCCTCTCTGAAATCAATAAAAACTTTTTTTTTTTTTAAAGGGAGGCAGACACAGCACCCTAAAGAAAGTATGTGGAAAGGAAAGCAAAATCTTTCATAGTTTTCTAATGGTCAGGTTTCCGAGATAAAAGTATTTAAGTCTTAGGTGCCGTTTCTGGCCATCCTGGCAGTGGCTTGAGCTAAAACTGGCTTGCCTGCATGCTGTCCTAGCAACATCTCTAAATGGGAAAGAAATTAGTCAATAACCACAATATTTAATCCACATAATGCCAAACAATCAAGCCCTTCGCTGAAATGAGGAATTGATTTGGCATCCGCAATCCACCCCATCGATAACCACCCAAAGAATTGATTTTGAATCAAAGGCACTTGAGGCAGATTGTGAAATTGTGAACTGCGTTGAGCACTCTCAGACACCAGGATGTAATGTGCTGCGAAACTCATTTTTTAGAGCCCTGACAGGGGAAGGGCCAGCCCTGGCAGGAGGCTGGCTGTCCAGAGTGCCCAAGGCTTCACCTTTCTGTGCCCACTTGTTCCCTGGCTTCTCTCTCCTTTCCTCCCATCAAAACACTTTTCCCCCAGAGAGGATCTCATGTCAGTCAATTACATTTTAAATTCTCTAGCCCAGGATTATTTTGCATTTTGAGTGCTAGCACAAACGCTTCATCCTTTCTTCAAAAATTTCAGGAATTAACAAGCAGGAGCACTTTGAACAATGAGGGAAGACCTTCCCAGTGTCTCTGAAGGTTCTACCCCCCAGAGTCCAACTCTAGCTGAACATAGGAGCCCACTAGTTAGTCTCAGAGGGGCACAGAATTCGTCTTTAACCCTGGTGACATCTGCTGTTAGCTGGCCCTCATTCCATTTTCCCTTTGTTAGTAACAGTACTCAGTGTTTCATTCTGAGATTGTTAATCTCTTAGTCTATCGCTGTGATTTATGAAGGGTTAACCCCAATTTATGCTCCCAGAATGAACATATGATTTAAGTTTAATTAATTTGAACATCAAATTTCCCTGGGCTCAGTCATTAGATCAGCGTTAAGGAAGCCAAGAGGCTTTTACATCAGGAAAGCAAAGGCTCATTACCATCATTCTGGGCAGGACAAGCCAGAGCCAGTGAAACTCAAACCTTGGGACATTGCCTGGACCCATGTGGGGAAGGAAGGTCTCCCTTGAGTTCCTGAGGGAGCACCGGTGAATGGGTCTCCTTGCTGCGGAGAGGAGGGGCATGCTCCGAGTGAAGTGTGGAAGGGAAAGTGGAGTCAAGGGTGAAGACAGTTATTTCCAAATACTTAGGATCTCGTTTGAGCCACTGTCTTTTCAGTTATGCCCAGCAATACTTTTTAGTCAGTTCTAGTTGTGTACAACTAAATAAAACATCAAAGTACTGCAACGGTTTTGGCCCATCTGATTGGACTTCTTGATCAAGTCCAAGTTAAACCCGTAGGGATAAGCCAACTGCAGTGAGGTCTGTGGGGACTTCAGGCTGCCTCACCGACTCCCTCGCCATCCTAGAATTTCTTCTCCTTTATCCCCAAAGTCTGATTTTTAAAAAGTATTTATTTAACAGGCATTTACATAGTCATTACCACTGTCCTAACTACTTTATAAATATTAACAGTTTAATTAGTATAACAATCTCCTGGGGAGTTTAAAAAAAATTTCCCAGGTCTCAACCCAGAGCTCTGTTTAATTGGTCTGGATTGTGGCCTGGACGTTCGTAGTTTTTGAAAGCGTCATAGGTAATTCTAATTTGCAATTCATACTGAAAATCACCTATTTGCATACAAGATCAGCAATTATCTTTTCCAGGTTCTGAGTATCTAAAGAGAACTCGCTTCCAAAGCCTCATTGGCTTCTATTGTATGCTCACTAAAAAGCAACTAATACTTTTAAAGATTTATTAAGATAATCTATTATGATATATTATACATTTAGGCTACCAATGAAATTTGCTAAGGCTAGAGGTGGGACTACAGCTCATGAAACTGACTATGCCTAATGTGTGAAACAGATGGTAACAAAAGCAAATGCACTTAAATTTAAAAAACTATAAATGACCCAATTTTCTATTCTTATTCATGTTAAACTAAAAGTGAAATGGAAAAAAAAAAATTTATACAAGATTTGCTCCATGCCCAGATAAATTTAATAGCAGGAACATACTGTTCATTTGCATACTGTCTGTCTCCAAGGAATATGGACTGTTTCAAACGTGGTTCCCTCCTTTGTGTTGACTCTAAAACGAAGAAGAAAAATGCCTAACTTTTCTTTCCACTCTCTACTCCCTTGTCACCATGCCCTGTCCCCGAGCTTTTGTCTAGTTTTTAGGGACCACAGATCTGTTATGCTTTCAGAGAAATATATTGGTAAAAGGTAGGATTAAGGTTGCTAAGACATCTTAAAATTTATGTAGAAAATACTTTGCTTTTAAAAATCTCCAGTTACATAAAGAATTAATGTTCTTTATGTCTTGGGCTATTTGTGTAGCATAATTAATACTCTTTAGTTCTCCCTTCATTTCCAACTCCAGAATTCCTTTAAACATTATCATCCCATTTCAGTGTAATTCAGAGATCTGCATGTTCAGGGTAGAGAACACTGACACTTGTTTGATTTCTAATTTCTCTTTCCCTGGGGAAAAGTAGAAGTCATTTTCTTGAAATATAAGAATGCCATTTAAATTTTTCTAAGTAATAATCTACAATCAGTAACTATGTTCATATTTCAGGTAAATATAATCCTAGTGTCTAAAGATTTCACTTTCATTGTTTTTAAATAAGAGCTTTTTCCTAAATAATTTTTTAAAAACTCTTATAAAAGTTTTACTAAGGTCACCATAGCTTAATGACATCTATTTTCACTGCTCCTTAGACTTTCCATAAATCCTTTGTCTTTAAAAAAATTACGTTTTAACACTTAGAAGAACATTGAGTTATTAAAGTGGTGAATTTAGAAAACAAAAATTTTCCACATTCTCATTGTTTAAAGTTAGCAAGAATATGTAAGCTTTATTAACTATTTCTTAATTTGAGAAGGTTAGTCAGGGAGGGTAAACAGACATCACTTCTTTAAATTAGCAAGAGATAAACATAGAATTAATACTTGACAATGGTAACTTGTCAGTAGAATGAGCTGAGGTTTCTTCATGCAATCTAAAGCAATCCAAAGCTTTGTTGGCATTTTTGACCAGAGAGAGATAGCAGGTATATATTAAAATGTGCTTTTTATTAAGAGGTAACATAGGGAAACTATATTCTTACTTACTGAAGGACAATACTATGTATAACAAGTAGCATTTAGCAATCCTTTTGACACAGCATTGGATCCTGAATGAATTGCTTGATTGTTGAGGCTTTTGTATGTGATGAGAGAATTTCGGAAAGAGTGGTGTTCAATGATTTTCTGACTTACACCATGGAAGGGCACATTCAACAATTAGATTGCCCTCTGCAATGTCATTTCTCTATTTGGTAATGACTCGTTGCTTATACTTCCTCTAAAGAAGTAAAAATACTCATTTTTTTTCTTAGCTACAGAAATTCCTAGCATTTCTAATGAATGTCTCAACAGCCAATTAATTTCTTTCTGAGACTTCTCATCAGGTGACAGGTTCAACTGGGTCTTGGATTTGTATCACACATATGGTCATAAATAACAAGGATGTTAATAGTTCTAAAAATACAACACGGGAGAATACATCTTCCCAAACTTTATTTACTAAGTGGGCCAGCCAGTCTTATATTAAATTGTAAAACAGATGAAATATGGCATTTTTTTCCTCATAGGAAGCTGACCTCTTTGCCAGGCTGTGCTGTGGTTCGATAAATATGTATTGAGTTTTTACTATATACAAGGCTGCGCTAAGTGGTTGGAATACAAAGATAGATGTATCACTGTTATTGCAGTCTGTCCCTTGGTAAGCCCAGAAAGTTCTTCTTTAATAAGGTGACCATAAACCCCAGTTTGCTCTGACCAGTCCCTGCTTATTCCTGTTGTACCAATGCTTATAAGTCCCCATTTTGCTCACAAGGAATCCGATTTAATCTATCTATATATATATACTGATACCATTGAGGATAAAAGGAAATGTGTGTGTATCCTCAATGGTATCAGTCACTATTGCAAAGAAAATGATGTTGATGTTAAAAAGAGCTTGATGTTAAAGAGTGAGTTTTAAATTTAAATTTTTTTATTTTGAAATTAGACCCAAAAAAACTTTGAAGAAATAATCAGAAAAATTCCTGTTTATTTTTCAGCCATATTCCACAAATGTCAACATTTTATATAACCACAGTAAAATTATAGAAACCAGAAAGTGAATATTGATACAATACTGTTCCCTAAACATAGACCTTATTCAAATTTTGTCAATGGCTTCATGATGTTGTTACTGGAAAGGGAACCTGGCCCTTGGCAGGTCTGCCTAGAGCCAGCAGGTGATGTGTAGGTTCTTGACTTTATGCAGAAAAAGGAGATTTCACAGCATGAGTCCAGATGACTCTGAGGGAACATTTATTAAAGCTGGGGACAGTAAAACAAGGAAGGGCTTAGCACAGAAGAAGCAACAGGAAAGACTAGGTTGGGCTGCCCTGGGTCTCTGGGAAGTCAGAGAAAAGGGGGCCTTGGGAACAGATTCTAGGGACTAGCCTTCAATGAGCTGCCTCTGCCCATCGATGCCCTGCTTGCAAGTCTCATGGGGTCCCTTAGAGTTTAGAAGATGGGTGCCTGTGCTGGAAGAAGAGGGGAAAAGAAATGGTGATGGGGGGGCGGGAGGGGGCGGGCTGCTTCCCAAAGGTAGAGTACACTGGGCCCTTTTTCTTGCTTTTATTTCTCTATTAAAGGGGGGAATCTTAAGGGGGGGGGGTCTCATGGAAGTGTCTCAATAGAATATTCATCAGCTTTCCAGGTGTGCCCTTCTGGGCTGTGGTCTGTGCTGATTGGTTGGTGCCAGGCCTTAGTCAATGTAGCTGGTCCTGAAGCAGCCAGGGTGCCACTTGTCTGGTGGCTTCGCTGCTTATCTGGGCCTGGAGCTGAAAGACAACTGAGGCCTAGAGGTTATCTTTAGGGAGAAATGCTCAGGGCTCTAAAATGCATGACCGGAGATATGCTGGGGGACGTTAGATTACCCTGGGGACAAAGTCCTTGCTTTCCTACTTTTGCCCCTTGCTAGGCATCTGGGGCTTCCTGCCCTCATAAGTTTCTATGCCTGGTCCATTTAACACAAACCATTTACTCTCAAGTGTCCTTGGTTTAGGGAAGATGGGATTTACTAGGTGCCTGCAAAACTGCTGTTAAACAATCTGTCTCAGTTTCCCTATTCCACTTGTCCTGGCTTACTGACCTGTCTCAATGTCCTTTTTCTAGCCCAAAATCCAATAAAGGATCACACATTGCATTTAGTTATAACTTCTCCAGCCTCCTTTATTCTGGAATAGTTCTTCAGTTTTTCTTTTCTTTCAAGTCCTTGCAAATTTTGAGGCATGCTGGCGAATTATTTTGTAGAATACCCTCAGTTTTCAGTTTATGTGATTTTTTTTCATGATTAAATGGGACTGTGTATTCTTAGCAATAATATCATAGAAGTGATGTAGTGTACTTATTACACCATATTAGGATTAGAATATATTCAGAGAACTTTTAAAATTATACTGCAAAGGCAAATTTTTTACTTTTTTATTTTGTAGTGATAGTCCTACCCCCATATTAGATAGTTTAAACCATATGTAATAAAGTGCTTTATGATGTTGCACTTTTCTCATTTGGTTTTGTAAATCACAGATACATATTGTTCTCCTAATAGGGGGTTGACTTTGAGGACAGTTAATCCACCTACAAATCAAATTTACCTGCATAAACTATTGTCGCCAACTTTGATGCTGACAAACTCTAAATATTCAGCCTGAACAAGCAGCTGGAGAGGGCACCTCCTAAACCTTGCCCTCAATACACACGTGACAGTGATGTGTCAATGAAGTGAAGTGGGTTTTGAGTATTACTCAAAAATTTATTGAGCTTTTAGTTCTGTCTTAAGAGGAAGAGAAAGTGAAGGTTTTCCCTAGATTTAAATCAGTAAACATTGCCCTTTTCAGAAAAATTACTATTCTTCCCTGAAGGATATACTCTTGAAAGTCCTACTATTTAGGGTATCCAGTTATTTACGTGTATAATGTCTCTTTCATTGGATTTGTTTATATGTTAGAAAAGATTTGTAAAGAGACACTCTATATTATCTGCAACTTATTTGTTGATTCAATAAGGATTAATTTAGTTTTGCTACTCCAAATTAAATTATTCTTAATGCTTTATCACAAAATTATTTATATATTCACTTGTTGGGGTAAAGTTTGTTTTTTTTCTTTCTGAAAGAGTTGTGGCTATTCATTCAAAAAATGTGATAACATAAAATGCTGTTTAGGTAAGTTAAGATTTTGAGGTTTTAAAAGGGAAAATGAATCATTACTCCATCCAAAGATTCATAGAAAAACATTATGATGAATGAACAATATTTGTGAAAATGTGTTTTTATTTAAATGTAACTGAAAAAATATTTACTTTGTTTACTTAAAAAAAGTATTCAAAATGAAAAATTATACTTCATGTATTTTTATAGCAGAGCTGCCTCATTATTACTAAATCTGCATTTATTGTAAGTTAAGGAAAAAGAAAGGCACATTGTACATGTGTTTGTGGTTGTGAAAGGAGACAGGTTTTTGTGTGATTAGATAGTCTAGATCTGTGCTCTGGTTCTTATAGCCCATGCATGCCTAGAATAATGAACTGAAAAAAAACAAAAAATTTGTTCACAAAATGCTTAAAAAAATTATTAACCCTTAATGTAAAATACAAATATTGTACATTTTAAATAAATGTTAAAGCAATTTTTTTTTATTTTACCAAAATGCAAATGGACAATACGCTAGTAATTTTATTCAACTAAATTTGTATCAAAAGGAACATTAAAATTAGGGCCATATGGTCACGGCGTGGGATAATCAGATAAGAATAAAATAGTAGGAGGTTCTGGTTTGCCACAATTTAATTATATGTTTCTAGGAGTGCAGAAATTAAGGATTTCCAGTTCTACATTTTATAATATATTTTAATTAGCTGCAACAACTCAAATTACTCAAACTTTTGGTTATATTAAATTCAAGCATGATCCTGCAGGCCCAGCATAAAGAATGTGGTTGTAAATTAACATGGCTACCAGTTGCTACTAGTAACAGTTATTACATGACACATATTATCCCTTGTACTATGTTAAACATTCTGTCTTTGGTTCCTACTTTCCACACAATTTTAAATTAGCACACTAAAATAATAGTAAAAACTTTACAAGTGATTTAACGTCTCTGAAATTTAGTGTCTCTGCTGAAACCTAGTAATAATATTACCTTGGAAGTTCATTAGGAAAATTAAATAAGATAACATATATGAAAACTTTTCTCACTTTGCTTCTTATATAATAGAAGTTTCTTTTTTCCCCACTACAGCCTGCAGTAATATTTTAACTTCATTGTCTTCTGATAATTACACTGTATCCACATTCACATTCACTATTAACAGCCTGGAATGTCTTTGACCTTCATCATTCAAACCATTTTATTCTGTTTATTAGAGAGCTGCACAAACTCTTATTCGCAGATCATTATTTCCGATGCCATTCTCTGAGGTGTGAGCATCTGCGAGCTGCTAAAGGAGGGTGCAGCTGTTGTTGGGGCCCGGCTGTGTTGTGTTGCCAAGCAACCTGCTGCAAACGAAATCCCGGGGCAGGTTGCTGGCCCAGGCGCACCTGCCTGCCAACCCAGCTATTTATTTAATTAAAAATCTGTTCCCGCACAACAGCTTGGCCGGAAAGGCAACAGCAGCAATCGATTACAACTATATTAAATGACCTACCCATATTGTTTCATTGACAGTTCGCTGCAAAGCAAAGGTGTCTCTGACCACCCCCACTTACGCTTAATGACTTTGCCAGAAGTATGTTGGAGGAAAGAATACATAAATTCTATTTGCATCTCAGAGAAACAGAAGCCAGTTTGTCAGGTACATCATTTCATGTAATAAAAAGTGCCAACAGTAAAATGTTTCATAAACAAGAGAGCTTCTAACAACACAATACTGCATTTTTATGTGCAATAGGGGGGAAATGGGGCGTAAAATGTGTATTTACTATTAATTGGGAATTTGGAAAAGTCAGTGTTTTCACAAACCAAGTCGGTTTTTTCCCCTTTCAAATAAAAAAAAAAAATCACTGCTTTAGGTACATTAGAGTTCAGTTTTATATTACTCTGGTTTTCTCTTCCTCTCCTTATTTTCTGTCAACCAAATGATATTAGAAATAAAACTGTCAGAAATTAATATCAGCCATTGAAATTTCTTTTGAAAACCAGGGGGAGTCATGGCAATACTTATATACATGTCAAATGTGCTCTGACCTTTGAAGCTCATTCAGCTTCCTTTCCTCTCAGGAACAACTAGATCTAATAAGCATTTCCAGGGAAAAAAATTAAAGGTCTCGGTTGTGATTACATGACAGATTTGTTTTTAATATGAGAGGTGAAGGCTTTAAAGTGGGACTCCAATAACTGAAGTATTCCTAACTTTTATGGCAGCTATAAAAGTCAAGAAAGGTCTTTATTAAGAATTCAATGTTTGTTATATCACCAAGAGCGGCATAAGTTATTATTAATAAGGCTAAAGTTCTCTTTGAGTGATATGTAAGTTAGCTGTGCAAAGGAAGCTTGTTCTTAGAAAAGGTACTGAATAAAATACAAATAATAATAATAATAATAATAATAATAATTCAATATTAACTGGAGCTCACATTTAAAGAATATAAGAACATATTTTTAAATATTCTGTGTGTCTGTTTTTATTTTTTAAAAATATATCTTCATTGATTTCAGAGAGAGGATAGGAGAGGGAGAGAGACAGAAACATCAATGATGAGAGAGTCATTGATCGAGCCCACAACCTGGGCATGTGCCCTGACTGGGAATCGAACCCCGATCGCCTGGATCCTAGGTCGATGCTCAACCGCTGAGCCACGCCCTGCCGGGCTGTGTGTCTGTTTTTAAGTTGAGAATATTTGAAAATTAAAACTGGGATAAAAGTATAACAAAACCTACCAACATATCAGTGTTTTTCCTGGTTTAATGCATTATAAAATTCTACTTGGATACACAACTCACAGGTGTCTATTTTCACAATCTGCTGCTTGACCACGCCATATTTATATTTGTACTTTTATTTGCTCACATAGATGTCATGTGTATTGATTATATATACAGTGCTTCATATTACTAGGTATCTCAAGCCCATAAGGCACTGAAATTTCACAGTATCTACTTTCAATGCAAATATCAAAGAAGGATCTTCTGTGTACTTACCTGGTTTAATATTCATTTTATTTCTACAAAGTTGTGCCAATCAATATCTACTTTTGTGGATGCTAACATCAACCAGTCATATAAAATTTTTGTACTGTGCCTACTTATAATATTTATTTTTTGCTTTTTTCCTACTCATTTTTTTTCTTCTAATGAAATAACACATACACAGAATTACCTATTGAATATAATTTAGAGGCCCCAAAGTCATTTTAAATTCAGAACAGTTATAATTTCTTTTAATCCAGACTGGTAGCTCAGCAGTACAAAGAAACAGTAGTTATTCACATATTTCTTTTCTTTTTTAATCTTGAACAGACTATTAATAGGACCATAACTGAGTTAAGACAATAAATAAAGGTAAAACTAATGTTCTGATAACAAGTCCCCAAACTTTATAATTTCTGCTTCACTGTGCTCATTCAGTACCTACCCATTCTTCAAAGCCTGACTCATCTCCTTTGTCAAGTCATATCTTCTCTAGTGTGTTATAATTTTCCCCCTCCACCCAGTAGTCAACATTTATGTGTATATATTTTGATTCCTTGACTAGTGATTGCAAATTATAGTGTATATTCATTCATCCATTCAACCAGTTATAAGCCAGAGACTGTGCTAAAAACAGAAAGATAAATATCTTTGTAACATTAAGGATTTCAAAACTGGCCCGGCCGGGCGTGGCTCAGCGGTTGAGCATCAACCTAGGATCCAGGCGATCAGGGTTCGATTCCCAGTCAGGGCACATGCCCGGGTTGCGGACTCGATCCCCAGTCGGGGGTGTGCAGGAGGCAGCCGATCAATGACTCTCTCATCATTGATGTTTCTATCTCTCTCTCTTTCCCTCTCCTTTCCTCTCTCTGAAATCAATAAAGATATAGTTTTTTAAAAAATTCAAAAAAATTCAAAACTAACAGGAGTTATTTACAATGAGGGAGGGGGAATTGATCGTGATCAGAAGAAAAACTACAAGGGCATTACATTTTGGTATTTGGAAATGGTACCGTACTAATGACTGTAATCCCAAAGTTTATATTTCTATGAGGTAGATCCTCCTGGATGATTCAGAAGTGCTTCAAACTCAAAATTCTGAACACTAAATCTCTCAACCTGCTCCTCTATGCTGGGCATCAATGTTATCAATCATACACCTACATGCACATTCCAGAAAAATTGACCACTTTTCTCTTTTCCCACAGATGTGTTTATGAAAAACAAATGACAGTCCCTCATCATCATCTGCTGTCCATTATTATTACCACCAAATAATTTTAGATGTCTCCTAACAGTTGCTCTGCTTCTGGTCCTGACTTTCTCCATGGACTCTGCACTATGGCCAGACAGGGTGTTCTGAAATACACAACTGGTCAAGTTACTTGCCTGCTTAAACTTCCAGTGGCTTCTAACAATCAGCAGATTTGGCAGTTTTTGGAAGAAGAGACCTAACAGGATACTAATGAATATTTTGTAAGAGTGCAGGGATTTGCTTTCTTACCTCCTACTCCCCTGTTCTGGAGCCTGGCGTACATAATCACTGATGCAAAAAGCAGGCTGGTGTTTAGATAGGTGCACTCTTTTACCATAATTTATAAAACCCACGTTAACAGGAGATGAATCTTCCCAATGTGGATGGTGTGATTTTGTTTTTGATGTGTCATCTGAAGCCCTGGCCAGCATAAGGCTCCTGTTCCTCCAGGGCTCATCCTCAGGGCACAACGAGCACTACTTCCCTGCCACTCTTCCCAGAGCAGAAAGGGTCAGGTAGTGATTGATTGTCAACCCAAACTGAAGGCAGTGTCGTGGGAGAATTATCGGATGAGGAATTGCAGAGGAGACAAAAGAGGCAGAAAGTGGTTAGAGCATGGAGCTCTCTGCCCTTTGCAGACCCTCTTCCCGGCAGGGACCAGTTCGATATCTTAGAAAAGCTGCTCTCAAATGTCTACCACACTGTAGTTTCAATTTAACCTAAAGTTAAAAGGAAAAGAAAAGAGAAAACAAACAAAAAGAATTGATTTAACAGTCTTCAGATTTTATTGTGTGCTCAATAAGCTAAAAGATACTTTACTTATGGAGTGCACCGGCCATTTTTTACACAACAAGGCATAGTGTCAGAGAGATACATAAGGATACAAAGGCTTGTGGGTGTTTATCATCCATCCCTTTTGTAGACCTAAGCTCCCAGGTAGACTTCAGGGTGAAGGGTCTGTAACACAGGATCTCTACTAGTAAGGAACTCACAGCCTGAGGGAACCAATATTAGGAAACAAGCAATTCCAAAGCCCTGTGATGAGTGTCATGGTGCAGACTAGAGGGACAAGAAAGGCTGAAGCTGGAATGGGACTTCAGTGGAAAGATGGATAGGAATTGTTCTGATGGACAAGAATTGCTACATGGAAACTGAGTACATGTAGCAACAGGGGTGTTAAGTAACGTGGTATTTATAGATGTGAGTAAGAGACAGAATAGGTGGCACTGAGTATAAGACATAGGATTGGAATCGTGTGGAGACTGGAATCCTTGCATCTGCCACTGACAGTGACCCTGTAAACTTGACTTATCTAAGTTTGTTTCCTCTACAGTAAAGTGAGAATGATGTAATAATACCTCCGTTAGAGTTATGGAGTTTCATATTATGTATGGAAAGTGCTTAGCATAGTACCTAACAGTGCTTAGCAAAGTATTACTTAGAAAACAATAACTTCACAGTAGTTCAGTATGGTAGGACCACAGAATGCGTAGAAATAAGTGAATGGAATGAGTCTGAAATTGTACATAGACGGATCAAAAATGGCCTTATGCAATGAGGAAGAAAATCACTGCATTTTCAAATCATGCTAAAATACCCTTTGTCTCGCAATGGAATAGAATTGATTTGGAGTATTTCCCCTGTTATTTAAAAGCAGCAAATACTTCAAGCAAAACAAGCCTCAAAGAGAAATCTGAAAAAGGATGTCTTTTTAACAATGTTGTAAAGTGTATTTACACAAAAGACTCAGAGAAATGTATTTGTAAAGAAAATCTGTACTGTAAAGAGACCTCAGGGTAAGTAAACAAGAAAATGGTAATATAAAAATCACCCCCCCATTCACCATATGTTATTGTGTGCCTAAGATAAAATCAATAAAGAAAAACGTGAAACTTTATAGTCTTCATGCAATATGCTATTGATGCTGCTTTTAAAATTCAGAGCAACACATGACCCAGAGTTCCATTTACTCAGACCTCATTCCTACTACTATCAGGACAGAAGTGCACTAGTCTTTGTCATTTGAATATTTGACCCTCTTGCTCATGAGAAATGTAGTTCACTTTAAAATTTCAAACACTGGACCATTTGTTGCACTTACGTGAGTGATTCCCTCTCCTTTCACTTCCTGTTGATTTGTTTTGTTTGTAGTTAATTTATCCCCATGCCCTACCTCAAGATGCATGAACATTATTCATAAATATACATTTAGCAAAAGACAAATTTTAACTAGAATATATATATGAGAATTGCCATCTGTTCAGAGATTCTATAGGAAATAATATAGGAAATACTAAAGGAAATAAATGTTTATTCTCAGTTTTCCCATTAAAAAACCTTGAGCAGCTGCTCAGTGTGGTTCAGTGATTGAGCATCGACCCATGAACCAAGAGGTCACTGTTCTATTCCCAGTCAGGGCACATGCCTGGGGTTTCTGGCTCGATCCGCAGGAGGGTGTGTGCAGGAGGCAGCCGATCGATGGTTCTCTCTCATCTATGTTTCTATCTCTCTGTCCCTCTCTCTTCCTCTTTCTAAAATCAATAAAAACATTTAAAATAACAACAAAAAATACTGAGCAGCCATTTAGTCTATATGAGTTTCAGTTTCTATACCTAGAAAATAGATCAGTGAAATAACTGTACCTATCATCCATCCCATAACTAAGGCTTTTTGGCTCCCATTATTTTACTTACAATATGCCAGATATGTCCTAGTGAAACACAAAAAATAGCATTGAAAAACCAACAAAGTGGGCATAACACCATTAAGAAACCAACAGAAGTATCAATATTCTTTGAAAGGGGCATATCAGGAGTAAAGTCAATGTAATAATAATAAGTCACAGTTAATTACTTAAAATTAATGGCATAATTGGAGAGAAATTTTTTGGAGGTCACGATAGTTTCATTTTGATTACTTTGAATGACAGTACTGGCAAAACAACTTCATACTTGTTAAGAGGTTTCTAAATCCTTTCTTTTCAAAAGAAGCAAAGAGGTCAAACAATTTAGAATAATCCTGGAATGAACATTAATGGTTTTTTCTTAGCCATTCATTATATCTCGATCTTTAGTAACCATATCCTGAGTTTCCTCTGGAAAACAACTCTGCTCCCCTACTATCAGCCAAAATGTTTCTCAAAAGAGTGAACTCAACTTATGAGGCCTAAACACCATCTTATTCCACTGATCCTTGGGATTAATTGGGATGGGTATCTGCCATAAGCAATCAAATCAATCTCAGGACTCTTGAAACAATGGAGGAAAAAACATTTCATCCATGGACAACGGCATAGAATTACAGGGAGCAGCTGCTGCCAAAGGCCACCACCCATGTCTGAGAGAGGAAACTACCACAAAAAGAAATAATTGAGGCATTTATTTTACATCTTTAAAAAGTGATTACAATAAAAGATTGCAGAATCACTGATAAGTCAATTTCATGTCAATACCTCCTCAATTCTGTAAGAAAAAGGAAAAATATTTGTAAATTTAATGTATTTATTTATATTTATTCACATATTTTATATTTTCAGATATATGTAAAGAGCTTTATGTTGACATCAATTCTTTATGTGATGCCATTGCTTACACCAGTGCTGTCTAATACTCATAGCCATGTATGACTATTTAATTAAATAAAAAATAAAAACTTACTTTCTCAGTTGAGCCACATTTGAACCACATTTAAAGGCTCCATAGCCACACATGGTTGGTATCTATTACTGGATAGTACATATATAGAATATTTCCATCAACGAAGAAATTTCTCTATCGGATAGCATTGGCTTAAACAAGACAGTTCAATGAAAAGCAAAACAAGAATTCTCTTGCCCCAAGAAAGGTATATTTGGAGGGCACATACAAGAATGAATTTGTAATTATTATAGAGTAATAAAGAAAATTATGGAAGTCGACAACAGGAGCACAGAAACCAGAGATGGCTTTTCTGAGAAAGTGATATCTATATTAAAAGACAAAAAAAAATATTATCCAGAACATTTTCATTACCCCCAAATTTTCCTTGCATACGTTTAGAGTTAATCTCTCTATGCCAGGCCTCAAGCAACTAATATAATGCTTTCTGAGTGATGGAATGTTTTTGTATTTTCTAAAATTTCATATGATGAAATCACATAGTATATAAATCTTTTATGTCTGGCTTTTTTCAACTAGTTTAATGGTATTCAATCTTGTACTTTATGCCTTTGATTCCCAAGTAGTATTTCATTGTGTGGATGTACCACAGTTTACCCATTCACTTATTGAATGATTTTTGCATTTACCCATTTTAGGCTTTTATGAATAAATGTGCCATTCACATTCATGTACAAGTATTTGTGTGGACATAAATATTTACTTGAATTTCTCTTGAATAAATATTGACTAGTGTAATCAAATATATAAATTTACTTGAATTTCTCTTGAGTAAATATGTACTAGTGTAATCAAATATATAAATTTTCCCATTGCCTTCCATGGACGTATCTGAGACGAGCATTAAGGAGGATGCTCCTCCCTTCTGGAAAGCATCACTTAGCTGCCTACTTCTAATTAATGACAGTTGGAACCTTAAGAACAAACCTAGGTTTGTGCAATCATACATTGTTGCATAACAACCTTGGTATTTTTTTTGGCAATATAACTCCAATAAAGACTTTAAAAATATGTTGATATTAAGACCTTGTTATTTTTATTTATTAGAACAAATAATCCTTGCTAATTCTGGAATACCCTCATAATTTTTTCCTAAAATTTAGAATCTGTCCTGAAAGTCTATAAATTGTTTGAGTAAATGAAGATCTTTTTATGAATTCAAATAAATACTTCTAATGTAGTATTTAAAGAACAAAATTTCACTTACTCAAGAATAACTAGAAATTTCTGATATACTTATGTACATAGGTAAAAAATAAATTGATGGAATATATACAGATATGAAATAAGATTATTTTATTTCATACCTTTACAGTCTTGTGAAAAGTATATTAAAAATACTATATTAAAAAATAAATAATAAAATTTTAATTTCTCTGCATTAATACAGTCAGATCGACATTTTGCATATAATATAGAGCAGTTTTACATTTTGGAACCTTCAGAATCCTTGGACTTCCAGAATCCTTGGTCTGAGTTTATAGGTCATATATGATGTGTGTCATATGTAATTCCTACATCTTTCTTAGCTTTACATAATGGCATAGCTCTATCTGTATTTATTTCAGAGAAGTTAATACCATATTCAGCTATATAATTTACTTTGTAATGATAATATTTTTCCAACTTATGAAATAATTATTGACTAAATAATGAGCCTTTTCTCTGAGATAAATGTATTATCATGTATGATGTCAGGTCATAAAAGACAAAAAAAGAATAGACAATAATATTTCCTTTTATGATAGGGGCAATATTTTCTGTACTAAACTAAAACAACAGTGGTCATCCAACAGATTTAACAAGAATGGTAAATCAATGTCAAAAATCCAATTGTGATTGTGTTAGTTTTTTCTTGATAGTATTACCATTTCTTTAGAGTATCTTCATAAAAGAAAAACCATAATGTATTTTTATTGAAAAATTTTATTCAGTAAGATAAATTAATTAATGGCTCTGTTTGACTAGAAAATATTTTACTTACAAATAAGCAATAAGAATCTGGAAGCCATAATATATATAATAGAATTATGAGAATGTAGCTAATTATTATAAAATGGCTTGCCCAACAAAATCTTTCTAACCCTTGTCCTCATTATTCTAATCCACTTTTAATTAATTCCTTGGGGCTCAAGAATTAAACAAAAAAATACTGCCTTATCAACTGCATAAACATTCCTTAGTAATGGTGGTCAGGAATTCTATTTCCAGACTCCATTCACTCATTCTAATTAGCTGGCTTTTAAAGAAAGAAAATCGAAGGTCTTGTCTGCCCAGAGTAAAATGAAATAAAAGTATACTTCTTCTAAAAATAACTCTCCTCCTAAGTAGTTAACTATCTGATTAAAACTTCTTGTATGAAGGCAGTTAGGATTAGGAATTAGGTAGGGTTCTGTTTAGCAAACATTGAAATTATAAAAGAGAGATAAAAAAAATCCTGGAAGAAAACATAGGCAGTAAAATCTCAGACATTTCAATAGCAATATTTTTTTTCTGATGTATCTCCTTGGGCAAAGAAAACAAAAGAAAAAATAAACAAATGGGACTACATCAAATTAAAACTTTTTGCACACCAAAGAAAACCATCAACAAAATGCAAAAGGAACCCACTGAATGGGAGAACATTTTTGCCAATGACACAGCTGATAAAGTGTTAGTATCCAAATTTATAAAAACCCAAACAATTTAACACTAAAAAACAAACAATCCAATTAAAAAATGGGCAGAGAACCTGATTAGACACTGCTCCAAAGAGGACATACAGATGGTCAATAGACCTAAAGAAAGATGCTCATTGTCACTAATCATTAGAGAAATGCAAATTAAACCCACAATGAGAATTCTTCATACCTGTCAGAATGGCTATCGTCATAAATCAACAAATGAGTGTTGAAGAGGTTCTGGAGAAAAGCGAACCCTTGTGTACTGTTGGTGGAAATGCAAATTAGTGTAGCCACTATGGAAAGCAATATGGAGTTACTTCAAAAAATTAAAGATGAAACTACCTATGACCCACCAATTCAACTTCTGGGAATATATCTAAAGGAACCTGAAACACTGATTGGAAAGAATATATGCACCCCTATGTTCATAACAGCGATATTTCCAATAGCCAATATTTGGAAGCAGCCCAAGTGCCCATCAGTAGGTGAGTGGAGAAAAAAGCTGTGGGACATTTACACCATGGAATACTACTCAGCTGTAAAAAAAAGAAGAAAATCTTATGCTTTGAGAAAGCACGGGTGGAGCTGGAGAGTATTATGCTAAGTGAAATAAATCAGTCAGAAAAAGACAAGTACCATATGATTTCACTCATATGTAGAAATTAATGAACAAAATAAACTAACAAATTAGAAAGAGACTCATAGATAGAGAACAGACTGACAGCTGTCAGAGGTGAGGGGCTTTGGGGGCTAGGTATAAAAGCTGAAGGGATTAAGCAAAGAGAAAAATACTCATAGATACAGAAAAAAAATTATAAAAGATAGAATAAGTCTTGGACCTATGATCATACTATATTCTAGAAGTATCAATTTAGAGACCCTCAAATGGTAATTGCATCCCACCAATAATAGTTGCAATTGGTAAAAATTATTCATTTTGGGGTGTCCCAAATCACTGAGAGTTGTGGGTTTTATTTGTTGTTGTTTTTCTAGGTATGCCAAGAGCACTTTATCTTTTAACGAAACAGAGTTTTCAACAAAGGAGAAGTCATCAAGATTTTCAAGTATTTCTAGGCACTAAACCAAGACAAGCACTAAGAAATGTTCATTTGATGTAATGATGTGGATATTGCTGATTTCCCTGGCAACTGCAATTTCAATGGAATTGTTTGGTAGGGAGAAGCCAGATTGCAATGGGCAGAGAAGTGAGTGGGAGGTAAGAAAGAACTCATGATGAGTATAGAAACCTCCTTCAAAGTGTTTTGTTATGAATCAGGATGAAAAAGATAGCCGGAGAGGGTTGAGGGACTAAAAGAAAGTTCTTTCATCATTTTTAAAATGGGATAATGTTTAAGTACTAATGGAATAAAAGCAGACAAAGAAGAGGTTGAACTAGAAGATTGAAGTAAATGCAGCAACTCTTTGGAGGAGGGATGAATGAGTCTAGGGTAGAAAAGAACAGTATCGCTTCCAATTTTTAACAAAAACCAATACAAGTGTTTATGTGGTTGTATTTATTAATTCATTGGTCGGGTGTTGAGAGAGATTTTCCTTCTAATAGCTTTTATTTTTGAAAGCAGTTAGAGAAGTTATTTGTTGAGCGCAAAGTAGGAGGTGGGGTGAGGTGACAATGTTAGAAGTTCAAAAAGATAAATTTTATAAAAATGAAAAATGGGGGAAAGAGTTGAGTTTATTTTTTAAGGTAGGAATCATGAGCTGCATTACTGGCACAGTCAATATTAACATCTCAACAACAACAAAAACAAATCAAGCCTTTATCTTATTAAACTTCTTACTCTATAATCTCAGAGGAAATATTCAGGAAAAATGTTAAATATCAAGAAAATGTAATCAGCTGAATTCCATGGTATATGTCATCTAGTTTCTTCAACAAATAAATGGCATTTTTAAAGGGTAAGGGTACACTGTATTCTTAAAACAATTAGGAAAAATTGAGCATTAACTGAGCATTAGATCATTCAGGATTACAATTATTTTGTTAGGTATGGTATTAGTATTGTTATTTTTAAATAACATTATCTGAGAGATACATGTTGAAGTATTTATGAGCAAAAATATATGATGTTTGAGATTTGTTTTGAAATATGTCAGAAAAATGTAGCAGAATTAGAAGCAAGAATGGCAAAATGCAGATACTAAATGTTGATAAATAGTATGGAGACAGTAATCCTAGGTATCTCTTTCAAGATGTTTTGTTGAGAATAGGCTTAACATGATGCAGTTGGAAAGGACGTGGGACAGAGGGGTTTACTTGTTTTACATGGTACTAAAACGTGTTTGCATGCTGAAGAAAATAACCCAGTGGATAGGAAGAGACTAATGATGCAGAGAATAATTACAGGAACAAACTTTCTAGGGTGAGAGGGGATGGTATTCAGAATTCAAACAGAGAAGTTAAAGTTCAACTTTGATAAAAGCAGGGAGACCTCCTCCATTGTAATTAATAGGGAAGTCAGACCACATGTGTGCAGGTGTAGGGAGGCTCGTACGCAGTGGGAGGAATTCAAAGTTCCTAAATGGCTGTTTCTCATCTCACAAATCAAATATAAGGCAAGGTGATAAGTAAGACTAAAGGAACAGCGAGGGACTGACAGAAGACGGAAAGGAAGAGAGAAATGTGGAATAGTCCTAAACCCAGAAGGTGCTTTTCAGTTGGATCTTTCTTCTAAATAGCTCAATAAAATCATCTGTTTATAAATGAAGGTTGGGGTGTGGTCATGTTTCCCAGATTATTTTCCTGTGAAATCAATTTAACTTGACTTTTCACAGTGTCTGGGTAGTGAAGAATTGTCAGTGATAGACTCTAATAAAGCTCCTTGTAGATAATGAAATGAAGAGAAAAAGGTATTTGGGTCACTCATGCTACGGGGCTCCTGTGCCTCTCATTTCAGTCTTCAAACCTGTTATCAGCTGTTCAGACAGCTCTATTCCACTTCTGTGCGGGTTTAGATGGAGAGTGCTACTGTAGATTTAATGTCTTTCTTTACTTTCTTTGAAGCCATATCCTTTTATAAGCACTGCAAAAGAAGGAGAGGGGAGTGATTAAAGGGAATATGTGGATGGCACAATGAAACTTTATTGGCAGATCTGAAACCTGGCTGTGTTCACTCTGTGCCACACAGCTCATATCATGTGAAATAATAATAGATTAATACAGCATCCTGGTGGAAGTGGGAGTTTGCAGGCCAATTAGACAGAATGATTTTTTTTTAATGTCTCAAAATAATGCAAGTGACTGGGCTAAATTAATTCATGCTGGTGCACTGCTGTGAAAATGGAATGATTAATACCCTTCAGTATTATTTCAGCATAGTCTAAGACACAGTAGACTAATAATTAGGTAATCGTGAAACAACACATTCCTATAGGAATGTTACAAATTCGATTTAAATTATCTACTGTCTGTGTGTCATGTATTCCCCCATATTGTGCTTTTGCCCATTCTGTGTTTTAACATAAAGCCTCACACCATAGACTTGAAAGGAGATACATTTTGAAACTATAACCTAAAATGCTTTCCTGGGTAGGACTAGTTACCAATAAATTCAGTGTGCCTGAAATTCTCACAAAAATTTGGGCCAAAATAATGTAGGAGTATATGCTAATCTGTTTCTACTCTTAGTGCTTATTCCATAATGACTTGATATAAAAAGTAATTTTAAGAAGAAAATGAATAAAAATACTTCATCTCCATCAAAAAAGGGTCCTGTTTTATTATGGTTATTTATGATTTGAAGTTTTCTTGTGTTAAATATAAGTGTTACTTGAGTCTATTAATTTTTTAGTCATTAACATATTGACTCTTTCCTTTTAGAGGATTCAATAAAATTTTGAAGAAGAAAAAAGTAAGTATTAACTCTTGAGGTACCTCAACAATTACCTTTCTCATCTGGACACATTTAGTTTTTTTTGAGATTTTCTCAAGATGGGATATAACTTATTTTTCTTAATTATGGCAAAACTTTCATAAAATGTTATGTCATGTTCCTAAAACTGACTCTGAATAAATAATTCAATATTATTTTCATCAGCCACTCATTGCAAGAAAATAATGTGAAATAAGACTACAAACCAAACCAAATATGATCTCTGCTAGTTTCCCTTACAGGAGCTATCTGCAGTTAATAAACCAGCATATAGATTAATAGTCTCATTTCAAAGTTATTACATGGAAAATTGGAGTTTTGACATGCCAAATAAATATTAAAAAGCAAACAAGAAGATAATAAATGAGATTTTATTTAGCATTTTTTAATGAAGTGATGTAATCAACAAAAGGTAATCACTTAGGCCCAGCAGGCGTAGCTCAGTGGTTGAGCATCAACAACCCATGCATGGACCAAGAGGCCACTGGATCAATTCCCAGTGAGGCCACATGCCTGCATTTCAGGCTCCATCCCCAGTAGGGGGTGTGCAGGAGGCAGCTGATCAATGTTTTTATCTCTCTATCTCTCTCCCTTCCTCTCTCTCTAAAATCAATAAAAACATATATTTTTTAAAAAGGTAATCCCTTAGGCATTTAGAATTAACATTATAAAGCCCCTGAAGCCAAATCAAGTTCATTCGGAGCACTGATAAGACTACTCTCATTTGCATACTGATTTGAGATACCCTTCTTTCTTTCATCATTTTAGTTTACAAAATCATTATACCATATACTACAGAGGTATGCAAAAATCCAAGCATTTCAAGAACTTGTATGGCACATCTTGTTTGTTTGGAAATGCTCATATAAACTGAATTCTTAATAAGAGCAACAAATTTAGAGCTCTGATCCTGTAAAAATACATGGTCAATAGGGACACATTTTGTAATTCATCAAAATTTAGAAATCAACTAACCAGCTACTTTATCTTTTTTATTTTAGTTCTATTTTCTCTAAAATTAGATTATGTAATAATATTTTAGAATGTGATGACTTTTGTCACAGCCACAGCAAGAAAAATGGCATCTAAGAAGCAACTGAATAACAATGTTAGATGTAGAATAGACATGTATAAGCAATCCTATCAATTTAGTAATTTAGTCCATTTTACAATTCATGCAAATCCATATAATTAAGTGGTATTGGTTAATATGGAGCAAAAATTCAGAAAAAAGGCATATTGCTAGTCCTGTCTGAAGACCGCCTATATTTAGTGCTAATTTAACTACTCAGGCTATTTTCCAAGGAAGCTGAAAATAGGACACATTCTGAGTAATGACATCAGAAATTATTTTTCTCGTTGTTACATAGTTGATGATAAATACTTTCTCAAATCATCTTAAAACACATTGTAGCTTTATAGTCAGCATTTGCTTTCTTAATTTCTATTTAAAACTTTGGTTTCTAAAATAATTAAATTTATCTTAATATTTTTCTTATTTGGTATACTAAGATAGGGATAATATTAAAGTAAGACTTAAGTGTGTATTAAATTTTTTAGAGGTGGAAGAAATTTTTGTAGTAATACAGTGCATTCATGTTATATATTAATATAGAACTGATCATTTTAATGACATCCATGTAATTCTACTTTAAATTAAAAAAATCAAAGCCTATAGATATTATAAAATAGTTGTTAAACTCAAAAGAATATGGCAAGGAAATCTTTTGGACTGGTAAAGGGACAATAAAACCACCAAATATTAGACAATAAATAGATGTTATAAATTAACTCACTCCATCAGAGATAAAATACTAATGTAGACTCGGTAACCACACAGTAACCACTTAGGGACACAGACCATGTGACTGTCTCAATGAGTCACTACTTTTTTCTTTTGACTAATTATTTGCCTCTGATTTTTATTAAAAAATATTTTCTAAGAAATTTTTATTACATTAAGTGTGTAAAACCATGAAATTATTAATGGGACTATAAAAATCACCTGTAGTCCCAGCCTCCTCAGATAAACATGTAATAGTTTGTTGTATTTTCTTAAAATCTTTTTACCATATAAATATTTAATGAGATTATACTAGATATTAAGATACATAACTGATTTCCTTACTGTTTAATTATGTTTTACTAAGTATATTAGTTTTCACAGAATTGGCAGCTTAAATTCTTTACCATGGTATGATTTCTGTGGGTCAGGGGTCAAAGCATGATGTAACTGTGTTCTCTGTTCAGGGCCCCACAAGGCTGCAGAGTGTGAAAATGCAGCTGGGCTCCATTTTCATCTGGAGGAAAGATGAAAAGGGAAGAATATTGTCCCTAATTCATTCAGGGTTTGGGCAGAATTTATTTCCTTGTTGCTGTAAGCCTGAGGACCCCAGCTTTCCCCTGTCTGCTAAGGCTGCCTTCAGGCCCTAAAGGACACCCACAGTTCCTAAGGGGGCACCTGCAGTTTCTTGCATTACGGTCTTCAATATGACCACGTACTTCAAGTATGTAAGGAGAGTCCCTCACTTCAGAGAGGTCCCAGGCTCTGCATTCGGGGTTTTCTCCTGAGTCAGTCTGACCCTCCCAGAATAATCTCCTTTTTCATGAACTCAAAACCAATTGATTTAGGACCTTCACTATATCTGCAAAATCTCTTCCCATGTGCCACATACTATTGGTTAGTAACAAATTATTGGTCCTGCTCAAACTCCAGAGGAGAGGATTATACCCGGTGTGAATACCAGGGGCAAAAATCATGGGACCACACTCAGGTAGTCTAGCATACAAAGTTATTTAATTTCTTCAAAATTATCACTTAGAAGGCAATCATTTGTATAATATTGAATGCTTTTGTCATAACAAAAAGTTATCAGATTAATTTATAGCATTAACAAATAGGTTTAGGAAGGAGAAAAGAAAGTCAAATATTAAATTTTGAAGGCATTTCAAAATCACCCTTTTCCGACAACCATTTTGATAATCGAAATAAGAAAGGATTCTCAGTGGGTTCCTAAACCAGGGAATAAAAGTCTTTTGGAGAATAAGGTAGTCAGAAAATTTCAAAGTATCACTTCAGAGATTATTAATTACAAAGTAAAATGATAAATGTTCAGTGGAAAACTTCAGTAGATATTAACTTTAACCAATTATCAAATTTGATAAAACCAATAATGATGAAGCTGACTTCATTTGTCTCCTGATCATAAGTCCTGCTGAAGGCATATCACAAATTTATTATGTTGAATCACATGAAGTTTTATTTTTATAGATCAAAAGTGGCAATATATCAGCAATTTATACAGTCCAACAACTGGCCTGGACTCTTCTAAAATGCTGATATTATGAAAGATAGAGAAAGCTGGAAAATTATTATTAAACTAAAGTAACATAACTCATTGAAATGTGAAATCCTTAATTGGATTCTGGATTTTTTTAAAACCTAATTGGAAAACGGGGGCAATTTGAAGATGGAATATATAGGGTGTCTCAAAAAAAATGTATACACACTTTAAATAATTATTAATTCCAGTGGGTTAAATCTGAAAAGAAAGAAACATCAATTAAGCTATCAGAAAAAAAGTGTGTATATATATATTTTTGGGACATCCTGTATATTAAATAAATAGATCATATCAAAATTAAATTTCTTGAGTCAAGTACAGATGGTCCCTGACTTAAATGGTTCAATTTACAATTTTTCTTACTTTGTGATGGTGCTAAAGTGGTAAGTATTTAGTAGAAACTATACTTCAAATTTTGAATTTTGATATTTTCCTTAGGTAGCAATATGCAGTATGATATTCTCTCATGGTGCTGGGTAGTGGCAGGAAGACACAGCTCTGTCAGGCACACAATCCCTAATGTAAGCATCCAATACCCTACCATGTACTGTATTGCCCATGTTTTTCTGGATATTGTATTGTGAGCACGATTAAGGTAGGGTAGCTAAGCCTTGATGTTTGCTAGTAGATGTATTAAATGGATTTTTGACTTATGATATTATCAACTTATAATGGGTTTACTAGGACATACCCCATCATAAGTCAAGGAGCATCTGTAATTGTACTGTGTCTTGATGTCTGAAAATTAGTCTCAATATATAAATATAATTGTGTGTGTGTATGTTTCTGTGAGTGTAATATAGAGAGAGGGAAAGAGACTGCATATCAAAAAAACAACAAACATGTGGCATTGACTTTGGAATTGAGTGACAGAGGTTGCAAGAGCCTTGAGGAGACTATTACTTGGGGTTTGAAAATGTTAGTGTAAGACAAAGAGAAAGGAATTTTTGTTGTAAAGTAAAAGAAAGTTTATACCAGCACCTGCAATAAAAAGAAAATAGAAAGCATAACTAATAAATTTATCAATCTGGCTGGAAAGATTCCCAGGAAGAATTTAGAAAAGTGGCAACTGGCTTCTAGATGATTGTTGTAGGTTGAATTATGTGCCCACTGCCCCCAAAATATTTTAAAGTACTAACACCCAGTACCTATGAACTTGACCTTGTTTGGAACTAGGGTGTTTGCAAATGTAATCAAGTTAAGTTGAGAGTATTAGGTGGGCCTTAATTCAATGTGACTGATGCTTTTATAAGAAGAGAAGAGACATAGGCACAGAGGGAAAATGTCATGTTACAATAGAGGCAAAGTTTGGAATGATGTGTCTTTAGGCCAAGGAACACCAAGTATTTCTGGCAACCTCAGTACCAAAGACAAAGAAATAAAAGATTCTCCCCTAGAATCTTCAGAAACACTATGGCCCTATCAACAACTGATTTTTAAATTCTAGCCTCCAGAACTGTGATGGAATAAATTTCTGTTACTTTAAGCCACCCAGTTGGTGGCAATTTGATTTGTCAGCTCTAGGAAACTAATATAGTGTCTAAGATCAAATACAAGAAGAAAGAGATGAACTAACAAAGTGTATGTATGTTTTTGAGAATTTATAAAAGCATACAAAAGAGCCAGACTCTCTAGATTTAAAAATAAAACTGTTTTATAACCCCAGCCTTTCCCAGAAAAAAAATTCACAAAATAAGATATGACTTCAGGCCAAAGGACAATCGAGCATGCCCTTGTAGAATCTTTTGTTTTTGTGAGATAGAAAGATCTAATTGACTGTTTTAGTTCAGCAAAAAGCTTTCCAAAGGTCTTAAGAAGTTGCCTTGTAGTCCCTCTCTATTGCATAATAGAGTTCTAAGAAACTTGAGAGTGCTGGGTACAAGATAGAGAAAGTCCAGTGTGAAGAAATCTGTGAGAAATACTTTTAGATAATAGAGTATATCCCATCATAATTCACGGGAAATTATAAGGTAAACGGTATAAAGTGAAAAGAGGCCTTTGGTTCCCGAACCTTTCAAGGGCAGGTAGAAAGCCCACAAGTATTTTCAGTTGCAAATACAAGCTGTTTCTTACCAAAATGGCAGAACAACTCAGTCAATAGAATCAGAACCCATATGATAAATCCAAGAGTTCCAAAGAATTACTGCCAGGGAATAATACTAGACCCTAATCAATTGATATAAGTGCTCACCTGAATTTTAGAAGTGCTATGGTCCAGTGACTACTATGACTCAGTTTTCCATTATCTCCTCTCTTTCCATGGGACCCTAGACTGATGCTTAATATTTATAAGACTTTGAATTCTTGATAGGAGAAAGGGGTTAAGTACATTTTGCATATTAGAGGTATATAACTAATTTGTGGACATAAGGTGGACTATGGCAGACTAAGGATGGCCACAAATTCTTTGATGTTCATTCCAGTAAGAGTTGGAGTTCACATACTCTTCCCTTGAATGTGGGCACACTCTGTCACTGCTTTGGCCAACAGAATATGACAGAAGTAGTGTTGTGCTAGTTTCTGGGCCTAAGCATAAAGTGATTAGAAGGTTCCACTTCCTGTGGATACTCACCGCGCTATCAGAAGCCTAAGCCATATAGAGAGGTGTTTAAAAATGCAGGTTTATGATTATTCAGCTCTGGTGAGGCCAATAGATCAGGAAATAATTGCCATTGAAAAGATAGTTTGTTGCTCACAATTCCCAAGAAGAGAGGGTACACCATACACACTTCACAATGCCACACAGGGAATCACCAGGGTGGGTCAGGAATCAGAAGAAGTGAGGGGAAAGCATGGAGAAAGAGTTGTTCTTGTAGTCCTCATAGGAAAAGCAAGGCAGGGCAGGCATTTTAGGATGGGCTAGTTTGAATAATTTCAACAAGCTCTAGAATCTAGGGACAGTCTTTACTCATCTGGTACCTGGCCCTGGGATGATTAAGCCAGAGGAATATTACCTGATAGGAGAGATAGTAAAAAGTATGGGACCTGGAGAGTATTATGCTAAGCAAAATAAGCCAGTCAGAGAAAGACAAGTATCACATGATCTCACTTATATGTGGAATCTAAAGAACAAAATAAACTTATGAACAAAATAGATCCAGAGACACGGAAGCATGCAATAGACATGAATCTCAGAGGGAAGAGGGCGGGGCAGGAAGTGATTAACTGAAGAACTTATATGCATTACCCGTGGACAGAGACAATAGTGTGGGGAAGGCCTGGGGGCACGGAGAAGGGATGAAGGGGGTCAATGGGGGAAAAGGGTACACCTGTAACACTTTCAATAATAAAGATAAATTTTTTAAAAAGAGTATGGGCTTTTGATTGGTTAGTTTGCATACAAAACTCATGCTTTCAGGCAAGGCATTTGCTGTCTCTAAGAACTGACTAATCCTGGGCATGGCAGTCTCTCCCTAGTCAGCAAGGCTTCAGATGCCAGAGTATCGAGAATGTAGCAATTCCTCTACTGGGTATTTAGCTGAAGAAAATGAAAACACTAATTCAAAAAAACATATGCACCTCTATGCTCACTACAGCAATATTTACAATAGCCAAGATATGGAAGCAACCTAGGTGTCCATTAGTAGATGAATGGATAAAGGAGATATGTACACGCACACACACAGAAATATCACTCAGCAATAAAAAAGAATGAAATCTTGCCATTTGTGACAAAGTGGTTGGACCTAGAGGGTGTTGTGCTAAGTGAAATGTCAGATCAAAAATGACAAGTACTATATGATTTCACTTACATGTAGAATCTAAAAGAGCGAAACAAATGAACAAACAAACCGAAACAGAAACAAACTCATAGATACAGAGAACAAACTGATGGTTAGCACATGGAAGGTGGATGAGAAGATGGGTGAAAAAGATGAAGGGGAATAAGAGGTACAAACTTCCAGTTATAAAATGAACAAGTCACAAGGATATAAAGTACAGCACAGGGACTATAGTCAATAATATTGCAATAACTTTGTATGGTGACAGATGGTTGCTAGATTTATCATGGTGATAATATCATAAGGCAAATAAATGTCAAATCACTATGTTGTACACCCGAAACTAATATAATATTGTATGTTGACTATACTTTAATTTTTAAAAAAGAATACAGAAAATAAGAAAATACAATTTAAAACAGAAGACCACTCTGGCCAATGGATAATAGCCATATGACTGGGCTATCCTGAGTATTCAGCTCACTGAAATCTTCAGCTGACTTCAGCCACAGCCACTATGTGATATATATCACATGAAAGATCCCAAGCAAAAATCACTCAGCTAAGCCCATTCAACCCACAGAACCATGAAAGGTAATAATCAAGTGTGTTATAAGCCACTAACTTTTGGAGTGGAAAAATCTCAGCAATAGATAACAAACAGAACCTGTGTATGTCTATGGATATATGTGTATCTACACACACACACACACACACACACACACACACACACGAGGGGAGAAGAGAGAGCAAATGTGGAAAATATTAACAGTTGGTCAATCAAGGTAAAGTATTTACAAATGTTTGTTGTAGTATTTTTTAACATTTCTGTGGATTTGAAATTTTTTAATTAAAAATGAGAGGAGGAAAAAAACATAAAAATATAGGAAAATCATCCTATTTGCAACAGAGACATGAATTCAAATTGTGTTAGGTAAGCCAAAGAAAGAAAGAAATCTTTTTGTTAGGTTGGCGATTATATGAAGAGAAATGTATCGCTATTATGGGTGAAGTCAGCATAATTAGAGGCCTAACTTCTCTGCTAAACTGTAAGAAGAGGGAAAAGAAGCTCTGTAAATAAAAGAAATGCAAACATACTACTTCCAGAGATCTGGAAAATTATTGTTGTTTCCTCAGCAAATCTTTGAGAGATAAAAAAACAGGTGTTAGTATGTTTTGATAGTTGCAAAATAAAAGTGCCTCTAGCTTTCAAAAAAATAAATACTTTTTATTGGCTCATATAACTGAGAATTCCAGAGGCAGATGAGACCTCATATAAAGCTGACAATGATCTCTCAAATATATTAACAAGGACCAATTTTATTGTCCCTTCCCTCTGTATTTCTTGGTGCCAGCTTTATTCTAAGCCTAATTTCAATATGGCAGCCAGTGGATCCCAAGGCTATCTGCATTCTCATTCCTTCAGAAAAGGGCAAGTATCTTTTAAACTGAAACTTGCTAAGACCAACACTCACTATGCTCACAAGGCCCCAGGCCATTTTTATGTCCAGAAGATGGAATGTGATGATCAGCACTGCCTGAGCTATATGGTTTGCTCCACAAGTCAGGAGGAGTAATAGTAGCATCTCTGATACCACCTTAAGGAAACAGATCTGCTGAGAATTTAAAAAGAGAAAATAGATGTTCTGTAGGCAACCAACAACCGCTTGCAGGAGAAAGCTGTTTGATGTTTCTCTCTCTCTCTCCCTAACCTTTCTTCTCTCTGAAATCAATAAAAACATATTTTTTAAAAAGTATGGCCAGACTTAGATTGGAAACTTCTTGTCCCAAGGCAAATTTATAGGAACGGGAACTGCCTGGCCTACTCTGAGTCATGTGACCATGGCTTGAGTCAGTTCCTATAAGTAGAAGGTATCTGGTGCACCATTTGGCTTGTGGTCTGTGTGAGTACTGTGGAAGTGTTGGGATGACATCTAAGGCTAGGGAATAAAAGTCATTTGAGCTTCAGCCTTGCTCTCTTGTATTGTTCATTCTAGGGGAAGCCAGACACTATGTCATGAGAACACTCCAACAACCCTGAAGAGAAGATCGCATGGAGAAAAAGTTGAGGTCTTCCTCTAAGCTAGTCTTGTCTTGCTAGCCATGAGGTTTAGCAACATTGGGAACACAACCTTGAGTCCCATTTAAGCCTTCATATGACTATAACCTCAACCAACATCTTGACTACAATATCATAACTCTAGGGCAGTTCTGAATTTTGGATCCTCAGAAACTGAGAGAGATAACAAAGTGTTATTGTTGTCATAAGCCACTAAATTTCAAGGTAATTCATTATGCAGCAATAGATGGACAATACAGATTTGTATTTTCAATTTTTTTAAAAGAAAAATCATTTTATGACTAGTTGTGTCTGTCTGTGTGTGTGTGTGTGTGTGTGTGTGAGAGAGAGAGAGAGAGAGAGAGAGAGAGAGAATTCTGTCCTAGATTAGGCGAATTAGGTATTATACTTTATTGTGTTTTAGAATCAAAGGAAGCTATTTTTTGCTTTTCTGATTAGATAAATACTAATGTATCTTCTACTTTTAATAATAATTAGCTAGTATGTGTGTGTATCTATATATCTATATATCTATATATCTATAATGTATGTATGTATCTATATATCTATATCTATACTTATATAGCTATATATATCATATTTTTTCAATTATTTCTCACAACAGTATGAAATAGGTTATTCAGGAAGAAACTGAAGCTTGAAGACATTAGGAAACCTACCCGAGTTCACCCAGCTAGCAAGTAGCCGCCCAAGGATTCAAGGCCACCTTATTTTATCTCAGTGCTCATGCTTTTAATCATTACATTTTATGTAGGCCTTTATTCCTAGTCTCAACCCTAATTACTCATGATATACTATGGAATTTGGAATGGTAGTATTTTATTTAGGATTTTATATTAAATTCACAGAAATGATTGCTTTCTATATCATATATACTCTATTTTGGCATTTGGATCTCAGAATGATGGTAGCTTCATAAACCAAATTGAAATGTTATTCCTAGTTGTCTAGATTCTGTACTAGTTAATAGTGTGAAGGTCGTAGAGTCCTATAAATTATAATATATTTCAAAACTGTGGAATCAAACTATCTGGCTTCAGAATCATTTTGAGAATATTTTTGAGTCTATATATATATATATTTTTTACTCTGTTTTCCAAACTTACTCTGGGATTTATGTCTGTCCATTGCATATTTTATTTCCAGTAAATTATTTCTATTTTTAAATTGCTACTTTCACATATAATTATTATTCATGGATTCAATATATTAGTGAATGTCTTTTAGTTTTCACCAGAATTCTGTTGAGTTACTTAGAGACCTATACTCTGTTGGAGGTTTTCCTGGGTAAATGCCAGCAGCAGGCTGTTCTGTACGTGGGGGTTTGGGGAGGAGGTATCTATCTCAAGTGCCTAGTGCTCAGCAATACATGGCATTTCCATGTTCAAATCTGGATTCCCTCCTCTTCATCTCCTCTGTCAGAATTGTACAGTGAGCTCACACAGCCTGCTCTATCTGTTGGCATCCTTCAGTCTACTTACTGTCTTCAAGATATTTGATGAAACCCCTTGTCTGCTGATACCCTGCCTTCCCGTTCTCTTTGTTGGTATAGCAGCATCCAATTTAAAGAATTTTATCATGATCATTATAATGTGATTGGGAAGAGAAAGAAAATAAGCTTAAGTTTTCAGTCTACCCTGTTGACCCAGAATCATTAATGTATTATTGCTGCATTTTTTATGTAAGCAAATATTTGATTCAAGTGTTTTTTCCTCGAATTAGAAATGAAAGTCTGTCAGAAGGTCTCAATCCTGGTGTCATCTCTGACCCTCCCAGATCTTGCCAGTGAACTTCTGTGGGCCTCAAAAGCAATGCCTATAAAATTAAGTAGCTCAGATATAGGGGTTTCTAAATTTCTTTGGCCTCTAAAATTATGATTGCAATACTATTGTAAAAATATTTATAAGTTTAAAAATATTCTTTGGGTTATCATAGAATGCTTTCTGACTACATAATCTGGAAAGACAAAGCAAGAATTTGAAGATAGTGTTAGTAAATGAGAAAAAAAAGAATTTTATCCTTAAAAAATAATCCTTTCTATTATAAATTGTATTTTGAGGGTGGAACCAGCTGGTATTAAAACAGTAAGGTTTTATTTATAGGAAAAAAGAATGACAGCTCAATTTACTTTAAAGAGAAGTGACACCAAAAGCTCATAAGAAGAGATTCTCTCTTTTGCAAATGTTCATATTGCTCTCTGAATCTCTTTTCCAATTATGAGAGCCAGAGCACATCTATTGCACAAAGATATATTTGTTTTTGTTCACAGCATATTCACAAAAATGTTATGGATTTTGGGTTAATAGTCTGGAAATGAGATCTTAGATTCTAATTCTTGAAAGATTTGTTCTAGTTCTAGGGAAACAGAGGGACACAGAAAGGGAGTTGCAATATTGTTTTTAAGAACAAAATCATACCATCAATTGAAACTGTTTACCTTCATTGGTTCTTCCTTTGAGGACCCTGGACTAATCTGAGTTGGCAGCCTACTCTTTCAAGTATCTGTAAATCTGACATTATTTGAAAAGCTAATGAAGCTCATATTAGTTCCCATTTCCCCTTTTGAGATGAAGCTCTGTTGATGAATGAAACAATATTTGGAATACATGTTAGTAAATTTCCCTGTTTTTAATCCTCACCTGAGTATACGTTTTGTTTTTTTTAAAAATCGATATTGAGAGAGAGAAGCATCGATGTGAGAAAAAAGCATTGATCTGCTGCCTTCTGTATGCCCCCAGACCAGGGATTGAACCCACAACGTAGGTGTGTGCCCTGACCAGAATCAAACCCACAACCTTTTGGTGTACAGGACGACACTCCAATCAGCTGAGCCACCTGGCAAAGGCTCACAAGTGTAAAGTCCTATTCCACGGACATATAGGAGAATTGTAAGGAGGCAAGAACACATCACAAAACATAATTTGCTGTGTTATAATTGGACCTGGGAGAAAAACTGTCCTGCCACAGCTTGAGGTTTTTCTTCTGGGAACAGGAAAAGCTTGGCTCCTTTCTTACTAATTTCATTCCTGTACATTTTAGCATCAATTTAAACTGTAGAAATGGCAGTACTAAAATACTTATTAGAAAAAAAGTTAACTACATTTCATGAAAATAGCATCTTCATAAATCTGATACTATATCATGAAGTTGTATATATTTTAGCAAACATGTTTTCATTTTATTGAATCATTTAACCTATGTTTATGTTATCTATATTTTAAGCCTGTAAGAAGAGAAATAAAGTCATTTCCAATTATAAAACATTAATCGGAGGTTATTTACAGAACTATGCAAGTTAAATTGTAATCCCAACATGGAAAGAATCTATACTTTTCATAAGAATTTGTTGCTGTCTTTGAGTAACACAATGTTTCTAGTTTTGTACTAAAGTAGGGTGTTTAGAAAATTATTTTAAATATCAATTCTCATATTCATTATAGGGACAATAAACAAGCTTTATTTCTTTGGCACAAATACATTTGTGCCATCCTTTTGTCTTGAATAATCTTTGTTGGCAAACTTAGTCTCGTTTTAATTGCTCTTTCTTCTCTAGTCCCAAATCCCTTTGTTCCTCAGCCTAACATGGGCCTCATTACATTTGTTGGCTTGTCTGTTTTTGCATGTGGTATTTTTCTTGCTCTTGTGTGATTCCCAATAACAGAGATCATATTTTACTAGTTTTTGTTATTCCACTATTTAGATTGATAATTGTTAAGGGCTTAATAGCTAGTCACTGAATTTATTATTATGTTATCTAGATTTTTTTTTTAAATATATCTTTATTGATTTCAGAGAGAGGAAAGGAGAGGGAGAGAGAGAGATAGAAACATCAATGATGAGAGAGTCATTGATCGAGCCCGCAACCCGGGCATGTGCCCTGACCGGGAATCGAACCCCAATCGCCTGGATCCCAGGTCGACGCTCAACTGCTGAGTCACGCCCGGCCGGGCATGTTATCTAGATTTTAAAAAGAAAACTAATTCTTTTTAGTCATTTTCTTTTTTTGTTATATTTGTACAGGACTATAAGAATAATGAGAGAATGTTGTTCTTTGATCAAGTTGCTGAAAAGTAAGAAACGAAAGGAAGCAATGAGTAAATTGTTACCAAGCAGTCAAATTCAACTAGATTTTGACAAATCTATGCAATAGCAATAACTAAGACTTTAAATATCTATAAAAAGAAATTCTACTTTAGTAGAAGCTTTATAAACAACAAACTCATAGCAAAGCACCTTAAACACAAAAATGACTAAATATTCTAGGCAAATGTATTAATATTTACAAACTAGATTATTAAATGTTTCAATAATCTCAAAATGTCTGAAGGGGACTACACCATGTACCAATGAACACATTCATCATTTTCTTAAATAATTCTCTTACTTCCTTAACATTTATACTCTCACCTTTCTTCCAGTTTAGAGGGGGTCACTTCCACAAAGAAAATAATTTCTGAGATACAGACATTTAAAACTAAAAATTATCAGAACATGACTACGGAAAAGAATTATTTAGTTAATGACTTTTTTTTAAAACCAGCTGAACATTCGTCTGCTCACACTTCCTCCTGCCTTCCTACATCTTCTCCTCTTTTTCCATAATCTTTCGCTTCTGCTATAAAGAGCATATTCTTATACTTTTTAAACCTTGTCTTTCACCCACATACATACTGCTGCTTTGCAGGTAACCATGACAATATTTCACAGTACTGAGGTTATGTGCCATATAAAATGCAGCCACGCTGTCTTAAATTTATTGGCAAACACACCTTTCCCTAAATAATACACATGCACACACACATAAACACCATATTAAAACTGCATGACATTTGGGAATATTTAATAAAAATCAAGTGTGCAATCAGATGATTTAGTGAGTGGTAAGAGATCATGACTCTTTTGTTAGGGACAAATAAAAGCATAGGAATCCTTGCTAATACAAAAACAGTATCTTAGTTTTTTCTAAATCATCTTTTCCAAACACTTTTACTCCTTCAGTATCTGCTTCCTTAAGATTTATATGATTAGAAACACTGCTAATTAATAATCATAGCATGATTGGAGGTAGTTATATTTTATAGTAAAAAATTATAAATTATTAGTTGCTTAATATTTCTAATCAGACAACTGTGGTACAGCATAAACACTGGTGAAGAGGTGAGAAGGTTGAGATTCAGACTCTGGGTAACCATAGAAATCACTGAATCATCCATTCACAGCTTTTCAACATAGAGACTGTTCCCTAAGATTTTGTTGATTCACACTTAAGAATTCAGTTATTACCTGGTTGCTGGTAATTCAAATATCTCTCACTCTGGCTTCTCTACAGTGCTCCAGTTCATTACTGAGTTGAAATAATATCATAAAACCTACCAGTAATAAATATTTTTGAGCATTAATGGAAACACTGACCTAGACAATGAGATTAAAAGAAAGATGTGATAGCCCGGCTGGTGTGGCTCAGTTGGTTGAACGTCGTTCCATGAACCGTGAGATCACTGGTGGATTCTCGGTCAGGGCACGCACCCAGGTTGCGGGCTCTATGCCCAGTGGGGGTGTGCAGGGGGCACTCGATCAATGTTTCTCTCTCATGGGTGTTTCTATCTCTCCCTCTCCCTTCCTCTCTCTTATAATCAGTAAAACATGTTAAAAATAAATAAATAAAGATGTTATAGCTCTGGCTGGTTTGGCTCAGTGGTTAGAGGGTCGGCGAGTGGATTGAAGGGTCGTGGGTTCGATTCCTGGGCAAGGGCACGTGCCTGGGTTGCAGGTTCCATCTCTGGCCCCAGTCAGGGTGCGTGCAGGAGGCAACCAGTCGATGTGTCTCTCTCACATCGATGGATGTTTCTCTCTCTCAGTCCACCCCCCTGCCTCCACTTCCACTCTCACTAAAAATCAATGGAAAAAATATTCTCAGGGGAGGATTAACAAAACAAAACAAAAAATCTTACATGCAAACCCAGAACTTGGAGGATTTACATTTAAGTTGGAGCTAGTATATATTCAGCGATTGGTACTGCTACACACTCTCTTAGATGTGCCCAAGCCCTAAGGCACCACGCCAGCCCTGTGGGAACTCACACTCTACGTTTCCCATTCTCTCTCCCTCCACTACACTTCCCTAGTTCCTGCTCTCATCTCAATGCGAGAGTCAGTGTCCTTTCCTTGAACTTTTTCTACTATCAGCTAATTATGTGTGAGATTAAACTCTTGAAAACAAAGTTTCCAACATATCACCAACTATAAAAGTTTCCAACAGAGAGTTTGTCATTAAAGGGCCTTCAAAACCTGGCTCTGGTCCTGGCCAGTGTGCCTCAGGGGCTAGAGTGTTGGCCCAAGGACTGAAGGGCTGCAGGTTCAATTCCTGGTCAAGGGCGCATACCTGGGTTGCAGATCTGTCGCCAGCCTGCTCAGGGCACCTGTGGGAGGCAAACAGTTGATGTGTCCCTCTCATACTGATGTTTCTCTCTCTCTGTCTCTCCCCCTCCCTTCTACTCTCTCTAAAAAGCAATGGAAAAAATATCCTCGGGTAAGGATTAACAAAACAAAACAACAACAAAAAAACCCAACCCAAACCAAACCAAACCAACCCAAACCAAACCAAACCAAACCAAACCAAACACCTGGTTCTCAGTAAGCCTGTTATTGCATGACCATATTTTCACCAATACTTTTCCTTCTACCTGGTGCTTACGATTGTTTATAGCTTATCAAGATTTCAAGACCAATTTGGTTAAAAACAACACCAATTTATCTTAAAGATTTGTTGGTTAGAAGTCCTATAGGGGTTTAACTGAGCTAATATCAAAGTATTGACAGGGCTGTGTACCATTCTGGAGGTCTTGAGGGAGAGTTCCTTTTTCTTGCCACTTTCAGCTTTTAGAGGCCACCAGCATTCATTGGCTCAGGGATCTGTTTCTCCATCTTTTAAGTTAGCAATGTTGCATCTCTCTACCCGTTTCTTCCATAGTCACATCTTCCTCTGACCACAGCAGGGAAAGTTTTCTACTTTTAAGGTCCATGTAATTAGGTTGGGCTCATTCAGATCATCCAGAATAGTTTTCCCATCTCAAGGTCCTTAATTTAATCATGTCTTCAGAGTACCTTCAGGCATGTAAAGTATACCTAGTCACAGATTCTAGGTGTTAGGGAGTGAAATCTTTGGGAGGTGGTGGTGAAGTAGGGCCATTATTCTGCCTAAATCAATGGTATTATGGCTATTTAGGAATTTTTTTTCCTTAGGAGAAGCATAACTAGGAATAAGTCTGCAACTCAAATATACTTTTTTATATTTATATATATCAAACAAATAACCAATTATAGCAAAATATTAACAACAGTTAAATCTAGGTGAAAAGTTAAGGTTGTTTTTGTTCTGTTCTCTCAACTCTTCTGTAGGTTTAACAATTTTCAAAAGAGAAAAAAGGTGCTACTGAATGCCTTTAGTCTGATACAGTCCAGGACACATCTGATTTGGAAGTGATTTCAGAAAAAAAGAAAGTGGGGACAATTTTAAGATTGGTTAGCTCAATAAATACCTATAGAGAGAGTGAATAGAATAAGAATAAAGCTGTAATCAGTTTTTTAAAAAGCAACAGTTATATATATTCCCTGGGAGAGGTGTTTGTAGGCGATACAGTGATTCTGTTTTTGTCTGGTTAAATAAAATTATAAAGTGCCCTTGTTTTGTCTCAGAGTGAACTTGTCTGATGTTGACATGCTGTAGGAATTTTTATGTTCACCAGGACAACATGGCCTACCTGTGAGCGCCAGGCCGGCTTCTGACAACAGAGTCCTTGCTGTCAATGTCAGTCCAGTGCTAGTCTGCTTTACTTCAGTCTCAATTATTTTTTAAAACCAAGGCTCAAGATGTAGTAATAAGTGAGTTAATTTTAACTCCAGTGGTAAATTTGCAGAATATAGTCATTAAAATTGGTAACTGAACCAAGGATAAGTGTTTTAAGGAAAGTGAATATTATTCACACATATGCATTCATTTGGCAAATATGTTGAATGTCTCGTATATGGAGAGCACTCTGAGTAGCCCTAAGGGGAATATAAAGATGAGAAAGGGATAGTAATTATCTTTAAAAAACTTACACTTTGCTCATATGTGTGATAGATATTTCCAAGTTAGACCATTTATTGTAAATAAGGAAAAACTCTCAGAATATGTATTACCTAAAGCTTTGTTTAAAGCTGAATTAAAAATAATCACATATGGTAACAATATTTTCAGGAAAGCTTTATGGAATTATTTAGATTGTATATATGTATATAGTGAAATTCAAATACTTATCTCCCACAGACTCTTATCAAGGCTGCTATTCACTAAGCTGTCAGTAGAAATAAATATATGGCTGAATTTAACCAAAGAAATAAGTGTTAAATATTATATCACTAATATCTGCTCCCCATAAGTTTTACCCAGCCACATAGTCTTTAGCAATGCTGTACATTCACATTGATAGATGGATGATATAAAACCAAAATTGAGCCATGTAGTCTTGGATATTTATGTATAAAATAAATGTTAGTAAAATTTCCTCATTAAGTCATAGCAAAATGTGATAAAAGTACTGTTCATATTGCTATTGTAGTCAACCTTTTATATTCAATAAATACAATCCTCTGAAAGAAAACATTTCCCAGGGGAAAGCATACAATTTAAATGTGTGTTTAAAAAAAATTTTAATTGTAGTTGATAGTCAATATTATATTAGTTTCAGGAGTACAGCATAGTGGTTAGACATTTATATAACTTATGAAGTGATCTCCCTGATAAGTCTAGTACCCCCCCAAACCATACATAGTTATTGACTATATTCTCTATGCTGTATTTTATATCCCTGTAACTGTTTTGTAACTGCCTATTTGTACTTCTTAATCCCTTCATCTTTTTCACCCAGCCCCCAATGCCCCTCCCACCTGGTAACCATCAGTTTGTTATCGGTATCTATGAAATGGTCCATCCCTATTGTCACAAATGGCAAGATTTCACTCTCTTTCTGGCTGAGTAATATCCTATTGTATATGTTTACCACATCTTCTTTACCCATTTGTCCATCAATGGACACTTAGGTTGTTTCCATATCTTGGCTATTGTAAATAATGCTGCAATAAACATAGGGTTGCATATGTCCTTTTGAATTAGTATTTTGGATTTCTTTGGATAAATACCCAGAAGTGGAATTTCTGGGTCCTTTTTTGTTTCTTGTTAATAGCCTTTGTTTTAAAGTCTAGTTTGTCTGATATAAGTATTATTACCCCAGTTTTTTGTTTGTTTCCATTTGCATGGAATACCTTTTTCCATTCCTTTGCTTTCAGCCTGTGTGTATGTCTTTCAACCTGAAGTAGGTCTCTTATAGGGAGCATATCTATGGGTTTTGTTTTCTTATTCATGCAACCACCCTATGTCTTTTAATTTAAGCATTTAATCCATTTACATTTAAAGTAATTATGGAAAGGTATGTGGTTACTGCCATTTTATTATTCGTATTTTTTATCTTTTTTATTTCCCTTTCTTCTTAAAGATGTCCCTTTAACGTTTCTTGTAATGCTGGTTTGGTGGTGATGAATTCCTTAAGCTTTTCTTTTTGTCTTGGAAGTTCTTTCTCTCCTTCGATTCTAAATGATAGCCTTGCTGGGCAGAGTAGTCTTATAGGTTCTTGCTTTTCATTACTTTGAATATTTTATGCCTATCCCTTCTGGCCTGCAAAGTGTTTGTGATTCAAAAATCACTGACAGTCTTATGGGAGTTCTCTTATAGGTAACTAACTGATTTTCTTGTGCTGCTTTTAATATTCTCTGTCTTTAACCTTTGGAATTTTATTTATGATGTGTCTTGGTGTAGCCTTCTTTGAAGTCATCTTGTTTGGGACTCTGCACTTCCTGGACTTATATGTCTATTTCCTTTGCCAGGGTAGGAAAGTTTTCAGTCATTATTTCTTTAAATAGGTTTTTAATCCCTTTTCTCTCTCTTCCTCCTGGTACCCCTATTATTTGAATGTTGGTACACTTGATATTGTCACTGAGGTCCCATAAACTATCTTTTTTTGTTGTTAATCCTCACCTGGGCATATTTTTCCATTAATTTTTAGAGAGAGTGGGAGGAAGGGTGGAAGGGAGAGAGTGGGGAAGAGAGAGAAACATCAATGCGAGAGAGACACATCGATTGGTTGTCTTCTACATGAATCTGGACCAGGGCTGGGAATCGAACCTGTAACCCAGGTACGTGCCCTTGACCAGGAATTGAACCCATGACCCTTCAGTGAATGGGCTGACACTCTAACCACTAAACCACACAGGCCAGTGCTCCTCTTTTTTTTTTTAATTCTTTTTTCTTTTTTATGTTCAGATTTTTTTCTGTTTCCTTGTCTTTCAAATCACTGGTTTGATCTTCTGCTTAATCTAATCTGCTATTGATTCCTTCTAGTATAGTCTAAATTTCAGTTATTGTATTCTTCATTTGTAACTATTTTTTGTTTGTGTGGTTTCTATGTCCTTTTTTTACGTTTATCAACTCTTTGTTAAAGTCCTCATTAAGTTCCTTGAGTATCCTTATTACCAGGGTTTTGAACTCTGCATCTGGTGGATTGCTTGCTTCCGTTTTGTGTAGTTCTTTTTCTGAAGTTTTGTTCTATTCGTTCATTTGGGACATGTTTCTTTGTGTCATTTTGACTGCCTCCCAGTGTTTGTTTCTATGTATTCGATAGACCTGCTACATCTCCCAGCCTTGGCAGGATGGTCTTATGTAGTAGGTGTCCTATGGGGTACAGTGTTGCTATCTCCCTAGTCACCTGAGTCAGGTGTTCCAGGGGTGTCCCTTGTGTTAGTTGTGTATGTCCTTCTGTTGTAGTTGAGCCTTGATTAGTGTTGGCACCTCAGTGGGTGAAACTGACCCTCAGGCTGACTGGCTGTGGGGACTGGCCAAAACTACAATAAATGAGCTGTTAGAGGGGTGGCCTACTCCACAGAGTAGGATTCACTATAGCAGGGCTCTGGTGCCTGCTGAATCCATCCTTTGGGTGTGTTGTTTGTGGAGCTAATTGGGTGCTACTCTGGTGTGTTCTGAAGCTGGTCACCAGATGTGTTGGTTCTGGGGCCTCTTGGGAAGGACTCTGGTGCAGATCCAGTTAAATTGCTATCTGTCCCAGCTCAGCCACTTGGTAGGAGCTACAAAGTGATCTGCTCTTGGTAGCTGCCTGTGCTGGGCTTGAAGGCACCTAGGAGAAGCTAAGTTGCAAACCATGGCATGCTGCCACTAGTCCTGGGATGAGGGCTGATTAGCAAGAGGTACGGGCATGCCAAGGCCAGCTGCCGCTTGTTTGGGGTGTGTGACCTTTTCAGATTTTTAGGGAAATCCAATGTGGGCCGAGGCCAGCCACCTGTGAGTAACAGTAAAAGATGTTCCAGCCTCCAGCCTGTATGCTAGTTGGTGGGGTGGCTTCTTAGAGAATCACCAGGATAGGATGAGTTTGGCACCTGCCTGCACCAGAAGGCTGGGTTGGGGAAGGGCTAAGCAAAGGAAGAATGGTGCCCACCTGCCAGCTGGGGAGGGAGGCACTCAAAAAAAGAACAAAATGGCAGAGAGAGCTGCCTCTCTAGCCCCAGTGCCCTGAAGCCAGACAGTTCAGTTTTTCCCTGTGTGTCGCTGGGTCTTTTTCAGCTGCTGACCAGCTCTGGAGCTCAGAGTGAATGTAGCCATCAACAAATAACACCTTTAAAAGGAATATCTGAGACTCCAGCAGCCCTCCATCTCACCTGAAGGGAATCCCACAGATTTTCATGGATAGCTGTTTTGAGGATTTCTCTTCCCAGCACTGGAGAACCTGATGTGGGCCTGAGACCCATTTGCTCCTCAGGGGACCTCCACAGCCCAAATATCCTCCCAATTCTTAACTACCACACATGGATGTGAGACCAAACCATTTTGTCTTCACCCCTCCTACCAGTCTCCACTGGCTTCTGTATATCCTTAGTTATAGGACTTCTGCTCAGCTAGCTCTTCAGGTAGTTCTCAAGGGTGGCTCTTCTGCAATTTAGCTTTAATTTTGATGCAGTCATGGGAGGAGGCAAGCACAACCTGTACTTACCCCACCATCTTGACTGGAAGTTTCTTAATGTAATTTTAACAAAAGTAATTGTTATGCAGAAAGATAGCCTTTGAAGTCATATGCCTACTCTCCCTTATTATTTACTCTGTGGATAGCATTTGACTGAATACATTTCCACGAGCCAAGTTACACAGAATAAATGAAGCAATTCTTTTGGTTTTTGGTCACTTGCTTCCAATAGGATCAGAACATTAAATTTCTAAAATTCACCTTAATTTAACCTTCATGTCTTTTGTTCATTTTCTAACTGGATTGTTAATTTTTTTACTATCGAGTTTTGAGAGTTCCTTATTATTCTAGATACAACCTTTCAGTCATCATGTCTTAGTGCTTTTTCAGGCTTGCCTCCTCTTGACTCTCCTTCTAGGACTCCTGGAGTGATAGAAATATTTGATCTTTTGCTATTGTCCTGCCAGTCCCTGAGGCTCTGTAAAATTGTTTGTTTGTTTGTTTGTTTCTTTTTAGTCTATTTTCTCTCTGTTGTTCCAATGGGTAATATCTGCTGGTGACTCTTATAATTCACTGAAAAAAGATAAGTCTTTTCTCTATCCTTTCCATTCTTCTGTTGAGTTTATCCATTATGGTGTTTGTTGTTGTTAATCTTCACCCAAGGATATTTTTGCCATTGATTTTTTTCTTTTTAGAGAGAATGGAAGGGAAGGGGGAGGGGAGAGAGAGAGGGAGAGAAAAACAGTGATGTGAGAGAGACACATAGATTGGCCGCCTCCCACACACATCTGAACCAGACCAGGGATCAAACCGGCAACCCTTCGGTGTGAGGGCTGATGCTCTAACCACTGAACTACACCATCCAAGGCTATCCATTATGTTTTTCTTGCAGGTATTGTACATTTTAGTTCTAGAATTTTCATTTGGTTCTTTTTTCTTGCATTTCTTTGCTGAGGCTATTTTTTCCCCTGAAACTTTCCATTTTTTTTATTTGTTTCAAGTGTATTTGTAATGCTTATTGATTTCTTTTTTAAATTCCTGCTTAAAATCTCTGTGAGTTATTTCTAACATATCTTGACAGTGTTTGTATTTATTGTCTTTTTAAATTCACATTGTGGTTTTCCTGTTTCTCTCTATAATATGTGATTTTAAAGTCAAAACCTGGACATTTTGAGTATTCAATTATGAAACTCATATAGAGTTTCATATAAACCTTTTTTAATTGGCTTTCTCTGACAATGCTGCAGCAGGGGAAGAAGAGATGCCACCTTGTTACTTCCAGTAGGGGTAGAAGTCCAAGTTCCCACTCAACCTCATCTGAGACCAGGAAGGGTCTTTTTCTGCTGGACAGGGGTGGAATTCCAGCTCCCTTCTAGGTCTTTGCTGATGTCACAGTAGCTGGCAGGGTTAGGAGTGCTTCTTTTCTGCTGAGTGGTGGGAGTAAGATTCCTGGCCTCCAGTGACATCAGAGATGGAGTGACCTCATTATCACTGGGTGTTGAGGAAAAGTCTTGATTTTTCCTGATCCTCCTCTGATATCATCTCGGCCAGAAGGAAAAGGTGTACCCAGTCACTGCAAGTAACGGTGGAAGGTAGTGTTCTGCCCATGATCTCCACTGAAGGGAACGCTCCTTACTGTCCAGTGGGAATGAAAGTCCCAGTTTCCAACTTGACCTTCTGTGGTACCACTTGAGGAGATGGGTTGGGGCACCTTGTTATAGCCTCTAGATAATTTTTGTTCAGTTTTTCTGATGTAAGGGGCAGAGTTCGAGGCACAGTTTTTCTATGTTGTTTGGCTGAAGTAGAGCAGTAGAGCAGTTATTTATTTTTTTTTAAATGTTGCTCTCTGGTTAAGCTGTCCATTTTTTAGTCATTTGGCTAGAGAATAGGCTTTTGTTGTGGTTATTTCTGTCTGCTTCTCTTTGTATCTCCAGGTTACCACTTTTCTAACATCCAGTCTGGAATATATGAGGGAAATGTAAGAATCATAGAATTTAACATGATGTTTTTTTTCTCTAGTCACAAGATCTCTAGCTGGTCTTCCTTCTTTTCTCCACCTTTGAACCTTGTTATTTTTGTTTTACATACAATGTCCAGGGGTTTTAGTTTTAATTTGTGGAAGGAATATGAAAAAAATACATCTACTCCATTTTCCTAGGGATGGAATTCCAAAAATAAATTTATTTTTGTATTCAAATTTATAACTTTTATTATACATTTTATTAGTGAGGACAGTGAGACTATTTGATGGAAGTCTTGCATGACCTTTGGCATCCAATTTATTTTAGTGTTTTTTAAAAATTTTTTATTTCATTTATTTATTTATTATTATATATTTTTTTACCATTGTATTGAGAAAATTCTGCTTGACACAAATAGCAGTTACCATAATATCTTTTTTCCTTTTGCCTGGCTTATAGGCCACATCTCACCCACTGCCTGTTTCAGTAAGCAAAGTTGTTTTGGCTCACAGTCACATCTGTTTATTAACATGTCTGTGACTACTTTTGCAATACAATGACAGGGCTGAGTAGTTGTGACAGAAACTTTATGATGCACTACACTGAAAACATTTACTACCTGCGCCTTTAAAGAAAAAGTTTGCCTACCCCTATTTTAAATGTTTTACTTTACCTTCTCATGATATTAGTATGCAGTAACAATCCAGAAGTTGGAATGAGGAAGTGTGGAATAATTTTATTTCAAAGATGAATTACTAACTATATTTAATAATTCATTATTTTAGTCAATAAGTGAGTTCTTAGGCATTTTTTTTTTCTTAATCTGATACATTCAATATTGTCAATTAAAGAAAATAGTAGATGTCTCAGTTAGAAAGCCAGAATTTCCCATAAGTCCATTTATTAAAACATTTAATTTTAAAATTTAAATTCACTTAATTTATTATACTTTATAATCTCAGTTGAAGCACTGTAATATTCAGACTCTACATTACCCAATGGAGTTTTACTGAGCAACATGCAAATGAGTGCAACTATGCTATAGGTAAGAAATATGGTAAAGAAGAAGGGAGGAAGCCATGGGAATGGCAACACTTTTTTTCTAAGACTGTGCAGCAAATTTGAGTAATAGGTAGGAAATTGTCATGGCTAGAAAAAGAGTAACCACTGAGGAGATTGATAGGAGATGAGTTTAGATAGAAGGCCATGGGCTACGACATGTAGGACCTCATTTACCATGATAAAACCTTATATGGTGCTCTGAGTAAACTGAGCAACCACTGGAAGTTTTGGGGCAGAGGAACTGCATGATTGAATTGAAGTTTGAAAGAAATACCTTAGCCCATATGTGGAGAATGGGCTGTAAGAAAGTAAAATAAGAGGGCTACCAATTTAAGGAGCTATTGCAATAGTCCAGGCAAGAGATAATAGTGATTTGAGCTGAGATGGTCACTCAAAATCCTTGGAATTTTCTGAGTGATAAGAATGTCTTTGTTTACATGATGGGCTCTAAGAATATTTGCTAACCAGGCCCCTGCATTGTAGAAGATGGCAACATGACTCAGAATGGTGGCTATCTAGGCCCAAAGGACCAACTATGTGATTAGAGTATTGGGTCTTCAAGGCATATATCAGTCTGACCCCCAGCAAGGAGAGGGATCTAGAGCTTGAGTTCAATCATGGGATGAGTTCATTATGGTGATGATTGATTGAATCAGCCAGTGATTCCTATAATGGTACCCCAATAAAAACTCTGGACACCACTGCTTGGATACAGAGATATGTGCAGAGGGATTTCATAAAAGGAGAGCAAATGCTATTTGGGTGGGTTAGTAAGAATAGTGTCCTATTTGGAGAGTCATAGTTACTTTTGATATTATGATATGTTTTCCCTTAGAAGCAAGACATTATATTTATATTTAACAAGTTGTTGATTGTGAAAATAAATACAGAGTTTATAGCACTTTTGTGGATGTAGGGATTTCCCATAATATGGTATTTTTATATTTACACTTAATAAATACTGGGGTACTTACAGTGTGAGTCTGGCCACATTTCTGTACATTGCAGTGTCTTGGAGTTTTAAAGCATGTGTGTTTACTTTAATTGAAGAGTCAGTGAACACTATGCTTTCCAATAACTACTTTGTCACTTAAAATTAGAGAATTAGGAGCACTCCTGACCTGACAATGCCATGGCTTTCAATAGTTTCATGTGTAAATGTCAAATCACAAAGAACTATACTTATATGAAGTGATTGGTTAGACTGGATGTTCAAATAAATGCATAAAGCTTCAAAGAATATGTAGATCTTAACTTACACAGAAAAATTATAGACTTCAAAACTTCAACTGAAAACTTCTTAAAGGCATGGGAATTGCACTGGATAAACAAATACTAGGAGCTAGTGACAAAACAAAAATTATATATTTTCAATGTCATTTTAAAGTTACTACAATAAGACTTAGAATCACCAGTTAAGAGCAAAGGACAAGTTGTGAGCTATATAAAAAAAGAAGCCAGCTTAAGTAAAACTTTGAGCTATGTGTGTGTATATAGAATAAAATTGTTTCAGGCCCTAGACAACTCTGTTACAAGTAACAGAAAGGAATCTGTAATTATCAATTATAGTAACATCTTTTAGCAAAAAATTCTAGAATGTGAAGGTACCATGACTAGTTATATGAATAAATTTTGGGCAGCAATAGATGTTTTTAATAAGATAATTATATATTGCTTTTGGATTTTTTCCAAGCTCTTTCAAAGATTTATATAAAACCAGCCAAAATCTTGATGATTTGTCAGCAACTGTATAGTGCAGGCTATTTAGGAGCAGTATCAGAGCTTATCTAATATCAAGGAGCTAAAGGAATGCATTCTTCTGTGTTGTATATAATGCAAACATTGAAATTAATTGAATGATTCAACTGCATGAACTCACAGGACTAGTCATTTTCAAAAGTACTATCATTTTGACTTTCAGGTCTTGAAAGGACATTGAATTGCATCAACTAGAGTCATGCAAGAGGAATGCACTCATTCTGAATCTGTAAACAGATATGAGCTAATTGGCCTAACTGGCTAAGATCCCAATGTTATTTAAAAGGCATGGACACTTTGTTAAATAAAGTATTAAAAATGGTAGGGAAGTTTGTATATATTTATATATTTATATATATGGAGAGAGAGAGGACGTGCATAGTGATTATTTAGGTTTATCTGTAGATGTTGATTATTGCTACTTGAAACCTAGGCTAGTATTTAATGAGCACATACAAAGACACACTGCTATGGAGTTAAAAAATTATGAGAAATAATTTGGGATTCTTAAGAAGTTTATGATAATGTGAAAAGCATAAGACATATTCACATGAAACTATATTAGTTTGTGCAATACAATTATAACAAGGAATATCTCTGACCCAAGATAGTAAGATAACATTGTTTACAGTAAGTATAAGTGGAGCTGGCACTTGAAGGATATGCCGCAGCTGAATATGATAAGAAGAAGGGTAGTTTGGACAAACACAAAGGATCAAGCAGATGTGTTTGCTTGGACTGGCAAGTGGGTATATTGCCCAGGACGTCTGAATATGTGTGATAGAGCAGTAAAAATATGATTTGGTTTGGTTGTGGAGAGTATTAAATGCCAGATTGAGATGGAGAAGTATGGATCTTCAACATTATAGTAATATTTTCATTTGGCTCCTGAATCAATACATTCATAAATCAAAACATAAACTTAAGTTCAGGATGAACTAAAAAGTGACGAACTTGTTTACCTGAAAATAGCACTTGTTTGTTACATCTTTCCTTTGACCTGAGAGGAAATTTTGCAAAAGCAAAGTGATGGAAAAATTTAAAACAGTTGGTTAAAAGCAATGATATAAATTATCTTCATGAGTCTTAAGACTGAATTCAAGTCTGTAAAACAGGATTTCTCACTGTTGAAACATCTGAGATGATTCCTCAATATCACCCGGCAGGACATGGCAGTACATGGTGGACATTTGTGATTTTCCTGCCCAGCATCCTTTCCTTTTACTTCACTCCAGTTTAACTTTTTTCATTGTAGGTGATTTGCCAGAAGTGCCAATGAAAGTGCCTTGACCTTCCCTGGCCAGGAGAGGAACACATGACCCAACATGAATCAGAGTCCCTGTCCTTGGAACTTAGCAGGGTGCCACAAACAATACAACTTTGAGACAAAATATCCCAATTTGTGGCATCCTAACAAGACTGCTCATTAGTTTCTGTTACCTAGCCTGCAGGAGCTGCTCTGCTTTCTGTGCACTGGGACCCTGGCTCTTCAGTTTTCTCTTCACACGCCTCTAAGAAATTCACTTTTTGCTTAAGTTTTCACAGAGAGTTTCCATGGCTTGCAGTTAATGATACTGATTGGTGCTTGGCAACTTCTAATAATGGTTTGGAGATTATTTTTTTTTAAAATATATCTTTATTGATCTCAGAGAGAGGAAAGGAGAGGGAGAGAGAGATAAAAACATCAATGATGAGAGAGTCATTGATCGGCTGCCTCCTGCACGCCCCCGACTGGAGATCAATCCCGCAACCCCGGCATGTGTCCTGACTGGAAATTGAACCCCGATCTCTTGGGGTCAATGATCAACCACTGAGCCACGCCCTGCTGGGCAGTTTGGAGATTTTAATATGACTTGCTGTTGGTGGTGGGTTATACTTTGGAGCCACTAAGGTCTTATAGGTAAAGTAGCAATCTACTTGATGATCTTAAACTGTGATACTTTTGAAAGTCAAAGTGAGAGTCATTAAAAATTAAAGTGTAACAACAGATAAAAATAAGACCAGGATATAGATCTTACACTTACTTATAGTGTTTTTACTTATTATATAAAAAAAATTCAGATAACTAGCTCTGGTTTCCATTTTGACTCCTTTTTTTTTTAAGAAGTCAAAGGAGCTTGGCCGGGTGAGGCTCAGCAGTTGAACATCGACAGGATCCAGAAGACTGTGGTGTGATTCCCGGTCAGGGCACATGCCCAGGTTGCAAGCTCCATCCCCAGTTGGGGGCCAGCAAGAGGCAGATCAATGACAACTCTCTCATCATTGGTGTTTCTATATATCTCTCTCTCTGAAATCAATAAAAAGGTATATTTAAAAAAAAAAAAAGTCAAAGGAAATGGGCTGGTCATTAAGCAATCATCTCTTTCTATGAAATTTTGAGTACGCCACCCCTAAGATTCTGGGATGGAGGTTTGCTGTCTTGGGAATTTAGATGGCCTTATAGTTCAAGTTTTATGGACTGAAAATTGTTGCTGAGGCCATTACTCTTAGGAGGTAATAAAGGTGTGGGCATTTCTTTACATTTTACTGGCTGATTAGTTTTTTGTAGTGAATAGAGGCCAAAAACAAACAAAAGCCACAAACAAAGACAGAAAGTTACTCCAACAGTGTAACCTATAAGAAGAGTCCACTGCCCTAGCTGGTTTGGCTTAGTGGTGGGAGCACCAGCCCATGGGCTGAAGGGTCTCGGTTTTACCAGTTCAATTCCGGGCAAGTACCTGGGTTGCAGGATGGACCCCTGGCCACCAGTCAATGTCTCTCTTTCTCTCTCTCTTCCACTCCCTCTGAAAAGCAATGGGAAAAATATCCTTAGGTGAGGATTAAAAAAGTATCTGCTGATATTCTTTTTAATCGGATCCATGACAACAGGTCAGTAGCACTCACTGTTTTCTTAAGGAATAAAAAACTTGATAAAATCCTTCTAACCGTAAAGTTAGCTATGCCTACTGTGTGTGTGTGTGTGTGTGTGTGTGTGTGTGTGTGTGTGTGTGTGTGTGTGTGTGTAAAATCATGGCAGTACATGCAGACATTTGTGATTTTCCTATGTCTGTGTATGTATATACTGATCATAATTTTCATGTACTGAGGTTTGCAATTTATACAGATACTGTGTGTAAATGATCCAATAATATGGGAGTGTCCATATACCAAAAAAATGCCAAAAATAAAAAGAACATTAAGTATAGTTTTCAGTGTAAGGAATAGTAAACGTAACTCAGTAATTCACTCTGTAGCTGTTGTCCACATTAGAGCTTTTAAACAGACAGTTCTGCTGCCTGGAAAGCTTGTTCCCCATTTTCATCCGGCTGACTCCTAATTATCTTTCAGATTTCAGTTTAAATAGTATTTCCTCAGCAAAGTCTTGGCTACTTGTCCAAATCTAAACCACATACTCCTGATCTTCATTATAGCCTTCAATTTCCTTTACTGCAGATATTAGTAATCATATTTCTTTTTATTAGTATTTCTTTTATATCTTTTTAGAAGACTAGAAAATTCCTGAGGGCAAAGATCTTACATATTTTGACTGATTAGATGTTCATCCAAATTAATGAAACTCCAGTTTATTTCCAAAACTACCTACCTTTCTTTGTCATATCTTCAGTCTGTGCCAAGAATACATAAGCAAAGGTGGAGTAATACACACAGGCTTCTATGTGATTGAATTTGCTTCAGAGAAAACTATGTATCTCCTAAGTATTATTATCAGTGTCATACCTGTACAGCATATAAGCAATATTTAATTCCCCTTCAATCAGCACAGTAAACAAATGACATGCGAAAGTCATAAGAATTCAAACATGTTCCTTATTGAATGGTTAAGGTCGGTAGTGCACAGGCAGGCTAAATAGCCATCTCAGACAGTGGATAAAGGAAAATTGAATTTATTTAAGAAAGGGGGTGGGGGATGGAGATATCCAAAGGGAAGAGCTACATAGCACTGAGTCAAAGGGTATTAGGTCCATGGTGGCAGCAAAAATATATTTGGGACAGTGAAACAAGGAAGGTTCATAGAAAGAACAGGAGAACCTCACTCAGAAGTCAGAGAGAAGGGGGCCCTGCAGACAGGTTCAGGGGGTAAGCCCAGGACCAGCCGCCACAGCCCATTGCTCCCGTGGCTGCAAGTCTCCTGAGGTTCCCTTGGAGGGAAGAAGGGGGAAGGAGATGGCGCTGCCATGCTCCCCTGCTAGGACATGCACACTGGGTCCTTTGCCCTGCGCTTATTGATCTCTTTCTTGCAAGGGGAAATCTTAGGGGAGGTACCAGGGGAGTGTCTCGATGGAATATTCATCAGCTTTTCAGGTGGGCTCTTTCAGGGTCATGGTCTTCACTGATTGGTTGGTGCCAGGGCAGGGGGCCAACTGTCAATGAATCTGGTCCTGATGCAGCCATGGTGTCACTTGTCTGGTTTTGCTGCTTATCTGGGCCTAGAGCTAAATACAACTGAGGCCTAGATGTTATCTTTAGGGAGGAACAGCTCAGGGGGTCTAAACCGCATGACTAGCAATATGCCAGGGGAAGATCGGTACCCTGGGAACAAGGTTCTTGTTTTCAAGGTTTTGCCCCTTGCTAGGCATACGGGGCTTCCTGCCCTGGTGAGCTTCTGTTCCCGAGTTTTCTGTACCTGGGTTTCTGTACCTGGCCCCTCTAACACTTATCATCTGATAATTAAAAGCAGGGCAAACTTTAGTGTTATTGGGACAATTAAAAACATGAGTGATATAACATGACATTGAAAACATTATCAATTTTGCTATCAAATAATGTTTGGATTCTGAATCCCCCAAAAAAGTATTGGGGGGAAGTGTGTTATTTGCAAAATAAGAGGTTTCCCACAAATTGTGCCTTTCTCTTTAATAAGTCTTAAAGAAAAGTTAGTTGGGTGGATGTTTGCAAGCAATCACCCTTTACAAGTATTCACTGCCATTGTGGGAGATGCATGTAAATCTAGTAAGACTATTTCATCCTTGGTTTTCGAACATCTCCGTGGACGAGCATTTTGGGTTACAAATGCCATAAACCTGGAAGTAAATGCTTAGGTTTTCGAACACACCTGGGAAATCGAACATGCCACACGGCTTCCACTGAGGGCAAGATCCTGAGGCCCAGCTGTTGGCTGTGGATCCCTTGGTTTGCAAACATTTTAGAACTCGGTCTTCTGAAATGGATTACATTTGAAAAACGAGGTACCACTGTATAAAAAAAAATACACAGTGTCATACTAACATAAATGATTGAACTTCAGAACAAAAAACAAAAATAGTACCGTGGCTGGTTTTTCTCAGTGGTTAGAGCATCAGCCCACAGACTGAAGGGTCCTGAGTTCAGTTCCAGCCAAGGGCATGTATCTACATTGCAGGCTTGATCCCTGGCCCTGGTTGGGGTGCATTCAGAGGCAACCAATTGATGTGTCTCTCTCACATCGATGTTTCTCTCTCTCTCTTCCTCTCTCTCTTTCCCACTCTCTCTTAAAAGCAATGGAGAAAATATCCTCAGGGGAAGATTAAAAAACAACAAAAAACAAAGAAAAAACAAAAATAGCAAGTTTTTAATTCTTTAGCTACTTTGTAGAAAACTGAAATATATTTCAGACTTCCAATTAAGATTAGTAAAATACATTATCTTGGCCTTCTTTTTCACAAGTTTATAATCTTTTACCACTTTATGATGATTATTACATTTATTTAAAGATGAAGAACATTCAGAAGAATGTAAATTTACTTTTCCTGCCATGAGGATCTTTAGAGCATATTTTGGAGCTATAAAACACTCAACAAAACACTTACGTAGAAAAAAATAAGTAGACAGCACAATTTATGACTTGAGTCCTTAATCTATTAACATCATGAACACTACAAAATGCATCCATTTTATTTCTATGACTGTAAGAATAGTATTTTAGTATAGACTAAAAAATTGCTATATATGGATTTAGAGATGTGATTAAATCATTTAACAATGTGCTATAAAACAAATGTTAACCAAAGAAAGGAAAGGCTGCTTTGAAATGACTAAATAGGATAATGCAGTTTTGGCATAAAGCCACTAGAGGGTGAAATGAAAAACACTGCCACAATTTCCTATGAAAATAGTTCCGCAAAACACTTCATTTAATCAATATATGACAATTTATTATAATTAAAAGCACTGTTTATCGTAATAGAATTTTATTATAAGAAAATAGTAATGCTTATACTTTGTGATAATTTATAATCAAAGATGATTTTATTTGAGCCAACTAACCAGAAATATAGCTTTCCTATGTCTTTACTGTGACAGTTTGCTACCTATTTTAAAGAGATTTATTTTAAAACAAACCAAAAGCATTATGTTTTAGTTATTATAATTATTTATCATTTAGATAAATCCAGTATACTTTATTTAACAGAATAAAACAATACTTACTTTAAATGACCAAAGCCTGTTATTGAAGCATAACCACACACTGTGTTAGAAGAGAAATCTGGCAATACACTTACAAAAAATGTTTAGATTGATTGGAATCTACAATAAATACCAGATTTACCTTTTATGTATCAAAAAGCCTCACTACCTTCTTTCAAGTGTTTCCATTTTATACATAAATTAGATTTATTTAAATCAACTTAAGTGTTTGCAACTAGGTACCATTTAGCTTTTGGGTTTTTTTTTTTTAATTTTTAACCTGAAACTACTGTTGGAAAATATTTACTCTTCTGAGTATATGGTTCCTTTTCAAAATGTATAAGTATTAATTTCATAGACTCATTATTATTGTTTTTAATGATGAACATGATGGTGATAATGCCCGACATTACTGAACAAGGCACTGATCAGAGTCCACAACTGCCTCATTAAATGTGCTCAAAATTATTTTGACTGTAATAGAATTAACTAAATCCAATCTTCAAACCTATGAGGTCGGTACAATTATCATTTCAATTTTATAGACAAAAAAAAAAAAAAAAGAAACAGAGAGGTTTAGTAACTTGCTCAAAAACTCAAGCCAGTAAATGGGAGGGTCAAGATGTTAACTCAGGCAGTTTAGCAGCTTGATAGGCTTTTGGCTTCAATTAGATAGATAAGTACAGTTGACCCTTAAACAACACAGGGGTTAGGAAACTAACCCTCTGCACAATTGAGAATCCACATATAATTTTTACTCCCCCCAAACTTAGTTGTTCCTTGGTCTCTGTAGGGGATTTGTTCCAGGACCCCCCCCCCCTTCCATCCACAGATGCCAAAATCCACAGATGTTCAGGTCCTCTCTATAAAACTGCATTGATCAATGTATACAGTCAGCCCTTGCATCTGCAAACTCCCAACTGGACTGAAAACAGTACAGGTACTTATTTTTTTAATTTTGCACATAACTGGACCTGAGCAGTTCAAACCTGTATTGTTCAAGGTTCAACAGTAATTTAAGTTCTGCTACCTGGAAACAACAGATTATCAAAAGTCATCAAGGCTTTAGGCTAGGAGGTGGCCTAGGTGCAACTTTCTTTGGTCTTTTGGAACCCAGGTTCATCCAGCACGAGCCACCTTCACCAGGCAGCCACCAAAGTTCGACTCCAAAGAAATCAAAGTCATATACCAGAGGTGCACCAGTGGGGAAGTTTGGTGCCATGTCTGCCCTGGCCCCCAAGATGGGCCCTCTTGGTCTGTCTCCCAGAAAAGCTTGGTGATGATATTGCCAAAGCAACTAGTAGTTGGAAGGGTCTGAGGATTACAGTGAAACTGACCATTCAGAACAGACAGATTGAGAAATACTGCAGATTGAGGGACAGAGAAGAAAAAACAAACATTAAACACAGTGGAAATACCACTTTTTTTTTTTTTTTTTAAATATCTTTATTGATTTCAGAGAGAGGAAAGGAGAGGGAGAGAGAGATAGAAACATCAATAATGAGAGAGTCATTGATAGGCTGCCTCTTACATGCCCCCAACTGGGGATGGAGCCCTCAACCTGGGCATGTGCCCTGCCCGGGAATCGAACCCTGATTGTCTGGATCCTAGGTTGATGCTCAACTGCTGAGCCATGCCCAGCCGGGCTGGAAATACCACTTTTGATGAGATTGTCAACATTGCCCAACAGATGCAGCACTGATGTTTAACTAGCAAACTGTGGAACTGTTAAGAAGATGCTGGGGATGGCCCAGTCTATGGGCTACGATGTTGATTGTGGCCGCCCTCATGATATCAGCAGTGGTACAGTGGGATGCCCAGCTAGTTAAGAATTACAAAGGAAAATATTTCAATTAAAGACCATTGACAACCAAAAAAAAATCATGTTCTCATCTATTGCCATGCAATTTTGAAGTTTATATTCATTTGGGGTTATTATTCATTTCTATATCTTAAATTCATATGATTCTAAAATTTCTTCATGATATGACATATCTAAACACCCTATTTCTGAAATTAACAAAATGTGTTTTCAGTTTCATGTCATATCTAAGTGGTGTATATACCATTGCTCAGGTCTCAAAAGAACTGATTGACATTTTTTCCTCAATTTTCACATTTGCTTTTGCTCTTCTATAAAAGCTATATTGGTATATATTTAAATTATTAATTATTGTTTAATATTGATTTAATATTAATATTTAATAATTATAATATTTTGATTACTTGCCTGTCTTTTCCTTTTTATGTAATAATCATAGAGTTGATTATGTTAAAAATGTTTATATGATAACATAACACTGAGGCAGTTTGCTAGTGTGAAAAAAACCCTAATGAATCACTTAAATGATATTAAACATGAGACAACTTTCTTAATTTCAGGGTTTTTTTAATTTGAAAACAAGATAATTCCAACTATGGTACTCCATCATGAAGTTTTCTGAAAATAAAAGCATATTAGATGACATTTCGCAAAGTAAAAAATATGCAATGGTGGGTGTATTCATTATCATTGCTATGGTTGGTGTTATCTCATAATCAGAGATCAGAAAATACATAAATACATATCAAGAGATGAAAAAGAAACATGTGACAGCTTATAAAAACTGCATAAAATAATCAAAGAATTTAAAAGTTACTGTTTAAGGAAGGTACATTCTAATTAAACGCTTGAATGTATTTTTGCCAAAAAACAAAAACAAAACGCTTGTAGTTTACTTCTATGAACTATTATAGTCCATGAAAGAGTAAAGGGGATGAAGTTTGAAGAAGTTGTTGGATTCAGATTATGGACGATTTTGAATGTCTAAGACATTTGTCGTCCTTGGTTTAAGAGAAAATTAGACTCACTGAATGTTTTCTAACACAATAATGACATGAGACCTGTACTTTAAGAAAATTAATTTTATAGCAGTGTTTAGGATAGGGCAGTTAGGTACAAATTGAGAAGAAAGCTAATTATAACATGACAGGAAACAGATCTAGAATGCCTGCTTCCAAATAAAAAAATAATGGTAGGCAAATTAAATAGATGAATTTAAATTTTGTCTATATTCTATTTTAGCTTAAATAACTTAAGCTAAGTATAAAAGCAAATTGTCTAGAGCAGTTAAATGATCAAAAGATACTATTAAATTGTAAACAGGTTTGCTAAGATAACTTCCTACCTCCCGTTTTAGTGAATTCCTTTGATAATTTAGGTTTGAAAGAGCGCTTTCACAAATTTCCATAAGTGAATAACAATGTTTTAAGTGCTATATATTTATTCATCAATATTTTAGAAATTTGATTATAATTTAAAAATATAATATAGATTAACCTTTATTGACTTCAGGATAACAATGGCCCATAATATCAAGAGATATAAACATATAAATATAAACATACATACATATATAATCACTTAGTGGTAACGCTATGGATGGACAATTATGTTTATATGGTATAATGGGACTATATAATTGATATAATGGGACTATAATGGCATAAAACCAACATGAGTGAATTACAGCAGCTGAGAAGAGAGTAAGAGTATAAAAATGGAAGCAGTGTGCCAAGATCTCCCTAGAAAATGCCAGACAAACAATATTAAGGTGTTTTTACTTATATTTGGTAATAAAGAAATGAAAAGCTGGCAAGACTATCTTGGAGTGAGGCACCAAAATACAATCAGGAGAGCAGGGTCACTTTTTTTTCCATGGATCTAAAAAATAAACGAGTAAACAAAATAGGAACAGCCCGGCGGGGCGGGGCCCAGCGGCTGAGCGTTGACCTAGGATCCAGGTGATCAGGGTTCGATTCCCGGTCAGGGCACAGGCCCGGGCTGCGGGCTCAATCGGGGGCCTGCAGGAGGCAGCCGATCAATGACTCTCTCATCATTGTTTCTCTCTCTCCCTCTCCCTCTCTCTCTCTAAAATCAATAAAGATATGTTATCAAAAAACACCCAAACAAAACAGGAACAGACTTACAGATACAGAGAACAAACTTGGGTTGAGGGGGTGGGGAAATGGGGGGATGTGTGAAACAGGTGAAAGGATTTAAGGGGTGCAAATTTTCAGGACAAAATAAGTAAGTCACGTACAAATAACATACAGCATAGAGAAAACAGTCAATGAACTGTACTAACTTGCTATAGTAACAGAAGGTAACTAGACTATAAGTGGTGACCACTTTATAATATATATAAATATCAAGGGAGGGGAGATGGCGGCCCTGTGAGAAGCAGCAGCGCCCCCGCTCCCAGCCACGGGCTCGATTTTCTCCTAAAATCCTACGTAGCCAGCTGGGAAAACCCAGAGAAACATACCTGAGTGGACGGAGCGGGAGTGGGGAGCACTGAGGAAACATCACGGAGTCTGGTAAGAGAGGGGGGCGTAGGGAGGGGGAGCCCCCCTGAAGCCTGTGCTGGGCTCCGAGCCCTGAGGCTTGGAGGCTGCAAAGCTCCTGCCCCTCAGGAGTGCGGACGGCCTCCAAAAGCGGGGATCACACACCCGGAGCGACGAGAGGGGAAGGAGAGCCCCGCGGAGGGCAGAGGGACCCAGGGGAGCGGTGAGTCCCAGAGGGAACAGCGTCGTCCTAGGAAACAAAGCCTCTAGTGACGGACAGCGCCTTCCTAGTGAAGCAAAGCTTCTAGAGGCGGAGGTGACTGGCGTCTACTGCTCAGGGCGCTGACCCTAGGAAGGACTGTCCCAAGGTGTGTGGCACCCGAGTAGTAAGTGACCAGAGGTCAGGACTGAGCACCCGCACACGGGGACCCTCTGCCTCCCTGTGGGACACTGTGTTGAGCCCCAGAAAGCGCTGAATCTGCCTGGCGTGGGGGAGGGGAGGAGCCCTCCTGCCCAGAGCTCCCGGTGCAGAGAAGCTGGGATCTGTGACCAGCCCTGAGGGTGTCCTCCCGCCCTGAACTCCCGGTGCAGGGAGGCTGGGATCGGTGACCAGCCCTGAGGGGCCCCGTGGTGGTGCGTGAAGCCACCTGAGCTTTGCTCAGACCAGTGGTGGGGGGAGCTGCATGGAGCTGACTTTGGGTCCCCTCCGGCTGGGTGCCTGGTGCACCGGCAGCGAGACCTTGCAGGGCGGACCCTCTGCCTGTGTGTTGCTTTGTGCATTTGCGAGTTTGATCTCCGAACTGGCTCCCACCTTCCCGGCGTGCACTGCACAGACCAGTGGAGGCTGCGACTGGGGTCTGCACAGATGGTCTGAGGGGCGGGCCTGGTGCGACCAGCCAACCAGAGCTGAGCAGGGAGGGGCGGAGCCCGCCGGCCTCTCCTGCAGCCGGGAGCACTGCCCCCAACAGGAAAGGGGTGGGTCCTGCTCACTGAAGCCCCAGACACCCCTGCAGGGCACAGTCCTGAGGGGGAAAGGAGAGCAGCTCACAGGAGGACATCACAAGAATAAGACTCTGGGGAATGATGTTTGGGAACTGGAGGAAACGCTGAAAACCCCTACTGGGGGCAGGGCAGGCAAAGGGCTCACCAGAATGTGTTCTTAATTGAACCCACTGAGCCCAGGCTGCCGAAACCGCTAATACAGAAAAGGCAACAGGCTGAAATCAATCTGAAGCTGCAGCAGGACGGAGCCTGAGGAACTAGAAGCAGAGGACAGGGTAGGGACTGAGAAGCTGGCTGTGGAGCAGAGACTAACTCCTGCAGAGTGAGCGCCTGACTGTGAAACCTCTACAGGGAGTGATGCCCTGGGCTACACTAGCCACCCTGCACCCTGAAGACTCTACAGAAGACTCTGGAGTAAGACCAGGCAACTACAAGGTTGCAAAATAGCTGACAAGAGGAGGTGGTCCATGGAGAGCTTCAGATCAACCATCTACTAAGGACACCAGAACCAAACCTAGACGGCTCCTCACATTGACTCATACACAAGTACCTCCCAGGAGAACTGAAATCAGCACACAAAACAGTGAACCTCAGACAACATAAGCTGCCCAGAAGAAACCCGCCTGATTGGCTGTCTTTGTTTGTTTGTTTTCTTTTTCCCTTAGGAAGAAGAGAAAAGGGTGGGGGGGAATCATTTGTTTTTTCTTCTTTTTAAAGTTTATAATAATTTTTTTTAAAAAAATGTTAATGTTTAATTAATTTTTATTTTTTTAAAGAATTTTGTTTTGCTTTGTTTTTGTTTTCTCTTTTTGTTTTGTTTCTTTGCTTTGTTTTGTTTTATCCTTGCTTCTAATATCAAGACTTTCTTGATATTCCTGCTTAATGGCTGAGACTTTATCATTATAACCAACAAGTTTACTGCTTTTCTCTATAGTTTCCCCCAAGCCTCTTACTGGACTCCCTCCCTTCCTGGGCTTTATCTCTCTCTCCTCTCGATCCATTGGCATAACTTTTTTTCTTCTTCCTTTTTCTTCTTCTTTTCCTTCTTTCTTTTGTTTTACTCCCTTCTGTTTTTCTGTCTTTTTATTAGATTGTTAGTTTCTCTTATTCTCTTTAATGTACTTTTAGTTTTTCATTTTCAACTATTATCCTATTCCTATGCTCTCCCTTAATTGTTTGCTGGCCCTTCTTTCAGAATCTTTTCTCTGCCTCTATAATCTCCCATTAGCTTCTCTATTTTTCACATTTTAGTCTATTATTATTTTCTAAATTTTAGTCACTATTAACAACAATATACTTCTCTCTCTCTAAGCTTTAATTTTCTTTCTCTTTTTTTTAAGCTATTTTTTTCTCTCTCTAGAACTTCTGTTCTTCCTTCACTCTCCCACTTCTATTTTCACTTGAGTTGTCTTCATTGTGACTGTCAAGATATTTTGTAAGATACCCCTTCTGTCCTAGAAGTTTAGTTGGGTATTGTCCTGCCTTGCCAGCACCCATAAAACAGCTTATATGACAAGGTTGGGGCTGAGATGCACAGTTAGCCAACCTGAGGGGAGAGTCCTCCCAAGGACTGGTCAACAACACTCTAGACCCAACCTCAACAGAAGAACCCTAAGAACCCACAAAAAAATGCTTAGAGCAAAGAGCTCAGAAGTATAAGGAAAACACACCTCTGGGTTCCACTGGTCTCATAATACAAAATCCCTCCCCACAAGACTGGGAGACAGCAAATATGCCTAATATATAGATACAAACACTAAGACCTACCAAAATAAGGAGACAAAGAAACAACCCCCAAATTAAAGAAAAGAAAAAATAGCCAGAAAAAGACGTTGCTGAGATGAGGTTAAGCAAGTTATCAGAAACAGAGTTCAAAGCATTGATTATGAAGGTGCTCAAGGAACTTAAGAAGACTAGATGATAAGATCAAGGACCTTAGTGAAAACATAAAAAAAAGAGATGCATACCATAAACAAAACTCAGACAGAGATAAAGAATGCTGTATCTGATATAAAAAATGCACTGGAAGGAATTAAAAGCAGGCTCAATGAAGCAGAGGATAGAATAAGTGACTTAGAAGACAAGGTAGAAAAAAATCACACAATCAGAGCAGCAAAAAGAAAAACATTTAAAAAGCATGGGGACAGTCTAAGGGAGCTTTGGGACAACATAAAGCGAAAAAACATTCGCATTATAGGAGTACGAGAGGGGAAAGAAATAGAGCAAGGGATAGAGAACTTGGTGGAGGAAATAATGATAGAAAACTTCCCTAGGCTGGCAAAAGAGAAAGCCACACAAGTTCAGGAAGCACAGAGGGTTCCAAACAAGAGGCACCCAAAGAGACCCACTCCAAGACACATCATAATTAAAACGGCAATTCCTATTAAAATACCAATAGCATATTTCACAGATTGAGAACAAACATTTCAAAAATTTATATGGAACCAAAAAAGAGCCTAAATAGCTACAGCCATCTTGAGAAAAAAGAACAGAGTGAGAGGAATCACGTTGCTGGACATCAAACTGTACTACAAAGCCATTGTAATCAAAACAGCCTGGCATTGGTACAACAACAGGCATATAGATCAATGAAACAGAACAGAGGCCCTAGAAATAGACCCACGCCATTATGGCCAGTTAATATTTGACAAAGGAGGCAAGAGTATCCAATGGAGTAAAGACAGTCTCTTCTATAAGTGGTGCTGGGAAAATTGGACAGCTATATGCAAAAAAATAAAACTAGACCACCAACTTTCACCATAAGCAAAAATAAACTCTAAATGGATAAAAGACTTAAATGTAATTCATGAAACCATAAAAATCTTGGAAGAAAACATAGGCAGTAAGTCACAGACATCCCACGTAGTGGAATTTTCAGTGATACATCTCCTAGGGCAAGAGAAACAAAAGAAAAAATAAACATACGGGACTACATCAAACTAAAAAGCTTCTGCATAGCAAAAGAAAACAGCCTCAAAATACAAAGGAACCCCACGGTCTGAGAAAACACATTTGCCAAGGATGTATCTGATAAGGGACTAATTTCCGAAGTGTACAAAGAACTCATACTACTCAGCAAGAGGAAGACAAACAACCCAATTAAGAAATGGGCAAAGGACCTGAATAGACACTTCACCAAAGAGGACATACAGATGGTCAAGAGACATATGAGAAAATGCTCAATGTCACTAATCACCAGAGAGATGCAAATTAAAACCACAATGTGGTATCACTTCGCACCTGTCAGAATGGCTGCCATCTAATCAACAAACGACTTGTGCCTGCGAGGATGTGGAGAGAGGGAAACCCTAGCCCAGTGCTGGTGGGAATGCAGACTGGTGCAGCCACTATAGAAAATAGTATGGAGGTTTCAAAAAATTAAAAATACAGCTGCCTTTTGACCCAGTGATCCCACTTCTAGGAATATAGCCTAAGAATCCTGAAACACTAATCAGAAAGAATATATGCACCCCTATGTTCATAGTAGCGCAATTTACAATAGCTAAGATCTGGAAACAGCCCAAGTGCCCATCAGTAGATGAGTGGATAAAAAAGCTGTGGGACATTTACACCATGGAATACTACGCAGCTGTAAAGAAGAAGGATATTGTACCCTTTGGGACAGTATGGATGGACCTGGAGAAAATTATGCTAAGTGAAATAAGCCAGGCAGAGAAAGACAAACATCACATGATCTCATTATATGTGGAATCTAAAGAACTTAAAACTGATGAAGAGAATAGATTCAATGACATGGAAGCATAGATGAGACTGACGAATGTCAGAGGGATGGGGGAGGATGGGTGGGTGGAGGGGGAGAGAGTAACCATAGAATTTATATGCATATATGCACAACCTAAGGACACAGACAATGGTGGGAAGAGGGACTGGGGAGGGGCGTGGGATGGGGTGGAATGGGCTATTGGGGAGGGATAGAAACATCTGTAATATTTTAAACAAAAATTTAAAAATATATATATAAATATCAAATCACTATGTTGTACATCTGAAACTAATATAATATTGTAAGTCAGCTATGCTTGAATGAATGGATGAATGGATGAATGAATGAATGAATGAATACAGGAGATATTACAAGACCAACAAGACAGAATGAGAAGCTTTTGAATTATGTACACAATGACCACAAGTCAGAACACTGCACTTTTTGTTATAGCTTTTAAGATGTAAGAAAAATGTATGGTTACCATATAAAGACTCACTTTAACTGGCTGTTTATGAGAAATTCATTTTGGTTTGTTTGTTTCTTCATGAGTAATTGAGCTGCACCTAAATTTAGCTGTGCTGTGAAATTCAGTCCCACTTATTAAATGATAAGTGGCATCTATTGGCAAGTTTAGGAATAAGCATGTTAATGTACTCAATCTCTGTTAGATTCAATGGGACAGTTTATTCTGCATATTTTTTAAAAGATCAGCTGTTTATACAAATAAGGATGAGTTCAAGTATACGTTACTTTAAGAAAAATTTTCTGTTTACCAATGAATTTTTAGCAATACAAATTAAAATATATTTAAAAGTCTTATGAATCTAGGAAACACCAGAAGTGTTCTTAACTAGCAAAAGGATATAATGCTAATGCTAATTTAAAGAAAAAATGTCTTTGTCATAGCAGCTCTTAATTGCTGTGCTCACTCTTCATGCTGTTGCTTCTCATTTAAACATGGAAGTGACCGATGTCAGTAAAAATAGTTCTCACTGTTTAGCTGGTAGTGGATAAACTTCCTAGTTACTATCCAAATGTCAAGAACTTGCTAGATAATATTTCTGTTGCTGATTAGACAGTGAAGCTTTAGAGCTCTGAAGTTACGAGTAAAATCAGCAGTTCACTGGAGTTGATGTAAAACAAAATTCTCAAGGTTGCTTAAAGATAGTAATCAATCATTCCTAAAACTCAAGCTGACTCTACAAACAGTCATAAACACAATTACACATAAAGGAAAAAATGATATAGAAGTTTCTTTGTGCAATTTTCAGTGGGTTTGAAAGAGGAACTATAATCAGCTTTAGAAGATTAAATAAAAGATTGTTTATTGCACCAAAAGGTAAACATAAATTTTAAATGTGTACCTTCTCTGCAGGAAAAATTAAAGATAGACAAACTAGACTCAATCTAAGTTGATTCATGGTCTTTTAAAACGTCCTGTATCTTTAGTTGCAAAATGATTCTTATTCAATGTCTGTATCTACCTAAAAACATATTGTAAGGAAAAAAAATTGTGTGAATATCAACCACCTAAGCTTTTATCCTAAATAATCACAAGCTTGATTTATTGTCTTAATTGACCAGTCCAGAAAACTAATTAAAGGAATAAATGTATGCTTGAATGGTGATAATAGTACTCAACATCCCTTACTTGTTGTTGATTTGCTCATAACAATTTCTCTGAACTCCTAGCCAATAGAATTTTTTTAATTAGAAGAATTATAAAACCCCAGTTTGAGTTTTTTGTTGTTTAAATAGAATTTGCTGGCCACAACAGACCACGGGAGACTTGGGAATCTTAGCCATCAACTTCACCCTTCTTCTCTCACTTGCCTGCTATATTGTTCTCCTCTTCAGTATACACTGTTTTTTGAAACATTCTTCCTTCTTGGCATTAAGAGATTAACAGGGAACAGAAAGCAAGTATATAAAGCACAGTGCAAGGAACAACTGACAATCAGAAGTCTAAGTTTAATCCTGGTATAACTAACAAAAGCAAGCTTCTTAACATGCCTGAGTTTTTGTTTCTTCATATGCAAAATTAGGAGTTAGAAATTATACTCTCTGAGGTTCTTCTAGCTCTATAATTTTTTTGAGTGTGCGAGAAAGGCTAAAGTAGTCATATATTAGTGAAGCAATATTTGTTACAAAAGAATGGCAGTACTTTTTTCTTCACAGAAACTAATGTGTTAATACAAAGCATCATAATTTCATTTATATTTCTAAATCAAAAAAAGGTAGAATATAATCTCCAAATTTTGGTAAAATCTGTGGAGAGATTTAGAAATCCTATTATAATACACTCTATGTCTGTTCAAGATACCTCATTTACCAAGTATTTGCAAGTAACAGCTCTTGTTCTAGTGGAAATAGCAGTCAAATCATTTAAAGACTTGAAAGTATATAGTTTCTATAAGTTGTTATAGTGCAAAATACTTTATGTAATGGAAGACATTGTAAGCTCAATATTACAATCTGGGAAGAAATAATTGTTTTCATTATCTTCAGGGTTGACCACTAACATACATCAAGTACTGTGAAGGACTGGAAATTTTATCATGCTTGCAAACTAACAAGTTGACCTGCCAGTTTCATGGTTGCTGACAAAAGACATGAGACTCCTAGGTAAAAGACAAAAGACTTTATTCCTCATTGTATTAGCTGATACTGGAGTGTCAGCATTTAAGCCAATGCCCCAATTCCACAAGGGGATTTGAAGAGAGACAAATGTTATCCATACATATGTTATTGTAGAGAAATCCTGAGCTTAGGAAATAAATCCTTTATAATGGGCAGTAAGTCTGACTGAACTTTTTCCCAGAAGAAGACATTATGTATTATTTAAACACAACAGTAAACATAAGTGCTTTTTGCCCCAGAGAGAGACACTGTCTTCATCATTAAAGGCTATTCCCTATACAAACATCCTTGGGAAGATAGCCCAGAATAAAGGCCATCAGTTCCTCTACTAGCAAGTTGTACAGAAATCCAAGACACCTGTGGAAATTACTTCTAATGAAGTAATCTAGATATTAGATATTAACTTCAATTGGAGTTTGGGACATTAGTGAGATAGAAAATAAGACAAACCAGAATAGTTTAACTCAACACTTTATAGAGAACTGACTATGTTAAAGGCTATTATCAAGGCCCTCAACAAACCCTATTTTGCTGAAGTCATTGGTCAATCCAGAATCCTTCTCTCCACCTCTCTGCAGCATTGACAAAGTTGATTACCTCTAAATCCTGAAAGACTACCTTCTATGATGTCTGAGATGCCAGAATACCTTGATTTTTTTTTTTAACCTTATTGGTAGCTCCTCTCTAGGCTACTTTGCTAAACTTTATTCATATGACAAAACTGTACATTTTTGCGTGTCTTTGGATAAAGGTTTTAGTCTTCTTCTACATCTAAGTTTTTCCAGGTTATTTTGTTCAGTCTGGAGTTAAAGTCTAATCTATATTATAATTACCTAAATTATATTTCCAGCTGAGGAACCTGTTCACATATCTAGGCTCACATAGCCAACTCTCTATTCATATTTCTATAGAATATAATCGGCATGAAAACTCAACAGGTCCAAAAAAGAACTCTTAAATTCCCACAGCCACAAGATCAGCTTCTCCTCAAGAATTCCCCACAAATATCAACCCATTTGCTTATACTCAGAAGTATGTTTATTTTCCCTCTTTCCCATATTCTTGACAAACAATCCATTAGTCAGTCATGTCAGCATTATCCCAACACAAATGTGGCATCCAGCTTCTTCTCACCATCTTTAATACATCACTATTGTCCTAGCTATTATCATTTCTTGCTTGTTCTACTGCATTAGCTTCTTAAATGCTTTTACTCTTGCCTCAATAGCAACCAGAATGAACATTGTTATTTCTTTTTTTTTTTTTTTTTTTAATCCTCACCTGGGGATATTTTTCCATTGCTTTTCAGAGAGAATGGAAGGGAGAGAGAGAAACATCGATATGAGAGAGACTCATTGATTGGTTGCCTCCTGCACGAACCCCCAACAGGAGCTGGAGATCAGGCTTGCAAACGAGGCATGTGCCCTTACCGGATTTGAACCCAGGACCCTTCAGTCCAAGGGCCGAAGCTCTAACTGCTACGCCAAACCAGCTAGGGTAGGATGAACATTTTTAAGTGGCTTAATAATTTCCTAGGCTTAAAAGTCTTGCAATGACTTCCAACTTTCAATAGTAATAAAACCAACTCCTTACAAGACTCTGTGGCTTTAGTCAGCGCTCTCTTCTTGGCCCTCCTCTCACACCACTCTCCAAGGTATTCTCTGAACCTCAGTCTCACTATCTTTCTTAGGTCCCTCAAGCACAGCAAACTTTTTCCCATCTTGGATCCATTTCACTTGCTCTTCACTTTGCCTGGAATATTCTTCCCCCACATTTCCACTCGGCTGTGCCTTTCTCATCAGTCTCATTTTAGTTCAATTTTATCTCAGAGAGAGATTTCTCAAAGTTCCCACTCCTTCTAAACCAGTTTCTCAATGTAGCAAACACTTTTGTGAAATATCATATCATTTTCTTTGATAATAGAACATATTATTGTATCGCCTAGAACAGAGCCTTCAAGGGAGGCTGGACTTTTCCCAGGCCCAAGGCATGACTCTTGGTTATTTTAAGGCAATCAGGATTATCTCAGATTATTGCCCATTTATCATTTTAACCATAAGCCTATCATACAGTTTAGAGGAGACTTTGGGTGAGAGGTAAGCCGTTGTAATTCTAAAAAAAAATTATTTTTTAAAAAGAATGCTCCCTTTCTACCTCAGGGCATCTGACACCTGAGATTCCCTCTGCTATTTTGGAGTCCTGAGTATATCCAGGCAAAAAGGAATAGTCAACATGCTGAAAATGACAAAGAAAGAATTTCTGTAAGTGATGAAGTAACTAAGCTCTTGAATTAATCATCCTGGAGCTTTTCTGGCACCTGACATGATGTTATATGAGATAATCAATTTGCTTACTGACCAAAATTTTAGTTTATTGTTTTTTTCTGTAACCTGATTTTTTTTTTTTAATCCTAACCAAAGGATATTTTTTCCATTGCTTTTCAGAGGAATTGGAAGAGAGAGAGAGAGAGAGAGAGAGAGAGAGAGAGAGAGAGAGAGAGAGAGAGAGAGAGAGAAACATCAATGTGAGAGAGACATATTGATTGGTTGCCTTCCACACTTGCCCTGACCAGGGCCCGGGGTTAAGCCTGCACCTGAGGTACATGCCTTTGGCTGGAATCAAACCCAGGATCCTTCAGTCTGTGAGCTGATGCTCTAACCACTGAGCAAAACCTGCTAAGGCTTTTTTCTGTAACTTGAGATAGGGAGCATCCTCACTGCTATAATGGATATCCCATTGTCCTATTTTTTTTCTTCCTAGCACTTTCCTCAATGAGACCAGGCAACTCCTCTGTCTTGTTCATCCTATTTACATAGCACTCAGGATAGTACCTTGACCATACTAGATACTCAGTAAATATTTTCAAGTTAAAAAATAAGTGGAACAAAATCAATGTCCATTGGAGCTTAGGTTAAAAGGAATAAAAATATTTTACACACACACATGTAATAGGTATACTAACCCTTTGAAATATGTTAATGTGCCTTCCTCTTTCATCTTCCTATGCTATGTAATATTCTCCTAATCAACTATTTGTGTGAGACAAGAGGAAGAAGGTGGGATTTAGGGATGTTAAAAAAAGAGAAAGAAATAACTGTTCATCTTTAAAAAATAAAAGTAGCCCGGCCGGGCGTGGCTCAGTGGTTGAGTATCGACCTAGGATCCAGGCGATCGGGGTTCGATTCCCTGTCAGGGCACATGCCCAGGTTGCGGACTCCATCCCCAGTCAGGGGGTGTGCAGGAGGTAGCCGATCAATGACTCTCTCATCATTGACGTTTTTCTCTTTCTCCCCCTCTCCTTTCCTCTCTCTGAAATCAATAAAGATATATTTTTTAAAAATAAAATAGAAGTAAGCTTTTGGGGAGTGTCTTGTGAAACAATTGTCTAAACTCCAGGTGATTTTGAAAAAGAAAAGGATTTTTAAAATTTTTTAAATTTCCATAAGCATACTAAGATTTCAGGCCTCCCAGCTGAAGTGTTTAGAGCTGCAGAAGGTAGAGGAACATTAAAAAAAAGTGAGTCTTAGCACCTATGGAAAAGGATGATGACTTAGAGAGGTTTCTAGGGAGAGATTCTAAGAAAAAGGAAAAGTATTTACCCCTTCCCCATGAGATTATGAGTGTAAAGAACAATGTAGAAGTATCAAGACAATATCAGATGAAACTGAAGATATTTGGAGCTAGTAGCTCATTTTCCTGGATAGATTATACAAGTGGCTAAAAGATTATTGGAGAAATCTTCTAAGTGATTCATCCCAAGGAGTGAAGGAAGGAGGTGCCTAGATTTAGTAGCCCCTGGGCAAAGAAAAAGTGTGTGAAAGGCAGACACTTAGAAGCCCTTCACAATGGAAGTACAAATGCCTGTAACGAAGAGCTTTAGGAAGTGTCAACAGGGTGACAAAGTGTCAGAGCCTGTCTCAGTAGAAACATGGTAAGAGCAACCACAACACAGTGGAAGTCAGTAAGGATCCAGGGAACAGTGGATAAATCTGAGTATACACTACCTTTTTGCCACAGATGTATATTTCTAGTCTAAACCTTACTTTTGAGCTCAAACAAGCATATCCAGTTGCCTGCTCAACATTTTCACTGGCATGACAAATTGTAATCTTAAAATTAGCATATTCCCCCAAAATTAACATATCTAAAACAGAAATCTTGTTATATTCCTTACCCCCCCAAACCTGCTTCTCCCCATCTTTTCTATCTCAATAAATGTTCATCTTACCCAATTGTTCAGCTTGTAATCTTCAACATCAATCTTGACTCCACTCTTAAAATAATATTCAATTTCAAATCCATCAGCAGGTCTTACCATCTCTAAATAAAAGATACAATTGAAATCTGGTTGCTTTCCACCCATTTCCACTACTGCCACTTTAATCTAAGTCATTATTATCTTTTGCCTGGGCAATTCTGATAGCCTCTTAACTGGTGTCCCTGATTTTTGTTTTGTCAACTTCAAATCTATTCTGTACACACACACCTGTCAATATGATACTTTCAAGATTTGTTATATTATGTCTCTCTACTGCTTAAATCCTACAATAATTTACAATGCACTCACAATACTGTCATCTCTCACTGTGGCATAGGAGGTTCCACTTCATCTGGTCCCTGAGTACCTCACTGACGCACTCACCAACTGCTGCTCCCTCTTCTACATCTCACTGGCCTCATGATTATTCCTCTTCGAAAATAAGGAGCACCTGCATTAGGGCCTAAGAACCCACCCCATTAGACCCCTTTCCTTTTGATGATCTATAACTTGTTCTTTTATTTCATTCAGGTCTTTAATCAAATGTCCTTTCATCAGCAAGCTCCTTTATGACCACTATCAAAGGCCGGCAAACATCTATCTTTCCTATCATAATGCCGAAATCTTTTCTTTACAGTTCCTTTCACTGCCAACCGGGTCCTACTACAGAAAACATGAGACAAAATTTAGACAATAAAAGCTTATTATTTAAAACATGCCAATAAATCATCATAGTGATCAAATGAAAGAGAAGTCATTTTCAATGGATGGAATCAGAAAAATCTTTATTAAGTAATTGGCATATAAGATCGACCTTGACCAATGATATGGTTTATTAGGACCCAGTCAGGACCTAAAAACCCCATCAGATCCAAACAATGAGTTGCAAACATGATGAGAAGGTTCCACATGTGTGGAGCTTCTAGGATACTAGATTCTTTTAGCAAAAGACAGGTTTACTTTTCCAACATTACCCGTGCCAGGGAATAAGATGGTTTCTAGGACCTAAGGTAATCTGGACCTAGAGATCAGGCCTACTACCCTGGTCTGCTTGAGCTGGCTATTGATTAAACTGTGTCCTAAAATTCATATGTTGAAGTTCTAACCACCCATGTTACTGTAATGAAAACAGTTGGTAAGGAGGTAATAAAGGCTAAATGTGTTCATAAAGGTGAAGTCCTAATCCAATAGGACTGGTGTCCTGATATGAAGAGAAAGAGTTACCAGATCTCCCTCCCTCTCTCTCTTTCTCCATGTGAGGACATAGCAAGAAGATACCCATCTGCAAGCCGGGAGGAGAGATTTTACTAGAATCCAACCAGGCTGGCACCCTAATCTTAGAGTTCCAGCCTCCAGAACTATGAGGAAATAAATTTCTGTCGTTTAGGCCACTCTGTCTATAATATTTTGTTGTGTCAGCCCAACCCACTAACACATGAAAACGAGCAGAAGTCTATGATTTCATGATTATCAACATGCCAAAATAACAAGAGTCAAATAAGAATTCTAGAATTATGAAAATATTCCCCAAATAACATAAATAAGGTAGCTCTGAGGGATTGTGGGCCTCCAACACACCATTTCTGCCTGCAGTAGTCCTGCCCTCTAGTAGTGCCTCTCCACTGCAGAGGGATGGCTCTACTGTGCCAACCTGATCATGACACTGGCTTGCCCTTCCATAGCAGCTCATCTGTGGCATAAAGTTCATACTGATCCTGACAAAAAAGGCCCTTCATGATTTGGCCCCAGTGATGCTCTTTTGATTCATTTCTTGCCACTACTACCAACATCCTAATTTTCAGCCCTAAAGGAACTATCTCAAATTTTCCATTTTGCCATGCTATTTTCAAAACTTTAAGCTTTGCACTCAGCATGGGAAATGCTCTCTCCCTCCAAATCCTCCTCTTCCATTTTTAAAACAACTACTCATTCTTCAAGTCTTGGCTAAAATTTTGCCATCTTTTCTAATCGCAGGATCATTCTATTGTACATATTCCCATTGCATCTTGAACAGTCATCCATCCTATATAAACAATTGCCATAACTATTACATATGCTTCTCTATACTGGACCTATTTAGAGCCTCAACATGTCACATGTTATTCACTTAGCCTTGGAAAACTCTCCTCTCCTCTCCCCTCCCCTCCCCTCCCCTCCCCTTCCCTCCCCTCCCCTGCCCTCCCCTCCCTCTCCCTCTCTCCCTCCCCTACCCCCCTCCCCACTCTCCCTCTCCTCCTCCCCTGCTCCCCCTCTGTCCCTCTCTCCCTCCCTCTCTCTCTCCCTCCCTCACTTCCCTTCTTCCCCTTTCCCCCTTTCCCCTCCCCTTCTCTCTCTTTTGTGCTTCTCTCTTGCTAGTGTAATTCCTGTTCATCCTTGGCCTAACATTATTCTTGAAAACTTTCCCAGGCTCCTAAGATTAACTGGTCTCTCTGTAAATACCCCTCATCATTATCATTGCACCTTGATTGTATTGTATTTATTTATTTGTTATTTCCCTCATTCTGGAACAATGAATGAATATCATTTATCTGCTAGAACTATACTGTCCAACGTGGCAGCCACTAACCACATGTGACTAATGAACATTTGAAATGTGGCTAGTGCAAATTGAGTTGTACTATAAAGGTAAAATATGCATTGGATTTTGAAAATAGAACCAAAAAAGAATACAAAATGTCACAATAAATTTTTTATATTGATTACATATTAAAATGCTAACATCTTGAATGTATTGAGATAAAGTATAATATTATTTATTTATTTTTATTTATTTATTTATTTATTTATTTATTTATTTATTTATTTTTAATCCTCACCTGAGGATGTTTTTTCCATAGCTTTTCAGAGAGAGAAACATCCATGTGAAAGAGACACATCGATTGGTCGCCTCCTGTACACACCTGGACCTGGGCCAGGGATCAAATCTGCAACCCAGGTACATGCCCTTAAAGGAATCGAACCTGAGACTCTTCAGTCCAAGGGCTGACACTCTAACCACCAAGCCAAACCAGCTAGGCCTAATTTTATTTTTTGTTGTTTTTACTCTTTTTACCTGGCTACTGGAAAATGTAAATTTTTCATATGTGCCACACATTATATTTTTATTAAGTAGCACTACACTACATCATGGTCTTCAGAAGTAGAGAAAATATATTTTATTGATTTTCTACATATTGTTGTATGGCCCCAAACTATGTATTGAGTAAAAAAACTAACAAATGACAAACAATGAGTAAAAATAGCTGTATTATTTACAACAAATAAATTAATAGCAACAAATTAATTAACAAATTAATAGCAACAAATAAAGAAATTGGCATAAATTCTGTGTTACTTATTCATCAAAGTGATCTTAGATTCATCATGAAAATGCTCTCTTTTTTTTGTATGTTTGTAAAATGGAAGATATCAAGGGGAAAGAACTCAGCTTGAAAACTTAATAATGGTCAAGTTCTGACTTTAAAAGAAATATACATCCTGACTTTTCTTTAATATATTTTTTAAGTTTTTATTTGAATCTGTGTTTGGGGGCCATTCTGAATGTGCCTGTCATAGGCAGATGCTTCTGTTCTCTAAGACTGGAGACATAGGAATCAGTAGGTGGTGGTGCAGATGGCAGAGAGAGGGTGGGGTGACATTTCAAACTGTGGGCAGGACTAATGCAAATTTGGCAGCCCAAATGGAATTTTTGTGAGCCTGATAATTTTTGAAAGACTTCTTGCTTTCCAAGTGGTCTTAGACCCTCCCACCCCATTCCCATATCATATATGTGTATATACTTTAACTTTCCATTGAAAGTATTTTATATTTAATTCTCAAAGACCAAGAGTCCTCAAAATTTTGCTTATATGACCAAACTTTATACTTCTAGCATTGGAAATCACAAGAATTTCTATTTTTTAAAAATCTTAAATATAGGGAAGTAGATTTGTTTTTGCCATGTATTTAATTATTAGAAACATATAGTTTTAATGGAAAGAAAGTGTAAATTATTTCATCTGATTTTTTTAAAGCCATTGTCATTGGGTTTGCTGAGCCATAGAATGTGAACTGCCTGAGATAAGTCAGCCTCCTCACCAAGCTCTTGCTGGCATGACTCAGTTCCATTTCCAACAAACCATGGCAGATAAATTTCATCTCTGTATCCGTGATCCCTAATCTTTCTGTATAATATGCCCTCCAGCTTGTCAATATCTTTATATAGAGTGATATGTTTCCAGCTGTCTAGCCATGATAGCCTGTTGTGTTACATTCTTTTTTTTTTTTCTGTTATGTGCTTGAATATCAAATTAGGGTACTAAAAAAATTAACTTTTTGCAAACAGTTATTTCCAATATTCTACCAAAGTTGTAAAAATATTAAAAGCTTTATAGATGAAACAACTGATTATAATAAAACATAGGCCCAGAAAAATGCTATAGGCCCTGATGTCCTGAATTTTAGGTAAATTTCAAGTTTTTGCCATAGCAAGAAAAAAAATACTATCAAGTGTAAATGAGGTTCTGGAGTAACCCATATTCTTATTTATTGTTAGTTGGAATATAAAACACGATAGCTACTGTGAAAAATAATTTGGCATTATCTGGTAAAAATGTTCCTACCCAACTACCCAAAAATTCGTTCTTAGAATTGGATCCTAAAGAAATTCTCAAATATATGAACCAAGAAATAGGTGCAAGAATATTCACAGAAACACTGTTGGTGAGAGTATAGAAAAAGCAACTATGCCAAGTCTATCAACAACAAAATGGTTCAAATAATTGTGAATGGAATGTTAGCTCGCAATAAAAATGAATATCTTTAGCTAAAATTAGCATGAGTCTACCTTGGAGTCATGAGGGCAAAATAAAAATAGAAGACTATATACAGTAAAATTTCATTTATATAAAGTTTTGTACATGCAATATTAAATAATACATTGATAAAGACTAGAGACATAGGAGATAAAAAATATTTAGAGATAAAGAAAGGCATGACAAACAAAAGTTCAAAATATTAGAGAGTTCATGGTAAATTAAGAGAGAGGTTGATGGAACCAGGCAAGGCAAATAGGAGCTTCCAAGGTATACCATCATGGTCTATCTCCTAACCTAAGTGGTGGGTATGGGAGTGCTTAATTTATGATAATTCATTATACCTAATAACCTATTATAAATAATATTTTATTATTTTGTGCATATCACATATTAAATTTAAAATAATTAAAACAGATTTATAAAGGAAAGGAAGGAAGTGAGGGAAGGGAAAGAGAGAGGAAGAACAAAACATGGAAAAATAAAGGGGGAAAAATAATGACTAAGAAAGAAAGAATAAAACAAGCAATGGAAATCCCAAAGGGAAAGTTTCAAAGAACAGAGAAATGTTGGTCATGATGACATATTAATAATAACATTAAAGTGATGATGGTGATGATTATGATCATGATGATGATATAATATCTAATATTTATGGAGTCATGGTTATATTCTAGACAATGTTCTCAGTTTTTGTACATAAGTTCATTTAAACATTATAATAACTCCATGGGATAGGTTCTACTACTATTTCCATTTTTCACATTATTGAACTAAAGCAAATAAAATCCCAGTAAACTTGTGAAGGTCACACATTTGGTAAGTGGCAGAATGGGGATATTATTCCCATTCAACAGACTGATTTCTTTTTTTAAAAATGGAATATAATTGACATTTAACGTTATATTCCTTTCAGGTGTTCAACATAATCATTCAATATTTGTATATATTGTGAAATTATCACTACAATAAGCCTAGTTAACATCCATCAGCAGACATAGTTACAAATTTCTTAACACCATACTATCTAAAGTCTCCAAGAATCGTGGTTCCCAGGTAATAAGTGATTAATTTTCCTAGCCTATCTGGCCAAGCCTCCATGAACCTACCTCAGTCTTTCCTAGAATATAACTAGGTCATTTATGGGGAATTTGCTTGGTCTCATGAAATTTAGGCAGGCTGAGTCAGTGGCTATAAGGTTAAAAGTCTATTCAAGTCTCTACATTCACCTTTTGAGAAGTCTCTCCATTCACCTTTTAAGAAGTTCTTTTTCCTGTCTCTTCTCAAGACTTATCATCCTCCATGAGCTACTGAATTTAGAATCTGTAACAGAGGTATTAGGTTACTTTTATTAAATGCTTTCTTAGGCATTACTGTATTTTCCTGTAGTTCAATTCCTTCATTTTCTTCACAAAGAAACAAGTTTTATATGATGCCTAGGATTTTTCATGCATCACGTAATCTTTCATTAAAGGTTAAAATTGGATGATACTCTCTTTCATATTTTCAGTTTAGTCTTAAATGAAAACTCACTGAGGGTGGTTCCAAATTTAGAGATGTTTACACAGAAACAATCACAAACTGTTAAAATAAAGACTAAGTAAAAAGATTCTTTCCAAAATGTCACTATATGCTGTAACTGTCTATTTTATTTCTTATATCATTGTGGTGACCTTATTCTGTGGAATTATATGTCTATGAATATTTTATCATTCTAGTTTGTAGAAGTCATCATAAAACAAAATTATATATGACTCACCAAGTTGGAAAAAAAGATCATAATTATGATTGAACCTGAGTCATCACCTCTTTCACGCCTTACCCTGCAGTGCTGGGACACAACCTGGGAAGGCCCTGATTACATCCTTACCAGCTCAGCTTTCTGTAGAACCGAAATTCCCCCTGCACCCCAGTCCTTACTGAAAAGTGCAAATGATGTAAAAATCTAAAGAGATTTCTAGAATAGGACATAGTGACCCCACAGTCTTCAAAGTCAGTGACCTCAGTTCATTTCCCATGCTCCTGTTTGGCAGTGTCCCTTCCTAAACAAGTTCTATAACCCGTTTCATTCTCAGCAAATCCCTTAAATTTAGCTTCCTTTTTCTCACTTGTATAAGGGTAATAAGACCTCCTTCAGATGGTAGTTGTGAAAATTCACTGAGATTATATACATGGAAAATATATAACACTGTGTGACACTAATAAATGCTTAATAATTGATAGTTTTCCTAACTTCCATGAACTCAATTAGTGTTTTTGTTTTTTTTTTTTTTCATCCTCACATGACCATACGTGGCTTCAACATTTCTGAAATTATGTGGATAAAAACGACATAATGGACAAAATATCTATTCAGTCCCTCTGAGCTGTATTAAATTTCCTATGTCCTTACCTTAGCATCCTTCAATTACCCACTGATTTATGGCCATTGATCACTGGACCTTGTCTAGTAATTTTAGTGATGCCAGTATCACCACAATCACTGGCTGGAGGCATGTTTACAAGAGCTCGCTCAACACACAAAGACCTAAGATCAAGTGCTCCATGCTGGCAGTTCTAAGCCGTTGTGCCTAGTTTTTCCCAGTTGTTTAATATCGTTTGCTCTTTGTCTGCTAATCAGATTCCTGGTCGCCCCTATTTATTCGTCTCCTCTCCCACCCCTTCAGTCCATTCTCAGAACTGCAAAGCTAAACTTTTACTTGTGCACATCTCAAGTCATTCCCCACTTAAGCTCTTCAATGACTTTTCCTTACCCTAAGATAAAATGCAAAATCCTTAGCATGGCCTTCAAGATTCTTTATAGCTTTACCTATTTCTTCCTTTTACAGCTTTATATTAAATGACTCCTTTTCTTTTTTAAAACTAAACTCTAACAACATTGACTTTTAAAATTTTTCCTTGAATGTGACAAACTCTTTCCTGCCTTTTTGTTTTATCAGAATGCTTTCAAAGTGTTCTCATTGTTTCTGATTTTCAGCAATTTGACTGCTATGTGCTTAAATGTGGTTTTCTTTTTATATATACTGATTGAGTTATACAGTTCTTGCTAACTCTCTGAGCGGACATCTTTCATCATTTTTAGAAATTCTCAACCATACTCTCGGCTTCTGCTCCATTCTCTCCTTTCCTTGTGACACTCCAATTACATGTATGTTAGAACTTTTCACTCTGTCCCATATGTCTATATACACTTCTTGGTATTTTTTTTCTCCTTTAGTCAGGATAATTTCCATACATCGGTATTCTAATTCTATAATCTTGTCTTTTCCATGTCCGATATGCAGTTAAACACAGCTATTTTTCAGTTCTAAAATTTCCATGTGATTTTTTTTATAGTTTTCAATTCTCTGGTAAAAATTTTCAGCACTTAACTTATTTCTCTGTATTTTTTCCTCTTTCCTTTACCAGTCTAGTCATAATTATTTGAATGTCTTTGTCTACTATCACCACTATTTGGATAGCTGTAAATCTATTTCTATTTTCTTAAGTTTTCAAAGTGTTTGATCATGTGGTTTGGTCTTTTAGAACCTCTCGAGTATCTGAGTAAATACTGGACATTAGGTATAAAAAAAGAGAGGTTTCAAATTATGCTATCCTCCCGTCACTTCTCCTAGGAAAATAGATTGAGACTGATCTCCTTAGTATAATCAGTAACTTCTGGGGTGAGGTTTTGATAATATTTTTTTCTACTTCTGGAGTTTTCCTGCTCCTAGGGCATACCACTCACTCTAGGGATTTTAAATGAATATATGACTTTTTCTTAGAAGTCTAGAAATCTTATTTGTGTCTCCCCAGAACAGTTAAAGTATTGAAAACTCTGCTTTGCTTTTCATATTCTTTCTTCTGAGCTTACTAAACTGGCTATGTGTAGGGCATAATTCTTCAAATCTCTCTTGTCACCAGGATATTGGCCCCCACAGCGTGCACTCTCTCTTTCCCTCCCTCCCTCCTTCCCTCCCTCCCTCCCTCTCCCCCCCCCCCCTTTAGCATTACAAGACTTCTGAAAGCTCATCTGATTTTCCTGTCCTCCATCAATGGTCTTTTACCCAGGCAAAGCACAAATTCTCGGGCATTTTTTGAGGAATGTTAGCTCACCTCTTTATAGTTCCCTTTCTCTAGGCTTTTGGCTGCCCTGGTTGATTTAGGATTTGTCACTAAAAGCTACCCATTCTATCAGGATGGGAAATGTGCCTCAACTTCTTCATATGATTTTCCTCTCCTTGAGATGTTTTTTACCTCACTCTTTCCTCTTTGTCTTTCTCTGAGAAGTTATTTACTAACTCATCAATTGATGCTAAAGTCTTGCTGTTAAACTCTCTTACAGTACCTTTTACTTTTTGTCTATAGCACTTCTCAGCTTTTGTAATTAAATGTGTCATTTGCTAAATCCCTTTCCCTGACAAAATTTTAAAGTCTAAAAGGGTAGGAACCATTTTTTGGTGCTTTTCCCCAAAGACTTTTATAGTCCTTGTGTCCCTGACCTTTTCTCCAGGTCAATCACTCAGGCATTTGGTTCTCCAACTAACCAACACTTCTGTTGACTATTACTCCTCCCAGGATGCAGCATCATAATTCTACAGGTTTCCATTTTGACTGAGGGTATAATCCTCATTAGCAAAGCCTTTATAAATAAGGAAAAATTTAAAATAGTCTGTTTCAAGTGTGATGAATGTGTATTACAGTGCCCCTTCTCTGAGGGGGATACCTTCTAAGACCCGCAGTAGATACTTAAAACCATGGAGAGCACCACATCCTATATATACTATGTTTTTCCTATACATACATACATACCTATAATAAAGCTTAATTTATAAACTAGGCTATTTCACAGAGAGATGATTCAGTCTTACAGTCGATCTTAGCAACCTCAGCTTGCAAATTTTTTTCTTTCCTTAGGTTGAGAACTTTCACCTTCTCACTTAAAGAAAGCATTTACAGCTTTTCCTTGGCATATCTGAATTGCCAGCATCATTACTTTTGCACTTTAGGGTCACTATTAAGTCAAATAAGGGTTACTTGAACAGAAGTACTGAATACCAGGACAGCTGAGCTAATAACTGAGATTGTCACTAAGGGTGGGTAGTGTACATAGCACATCGGATATGCTAATGAAAGAGATGATTCATGTCCCAGGTGGGATGTAGTAGAACAGCATGAGATTTCATCACACTACTCAGAAACTGTGCCATTTAAAACGTATGAATTGTTTATTTATGGAATTTTTAATTTAATATTTCTGGACCATTGTTGACAGCAGGTAAGTAAAACTGTGGGAATTATAACCATGGGTGGGGGGCAGGGAGCTATTTTATTATGTCTAGGAAATAAGTTTTGAGAAAGGTTATTGAACCTCGGTACTGATAAAAGTAATTACATCAGAAACCTTTAAATTTTTAGAGAAACGTATTGTTAAGAACAGGACTAAACAAAACTAAACATGAGCCTGGCCTAAAACAAAACAAAAGCTTGAAACTGTAAAAAAAAAAAAAAAAAAAAAAGCCTCTATTTCCCTAAATTTATAATATTAGGAATTATAATCTATAATCTATTGTTGCTTTTATAAATTACCACAAATTTAGTGGCTTAAAACCAAACTGATTTATTGTCTTACAGTTCTGGAGGTCAGAAATCCAAACTTGTCTCACTGGGCTAAAATCATAAGGTCAGCAGGGACTGCATTCCTTCTTTTAGGAGAGAATCAGGGTTGCTTTGTTTGTTTGTTGTTTTCTTTCATTTTCCAGTATCTAGAGACCATTGCATTCCTTAGCTCAGGTCCTCCTTCCATCGTAAAAGCCAGCAATGGCTGGTCAAGTCTTTCTCAAGCTATATTATTTTGACATTGACTTTCTTGCCTTCCTTCTTCACTAATAAAGCACTTTCTGATTATATTGGGCCCACCCAAACAATCCAGGATAATCTCTCCATCTCAAGGTTAAGTAGCAACCTTAATTCCATCTGCAACCTTACTTGTCCCTTGCCATGTAATATAACATATTAATAGATTCCTAGGGTTGGATGTAAATCTTTTGGGGGGTATATTGTCCTGTCTACCACAGTGGGTATACTCCCTATTGCTCATTTCAGAAGCAGTCGTGGAAAATAATGGTCAAGGACAAACCTCCCACAGGTTGGGAGCAGCAGCCATCGAATGTAATAGATAATGAAGTCCTTATCAGAGGCAGAAATCAGGGCCTTATCATGGAACTTTTTCAAGAGTGTTTTCCACTCAGCAGGATTTGGTCATTGCTGAGAAACAATAACTTTTGTCAATATCAGATACCATTCTTTTGCAAATGGAAATTTTTGTTACAGTAATCTTTGCGCTGCCCAACCTCTGTGTTGTAAATGTGTAGCCAGGGGAGGAGCCAGAAACTGTTTTTTAGAGGTTGCTGCATCATGGAGGGCCATAATTGATGAGTTCGAGAGAACTGTGCATTGTGTAGCGCTCCTTGACAGGGGGCTGGGTGAAGGAATGGAACAGGGACTTAGAAGACTGGAGAGGCTTCTGTAAGTGGGAAGGAAGCATAAACATTTGGTGGTTAGAGGACAGACTGTGGAAGAGACACCTAACTTGCCACCAACATTTGTGCTCCAGCTTTCATAGGTTTTATGAGAAGTTACTGCCCAGTCGGGGACCTCATTTGTCAACCTCTTCTTGCATCTAGGTTTGACCGTTTGACTAGTTCACCACAAGAGAATGAGAGAAGTGATATGTTTCAAGCTGTTAGGAAATGGAGATTCCTTGCCCAGTCTCCCCTTCTCCTTTTGTGTGGATGCAAAAGACTTCTGGGCCCTGGGAGATAGAGGAACCATGAGCAGGAAAGAGCCTGGTTCCTTAACTTACCACCAGGAGAAATCTGCTTGCTGACAGGCAAGCCTGTGCTGGATCATTAAATGAGCAAAAACATAAATTTCTTCTATGCTACATCCTTAAATATAAGGTTTTACATGTCACATAAATCAATGTTAACCTAATACAGAATTACATATATAATCAGAAAGAAAATGTAATTTTATAAAACAAAAAAATAATATTAGAGTTGGTTCATCTTTCCCATTTATTTATTTATTTATTTTAAAAATACATCTTTATTGATTTCAGAGATAGGAAAGGAGAGGGATACACACACACACACACACACACACACACGTATATTTATATTTAGCTTTAAAAATTGTTTTCAAATGTCATTATGCTTGCAAAATTCTAATGAAACACCTAAACCTTACAGTAACCCAACCCATGTATTTACCAGTGCCAATTTCTATACTAGCACTCCTATCTATTTATTCATATTGACATAATAGGCACAAAAAACACAAGCATCTGTCTGCAGATGGTACAGATTTCCTTGGAAAACTCAAGCAATTGAAGGAAGAGGACAGCTGAATTACAAATCTATACTTTCTCTATTGGATTCTTTTTATTTTTATAACCATATTTTCTTTGGTGTTTCCAGATTACTCTTCTCTCCAAGGTACTAAAATCAATTCTTATTTTTTAACCAATAAAGAGTTGTTTTTTCTGTTTTGCTTTTGTTCTCTGAAAGGTTTCTGTGACCCATATGAGGCTATGTTTTATTAGAAAGAGTGAAAATGAATGAAATTGCCCTTCAATGTCCTATAAAGTAAATTTGAGAAACATCTAAGACTATGTTTAAAGTACTTTTTGTTAATAATGCTTTTTTTATTACTTTTCTTTTAATTGATTTTCATGACAAATTTAAGAACAAATCTTTATCATTCAATTTTGGAGTGAAGTAGTTGCAATGAATCAAATCCCCACTGACTTTTCCATCCAAAACCAAGTATCTTTTCTTAGAACCTGGAAATCTCTTTTCAAGGTGACAGTTCATCTGATAAACTGATTTTTGATCATGACAAAAGGACATTTCTGTATTAATGGGAGAGGTGCCTCCACCCCGATAGCTTATGCATTTGAGTGCACTTCCTGACGAACCTAACATAGTAACTTTGATAGTGGAGTTCTAAGCCAAGTAGGGGAGGGAGGTGGCCCTGAGCGGTACATGTTTTGGGAAGAATGGGGCCTTGGGGTCTTTGACACATCCCAACTCTCATACTGAAGAGCGGACTTGCAACTTGGCCTCACATGTTGCTGGTGCTGTTTTCGGGGCAGGCCAATATCGGTAAATTTGATATGTGAAAGGCAGCTGGAGATCTGACAGGCAATTTAACTCAGGAATTGGTGTGAACAGTAACACCGGATAATAAAGCTCACCTCACTGAATCACATTCTCACCGTGTACCAAGATAATGCACCAGCGTTCAAAGCTTTGCTCAAAGTTAGTTTATTGACTTACAAAATTTGTCTTCAGTGAGTCATTCCCTTTTATGTCTTCCTCTATTTTTTTAGCCACCTCACATCATCTCCCACTTATAAACATTCACTTTTTGAATAACCAGCAGAATTCCCTTGACAAGCAGAATTAGTATTACTTTTGAATTTGTTAGCCATGCAAATTCTTGGGCCCCACCCAAACCTACTGAATCAGAAACAAGGCTTGGTACCGGGGTAATCTGGTCTCCCACCTGTTTATGATGCACACTCAAATTTGAGAACCACTGATATGTATGAAGGGCACTGTAGCTTCAGAGTTACAGGGATAGGCATCTCCTGTCAGGATTTTCTACCAGCAGCACCTCAGTCCAGCTTCTGTCTCAATTTCCTGGTGTTGAATATGTGCTTTGAAACTGCCTAGGGAAGGACAAACCTTCATCTCTACAAAGTCAGCTCTCCCAGAAACTGATCTTGGCCTTTAGGGGGATAATTAGAACAAATTTCAGCTTGGGTTTACTTTAAACAGACACAATACCAAATTTTGATGAATTTTTCTTGCATGTAATGCTTTTGACTTGTTTACCTGTCTTGTTTCTTTAATGATATATTTGTAGAGTGCCTACTGTGGCCCAGACACTCGACTAAAGGCAGTGTTGTCTATAAAATATGCAGTCTAGTAAATTGTACCAGGCATTATTTTATATACATATGTATGCATATATATGACATAACTAAGATATAGTTAATATGTCATTCACCCATGTAAAGCGTACAAATCAATGGCTTTTAGTGTATTTACAAAGCTGTGCAACCCTCACCACAATCAATCTTAGAACATACCATCTCCTCATATCCATTAGCAGTCACTGACCACTTCCCCCCCAATAACTCAACCTAGTCCTAGACAAACACTCCCATACTTTCTGTCTCTATGGATTTGCCTATTCTGGATACATATTTCATATGAATGGAATTATATAATATGTAGTCTTTTGTGACTAAATTCTTTAACTTAGCATGTTTTCAATGTTCATCCATGTTGTAGCATGTATCAGTACTTCATGAAATTTTATTGCCAAATAATATTTCATTGAGTAGATAGATATACCACATTTTATTTATTTATTAGTTGACGGACATATGAGTTATTTATATCTTTTGGCTCTGGATATTTTAAGTCCATATTTTTGTGTAGACATATGTTTTTGTGGTAGGCAGTTAGAAAGACATGAACAGAGCAAGGACACTGGGCCAGGTACAGAAGGTCACCAAGGCAGAAAGCCCTGGGTGCCTAACAATGGGGAAAACTTGGAAAACAAGGACTTCACACCCAGGGTGTCCTTTCCTCCCCTAGCATATCAATGGTCATACAGTTTGAATCCCCTGACTTTTCATATTGCTGGTCACGTGGTTTAGACTCCATGACTTTTCCTCCCTAGAGATAATATCTAGGCTTCAGTTGTATTTCATCTCCAGGATCAGAAAAGAAGCAAGGCAGACAAGCAACTCCATGGCTGGCCTCAGGACAAGCTGCATTGACTAATGACCCCTTGCCCTGGCACAGACCAGTAAGTGGAGACCAAGACCCTGAAAAGACGCACCTGGAAAGCTGATAAGTCTTCTATTGAGATCCTCCTCTGGGACCTACCCTAAAATCTGCACCCTTAAAAGCCATTAGGACAGAGGACACAGGGGGCTCTCGCTCCTGGGAGCACACCTGTGCTTTTCCATTCCCCTCTCCCTCCTCTACCTCCCCTCCAGGCACATTACCTCCTAAAACCATTTCTTCTCCTGCTCACTTTGTCTACCTCTGTGACTTCCTAAATAAACTTTCTCTTATAGCTTGGGTCTTGGCTCTGAATTTTTTTCTAGCCAGAACTCAAGTACTGAGGTTGCTGAACCAAGGTCTTGTCTGACTCCGTGGGTCTACCACCTGATGCTGCTCTCACCACCAGCAGCATTTTCATCTTTCTGTGGTAAATACCTAGGAGTGGAAATGCTGGGTCATATGTTAACTTTATGTTTAAGCTTTTTTCCCAAAGTAGCTGCGCCATTTTACATGCCCACCTTCTGTGTAATTTATAAAGACTCTTGACCTGGCATTCTGAATACAAGTTTTAAGTTTTAAAATTTTTATTTTTAATACCAAAGGGCATCATGCATCTTAACACTAGAAAATAAGTGGATGGCTCATATAAACATTTATATGTACATAAAAACACATGCATTTCACCCAATTCTTGAGTTGAATAGAAACATATATAAATTTTTGAAACACATCATTTCACAGTCATAATGTGTAGTTCTTAGGAAGTTCTTTTTTAAAAAATAACTTTTAATTTTTCAATTATAGTTGACATACAATATTATATTAGTGTCAGGTGTACACTCCAGTGATTAGACATTATAAACTTACTAAGCAATCATCCTGAAAAATCTCATACCCATACATAGTTATTAGAATATTATTGACTATATTCCCTATGTTGTACTATATACCCTTATGACTATACTATAATTACTAATTTGTACTTCTAAATCCCTTCACTTTTTTCACTCCCTCAACCCCCCTCGCTTCTGTCATAATGTTCTCTGTATTTATGAGTCTGTTTCTGTTCTGCTTGTTCATTTATTTTGATTTTTAGATTCAGTTGCTGATATGTATTTAATGCTATTTTTAATCTGTTTTTTTCTTCTTTTTCTTAAAGAAGACCGTTGAACATTTCATGTGATACTGGTTTGGTAGTGATGAACTCCTTTAGCTTTCTCTTGTCTGGAAAGCTTTTTATCTGACTTTCAATTCTCAATGATAGCTTTGCTGGGTAGAGTAATTGTGATTGTAGGTCCTTACTTTTCATCACTTTGAATATTTTCTACTACTCCCTTCTGGCTGCAAAGATTCTGTTAAGAAATCAGCTGATAGTCGTATGGGAGCTCCCTTGTAGGTAACTAATTGCTTTTCTCTCGCTGCCTTTAAGATTATCTCTTTGTTGTTAACCTTTGACATATTAATTATGATGTGTCTTGGTATAGGCCTCTTTGTATCCATCTTGTTTGGGACTCTCTGTGTTTTCTGGGCTTGTATGTATATTTCTTTCACCAGATAAGGGAAGTTTTGTTATTAGTTTTTCAAATAGGTTTTTAATTTCTTGCTCCCTCTCTTCTCCTTTCAGTATTTCCATGATGCAAATGTTGGTATGCTTAAAGTTGTCCTAGAGGTTCCTTACACTATCTTTGTATTTTTTAATTCCTTTTTCTTTTTGTTCTTCTGATTGTTTTTTGCTTTCTCATATTCCAAATCACTGATTTGATTCTCAGCATCCTATACTCTACTGTTGATTCCCTGTAAATTATTCTTTGTTTCAGTTAGTGCAGCCTTCATTTCTGACTGGTTGTTTTTTATGGTTACTATGTCATTTTTCATGCTGCTGAAGTTCTCACTAAGTTTCTTGAGTATCCTTATAACCATTGTTTGAATTTTATATCTCATAGTTCGCTTACTTCCATTTCATTTAGTTCTTTTTCTGGACATTGCTCCTGTTCTTTCATTTGTGACATGTTTCTTTGTCTGCATTTTGGCTGCTTCACTGTGTTTGTTTCTATGTATTTGGTAGAGCTGTTATAGCTCCAAAACTTGGCAGAGTGGCCTTGTGTAGTAGGTGTCCTGTAGGGCCAAGTAGCTCAGCCTCTCTAGTTACCTGAGCTGGGTGCTCCAGGTGCATCCCTGTATGGGTTGTGTGCACTGTCCTGTAGTAGTAGAGCCTTGATTGCTGTTGGTGTCACCGGGAGAGATTGACCCCCAGGCCAATTGGCTGTGAGGAGCAGCTGCAACTACAGTGGAAGAGCTGCTGTGCAGGAATTGACCCTATAGAGAGGACTTGCTTCAGTGGGGCTTTGGTGCTCACTGAATTTGTCACTTGTGGAGGTGGCAGAGCTGTAACCCTATGCGTTCTGAAGCTGTCCACTGGGTACCCTGGGTCTGGGGCCCCCTGGGAGGTGCAAAGTCTTCTACTGCCTGTGCCCTGCCTGGGGCCAACTGGCACAAGCTACAGAGTAATCTCCTGATGGCTGCTGCTTGGAGATGGCCTGGAGAGACCAAAGTGTGAACCAAAGTGAGCTGCTGCTAGTGCGAGGCCTAGGGCCACTTAGCAAGAGATACAGGGCACACCAAGGCCAGATGCTGCTTGTTTGAGAGATTTTAGGAAATTTCAATGCATTAGGCAAGAGAAGCCAGTTGTATGGAAAAGCCACCGGAAATGGCTTGGTTGAGCTGGTGAGTTGGGTGGGGCAGGGTCTCAGGGAATCACTAGGGTGGGGTGGGCAGTAAGCCAGGTTAGTGGAGACTCAGATATGGCACCCACCTATTGGCTCTGTGTGCAGAAGGGCTCAGCAAAGGAACAATGGCTTCTTCCAGGATTTTTTCCTGAAAGAAAAGCTGCCTCCTGCTCTTTCCCTGATGCCAGACGATTTAGTATGTCCCTGTTCCTTTCAAACTGCTGCCCCAGTGCTGGAGCTCAGAGAGCATGAGTCTGAGTAAGTCCATGCATGGGCCCTTTGAAAGGAAATGTCTGGGACTCCAGCAGCCTCCTTGTCACTCAGTCACAATCCTCACTGTCTTTTACAGTCTGAAGTTATGGGGACTTCTCCTCCCGACACTGGAACCCTAGGCTGAGAGTTCTGGTGTGGGGCCGGGACCACTTGCTCCTCGGGGGGCGGGGGGGGGGATGACATTTGCAGCCGTGATATAAACTACCACACATGGCTTTGGGGCCAGCCAATTCTGTGCCTACACCCCTCCTAGCAGTCTTGATATGGCTTCTTCAATTCTCTAGTTGTAGGACTTCCATTTGGCTAGATTGCAGGTGGTTCTAAATGGGGGTTGTTCTTAAGATTAGTTGTATTTTTGATGTGGTTGTGGGAGGGTTGGATATCATGTTTATTTATGTCACCATCTTGACCGAAAACCCCCCTTAGCAAGTTCTTAATTACAAATGAATAGATAACCTACTGCAAGACTAAATGCATGAAAAAATGAATAAAGACACATCTAAATTTCTAGTTTGCATCAAAAAAAGTGCAAAAGTGAATTCTTGTGGTTTCTATTATGCACTCACGTGTATGTGCTATGCTATGTGTGTGAAAGGGAAATTTTGGCTTTTTAAAAAATGAAATATAATAAATTATTCTTAGTGCTATTAATGAGATTAAGTGATGACCGTCAATCCACATTCATCAATTGCTATTTCCAAGGTTATTAATTTAAATGTTATTTGAAGTCTGTTAGACTTTCTAACTAGAAATGGTGATTCTAGACCCAGCAATTGAAGTTACGTTGAATTTTGAATTCATGCTCAGGTTGCTAACTAAAACCCACGTGTTGTTTCTATGAGGAAATGCAGCTTGTGTTTCAAAACAAGAGTATAAAAATAACTGTTTGAAACACGTTTATAAGTTGGGGATTGCCTGTATTTTTGGAATACTACTACTATTAGAGTGTTTAGAAAATATTTTTTCACTTAAATTAAAAATATACTTCTAAGAGAAAGTACTAAATTCAGTTGTCTTAATATTTTCATTGAGAAATAAAATGACAAATCTTACCCATACTGTACATTTGAGGATCTAAAAAATGTTTTCAAAATAAAATGCATTTAGTTATACATTTTATTTTTCTTGTATTTTCAAATTCAGCTTTTAAAGCTTCTTATTTGCTTGATCAAGGCAATGTTTTATTTCTATAAAATATTTTTATCTCTCTCATCTTCATTGAAAGATAAAAAATCAGTACTATGAAGGTGTCTTACTGAGGTATTGCTGTTTATGGAAGAAGAGTACATGAAGCAATAAATAGCTCTAGCCAGTGATTAAATGTAGAAGCAGAGTTGATGGAGTTGATGTATCTGATGAATGCAAATGCCATTTATAGCCTCACATAGTTCAATATCATAAATACTATTCTCATTGTACAAGTACAAATATGACAACACAAAATAAACTCCATAGCATATACATAATTGATACAAATAAAAAGGAGGTGCTTATGCCAATCAAAATTATAACTTTATTGTTTTTATATGAATCTGTAACAGTAGGTAGGCCCAAATGATTATTATTTTTACATGTAAGCATAACTATAAACTTTTTATTGTGATTAATTGCTTGAGGTGGACTATGTAGGGGATAGAAAGCTAAAGTTTTATATTTGGAAAAACCCTAGTCATCAGTAATTTATAAAATTTAAGGACCAAGGCCATTAAAATTTGTCTAACATTCATGTTAAGTTGAATTAATATTTGTTACATATCTATATAGTTAATATCTGCACATCTTATCAAATACTACACCTGTTTAAATATGTAAGAATTGATCTGTTTAAATAAAAATGACAGTGACAATCTTTCTATAATGCTAAAAGCCATTGGAACATACAATTTAAATGGGTGAATTGTATGGTATGAGAATTATATATAAATAAAGCCTTTAAAAACAAATTGCAAAAAAACCCTTATCATGTACTTACAATTTTAAAAATTTGCCTTCATAAATTGAGCCTTGAAAATGTTTTATTTATTCTCAGACAATATTTTCTTTATTACAAGCTTTTTGTCCAAATGAATAGCCTCCACCTTTATTGATCATTAGTTTACTAATATATTATGCATATTTTAAAGCATTGACACATACAAATTACAAAAGAATGAGAAAAATAACAGTACTTCTTTAGCACATTTGTGCACCATAAAATTTATTGAATATATATTATATGCCAGTTAATTGTTCCTTACAGATAACTGTTCAACCTTCTTTTAAATGACTTGTTATAAATAAATTTCTTTTCAATTCTTAAGTCCATAGAGATTGAAAATATTTCACCTCGTGCTTTTTATCTGTTGTCCTGCAACATCCCTGACTTTGGGCATGGCTATGGTCGAGTGAAGACAACATGCTGTATTCTTTAATCCTCACACAGGATTTTCCCAGTTTTTTAAAAATTGAAAGCTGAGGCTCAAGAAAGTGAAGTAACTTGGCCTATATGTCTGAACTACTAAATGACAGAGCTAAGTTCTTTAGTTAGATGAGTGTGTACCACTTCTAGCACACCGCTGCGTGTGTGCATACTTCTCTGCAGTTAGGCAGAAATTTCCAGTGATTTCAAGAGTCAATAGAAATCTGGGGTCAAGAATTTGAGTATTTGATAGAGGTCTTAGAGATTAATGAGTTCAAGTTTTCTCACTAATTAAGAACAAATTAATGTAAAATTAATGTAAGACATGGAAAAGAGGCTGGGACATGTGACATTGATTTCAGGGCTCTTGAACATTTTCTAAATGCAAACAGTTTTTCAGGTTAGAACAAGGTCATCGAAGCAGCTAAGTTACCGTTGACCTTTCCTCCTAATTCCATTTACACCTTCATATCGTTAGTGAGTTTTTCTGAAAAAAGGTATTGAGACAAAGAAGTGGCTCTGAAGGTTGAAAATGGAGAGTGTAGGTTCATTAAAGTTCATGAGTTATTTACCATAAAAATATTTGTATATACAAATCAACATTCTATATGAAATGGATTACAATTTTTTTCAGTTGAGTTCATATAAAAATTCTACACGTCATGTGATCAGGTTGCTGCCTGTGTATAGGGAATTAGCAAACATTTTACAGTAGTTGTACCTTATATAACACTGTAATATTTTTTATTTTAAAAAGTGGTTAAATATTAATTAATATGGCATAAACCATTCTACTTTTAGAGAATCTTGAAAGGTTTTTCATCTTTTCTATAACTAGGAAGACATTGAAGATTACTACATTTGTTTAGCAATAAAAATTTTAGATGGTTGAATATTGAAGTGAATTAGTTGCCTTAATCTTTTGCCTCTATGCTGCATTTCGTTCTGGGCATTTTTGGCCTTCATGTTTCTTGCTGTCTCTGTTTTTACCTATCTTCTCTGCATTGCATTTATCTGTGTTATAGGAGCAAATCCATCCTTTCCTTCATATTGTTCTTCCTTCATGTTTCCATTTTTCTGTTTGCCTAATATTTCCACTTCCTTTTCTTCTTACTACTTTAAAAAGGTCCCTGTTTGGCAATGTGTTAAAGACATTCAATGATTGTCTGTTGGGGAAGAAAAAGATCAAAAGAAGGGGTGGAAAGGGGGTAGAATGGAGCTTGCTAGTTACCTTGTGGAAGAAAAGGGAAAGCACAGCAGAGCTATGGACATTTGTTAAGGCTTGTATTTGAAGCTTTGTCACTGTGTTGTTACTAAGTTTATGATGACAGTTTATCTTTGATAAGTATTTTGTGGTTGTTGAAAAGAAAAACTTTTGTTTACTTTGAGAAATAAAAATTAAGTTAAAAAAATGTATAATCAATCTAATATACAGGAAGTACAAAAGTATTACAATTATCTTTTGGAAAACATTAAGTCTCCAAATATAAAAACTTTTCAAATACTAATAAGGAAAGAGGCAGAGATAACTGAATATACACAGCTTTCTCAACCAAAAAACATGCTAGCTCTTATTATAAATAATGATTACTAACCATGTGAATGATGTAATTAGATCAAATAAAGATCATTCTTAATGGCAGCTAGATTAAGAAATGTTATTAGGATATTATAAAAACAAAAACCTTAACTTTTAAGTTATCTATTTGATATTTTAAAGTTATACATTTGGTTTAAATTTACTAAACATTAATCTGCATGTATCCTGACAGTATAAATTATATCCAAAAAAGTGAATGGCATCTTGGCAAAAGATAGATTGATCTCTGTGTAATGAAAAACTTGCAATAGCATCAGGTAATAAATACAGTCGTACCTGGGGTATTGGTTCCAGGACCTCCCCAGATACCAAAATCCGAGGATGCTCAAGTCCCTTCCATAAAATGGTGCAGTATCTGCATATAATCTGCGCACATCCTCCTGTATACTTTAAATCATCTCTAGATTACTCATAATACCTAATACTATGTAAATGGTCTGTAAATAATTGAACTATAGTTTAAGGAATAACATTGGAAAAAGTCTGTACATGTTCATTACAGACACAGCCATCATAGGCCTCACTACATAGCAGTACACATCAGCAACAACTTCACGATTCCCCCCGAATATTTTTGTTCCTTGGTTAGGTGAATCCATGGATTTAGAACCCGTGAATACAGAGGGCTGGCCGCATACTCAGTTGGAAGCTCAAGACTCAGTTTATTGTTTTACTTTGGACTATCTTCAAATTTATGAAATCAACTCTTTTATTCTAGCTAGGTATGGATATTCTGGGAAAATCATATTCCTAAAGAAAGGGTAATCTGAGAGTAAAAATTAAAGGAATTGTGAATACGAAAAAAATCAACGTATTTAAGTTCCAACTGTAGACAATGCAGGTTATCTTCAGAATAGACTTGTTTAAATCCCTGTTCTTAGTTTTAAAGGTATAAAATGTTGAAATATTTTTTCAATTATGAAAAAATACAACATTAGATAGCATACAACAATATCCTTCAGCCAATTAGGCATCACAGTATTTCCTCCCACAAATTATCAGGAACCCTTAGAAATTATACCCCACCATCCTCTATATCTTGAAGAAAATACTATTACTATTTAAAAATATTTCATGTAGCCCTGGCTGGTGTGGCTCAGTTGGTTGGAGCATTGTCCTGTATACTGAGAGGTTGTGGGTTCAATTCCCAGTCAGGGCACATACCCAGGTTGCAGGTTCAGTCCCTGGTTGGGGTGTGTGCATGAAGCAACTGATTGATGTTTCTCTCTCTCTCTTTCTGTTTCTCTCTCTCCCTTTCCTTCCCACTCTCTCTAAAAAAACACAAAAAACCCCAACATATCCTCTGGGGAGGATAAAAAAAAAAACACTTAAAAATATTTGACGTACATTGATCATCTTTTTAAAAAAAAATTTTTATTGTTAAGAGTATTACAGATGTTTCCCCTTTCAAATACCAGACTTATAAGTTTATATCTCCCATGTGATAGGTCAATAAAATAGAGATATTATTGTCACCTATCAATGGAATTTAGGATTTTTAACTCTAATTTTATTTATATGTCCAGATAGTCATGTATCTTTTGCAATAATAATAAGCATTTTAATCATATAATTCTGAAATATGTGGCTATGAAAATAAAATTATTTTTCTTCTATTTTTCTCCCAACCTCATTACTGCAGAGGGAGAAACTCCTAGCAACACCCTTTTGTGGTATTTCAATGAACACTCATCTAATAGATTAATTTATATAATATCTATACAAGAGGTATATTTGATCCATAACATATCCAAATTCTTATAGAAATATGCCAGGTTATAATGGTGTTTTATTGCATTTAAAGTATATGAAAACACCTAATATCAGAAGAATAAATAGTATCAACAAATGATCTTTCTCTTTTTCTCTCATGGAAGGTTGCATTCATACAATATAAAAAATTGGAAAGTGTACCAATAATTAATTATTAGTTTTCGTATTTTCAAATGTTATTGTCTATTATTAGCCACATCCCACTGCATTTTTGCTGCTAGTGATTACTTGGATAAGTAATTGAATTCTCTACTTCCTCCTGTCTGTGTAGGCCTAAATAAATGGATTCTATATAGTTTGCACTATAACTTACAGTTCAAAAACCAACAACAAAACTCTCGCCTTTCCCTGGGTGGTGTGGCTCGGTGGTTAGAGTGCCATCCCTTGCACTGAAGGGTCAGGGTTTGAGTCTCAGGGCACATACCCAGGTTGTGGGTTGGTTCCCCCGGTCAGGACCTGTGCATGAGGCAACCGATGTTTCTCTCTCATATGGGTGTTTCTCTCTCTCCCTCCCTTTTTCTTCTTCTCTTTCTAAAATTCTCTCTCTAGAATCAGTGAAAATCATATCCTTGGTGAGCATTAAAAAACAAACAAAAAACTCCAGCCTTATTTATGGAGTGAAGAAAGATCTTACTATGAAATTTAGATTTTAGAGTCTCATAGAGTTTGTGTGTGTGTGTGTGTGTGTGTGTGTGTGGTTTTTAATATGTCTTTACTTATTTCAGAGAGGGAAGGAGAGAGAGAGAGAGAGAAACATCAGCAACAAGAGTCATCGGTCAGCTGCCTCCTGCATGCCCCCTGCTGGGGACGGAATGTGCAACCCCGGGCAGCATGCCCGGACAGGGAATCGAACTGTGACCTGGTGGTTCATAGGTCGATGCTCAACCACTGAGCCACGCGGGCCAGGAGATTTTTCTTTTTTTTAGTGGGACGTCACGATGTAGGTGCTAATTTTTTTCTGAGATGTTCTTGTGTTTAATGGGGGAGGGAGATAGAAAGAGCAAAAATAAAACAAGAGAAAGGGATATTTTTAAAAATTTATGATTAGCCGAGATTAAAAAATAGAACAGCATAAAAGCTATTGCTTTGTTGAAGATATGATGGTACTTAAGATAACAACTAATATTTCTAAATACTTAAGTTAGTAGTTTTCCAATATAGGATTCTGGTGGGCAAATAATAAACTCCCAATTAAGTATATGTGCAATGTTTCTTTGTGTCCATTTAGAAAGAGTATTTTTTTCCCCCCTCAAAAGTTTAATGCAGTATCTATCAATAGCTGTATTATTCAGGCCAAGGAAACATTTCTTCTAAGTGTCTGTTTTGTTTGCAGGAAGTATTTGACCATATTTCTTTATTTAAGATAGTATCTTTTCCTTGTTGCTTTCTATGATGGCCTGTGTGTGTTGGTTTTGTTTAAAAATATTGAATGCCAATGCTGCCTTAAAAACCACTGTACACTCCCTTAACTCTTCATTCCCCTGGGAACTGATATTTCTGAGTTGCTTTCTTTTTTATTCCCATCTTCTGAAAAGATTCTTCAAGGACATAGATCGTTGAAGCTTTCCGTTCATTTTTGTTTAACTTTGGCTTTCTCTGGCACATATCTGGGTGTGCAGAGAAGCATAATATCTCCTCAAATCACAGCATTTTTCCAGTATGGTTCTTATAGTATATCTTTATCCGAGAAACAGGTCATATACCCCTACATGCTTATACACACATAAGGCCTGTTCTCATAGTTTTCTCCTTACCTTTCTTAAGATATGCCAAAACAACTAGAAAATTAATTACTGCATTTTAAGTTATTTTGGCCATGAGGAATTATTTTCTTTTCTAGTATTTGTATATGTGCATTTGTGTGTGTGTGTGTGTGTGTGTGAGAAAAAGCAAAGAAAACATTTCAACTAGATTATCTGTCCTATTCATAAAGCCAATATATTGAAGAAATTAGATTTGATTTACTGAAAAAAATTCAGAAAAACATGCTCATACATCATACAAATATACAACAAAATAGAATTTTATGCTAAAACAATGTGTACTATAACCTAAAACAAAAAGGGAGTGAAAGTGAACATTTTGTGGTTACAAGGTGAATATTCTTTATTCATTTTTAATAAAAATGAAATGTATATGAACAAATTAAATGTTTACATATAATAACAATTGAGAGTTAGCCAAAAGTTACAAATCACAAATTTGTCACAAAAGTCACTGCTTATAGAGAGTTGACTGGGGGTCGTGAGCACACAGTACAGTGTACAGATGTGTGTTGTAGAATTGTGCACCTGAAACCTACCAAATTTTATTAACCAGTGTCGCTCCAATAAATTCAATAAAAATGGGAAAAAAGTCACTGCTTTGCATGAACTAAATCTTCTTTAAACTTTCTTCTAGAAATGATTAAATACAAATATCTGCAACTGTTCACTAGTCTTTATTTTCTTATTAGATAATATCCTCTTAAGTTAATGGTAGATATTGATTTCTGACTTCTTGCTCATTTATAGCCCATAAGACAAGTTTTATGATTTATAAACAGTTCATCTTGAATGATAAATTTTGGTGATGTAGCAAAATTTTGTTAAAATTAATGGGATAAGATCTTATTTTTGTGAAATTTTCTAAAATAACAGAATTGAGATGAAACACTGCATTGCAGATAGCTACAGTTAATCCAATAGGCACATAATACTATGTTGTGGAAATGGTCATGTTTTAACTATCACACATAAGAAATAAAAACCACATTATAAGTATTATCATTAAGAAGGTTTTGGTTGACATAAAGCAATAAATAGCAAATCTTACAACAGAGCACTAAGCAGTGATTTAGGCTTACAGTTGATAACCAACTCTTTCAGAAAGAATTGTAGAAGCAATATCTTTCTTCAACAGCTCCAGATATTAGAAAACAGAGTGTTTCATCAGAGTGATCCAGAGAAATTGAGATTTGGCTCAAAGGCCAATGCTAATAATGAAGGTTGACTTACTTTCTCTAGAAGTTTATTACATTTCTTGATTCTTTAAGCTCTTTCTCTTAAACAAATAAAATTGGAAAAGGTGTATCTTAGTAGGAAGTCTGAGGTCATTACTGAAATCATTTACAGAATACATTATAAAAATATTTTTATGTTGTGAAGCTATTATGATACCAACATATCACGTAGACAATAATGGGCATCTAATTCTGCTATTTGTAATCCCCATGCTGGGGAAGAAAATATGCTTTTGCCTCATTAAATATTGCAAAATAAATGATGGACTTGACTATTTGGCTGTCTAATTTTGGAGTGGAAAGCTATCTTCGGTTATATAAAATACCCTTCCTGAGCTCTATTTCTCAATCGCGTTACATCCCACTTCATCTCTGTTTGCTAGCTCCTGGGGCCACACTCTATGCTTAACATAAAACAAAGTTAAGTCCCGGTGGGGTGCCTTTTGTGAGGCCTCTCAGAGTAGGAAGAGAGAAACAAAGAGCAATAAAGAGGTGTAGAGGATACAAAAACAAATAAGGCACCGAGAGGGAGAGGTGAGGGGGGAGGAAAACATCACCGGGTCAAGAACCTTACAATCGCACACACTTTTTACATTTTGGTAGCAAGTAGTATTATGTCTTCTCTGTTTCGGGATGTTGCCTTCAGAGAGCTGGAACATCAATTCCGAATACATAGGGTCTTTCTCCTTTCATAAGCTCCCTGGAACTCAAGAAGGGCTATTAAAAAATTTTATAATTTTTGCTTTTACCTCATAATTATTGCTTTTACACATATACAGGATGGTCGTTTTCCCCCCACTGGGGATCATGTTCTATGCGCTTCATGTCAGGGGTGCTCTAATGCAGTTACAGGGAGCTTAAGGATTTAAGATGCTCAAGGAAATCTTTCCTCTCCTGGCGCACCAGTTCCTCCCGAAGAGGCCTGTGCGTTTGGAGAGGCCTGGTGCAAGACCCTTCTGTTCCCGCCGGAGAAGGCCCGAAGGCGCCCACCACGGCTTCTCCAGGGAGCCGAGGTGACAACTGGCTGGCTCGGCACTGCTGCTCCTTAGCTCTCTCCTCCCCCGAATTCCTCCCGCACACTGCAGGCGCACCTCGGGTTGCTACCCTTCCCGTGCCTTCACACCGACAACGTGAACTCGCCCTGCAGCACCCTTGCCAAGGCGGGGCAGACCCGGGCGTGTGGAACCTTCGGGAAGTGGTCTCACTGAGATGGTACAAAGCCCCGGGCGCTGCGCTGTGGCCCCCGGGGGAGCACCATCCAGCCCTCGGTCTCACTGAAGGGCAGGGCTGGGAACACTTTACTGCATCAGGTGCTTCCCCGCCCGTCCTCAGCCGGGCCCTGAGGCTCCGTCCCGGCCAGGTGAGCCGCACCTGGGGTGGGGCCGCTGGCACAAATGGCACTCAGCCAAGCCAGAGGCGCTAGCTTCTGGCACTGCCAGGCAAATAAACAGTGCCACCTGGTAGAGTCAAAAGCGGTGCTTTAAAATGCAAATACAAACCCCTCCTACGTTTGTTGTCAAATCACTTCTCCACGATTCCCAGGCAGGCGGCGGGTTCTGCGCTCGGGAGGGCTGGGGGAACGCAGCCTGCGTGCGCAAAAATACCCCCGAAGCCGCGAGCCGGGGGCTGGGCTGGCGCCTCCGCAGCCCGATGCCCGCCGGGCGGCCGGCCGTCCCCCGGGAGCCCGGGGCTGGGCCCGCTCCTCCCCCGCGGGCCGCGCGGCGGGAGCCCGCGGGCGCCGACTCCAGGAGTTGCTCTCGGCCTCGCGAGGGGCCGCTCCCGCGCGTCCCCGCCCGCCCGCTCTGACGCCCGGCCCTCCCGCTGCCCACCCCCGGCCGCCTCCCTCCGGCTCGCCGGGAGAAGCCAGACGGAGCCTCTCCCTGCCACAAGTCTCTCCGCCCGCCATCCCCCCCATTCCGACTTCCACCCCCACACCCCTCCCGGGAGCCACCACCCCGCCCCCGCCCCCGCCCCCGCCTCCTTCTCCTGGGCGATCGGGGGAATAAATCAGGGAAGAAATCGAGAGGGGGGAGAGAGACCGCGAGGGCGAGCGGGCGCCGGCAGGCTCCCCGGGTCTGTTTCCAAAGTCGCCCTTGATGGCGGCGGAGGCGAGGCAGCCGCGGCGCTGAGCAGCCGGCGCGCACTCGAGGGTCCGCCCGCCGCCGCCCCTTCGCGGCGCCGCGTTTCGCCCCCGCGCCCAGCGCCCAGCCCCCCGCGCCCAGCGCCGGTCCGCGCCCCGGGCGGGCGCGCCAGCCCTCCGGCCGCCTGCGACCCGGGCGGCGAGCGCTCCTTCGCCTCCCGCGGTTTCCAGCCCCGTTCCTTTCCCCCCGGCTGGGGAGGGAGGCGGGATTGATCTTCGATCGCGAAGATGGCTGCTGGCTGCCTGCTGGCCTTGACTCTGACACTTTTCCAATCTTTGCTGATCCGCCCCTCGTCGGAGGAGCCGTTCCCTTCGGCCATCACGTAAGTCGCCGGGCCGGGCAGGGCTGGGGGTGCCGGCCCAGGGGGCGGCTGGAGCCGGGCGCGGGAGTCCGTCACGAGCCGCCGGCTCCTCTGCCCGTGGGGGTGGGGAGCGAGCGGGGCTCGGCTCCGGAGAGGCCGGGCGGGAGGTGCGCGCGGCTCGCCGCCGGGATGTGCTCCGAAGCCGCGCGTCCGAGGGGCCGGACCCGTGGCCGCGCCGTCCCGGGGACCGTCCGCCGACGACTCGCGGCGCCTCTGCCCATTTCTTAGCGGATTGTTTCGACTCAGAGAGTTTATAGGTGCCGGGGGAAAGAAAGTTTCCAGCCACTTAGCCGCTCTCGTCAAACCCAGTCTAATAAAAAGTTGTGCTTTGGGTGGGTATTTTACAAACCGGTAATTTCGGGTCGTCGGGGTAGCCTGGGCTCCCCCGCACTTGGCCCCGGGGATGCGCTCTGGCTGCTGTGGGGTCCCCACTCGCTTAGGCGCCAGGTTACGGGGCGCCCTTGCCGGCCCCGCCGACCCGCGGCGTGCGCGCTCCCCGCCGCACGCTGCGGCCGCCCGGGGGTCCCGCGGGCGCGGACCGCGCCGCCCGCCTCCCCGCCCCCGCCGGGAAGCCTGGAGGTGCCGGGAGCCGCGCGTCCTGCTCTCGGAGCGAATGGAACCTGTTCTTTGAGGGAGGCATGGGCGATACCAGAGTCTCCTGGCATTTTCTCTTATATGTAACGTTTCTAAAATAACTTAAAAAAGAAAAGAGAAGAAAGGAAACACCTCGCTGCTCTTCTGGAAATAGTGTGTAAAGGTAGCCTTGTAGTCACACGGCAGAAAGGGAATGAAAAATAATTCTCTCCTCTCTTAGGATGGAGAGAAGAATGAAAGTCAGTGGCACATAAAAATACATACATATTTTTAAATGCGCTGAATAGCCTAGGAGGCATTCTGGGAACGCATTTATTTTAGTTCTTGAAGCTACTTGAAAGCTTTTGAGAGTAGGTAATCTTAAGTGGATGAGTCACTTTAATGCATTTTACATAACAAAAACAAAGCCCAAGGTAGCCTTCCCGGTATTTAGGATGTTGGGAATGATCTGCTATCCTTTTGTTGATCGAGCGCTGAAGACTGGATTTTTGGTGGCTACTAACTGAGAATCTTTACCAGTCGAAACCCTGCAGCTATTAGATTCAGCTTAAAGTATTTATTACATTAGGTGTCAGTGCAAGCATCTGACAGATGCCCATTCTACCCCAGAGAAGGGAAGTGTCTGATATTTTTGTCATTGATTTACAGTCATGTTTCTTTTTAGATAATCTTCCATAAAAATGATTTCAGATCCTTTTTTTGTTAAGACTCAAAAGGGCAAATGCCATCTGTAGATCTTCGTTTAATCGGCAGCCTGTTCCAAGCGGATATTTTGAAACATAAAAAGAGAATAAGAAGTACCCTAAAGATGCTTCAACATTATTTACTCTTACTAATTTTTTACTCTTTCTAGCTTGGCCTATACAGCAACAACTCAAGCGACTCACTTGCATTTTGTGTCAAATAAAGAAGTGGCTCTTTTAAAAAAAGGATTCCGTGTGTTTAGTTTACACATTTTTAAAGTCTTATTTTTAACTGACAATTTATCATTTCTATCATTTGGAGGGAATGCATATCACACCATTGGGGAAAACTGTGACTTGAAACTCCAACAAAATACAACCTTTTATTCCTGAACATACCACGGTAAAATATGTAAAAATCCTGATTGTAAGGACAACTGTAATAAATGATTTCCTAAAATTAAAATAACTCAGTTTTCATGCTCAGAAATTTACTAGAGACAAGAAAGAAAATAAATAGTGGGCAAAATAGGAATCAGGGAAACAAAAAATTTTTAAAGGATTTGAAATTTATTTTTTAACAATGGAAATTTAAGATGTCTTCAAATTATGTGAAACATTATCTCATGAAATAGAAGCTTAATAAAAGATTTTTGTAGATCTAAGTCTATAGATAATATTTCCAATATTTTCGTAAGGCTTCTGCATCTTCGATTATTTATTTGAAAAGTTAGTAGCACCATCTTCTGAGGAGAGGACGAATGGTAATTGACGTCTGTACTTCATGTTAGATTTCTGAATATATTTTATACAATTTTTAAAAATGCAGCGTTATTTTCCTCAAGATGTGATGCCATTTGCTTTTCTTGCAAGAAAAGAATTCATATGGAGTGTTGAGATCAGGATGAATCTCAAATCTTTGGGAAAAATTTCAAGTTTATAAAAATGCATTAAAAGATTATAGCATCCACTAAAGGCACATTATTGTGCTTCTATGTATAAATTTATCTGGAAATCATTAGTAAATTTTTTTTTTTGACAGTTTTACTTTTCAGAGAAAAGGTAATATAAGAAGTTTTGATTATCAGAAGAGAATGCCATCAGCACACTGTAAAATTAATTATGCACTTACTGGAGTGAGAGCTGAATTATAGTTAGTAATTCACAAAGTGTTTTTTTTTTTTTTTTTGAGTGTTTATAATATTAAGGGCTTAAGTTTTATTATAATAAAACAAAAAATATATCATTCTAAATATCTTTAATTTTCTGCTCTCTGCTTTCTCATACATTCTTATAGCATATTATTCTGGATTTAAGTAGTACTTGGACTGTTTTTTAAGTATTAATACTAAAATAACATTTTTTTTTCAGACAAAGGAATTTTGATACAATTCTTTGCTAGGTTAGGTTTTTCTTGTGGAAATGACTATCTCCATAAGGTGTGAAACATAAGTATGCCATATGGTAGCAACCACCTAATGCATATTGGTTTATATATAAATGGAAAATACATAATTTTCACGTTATAGTATGTATGTTATATTGGTAGTTTAAAATACAGTTTTCAGAAAGGGAGCTCTCGCTTGTTCTAGAAATAATTTCTTGACTCATATGTGAAAACGCTCCTATTTTAAAACTCTGGGTAACATGTATGGTAGCCAGCATTGTAATGCTAATTTAAACCTGTCCCTCTTAATTTTAGAATCTATTTACAAATCCAGTTTTTAAAATATACATTGTAGTTCTAACTACTCTTCATGTTAAACTTTTATCTCAGTCATATCAAAATGCCAATCAGTCAAGAATAACTAGCTGAGAGACCATTGGTATATGGGGATTTTAATATAAACTGTATAATGGGATAAATATGTTAGTAAGACTAACAGGTGTCTACATGAAATAAACATAACATCTTATAAAAGAATAGTATTTGGGAGTTTAAATATGTAAGATGTATATGTTTTTCTGTCATTAGACAAATTTAAATTTAAAGGCTGTAGAAAAGAAATTTTTTTATGTCATTGAAATGAATATGACATTGGAATGGATGGATGTCTTTTCTATGTGTTAGAAGGGACATGATCATTCACATTCGGGTTAGCAATTTTTTATTCACATACTATGTATACAAGAAAATGTGTCTTAGGATAAAATGAGATAAAATATTAAATGTAAAATTAAACCTCAAAACTGTGAACATTAATAAGTTCCTGTATTAGATCTTTAATTTGTTCTCATCAACTTAAGCCCATGACATTTATTATTCCACAGGTGTATGTCTAAAATATGCAACAGTAGATATATTTTTCCAAATAAGTAGTAATATGATGTTAAATTTATTAATGTTTCTACATAGGCATATGTTTAGCTATTTGGATTGGCATTTGAATAAGCATTAGGCTGATGGAAATAGATATAAAAAATTTGGAAATATACAAAAGTCTAAGATTATTATGGTTTTATAACAGGAGATAAAGTGTGCCTTTATTATTTTTATGGCTTTCACAAAATTTAGTTTAACTTTAATAAATACATATAAAACCAGAATCTATAACAAGTTGTTTACTTTGAAAATGACAAAAAATGTACCACCCTTTCTTCAAAGAAAGCCTCACTGCATAGACACCTTTTTAAAATTTCTCTAGCATTGATAAAAATAACATAACAAAATAATCTCCCTTGTAGGGTTTACACATGGTAAGGTTTTGCAGAAAAATAAATAACACATGCAAATTATGTATTCAATTTAGTATTTATATTTACAAGTATATATTCATAAGAAATAACGATGCATTTTGTAATTTTAAAAATAATTTCTTAAGTTGTATACATAACAAACCCTATTGTTTGATGTGTTCTTTAAAGTACCATTATGTAAGCACATATACAGAAATTTCTCTTCCCAATTTTCAATACACATGTAAGTTTCCAAGTAAGTAATCTGTTCTTCTGAATTCACATTTTGTTTTCTTGTATGTGTCTTCAAAATGTTTATAAACTTAAACTGAAGATTTAAATGGTTAAAGTAAAATATATTTTAGGCAAGTTGCCAATTTGTTATCCTTACATGTATGGACATAATTAGTTCTAACATAAACATATATAGCTAGAAGTTTGGAAAAAAGTAAGAATTTCAGTATTTCTAAGAAGTAGCATTGTATTGATCTTAAAGTAACAACCTTTCATCATTTGTAATAAAAGAGCTGTTATAGTATTTTAAAAAGAATGTAAGCTGCTTACCTTGGGGAAAGAACTCTATTTCATCTTCTCCACATTTACTTAAAGGTGGTAGTGTGCACCAGGCGCTGTAACATACTATGTCAACCAGTCCTTTCCTGGACTATCTGCTCAGTACCACAGCTGTTCCCAAGCCTTTCATATGGTTGCTTTCTAGTATACTTGGAACTACACCGAGATTACCAACCATGTAGCTTACACGGGATTCATTTTTTCTTTTTTGTGTACAAGAAAAGAAAAATGGTTGCATCATATTGTTTACAGAGTTGAAAGAAAGAGGGGTTTGACTTTAATATCAATTGAGGTAAAAATAGCAGCACTTTGTAAAAAATACTGTATTGACTATCTTTTCATTGAGAGTCCAAAATATTTACATTGCATAATTAGAGAAATTGTCTAGTTTATATTATTATACTATTCTATTTAATAATTTGTATGTGTGCAAATATATTAGGATGGGGCAAAAGTAGGTTTACAATTTGTGTGGGAAATAATACAATAATTAATAAACGACAATAAAGAATAAACTCTGTTTCGAGTAGTCACAACTGTAATCCTACTTTTGCCCCACACTGTATTATATATATGTGTGTGCATACGTATGCATTTTTTAAAACTTATTCCAGTGGTTTTGCTAGGGTAGAGAAACTTCAGTAAGGTAAGTTTATTAACAAATTCAAATGCTTTAAGATCTCTGCCAATTCACGGCTGTTTTAGGGATTAAATGTCATTCAAAAATTTTTTTGTAACACTAGCATTTAGAATAACTTGTAAAGAAAATCAAATGAGATATTGTATACAAAAGCAACTTGAAAATGCTCAGGTCATATAGTGACAAGTAGAAATATGATTCTAAAGATAGTTTTGCCATCTTTTAAATAAAACAAGTATGAGAAAGAAACTACTGCACATGGAATATTGGGTACTTATTATTGCATGCTAAGCAGTTTTATTCCTGCCGTTTAGATTTGAAATATGTAAGAATTAAACATTTGGCATTGTGACATTTTTGGAATGAAGGATAACTGTACCCATGTTTTAAAATTTTATTTGTAAAATATAAATTTTCAAGTTTCTTTTCCTTACAGGCATTATAGTAGTATTTTAATACACATGAATAAACTACTCTTAGCAATCTAAAAAAATGAGTCAAATGATCATTGTTCCTTTAAAATTTGCCATTTTTACAGATTCTAACAAGATCACAAACAAAGAAAAGATTGACATTGTGGCCTCAACAAACTGGTGCACTTTTACAGTTAATTTCAATAATTCAGAATCACGCTGTTATATATAAAGCAATATTTAAAGTTCTGTTTGAATATGAATGTGGGATATTTCTGGCTAGATGTTATTTTAATGTTTGGTTCTACTGATTTTTTTTTTTTGTGTGTGTTTTTTTTACCTTATGCTTCTGCAGGGATAAAATAATTAGGGTATATTTTAAATTCTGTATCATAAGTGGGGGAACTACTTAAGCTAGAAATGATGACAATGGAAAATAACGTTGTTGCCCATTTTAAATACTTCAGATTTAGGGATAATCTTACTGTCAATTTGAACTTCTTTTTTTCTGAGTAATTAAAGATTTATTGTGATTGTCTCCTGGCTAATTATGAATTCTTTTATTCAAATAACTAATTGCTAGTTCTCTCTTTCATGCACACACATATTTAGTATTAATTATAATTTATTATTTGCATATAACGTCAAGTCAAATGGGGAACTTCTGGTTTGTTTTCTGCCAGGTAACCTGTGACCAGACCTCAGTGTCGGGTCCTCCTCACTTGATGCTTCTGTCACTGTTTCAGGGACTTCCTTCTACCACTGGACATTTCTCTCTGTGGGAAACTGTTGAGGGATTTTGATGCACAGATAAGTCTGTAATACATAATCAAAACTTCCACCAAAATTGTCAAACAGTCTAGACAATTATTTCTTTTGACATTTGCCCACATACTGTGGGGATAATATGGGGAAAGAGGGAAAGAGCTAATAAAATCATTCTCTGTGTAAGGTGCCTACTGTCAGGCCATGTAAAGGGATGGTTAGGCATTAATGATGTCTTATTTTGAGGATTAAAGGAGGACTGGCTCAGTAAAATAAATGGGCTGAGGCAACCTCGAAAATCTTCTGTTTTAAAAAAGGGATCAAGAGGCATTGTGGTAAAAATGCTATGCTTGTGTAAGTGGGACGGACAGAGGAGACTTCGGATTACAGAATTAAAGATGCTAAAGGTGGCAGTTGGTTCATTTAAAATTTTTCTTATTTTTTCCCCATTTTCCATGTGAGTGTGGTTACCCTGGAAGTGCTGTTTACTGAACATAATATTACTTTTTAGATATTTAAATATTCATATATGGAAATTCACCTTGGAAACCAAAGACAATAAAATTGTCTAGATTTCAAAAAATAGAAGCAATTAAACATTTTTATTTTTCATAAACCACTGGGGAAGTGGTTTATTGGATAAGAAGTGTTAGTATAACACATTATTAAAAACTTAAGTGCTAGTCAAGAAAGAAATTCTGTTTGTAATTTTTTTCTATTAGATTATAAGAAATGAAAATAACTTGCAGGTAGGTAGGCTTCTATGTAGTATACTGAAGATTATTTAGACATCAAATAATACATCATATTTTTACAAAATAATTTTACTTTATGCTATCTCTTTTAATGTCTCCTGCTTCATATATTTTAACCGCAAATGCGACTTAATTCAATGATTAATGCAATTATTATTCACTACAAATTATATAGTGCACTGAACTACATTCTGAGAATCCGTACTGAGGAAGAGAGTCCCACAGGAAGACATTCACAGCTTCAAGCTGATTGTGAAGCTGCGGGCCCCACCAAAACATGACCAAGTAAAAGCACACAGCATGTTGAAGAAACATGGTCTGTTCCTTGTTAGGCCTAGGGCTCCTGGGTGGGAAGAGATGCTGGTGGGCCTGGATTGTTGGTTTGAGTCTGAATTATAAATTTTTTGCATCAGGACCATCTTTCTACGTGATGTGAAGGGACAGGCGGGCAGTGTTCACAGAACATGGACATTTGTGGTAGCCCAGCTCCGCGTACTCAGATTTGGCCTTTAAATTAAAAATAAAAGTTATAGGCTTTGAATCACAGTACCTAGAACATGGATTAAACAGACCTGATATTTGAGGCAGAGACAATGGGAGGAGCAGTTAGTAGACCATTGCAGTATTCCCAGATTGAGAGATGGCCAACGTCTAAAAAAGAACAGTGGCTGTGGGAAAGCAGAACAGGTATAAAACAATGTAGAAGTAAAATGTCAAGTCCTGCTGGTTCTGGAAGAGAGAAGGGTTAGGAGCTAAGATCTCTAATACGTAGATCATGTTACACTGAACTTCGTAGACGAGCACACAGGAGCAATACCAAGTTTGTGGGAGTGAAGGTAATAGCTCACTGTTGGTCATTTTGATTAGCAGTGTCTCTGTAGATGATATTAGGCCATTAGAAATATGTATCTGAAGGGAACTTGGAGACAAACTCGGAGAGCAGTCTGAAGCCAGAAAAAAGGGTCATTCATTTATTTAGCGAATATTTATTGTGTCTGTTGTGATAGGCATTGTGAGTTTCCAAAGAAGATCCTTGGTCTATAGTTTCATGTTGCAGAGAGATCAGAAGAGAAGAGCCCTTTAAGGAAGTCACCAGGCCACCGAGGGCACGAGAGCAGTTTCAGCGGTGTGTTGCTGACTGAAGCATGATTTCAGTGCCTTAGGAGTTGGTAGCAGCTGAGACTAGAAAGGCAGCAAGTGTAGATTGTTCTTTCAAGGGATCTGACAATGTGAGGAAAGAGAAAGAGCTGTATAGTAAGTTCAGAGGAAGACAGTTTAAGAAATCTGGCACCCTTTTGCTTTGTTTGAAAATAGGAGTTACGTTAGGCTATTTGAGATTGCAAGTAGTAGTAGTAGTAGGAAACCATAGGACTGTCTTGAACCAAAAGGGAAATATTTTTCAGTGGTAGTGGAGCTGGATGATCAGTTATGTTAGCCAAGGTCAACAACTACAGAAAGGGGTGTGGCTGCCATTAGGATCATCTCTTGCTCCAGCCTGTGGTTTTCTTTGTTTGACTCCCCATTTTTCTCTGTTCCCTGCAAATGGGCTTTGTCTGCCTTCCAGTGCTCATGGTATTGAATAGCTGTGAGAGTTTACATTCTCCTCATCAAAGCTTTGAACTAGTTTGAGACTAGAATTCTAGTCCAAACATGGCCTCCTAAAGAAATGTTGACAGTCTGAATGTGGTCCAGATGGCCATCTACAGCCCATTTAGTGATCAGGAGACGGGGTTTGGCAAAAGGACTCTGGTTGCCAGAGCTTTGGGCACTTCTCCATACCCTGGTCCAATTTCATTAGAAGGTATTACATTGCAACCGGCCAGTTGATATTAGCATGGATAGAGGAAGAGGCAGTTCTTAGAAAATGGCTCCTGGGGTTGGGAAAGGTGGTAGAGACAGCTAAATAAGTGTTACCAGAAGGGAGGTTTGAGGATATCAGAGGGAGAAGAACAAATGTCAGAGAGATGAAAAGATGAGAGAGACAATGACAATGGGTGAATGTTTTGACAGGCAGGTGAGGAAGGGATCAAGAAGAAAAACAGTGTCTTACAAAGAAACTTTTGAAAGATGAAACAGCCTTGAGAATTAAAGCAGATGGTTGGAATCTAGAATAGATACACTTTTAATTTACTGGAGATGTTTTTGGAGGAATGTTTCATATTATATATTCTATCCTCAATAAGGAATGACAGGGTTCAGAAATGTAATACATAGACAAGAGTAATGCTCAGGTTTTGAGATGACAGACTAGAGTTTTTCTTTGCTTGGTAGTAATAAGACCCAAGGTCACAACTCTGTTCCCTTTGGACACAGCAGCATTTGATTCTTTTTTTGTCTTTCTTTTTCTTTCACTTCTTTTTTCAGGAGATGTTATCATCTTGAAAATCCATGTAGTCTTGCAAAATGTTATTAGATTTAATAAGTGTATGTGCTTATGGTAGAAAGAAAATATCAGTGAAAAGGAAACAACAACAACAAAAAGAGGAACTAGTTCTTGTTTTGGCAGTTTATCATTATTTATTTATTAATTTTTTGACAGATAGGGGAGGTTTACTCCCACACTCTATTCCCCCACCCTGTATTCAGTCTTTAGCAAAAGGCAGAAATTTGAATTGGAACAGTTCCTTGTTAATAAAACAGAATGATAAATCTGATAAGATAAGAAACCACTAACAGAATATTCCTGCAAAGCATGTTCCTGGTCACCTCTTAAGGAGGCATCTCAGGTCTCCTGAAGGTCTGGAAATTACTGGCAGCTGCCATCACAGCAGTTCCCCAAGCTTCCAAGGTAACTGAATGAATGGTTAGGATCGCAAATGCCAGCAGATCTATGAATCAATGTTGATCTCATTGGTACCAGTGCGGTGTGGAAAAATCACCCCTGTGGTTTGTAACAAGAGATGATAAGAGTTAGGGTGGGCTCTGTATTTTTCCCTTTTGTGATTTTGCTCTTTTTTCTCTCTCATAGGTATTCACAGTTTATTTGAGCTAATTTTGATGTCTACCTTCAGAATGTATGGACACGAATACTAACAATTCTCTTTACATATAATATTGCTTTCTGACATTTTTTAGTTCCTTCTGTATTCCAGACACTGTGAATTAATAATCTGCATGCTTTTTGAAAAATATATGTTTTTATTGAATTTAGAGAGAGAGAGGATGGGAGAGGGGGAGATAGAAACATCAATGACTGGCTGTCTCCTGCATGCCCCCTGCTGGGAATTGAGCCCGCAACCCAGGCAGGTGCCCTGATCCAGAAATTGAACCAGTCACCTCTTGGTGCTTGGGAAAATGGTCAGTCCACTGAGCCACACTGGCCGGGCACTCTGCATGTTTTTTAACCCATCCAACTTTCATATCAGTCCCCTAAGATGAGTAGTAGTATTATTTTATAGATGAGGGAAGTTAAATTTAGAGTATGAAGAACTTTTATGAATTTTCTTAGGAGCAAAATTTGATCTCAAGAGTCCCACACTTACCTGCTGTGCTTTGCTGCCCTTCTATGGCAGGAGCTTTGATGCGTTAGTGTCCATTATCTCACCTGGTTCCGTCGTGGCTGGCTGAATGTCCCAGCAATGAGGTTGAAGGGTAGAAGAGTCAATATAAAGTAGAGCAGAACTAACTCCAAGTCTCAATTTTTCCTTCTGCAAAACAAAGATAATACTAAATTAATCTAGAATTACAGTGTTTATACTATGAGGGCCAAATGAGAGGATGTGTGGGGAACTTTGAAGGACTCTTTAATGGCCAGGCTTTATTATTTGTATCACATGTGATTTTTCGTTTTCAAGAAATCACAAAGTGATGACTATGGTTCAGTGAACTAGATTATTATGTTACAATATCATTTGGGCCATGAGAAAAACCTGAAGTGAAGGGGGAAAGGAATGCTTTTCAGGCCTTAAAAGGGTCTCTTTGTAAAGCTTGTGTAGCCTTTAATCGTAAAGAGGGATGCAGTGAACTTGAGTGAGTGAAGTGTTTTGTCTCTAGGTTAAGGACAACCTGCACCCTAACAGACACCATGGAGAACGCAGAACCAAGGACTCGATATGTTTTATCTCGACACTTCAGCCAGCACCTGTTGTATGAGAACTGTGCCACAGGAGGTTGAATCTGTTCTTAAAAGTTATAACTTTGCCACTCATAACCTCTCATTGTCAAACAAAGATGTGAGTTTCCAGCTTCAAGTCAGAATATTTGAACGTTAATAAAGTGATCTGCCCATGGTTATAGAAATGATTCCAGACAACTCTCCGAATTGGGTGAGCACAGAAGAGCAAAATCAAGACCAGTTGCATTTTTGGTAACCAACACACAAGTCAGTAAAAATCTGCCAAGAGCACCCTGAAAAAGGCCAGTTTTCCTTTGCCTCATCCAACTGATGATGGGCCGCATTGATTTAGCCCCACTCCTTCATTCACTTTCCAGGGGCCAGCCTGTTACACACACTCTCCTCTTGATAGAAATAAAACACTTACATGTCTGCTGCACATTGATTTATGGAGGAAAGGGATATTTTGATGAAACTATGCATTCATACCATGACTAATGAGTACAACTTGATAATAACCATTGAAACAGCCAGTTTTCAAGTGCCAGTAACCTCCCTTTTGGACATTTGCCACGGAAAGGAATGTGTAAAATTCTTACGATGTTTGTCACTTTAAAAATACCAACCCAGCTTTGCCATGACATACTATTAGAATTGACTTAAATTTGCATTTGTGAAAATGTTAGGAGAGACAAACTAATGGGCCATGTGAAGCCTCAGGAGGACGGGTTCAATGGGGGTTATGCACGTAGCTCTAAATTAAACATTTAAGCTTGGTTGTTTCTCAAAACATCTGATTTTCCTGTCAATATAAATGTAGAAATCAGAATTAATTTTCCTTAGGTAAAATTTTATTGTGCATGTGTAGCTCAGTTCCCAGGGGATTGATACACGTCATGTCAAGGTCTGCCAGTGAGTAATTGTTTAAAATTTATATCAATACTCAATGGTAATAAATAAACATAGGGGAATGGTAACTCATCACAGAGCCAACCATGCATGATAATTAGATGAGGTCCATTTATCTCCTTAAGTTATCAGATGTGACACAACCTGTCTGTGTGGTGTCTAAAAGCCAGCTGAGTCCCTGGGTGTAAATGACCATGACAGAGGGGTGGTTTGAGGGTTGCAAGCCTTGGATTTGATTCTACCCTTCTGGATTTTTCCACAAGTGAAGTAGATTTGCCCGAGGGATTCTGTCCTCATAATATGCGCAGAGTTCTAAAACCTGGGGTCAACAGAGTGCTGAGGGTGTATTTTTCCCCCATTTTTGTTTCCTCTACACCATCACCCTAATTGCAAGATAACACATAAAATATACATATGTGTGTGTATTTATGTATAATAGTATATAATGTTTACATATTATTTAATATAGTAAAATAGCACATCATATATTAATATTTTTGTATATAAACATAATTTACATGACATGAAAATATAAAACACTAGTGAAACATGCTGCACATAGATTCAGATGTGTTACATGTATGTAGAACACATTTTTAGAAGATGTTATAAAACCTGAAAATGCTTTTTAGTATCCAAAAGAGCTGTCATACATATAAAGGACTGCAAATTTCATTAGAAGTGACTGAAACACTAAAATCGTTGGGATAGAATGTATACTTGCTGATTATACTTTTAATTTTTTTGCCCACTTTGTGTCTTGTGGTAACTCTCACATCTTCCAAACCTCACAGCGATTCCTTATTACTCCACTTGCTCCCTAAAGCTGCTAGGAAGCATGCCGATAGACATTTAAGCAAAGCCAGAACCAAACTAGCCAGTCCTGGAAGTTCCGAGGACTTAGGCAGCCTGGGATGGTGGGAAGTACTGATTACCGTGGGCTGCTGCAGGCTTGCCAACCAGGTTTCCTCATCTGAGCCACAGAATACAGATAATGATTTGAGTAACTATTTTCTCAGTTCTCTCAAAAATGGTTCATGACTAGTACCATCTATATGCATAGTGGAGCATTTAATTCTTAAAAATGGATGCTTTTGAACATTAGGGCTTAATTCTCTCATGGAACTTGCCTGGTCTCTTAAAATGTGGATTCAAGGGAGGGGGAAGGAACGGGGTGGAACGGGTCATTGGGGAGAAAAAGGGACATCTGTAATATTTTAAACAATAATAAAACTTAAAAAAAAAAAAAAGTGGATTCAAAAAAAAAAAGTGGATTCAAACCTCAGCTCTACAATTTATTAGCTGGGTAATTTGAGCAAGTGTCTTCCCATTGATAAAACCATGTAAGGTTATTTGCGAGAAGGAAGAATGTTCATGTAAAGCACTGACACACAGAAAGCACTGAATAAATATAATTTGCTTAGAAGCAGGAGAATTTAGTGGAGGCAGGTGATGTGGGTTCCTGCTTGCCTCTGCCACTGACTAGCTAGGGAACCTGCCTTCAACATCTGGTGAGGAAGAATTTCTGGCTTTAGCACCTTCTGACACCTAAGTGCTCACCACCCGTTTCCTGACAACTTAGTCTTAGTTGTTACATCACTTGCCACTCACGAGTATGTTGAACATAAATTAGATCTTGGTGCAGTACTCCCTGGTCATCTGAGGTTTCGCTTTCCATGGTTTCAGTTACCTGAGGTCAACTGCAGTCCAAAAATACAAAATGGAAAATTTCAAGAACAAACCGTACATAACTTTTCAATTGGATGCTTAGCATGATGAAATCAGGCTGTTCCACTCTGTCCCACCCACGATTAGTTAGGAAAACTGTTAAATCCTCAACATTTATGCAAAAAAGACATTGATCACCTTATACAAAAGAGATCAAAGACCGCTAATTTAAAGTACATTGAAAACAAACTAGACGGAATCTTCATAAAGATATTTTATATGAAGATTGATAGAATGAGTCACTTGGTTAGAATTCAGTACTCTAGATTCACTCATTTATTTCAGTTTGGTATTTTCCATGCTGTGTAATACACTGCCACAAACTTGGTAATTTAAAACAATGTACATTTATTTTCTCACAGTTTCCATGGTGAGGAACCTACCCATGGCTTAGCTGGATCTTTTGCTTCAGGTCTCACAAGGCAGCACTAGGGAGTTGACTGGCCTGCATTCCTTCCTGGGGCTGCTTTCTGACCTTCTTTAAGGTTGTTGACACTTCCTTGTGGCTGCAGGAATACCTCCACCCTCCTTCCCTTTATTCTCAGCTGCCAGAGGCCCCTCGAATTTCCTTTCCACATGCCCCTCAAAGGCCCTCTCACAACACAGCCATTTGCTTCTTTCTGAAAGGCCAGCAGGAAAATCTCTCTGTTCAGTCTCTCTTTTAAGGACTTTCAACTAATTAAGCAGACCACCCATGATAATCTTTCTTTTGATGAACTCAGAATCAAATAATCTGTGATCTTTCATCTACGGAGTCCCTTCAGCCTTGGCCATGTAACATGGGAGTGACTTCCCTTTATAATCACAGGGCCCACCCCCACTCCAGGAAAGTGGATGATACATGGGAGCCTTCTTAGAATTCTTCCTCCCACAGGCTTTATTATTAGACAGCTGTTATAAAGACACCAAAAACTGGAAAATGAATGAGAATACTTATTTGTTCCCCACTTCAGATGCTCACAAAAACTTCGGCAGTTCTCGAAAGCTGTCAGATGACTTCTCATCCTTTTGATTCCAGGGTAATCTTGCTTTGCTACATCAGTGCTGATCCAAACTGTAAGGAAAGTAAATTCCAATAGCTCATTAACAACTCATTACTAGTGTTGGCTGAACTTCCCATCCTCTGTAAAGAAAAAATTCTACCTGCTGTGGTTTAAGTCAGTTTACGCAATTATTGCCAACAATGTGTAGAAAAATTAGAAAGACAGTTCTCCTGAAATGTAAAGGATTGAGTTACTTCCAAATTAAGGTTTATATTTCATGAAATCTTAGGTCTCTCCTAAAATTACATGCATTTCCCTGACTCTCTTAAACGAGGCGATTTTGTAAAATCCTAACCTGAATCTTTTTTTGATACATATCTGTAACTAATACCCCAATTATAAGGTATTGATGCAGAAATGTTCATGTAACTGAAAGAGCATCATATATCCTCTTCAGTATACAGATTTCGGAGAACAGCTATAGTTTCTGTTTTTCAAAGAAAAGATAATCACAAAATGCTTCCTCAAAATGCCTACATACTGGGTACTCAGTAAGTTTACCTTAAAAAAAGGGCCTTTCCTATCCTGCATGCAGGTGCTTGTGCATACTTAGTCACTTCCTTTGGAAGTACCGCTGATTATCTGATTTGTTCAGGATTTGTCTTGTTCTACCACTAGCACTTACTAATTTGTTAACACCTGGGGATTCTGGTCAGAATAATTGTCTAATTCAGTGCTTTTCACTGTCCTAAAGGAATAGCATTTATTTATATTTTTGTAAATTTCATAGCCATTGCAAATACATGTTTTTGTAGAACACAAAATCAATTAATGGAAAAGTGGAATTTAAGAAGATATGAACCGTGTTTTAATATAATTAGATTTGGCCCTACCTGGTTCAATTCAGTGGTTAGAGCGTTGGCCCTTGGGCTGAAGTTTCCCAAATTCAATTCTAGCCAAAGGCACATAGCTCGGTTGCAGGCTCAATCCCTGGCCCTGGTCTGCACTTGAGCAGGAGGCAACCAATCGATGTGTCTCTCTCACATCCATGTTTCTCTTTCTCTCTCTCTCTCTCTCTCTCTCTCTCTCTCTCTCTCTCTCTCTCTCTCTCTCTCTCTCCCCCCCTCCCCCCTTCCACTCTCTCTGAAAAGCAGTTGGAAAAAATATCCTTGGGTGAAGATTAAAAAAAGTTAGATTTAGTAGTCATAACATTACTTTTGAAACGGTTATAAAAGCGTCTAAACGCTTTCCATTTCTATACTTTTCTTGAGCTACATCTGCAGAGCACAACCTGCATAACTCTAGTTTAATTGATTGGCCTACTTAAGGTAACCAAATTACTGTTTTCTGTTTGAAAATGGCATTAAAAAAACTGGAAAGGTTTGCACAGTAAATGGTCTTTAAAAATGACCAAAAATCTTCTTTAATGCTTATCTTTGGTTTTGGCTATTAGATAGCTATGACCTTTTTCCTCAAAGTAATCATAATATTTTGGTATGAAAGTAGCTGCCTATTTCAGATTGTCAGATAGTTTCTGACTAGAATTTTATGTTATTTACAAGTAAATTTGACTTTTAGTGTGTTCTCTTTAGGACATTTCCTATTTTCAGTGAGTTTAAACATTTGCTGTAAACAGAGCAAATATCTTGGTATTGAAATCTGGAAGGACTGCCATACCTGAGGCAAGTTGCATTTTTTTTTACACTTAAAATTATTTATATAAAGTGTACTTGGCCTATGAGACTGAGGCTGTATGAAAAAATCTCCATTGATATCTCAGATCTGAGAGTGTCTGCCAAAGTATAAAGGTGTAACATTCTCACTGTATTGAAACCCATCTAGAATCAAATAATACGATTCTTGCAAAAGGCAAATAAAAGTTTTCTAAGAGTGTTTCACGTGTTCACTTAGTAAGTATTGAGAATTGCAAAACTTTTTCATTTTGTAGACCCCAATTTCTCCTTAGGCATCTGTGCTCATTATAATTGAAATGTATGAAAAAAAACTTACTGATTTTTTTTTTTTTTTTTTTTTTTTACACAAAGTCTATTTCTGTTGTTTTCTACTGGTTTGACTGGAGATTTTTCTGACAACCTGTGCCAAAGATGTTCTCCAATGGCATGTAGGATTTTACCTAATGAAACTGAGGCATGTTAAGTTATAGTAATAGACGGGTGCAACAGGTTATCAGCTCTTTGTTTTATGCCTTTCTGTGCAACCTCTTCTGAGTTATATCTGCCACTGTGCACTTATTTCCTGAACAATTATCTCAAAGATTTTCATAGAGTTTTCCAGACTATTGAGATAAACTAGTCTTCTAAGAAAATCAAAATTTATGTGTTTTGAGATTCTTTTGAAGAATTCTTATTCTGTTGCTTAATGGGTTGCTTAAAACTAATAGAATTAAACTAGATCTTTTCATAAGGATGCTGCATCTCCAAGCTGATAGGATGTCAAGGAAAGAACAATGCTAATGTTAACAGTACTAGATAAACTCTTGCTAAGCTGAGTTTAAGGGATTTTCAGGATAAGTTCACAACAAAATACTTGATTGATAAATTTCCTTACAACTTCATGGATATTACATAGTAAAAATTATAACTGTTTCTATGTAGTTTAATAATCCCTTTCCTGAAAGAGACTCTGCAATTTAGAACATTACAATGGCCACGATTCTAAGAAATCTGCTGAAATCTTACCTGTGGAAATTGTTCAGCATCTTGGTAACCTTTATAGTTAATTGTTGTAATAAAATACTAATTATTATTACATTTATATGTACATATTTGAAACATCTTGGCAATATGAGCCTCATACATGAATATTTTAATTTAATATATTTCAATTTGGCCAAAAATATGGCTGAGAATTTAAAACCAGATGTCACTGTCTTATAAACTGCACATCTAAAAGTATAAGTATTATCTTCTTTGTGAGCAGCTTTGGTTAGGGGTTGGGTAAGCCTTTTTCTTCCAGCTACATGAAGCAACAGGAAGGGGAAATATGTTTAAAGAAAATATATGGACGAGGTAACCCAAACCTTTGCTGCATCATGGAATTTTTATGAGGCCAGAGTGTTGACTCCAAATTACCTATGAAATGATTCTGTTCACCTTAGAAGGTCCTGAAATGAAAGTCTTTGTGTTACTCTCATTCCTGGTCGTCCTCATTTTTAATTAGATTGTGAATTAAGCCACATCTAGGCACACGCGATCTGATTAGTTCTGAGCCAGCCCTACCCGGAGGCGAGCAGCCGGGCAGTGACGTGGGCATTATATTTTGTAGCGTAGGAGGCTGTCACCGGTGGTGTGGAAATGTGGCTTTGTGTCTATGTGCTTCTCTTTTCCTGTCCTTCTACCGCTCAACTTTACTCCTTTTCCAGTGGATCAAGTGTCCACAGGCTTGTCCTCGGTTGGTCAGATCTCTGCTTTTATCCTGTACCCACCCTTCTTTAAAAGCATTCAGAGGAGCTCTTCTTTTCCAAACCACTAGGTAAACAGAACCTTTCTGGAGGTGTCATTCTAAAGGGAGATAATTAGCACAGATAAATCCCTAATGTGTAGGCCTTGTAAATGCAGACCATATTTTTAGAGAGAGGTTGTTTCTGTAGTTCTTCTCTGGCTTGTGATTGCAACTGCCAAACCCCATGTCAGAGGAGGAACATCTGGGCTATCTGCTTCTGAAAGTTTGTTCCCTATGTCTGGGCATATTCATAGAACAAGTTTTGCAAGAATGATTTCTTGGGATTTCTATCTAGCTTCAGATACTATCCCTTAGAATATCAGATATTCTAAAGAAGTCATCATCTTAGATAGATATCAGTGGCACATAATAAAGTGATGATAAGCTAAGCATGATCAGTAAAGAACTACTGTGGATATATGTGGTATTTGAAAATAATAAAGCAAGAGTGCTACTTTATAAAAATATCGACGGAATAGCAGTATGGTAGGTTAAGAGGCACAGGCTGTTAGGATAAGGACAGATGTTTTGAAGAACATGTACTTGAGGAAGTGTAAAAGAAAAATTGAGTTATGTACTTAACTGATACAAGCAAAGTTAGAGGGAAGTGTGGCTTGATATTTTTTTCTGCTCTGATTTTTCTATATTACGTCATTCTCCATTGCATATTGAAAATTTGTTCCACATAACACATAATACAAATTTATCAGAGGCAAGTGCTCTGCAAAATTGTTGTTTAAAATAAGGAAACAAGGACCTAAAAACACTTAAAGCAGTTCTATAAAATGTTGCAGAGGAGATATTCTAACATTTTTTTAAGAGACAGAACTGGATTTGCTCATTCATTACACTCAGTTAGGTATATTTCTGAATGCTTTCTTCATGCTTTTATCTCACAATGAGAGTTGTTCTGTTTCTGGCCTTTGTGATGTGGCAGGTTAAAAGCAGTGTTTTATTTTATAAAGAAAAGCAAAGCATGGGTTGGTAATGGGGTGAAAACTGGAAATTAATAGATTTTGGAATCCTTAATTAATATTATATGCAATTCAGTTTGACTCATTTGAATTTCTTACCAATCTCTGGTCGCTCCTAAATTCAGACACAGCATAACAAAGGCTAGACTATTTTATTTTAACTTTATAATATTTGTATTTCATAATATTTTTGTAGTATTTGGTAACAATTCATAATTTTAGAAAAATCAAATCAGAGAAACTTGACCAGAAATAACTATTGAAGTCTATTAAAATGCACCAAGGAAAGATAGTATCACCATGAAGATTTTATACAAAACCACTAATTTTTTCACATAATCTAGGCCAGGTTGCTCAAGCTTGGACCTGATGACATTTTGGACTGGACAGTTTTTTGTAATCGAGACCTGTCCTGTGCACTGTAGGATGTTTAATAGCATCCTTGGTCTCTGTCCTTGGTCACTACCAGTAACAACGCCTCCCCAAGTTATGATAATAAAAAATGTCTTTTGTGGTGCAAAATCACCCCTGGTTGGGAACCACTGATCTAAATGTAAACTGCACAATGAATTGGCCCATGATATGTGCTCCTGTTGCCAGTGGTATCTATTTCTGCTTCACTCACAAGACACTTATGTGGTGTTCGCATTTTGTGAAAGTTTTGTCACATCAATGAGTTTTATTCATTAATCCCTGATAATAAGTATGCTATTAAAAAAGGTAAATTGGCTAGTTCAAAATATTTTCTAAATATAACTGTTAAATTTAGTACTTGGTGAAGTGGGAAGTGTAATTATTTAACGTATAGTCAGATGTACAGGGGGGAAATTCTCCTGTTCCTAGAGATCTGTGAATTTCCTGAAGGAAAATTTTGCAGTAAAACGTGTCTTTAATAGAAGTAAACTGGTATCTGCTCTTTCCTGCTGGGTTTGGAGCGGAAATGAGACAATCTAGCCTGTCCTTGTGCACACAGCATAAAATGCTTTGTAGGTCCCAGAAATGCTGGACAGTTGCCAGGGTGGCCTGTGGGCAAACTGTAATTAATATGGACACACTCTTGTTAGGGGTGTTTGTTTCACCTGGGAAAGCTGCATAGTAAACTAATGAAGATTTTCTTGGCTGAAAGTACTCCCATTTTTTCAGGAGGAAATCATGAACAAAGACCTCCTCTCTGGCCCCCACCCCCCAAACAATATGAGCACTGTTGGGACAAAATTACTCTCCTACGAGCTTTATTTGTAGGTGTATTGTATAGTGTTCTGCCTTATGGTGCTTTGAAATTTTATAGGGCTGTTCTGGACTGATCACACACCAAAAATATCTTGATGAGCATGAAAAGAATACCAGGCATTTCTGCTCATCTACTTTTACTGTAAATGGAGAAGAGCTGCATGCTGGTTTGTTCTCTTTTAGGACAGTGTACTTACAAGAATGACAGCACAGAGTGGTGTAGTGTAGAAACAGTAATCCTGGTGACTATTGTCTCCATCGGTTAGGAAGGAACGCTGTTACAAGAGGGAAAGTGGGAACCTGGAATCTCTGGTCCAAGATAATCTGTTTCCTTCATTCGATCCAAGAGTAATCTCTCTGCTTGTTGTTTTCCTGTCTGCAAAGAAACATTACAGTATTTTATCTGTTTAGTTGATTGGGTTTAAATGGGGCTCTTGAAGTGTTTCAGATCCATCCTACTCTGATTGATTTATGAGAGCTTAGAAAGGTCCACTTTTATGTCTTCCTTTCATATTGTCCTCTCTATGATGCCTCTCGAAAACTTACCATTTTATTAACAAAACGTAAATATATTGCACTTTCACTCTATGCAAAATCTAGTGCATTTCCATACATTTTCTCCCTCCTATTAGGAAATATTCATACATGAGCATAATAATCCCTGCCTTTCCCTTTTTCTCTTGCAGACAAGTATGGTAAGTATCCTATAACTACCAGCACTTTAGTTCAGCCCAACTCTTCCTCATGTTGGGCTTGACTAGGACCGGTTTGGTTTCTGCCTGTTATCCATTCTAATTGTTAATGATCCTTCACTCTCAAAAGTGTCCAGGCTCAGGCAACAAATTATATGGTTACCCTGTGCTTAGGATATATTATCCATGTGTCGTACAATTTAATCCAATTTATAGTGTCATCATTAGGAAATTTAGATTATATTTTTAAAATTGATATATGGACCATATAGTAGAAATATTTGACTATTAATAAACTTCTATACATATGTCTGGATTGTAGATATGTTATAAAAACACAAGGATTTAGAAACACTTGTTTTTATCTTCTTCTTATCCTGGATTTCTCCCCCCCCCCTTTAAATGCCTCAAGAAATGAGATATTTGCTATATATTCCACAGTAGCAGTTTAAAATTTTTAAATAACTGTGAATTACCAGTTATGCAAATTATTAATATGAAAGACAGTCCTAATTTATTCATTACCTGTGAGACTACTTTTCAGTCCCTACAAGGGATACTGCTATGAGTTGACGTATGTTTTTCCAAAATTTGTATGTTGGAGTTTTAGTCCCCAGCATCTCAGTGTGCCCTTATTTGGAAATAGGGTCTTTGCAGATGTAATTAGTTAGGATTAGGTCATACTGGAGTAAGGTGGGCTATAATCCAATATGGCAAATGTGCATTAAAAAGGGAAAATTTGGGTCCAGGCATACACACAGGGAGAGCACCATGCGAAGAGCAGAAATATGCTTCCACGAGCTAAGGAATTACCAGAAGCTAGGAGAGAGGCCTGAAACTGATCCTTCCCCAGGGCCACCAGAAGGAGCATGGCCTTATTGATACCTTCATCTTGATTTTCTAGCCTCTAGAACTTACTCTGAGCCACCCAATTTATTGTACTTTGTCATGGCAACCCCAGCACACTAATACAGACTCCATCACCCTGTGGGGATGGTCATGGCATCACAGCTTTTTAAGACCTGGTGGAGCATATTGTCATCATATACAACTATTACAATGGTTTTATTTTATTTGTTTTTTTAAAGCTTTGCTCTGTTTTTTTTTTTTTTAAATTAAGTATGTTTTTATCGATTTTAGAGAGAGGAAGGGAGAGGGAGAGAGAGATAGGAACATCAATGATGAGAGTCATTGATTGGCTGCCCCCTACTGGGGATCGAGCCCACCACCAGGCCATGGGTCCTGACCGGGAATCGAACCTTGACCTCCAGGTTCATGGGTCGACACTCAGCCACTGAGCCATGCCTGCTAGGCAAGGGTTTCATTTTCAATAAGACATCATTAAAAATAATTCTTTTAAGACACTTACTTATGAATGCTTTCTATATTTATACTACGAAATATATGCAATGTGGGTTGTCTTTTAGGTCTTCCAGGCAAAACTTCCAGGCAATGTCATGCAGCCCTCAGACTTCATGTCTTGGGAGTTTTTCTAGCATTCTCTTACAAAGAGAGACTTATATCTGATATCTGATGTTTTGTCCTGTGCTCCTTCCTCTTTGGCACAACATCAATGGATTTGCTCCAGGTTTGGAAAATGTGTGATGGGTGAATAGCATGACTCTTGCCAGATAGACTTCCCAAGAAATAAAGAGAACCCTTAGGCTTTTAAAGATTTGTTTATTGAAAAAGAAAAGGCTAATTTGGAACTTTTTTTTCTTTTAAAATAACAATGTGGTAATAGTACTTTTACTTTGGGACCTTTTAAGTTTGAATAGAATGCGTTTGTTAACATGTACAGTTTTAGAATGCTAATGATGTGATTATAAATACAAATGTGTGTCTATAACCAGTGCATTAGACACACAGTTTCACAGAGGTGGACAGTCCCAGGGTGTGTAGTCTTGTAGAATCAGATGTCAGGCTCATTTTGAGCTATTAGTGTGGGTACTGTTTTCACCTTCTTAAATAAAACATTTTTATAATAAACATGCTGGACACATGCACCTCCCTAGAATTGATCAAAATCATGTATAAGCTGAATCAATACTGTGCATATTCTCTTTCAGGACTTGGCACTTTTTCACTCTGTCCTCACTGGATTGGAATGCTTGATACGTGCTTTTAATGCTCATTGCTACTCTGGCATCCCACAAATTAATACTCAATATTTCATTGTCTGGGCTTATGTTCAGTGGGTCTTCCCACTATTTATTTTTCCTTTTTTGTTTGATACTACATTCAACAAGCTCTGTAACGTGTGTGTAGGGTCACTTGTGATTTTGGCTTTCATACTAGACATAGGTCCCTGGGTACAGTGCTTGATGTATCACTAAAATGCATTCTCTAACTTACCGTGCTCACTGCGTTGTTGAGAGTCAGCGTTTATGTGAATACTTTGAAGCTCCAGAGCACGATATTGACATGTGATATTAGACTATTCATTTTTCTCATTAAGCCAATGTGTTGGATTTGTATAGCACTTAACTTGTCATTAAGGTCGGTGGTCAGCCTCTTTTCCAGGACCTTGCTTTTTCTGAGCTCATGTTGTATTTGAAATGCAAGTTAGGTACCATCGCATGTAGGCATCAGCACTTGTATGCTATCACTGCAAAGTGGTGACTATGTTACAATTACACCTTGGTTTATTATTCTAGTATTTCATTGGGTAAAATTCTGGCAGACGGTTTAGAGTAAGTAAGTTATAAATGTTATTCATGATAACATATCTTCATTAATAAAATAATTCAATGTCTAGTCTCATTATATGTATGTGTATCTATACTATATATGTATATATAATATATGTGTATATATAATATACATATATACACACTATTGATAAAAATAATAAAATAATTTAATAAGCACTGTCAACCGTGACCCAGGCAGTATGTTAATCCCTGAAGAAACAAAGTCAATAGAACAAGGTCATGCCTTAGGTAATTTATAGGGTTGTTATAGCAATATGTAACATTTAAGCATTTATATGTACTACCTTAAAGCTTTATTTAATTTTTACTAATTTTTTCTAAAATATTTTGGGTTTACAAGTGTTATGATTGTGATTAAGAATTAAGAAGAAATGGTACACATATGCTATGGAACACTACTCAGACATAAGAAAGGATGAAACATTACCATTTGCAACAACATGATGGACCTTGAGAGTATCATGCTAAGCAAAATAAGTCAGTCAGAAAAAGCTAAGAGCCATATAATTTCACTCATATGTGGGATATAAAACTGAAACTCAGAGACACAGACTGATAACACACTGGGGCAGTTACCAGAGGAGGAGAGTGGGGGATTAGTAAAGGATAAAGGTGGCTGAATATATGGTGACAGAAGATGATTTGATTTTGGGTGGTGGGCACACAGTGCAATATACTGATCATGAACCATAGAAATCTGCACGTGAAACCTATATGACCCTATTAACCAATGTCACCCCAATACATTTAATAAAATTAAAAAGGAATTAAAAAAACTCAGTAAGTTTTTCCAGAAATTATGTGTAATAGAATAAGCTTTATTTATTTTTCTAAGGAATAATGGAACCTTAGAGCCAAACCCATCAGCCATTGCCCTGGAGCTCTCCAGGGCCACGTTGATCATAAGGATGAGGCACATGCAGCCAGGCAGAGAGGGGAAGACCTCAGCCAGGCCTGAAAATGCAGACACATTGCTTCTTTAGCTGAGAAATCAGGGCATGAGTAGAAATAAACTTGCTGATGACCCATTTTCCTTTAGGTAAATGTTAGATATTTTAGAGGGAACATGAGTAAGTCCATACAAAGTTCCTTTTGCACAGATATAAAAGTGGCTCCTCATTCAAAATATAGAAGATAGAAAGTGCTTGACTAAGAAATGTTCAATTAAGAACTGCTCAGAAAAGTTGGCTCAGAAATACTAATGTAGTCTTTGAAAACCAGTTTAGTTTGTAGAACAGACACAAATATATATGTGGACTAATTCAAATAAAATTCTTCAATTTTTAAGGTAAAATAATTATAGTTAAAATAATTTAACAAATTAAATACCTCACTTTTAGCAAACTGTTAATACTTATTTATGTGGCTTATAAGCATTCTAGAGCTTTTTCCTCTCCTTATTTTACATCTCTGAACAACTTGGGAAATGTTTCAGTTAATTCTCAATTTTACAAAATGTTTTGATAATCTCAAGGGCGATGTATAATTTTTCTCTAAATAGACTTTTTGAATTTCAAGTATTCTTTTTTTACATAGGTTTCTGCATAATCTTCCCCATTTATATCAAGAATTGGATATTTCCTGTTCTAAAGACTAAGGCAAGAAGCAATTTAGGACATATTTCAAAAATAAAATGAGCACTTAAACCAGATTAGTAACTGATTTCTATCTTTGAGAACCAAGTCAGAGGGAATGGCTTAAAGGGTTACAGGCACAGATTGCTTCAGACGCAAATACAAACACATAATTGGAGCTCGGAACGGTCGCTGGGAAGAATGATCCAAGAGCCCAGAGGTGAGAGGAGGCCGGGTTTTGGATCAACGTTTACTTAAGATCACTTCCCTTGTACTCAGTACACTTAGGCGGTGACAACTAAAAATCAATTACATCCTTTGAGATTTAGTCCCTGCCTTAACAGTGGTTTGACTTAAGATTTTTCAACTTTCCGATGGTGCGAAAGCCATACCCAAACCTTCCTTCAGATTTTCAATTGCCATCTTCCCGGGCCGGGGCTGGAGCTGGTGCTGAGTGTGGTTGGATGCTCTCTCCTGGTGGCCAGCGCAGCTCCCGGTGAGCCAGCCACCCAGCCTCATGGGTACACCACCCACACTCTGCCCTGTACTGTGTTGCCAGTGCATTCTGGATGTTGTGTTTTGTGTTTTCACATTCCATCACATCTGTAAAAGACCCGTCTGTGTATCCTGTTTCTGGTGAGAAGAAAAGATGATGGGGTGTGTGGTGTGTGTGTACGTGTTAGTTTTAGTTTTGGGCTGAGGTAAGGAATTTAACATCTTGAGGCACCTGCAGTTTCCATAAAATAATTTCCACTTTTTATCAAATGTAGACCCCTGATCTCTTGTGAGAAATGTACCAAAAATGCAAAAGTTCCTCTAGTGAGGTTTACTACTCAGGAAAAAAATTCTCCAGATATTTTCTACCCCTATTAGCTCCTCTGCAATACATGCCTGAAAAATGGGCAGAGACAAGGTGTCAACATACCTGCGTGGAAAAAAGGCTTTGAGATTTTGCATTCTTGAATGTGACTGTTATATGCCTATTTAATAATGTCAACAACGGTTTAAATAATATTGCTTAATTTTTTGGTCATCAGCTACTTACTGAATAATAATTTGTTGTTGGCACTAAACATAATTGCTAGCATTTATTGAGTGGTAGGTGTCAGGCAGTATTTTATTTTTTGCTAGTGTTTTATTTATGTTATTTAATTCTGACCTGAACCCTATAATACAGCAACAGACTTTACTTTTCTCTTTTATAAATGAAGAAGCAGCTGAGGTCCTGAGCAGCTGAATAACCTGTCTAGACTACATAGATAGTGATAGTGGGACAGAAATACAACTCTGATCTCGCTGATTCCAAACTTGCTCTGAGCCACAAAATTATATTGCCTTCTCATGCAGAACTGCTCAGGCGCCAGGCACTTAAAATAGCATTTAAAATAAGGATGACTTGACTTGGGTCATTAAATATGTTCTTAGGGAGGCTATAGTTTTTATTTATCTCTAGACCAGTGATTTTTAAATGGAGGACATTTAAACAACAGTTTCTCTAGCTAAATTAATGACTTTTAGCTGTTGCTTCTTAGATACCAGTATACATTATCAGTGGAATAAACATTTTCCCCGTAATAATACCTGTGAAAGAAAGCTTCAAAGTAAAAGAGGCAAATGAATATCAAAGAAGCTTCTTTTAGAATGTAATCCTATGAGGGAGTAGCCTTGAAAGATTAAAAAAGATTCCTCTGTGATTATGAACTGGAAACAGCTGGAGTGAATTCTGTCATGATCAACATAACTGAGGATCATTTCTGAAAGTGAGGAATATAGAACGTTAAAGACGCATCGCTCGGTACTGAGGTCACCTGCTTCGTAACAGACAAAAATAGAAGAGAACAAGTGTTAAGAATTCGCTCTGCCTTCCCGATGCTTTTGTAGCTTTATTTTTAGAGCTCTGCTCGCAGCAGTTGGGAGCATTGTTTGCCCCTAAGTGCCTGCTCAGTCAGTCAGACTCGCCCTCTCTCTTTTAGTCTTTGCCTCCTTGGACAGGTGTGAGGGGCTTCCTCTGTGTCGCCAGCTAGTCATCTGGTGTCAGCCACCCCAGATATAGCTTTCTTCTTCAGCCCATTGAGGTCATAAGAGAGGTAATTTTTCTTCTGCCTGTTAACATCTATTAGTTTTTTCTTAAGGCTAAGCCAATCAGAATGAAAGGGTGTTGGACAGATAGTGGTGCAGGAGTGATAAAAAATTTTAATAAAGAATGGATTAGATAAACCGCTGTGATGGATTGATTCATAAGGAAAGGATGAAAAGGAATATTTCAGTGGCTTTCTTACAAAACCTAAGCCATCATAAATGTCTCAAACCATACAACCATACCATTTTTTGTGATAAAAGCAGGACACATTTTTATTGTTAAAATTGCACGTGTGTGTATGTTTCTGAAGAAATTAGAGAAACTATTACTTAGAGATTTATCCATAGTATGCTATTTACTCAATACAAAGTAAGTATAGCAATTTAAAAGGTATTGTTAAGAGCCAGAGTTTCAAATAGTTAAATATTTAAAACCCAGGAAACAATAGTGAGCAGAAGAACTCTTAGACAATGACTTTCTCAGGAACTGTCAGCAGTTCATGCTGTTCATTGGAATTATGGGGATACAGAGGTTTTAATAGCACACATTGTGCAGATACACATTTGAATCACTTGGGAAGTTTTCAGAAATTACAGATGCTTAGGGTCTACCCTAGAGACTATGATGATTCTCTTGGCATTGGTGTGTATGTGTGTGTATATATGTGTGTGTGTGTGTGTGTGTGTGTGTGTGTGTGTGTGTATGTACACACATATATATATATTTTTAATCTCCCTGGATGATTTTATTGTATATCCAGGGTAGAGAACTATTGACTTAGAAAACTCAACTGGAGAGCTGTGCATTCGAAATTATATAAGTCTGATTATATTTGGCTTGCATGATCTGTAGCATGTAACATATTTTAAAACATACTAGGATTAAAAAATGGGTTTTCATTATCTGATAACCTGTGTATGAGTCAATCAATTATTTGTTGAATACCTACCATGTATATATATGTAATGTGACAGTGATGGAAAGAGAACCTAAGGAATCTAGCATTTTATTTCTTCTTAAAGAATTTATAATCTGCAAAGTAATTGATATATCTTAAGAAGTAATTAATGTTCTAAAGCTGCATGTGCTTCACAGCAATGTGCAGTAGTGCTATAGTAAATTCCGGGGGAGTAACAGCTCTGGGTTCATGTGGTCATGGACAGTTCGCAGAAGGCTTGCAGTCCTCGCCATCATAGCTTTTCTTTTATAGCTTTTAAAGCTTCAGTTTCTGAAGTTTTGTTGGTATCTTAAAAGTGCTGAGATTGGATCCTAACTCAGACCTATCTGGTCTTCCTCACTGAAATTTCCTCACGGAATAACATTGACTTGGAACCTCCCTTATTTAGCTGATTACCCCTAGTGTTTACAACTGCTTTGAACTTGAACATGAAATTTATTTAAAATGGTAGCTTTTGAGCTGGCCTTAGAGAATGAACAGAATTTAGGTACACGAATAGTTGGTTTAATTTTCCCTGCTTCAGATGATCAGGGGACCATATTAAAAAAGGTAACGAGCATACAATCTGATTGGAAAAGGAAAGTAATTGCAGTAGTAACAGAGTTCATACAATTTCTCTTCCATGTGCCCTGCTAAGTGCATTTTTTATTATTATCTTATGTTGACAACCTTTGTCAGGTATTAATTACTTTTATTTAGTAAAACGTGAGTTTCAAAGAGTTTGTAATATCGCACATTAGTAAGTCATCAAGTCAACTTTCAGACACAGTTCAGTAGCCATTCTGATATCAAAAGCAGTGCTCTCTCCACCCTGCTTTGTTGCCCTGTGCACAGGAATATTGGGAAGAGACAAAAGGAAGGTAGAGGAAGAGGGTAGCCTGTGGAATCCTTGAATATCAGTTCAAATAATGGATTCATCCTGATGGAAGCGGGGAGCTGGAGAGGATTTTTGAAGGGGGAATATATTTTAGTTATTTTAGAAGGCTAATCAGGCAGGGATGTGTAAGTTATATCAGTTCAATAAAAATTCTTATTTATTTAAAAATTATTTATCGAACACGTATTGTTTTCTATACAATATCTAGTCCCTGGGAGTAACTGCATTAATGAGTGCTTTTAATCTAGAATTCTATGTGTAATATGCTGTGTTAAACACTTTGGAGATAAGAAGAAATAAGACACAGCATCCACCCTCTACGTATCTTATTGTTGAATCAGCCTGTTGGACAATTGGGTCCTTATTGGTGTTTTTGTACATCCAATTTCAACATGATGGATTCCAGGGAAGAAGAATACACAGGGGTCACCAAGGCTTTTGTAGGGGTCCATGCAGATGGTCTCAGCTGAAGGGGATGAAGAATGGAAGGGAAAGATGAAAAGAAATAATAGAAAGGAAGAGTGTCTGTGTTTTTCGAACCTTTATGTTTTGTTTCACACAGACTTCTTAAAAATAGTTCTGTCACCATGAGTTAATGTGTAGCATGCTGTGACATCCTGGTGTCCCAGATATTATTAATTTTTACTCTGAGTGTGGAAATAAGTTTCTCATTGTATATAACATTTTCTTAATGAAATGTTTGATACGTGGGACTATGAAAGGTACTGTGAGAAGTTACTTGAAGAAGGACTATATAAAGCAAGAGATAAACAAATTATGTGTTAAATTATATAATATTATTTTTATTTGTGGCAAAGATCTATTGATCCACTAAATTTGACCAACATGTTTTTTGAACTGTCTGGATGGCTGACATTCTTCAAAGAAAAACTATTTACCATTAAGTGTCAATATTATGGCCAGAGCACAGAGCAAAACTGACCTCATGAGGTAGTAACTCTCTCTCTGAGCTTTCTTAGTACCATGCTCTGACCCAATCTGTGTGTACTGGACCTCTGATTGAGTAGAGGAGAGGGCTGTGAAGTTGTTCCCAAGGTATCTTCAAATCCTCTGGGTACCAAACATTATCTATAGCCTAGACATAAACTGTCTTATTCATAATAATTATTGCAGTTTTTCAACTGTATGTCAGTGTCATTGTTATTAATAAATTCTATATGGGTATGTGCAGTTCACTTATTTTTCTGTTAAAAGGAACCCTCATTCACAATTATATCAGGTTTCACTCTTAGCCATTTTTGTGACTAATGTGCAGATAATTAAGAAAAAATCATTACGTAAGTACACTAAAACATCAATAATCTTCCAATATTTGGGGGATACACAAAACGTACATTTTATAGAGGTATAGAAATATGAGTTATTTTGTGCACACTCATTTTACTTACCTAGTTGATATAAAAGACTCAAACCCAAGTAAAGGTACTCAAATATGGATGTCAAATCCATTTGCTATTGCCTGTTTGAATTTCAAATATATTTTTATAGCTCTAGCAAAGTGAGCTCATACACCTAGTGTTTGCTGTCTTGTGGTAACATTGGTTAAGGTGGTCGGCTGATCCCTCAGAAAATACTTGAACAAAGAGTTGAAGACAACTGGCAGGCAGCTGTTAAGTTGAGCTGTGCTGGAATTGTCTGTGCCAATCACATTCTTTGGGTGGACAGAGACTTATATCATTAACAGATCTGCGTTATTGGTGTCTTTATAATTTTTTTAGAGGGGTAGTAAATAGAATATTTGACTGTTGAGATTAGTGTTTGTGTGGACTTATCATTTGAAATTACCTAAACATAATTGTTAATTTGCTATAGTTATTTAAGTATCTATTTTTAAAGCTAATTTCCTGGATAAACTTGAAAAGAAAGTGGAAAATCTAAAAATAATGAAGTACTGAGACAAAACAAAATCCAAGTAAAATAGATAATGATTTACAGAAAAAAAGTGGTGCAGTGAACACCAAGGCTGTGGTTTCTGAGCCAGGGCTTCCCCCAAAGGAGAAGTAAAACAAAACAAAAACAAAAGGACTATTTATTTGAACAGTTTTAGGCTCACAGCAAAATTGAGAGCAAGATGATACAGAGCATTTCCATACAGCCCCTGCCTCCACACACATAGCCTTGCATAGCCTCCCGCTGTCAACAGCCTTTTCAGTTTATATGTAGCGCAGGCCTCCGAGCTGGAAAGCCCAAGATGGAAAGAGTTGATGGAAGGTTGGGGAAGGTCTTCCAGCAAACACCATTTAAACTATAATCCCTATACTTGAAAGGTAGTTCCAGTTATACAGCCCTGATAATTTGCACTATATCATACATAAGTACATACTGAGCCATATTCCTTAGAACCCCCTTTTGAACTGCACAGACAATGTTGTTTCTGGCCACACAGCTGCAGTATGGATTCCTAGACTCTGTTGTTCATTTGCCTACTGACCATTTCTATAGCTTTAGAGTTTTTTTGTTTGTTTGTTTGTTTGTTTTTGGTGGGGACCACAGTGTTGCAGTGTTTTTACTTAGAAATAATTTATCCAGCTTTAGAAATATGACTCTGTTTGCATAAATTTAACTTACTTGTATATCCTAATTTGCATATTGATTTTAAACCTTAATTTTATGTTTTTAGAATTATTCTTCTAGATTTTAATATACATCATACATTTAAAGAGAAAATGTATTGTCTTTTATTTCATGTTATAATTATCTTAATTAGACACACCCCCTCACTTTTAAATTGAGAACACTTGTCATTCAACACTGACCATATTTTATGTTCAGAACCCCCAGGAACAGTGATATGAAATGACTAATGAGACAATTTTGAAAATGGCAAAGAGAATATCAGTATGTTTTGCTAACCCAGTATTTTTTGCTAACCTGTCCGTTTTACCTCGACAAAAGTTATTATAATACCAATAGAATTTTATTTAACTGGTTTTGAAACACTGTCTCTCAGTGAGAAAAATTCTCAAAATCAGCTGCCTCAGAAAAGGAAAGTATCTTGGGTGCTTTGGATTTTTCTATTTAAATCTCCACTCACTGCCCCAAGTAAATACAGATTTTGTTCCTGAGCGACAGCAACAAATGCTGAAACCTAATCCTAAATTCTCAGTGCTCTGATGGGCCATATTTGGCAAATCACTGCTCTCTTGGGACTTCACTGGTCCAGCAAATACCTTTTCTGCTGACTACTGAGGGAAATGACGGGAGATGTAGGGCACCGTTTCATGGTTTACTTTTTTGCTTGTGTAAAATTAGTAGTACTGACTGAAGGTGTGAAGTAACAAGTTAGTATTAAAAGTGATCTAATGGTGTCACTTGTAAACTTGAGTTTGGCTTTAAGCAAATATTCTGTAATACATTCCAAAGCAGGTATGCAAGAAATAGACCTAAGTTTATTCCCCTATAATTGAACTTTGAAATTTGAGCCATCTTTAAGAATGATTGTAGAAAACTTAAGCTAGTTACTTACAATTAACAGTCAATTTAAGGATTCTTCACTAACCTATTTCAACCAGAGTTGGTAATTAAGATCTGAGGAGGGCCTGAGTAGTTTCTAGGCTTTGGGAAGGAAGAGTTCATCTAGCAACCTCTGAAACAAAGCTAATCTGTTTTGACTGTAGTCCCTACAGCTGATCCTTACATACGCTTGTTCCTGCACATGTGACTGTGTCCTTCTCACTGCAACCATAAGGTTCCTTCAGGTCACTGGCCTCTACCAGCCGCTTCCATGTCTCTCTTGGCCAGAGTTTCAAGAACTTATTTAGAACTCTCGTCCAAGAATTTGACTCTGGTCTGTGTACTTTGGTGTCCTTTTGCTACTAACTCAGTGTAGGGATTGGAAGTGGGGGGGCAGAGAACGGGGGAGAAAACAGTGTATTCTCACTTAACAGCACTAAATTTTATCCCTCACACTTACAAAAACTATTCAGTACTTAACAGTATTAGTATATTTTCTCACATAGCTTGAATACTTCCATTGTCACTACATGTAGCAATGGAGTATGATTGGATTTGGGTGAGACTGGAATCTCAAACAATCTTAAAAAGTCTATAAATCTTTAGAAAAATACTCTTTTGGTATGATTTTTTACAAAAACATTCTTTTTAAAGTAATGGCATAATAAACCTCTGTTAGCCTTGGAAGGACTCCAGGAGGGCAGTGGGATTGCTTTCCTAACAATTTTAGTTTTCCCCCACTGGGTAACATCTATGTAGTTTAGAGGGGCCCCGATTCCATGCTAATCGCCCTTCTCCACCTCCCTGCACCCCCCCCCCCCCAGCAATCACCACACTGCTATCTGTGCCCATAAGGCTTCTCTCCCCCCCCCCTCTTTTGCTTAATCTATTGCACATTTATACAATGGAATACTACTTAGTCATAAAAAAGAAGAAAATCTTACTCTCTGTGATACCCTTTGTGATGGCAGGGATGGACCTGGAGGGCATTATGCTACGTGAAATAAGCCAGTCAGAGAAAGATAAGTACCATATGATTTCATGCATATGTGGAATGTAATGAACAAAATGAACTAATAAGCAAAATAGAGACAGACTCATAGATAGAGAGCAGGCTGTTGGGGTTGGGTGGATTGGGGGATTGGGTTGGGGGGTGTGGAGGGATTGAGCAAAAAAGAAAAAAAAAGAGAAAGGACTCATGGACAAGGACAGCAGTGTGGGGATGGCCAGGGGAGCAGGGGTGGGAGGAGGCGTCAGAGGGTATAGAAGGGATAAACGGTGATGGAAGGAGACTTGAGTTGCTGTGTTGAACACACAGTACAGTGTACAGATGATGTGTTTTGTAATTGTGTACCTGAAACCTGTGTAATTTTGTTAACTAGTGTCACCCCAATAAATTCAATAAAAAGGCAAAACATACACACAAAAAACAAAGCCTTTTGTTTTTCTTTACTGAGTTCATTGAAAATAGAAACGAGCTCGCCTGTTCACCTAAAATTACTACTCTACTCTGACACTTCCTATCCCACTTCCCAACTTTATTTTTCTCTAACACTTAGAAATATTTGGTATTTAGACAATATAATTATCTAAATAATATAATTTACTTATTAAATTTTCTACTTTCTCCACTAAAATCTATGTTTCACTAGGATAGATAATTTTATTTTTTTATTCACTGCTGTATCCCCAGTCACTAAGAGAGGTCAACATATTGAGGGAATGAATGAGTGAATGTCTAATTTATCTTTTATTTCTAATGCCTAACACACTAGCCGGCATATGTTCGGTGCCAAAAAAGTTAGCTGAATGCATAGAATGAGTGATTCTATAAACCTGGAAGATTGGAAGCATATGAGTTGGTGACTTAAATGTAGATGGCTTTCTAATGTAGTTTAGGTGCATTTAATTTTGAGAAGGCAAGGGTGAATTGTGATATCTCCCAAGTGCACTATTTTTGAGACCCCCCCCCCCCTGAGATTTATAGTTTAAAATGGAAAGAAAGAAGGTGAGATGGAACCTCTTAGTTTTTACCCATTTACAAACAATGAATTAACTGTTATTTAGAAGTTTCACTAGTAACCTTGTCTGCCAGTTTATAAAAGGGAAATGTAGACTTAAAGTTTTGTTAAGAGTATTTTTTTCTAAATTCTCTTATCTTGTGAGAATAATTCAATTCCTACATAGCTATTTAAAACACAAAGTTTTTTTTTAATCCTCATTGGAGGACATGTTTTTATTACTATTTTTTTTATAGAGAGAGGGAGAGAGAAACATCGATGTGAGAGAGAAACATTGATCGGTTGTCTCCTGTATGCACCCGGACTGGGGATTGAACCTGTAACCTAGATATGTGCTCTAATCAGGAATCGAACCCGCAACCTTTCTTGGTGTATGGGACAGTGCTCCAACTAACTGAGCCATCTGGCTAGGGCAAAACACAAAGTTTTTGTTAAATCACCAGAAGTAAATAGAATTGAGTGGAAATAAGAATGCCTTTTACTGCTGATCCAGCCTTGTGAGGCTGAAAACTTACTTCATAATAATCACAGTCCAGCCAGATACTGGTGATTATATTGGTCTCATTTGAATTGGTCACTTAAATGTAAAAGGTTCTCTGTTCCAATATCAAAATAACTCTCAGCTTATAATTAAAAGAGAGAATGAAAGAACCAAAGGAAGACAAAGGAAGGAAGGAATGAAGGAAAAAAGGAAGGGAAGGGGGAGGGGAGGAGGGAAAGGAGGGAAGGAGTGCCTCTTTCTGGTTTCTGGTTCCAAGACCAGATTAGTCTGGTTAGTAAGCCCTGTGGGATGAGGTGGGGGTGGAGGGACATGCAGCGTTTATGAAAACTGGAAATACGTGAAAAATATGAAGGACTCAATGCACGAGTTTAAAAAGAAAAACATTTACGTTCACAACATCAGAGGTTGGTTAGAAATGTGTAAGCAGATTCATTTTAATGTCTGGTTTGGAATTTTGTTCGACCTTGTTTTCAGTTAAGGAATATAAAATAGAAGGAATCTTAGCCTGTAGCATTAGGGAGTATCAAACTTCCATCCCCTACAAGTATTTGATGTGTGTCATGTCTACTCTACTGCCAATCTGTGGACCACACATTTTAATATTTTGAGTAGTAGTTTAGATCTTGATTTTATCATAGATTTCCTTCATTATTTGCATACAAATAGTAGTAGGACCGCTGCCAGGAAAACAATAGTGAGCTTCACACAAAAGGGTGTTGATAATGAATAGACATGGAGGGCAATATTACAAATTGAGGAACAGTTTGGAAGTGAAGAACTAGGGAGAGCAAGGAATCCTGGAGGCAGAAATATGTTGTGTAGCCACTAAAGTGGTGAATGAACTGTGAGAAATGGTGATATTAATATTAAAGAAATGTTAGCTGAATTAAGACTATTCATATATTCATATTCATCTTTAAAGACCTAAATTAAGCATTTATATGATTTACTTGGAAATCTGCATTGTTTAAAATAACAAAACTTAAAAGCTGGAAAGGAAAAGGTTGGAAAATAAAGAGACTCAGAGTAGTTAAATGAGTTGTCTGTTTCACTCCAATTATCATGTGTATATATATCAGTAACTCAAATGGCCAGTTATTTTATGAGTTTATTTGATGATTTTACATTTCAGAATATCAAGAATAAGCATTTCTTTATAATTGTTTTTCTTAGTCTTCTTTATATCTAGACGCAAATGCAAGCTTTAGTATAAATACAATGTGGCACTTAGCAGTTGTGCCCAAGAGAGCTCAGTCACTAATAGATAGTCTTATAAATGGATTTTACATTCTGGAAAAATTTATTCAAGTCTTTTTTTTTTTTTTTTATTACATTAAAATAACTTCAGAATGTACAGAACGTACATCTTTTTGTTTGCTTATTACATTGAAGTAAAATACCCAAGAGATTAAATTTTATTTTAAATTCCATTTCATAATTTAAATGAATATCTTATTAGCTCCTCTTTTCATTTTGTCTGTATTTTTTTAGTATAGATACAGAATTATTATTTGAACCATTGCATAACTTGAACACACCTGTGCAGTCTTCAGCATGGATTATACATTCTTTATTTGCAAGAACATATTTAGCATTGGTTTTTGTACTATTCATTAAAATAGTACATGTCTATATATGTAAAACATTTACATACAGATGTTGTTTCAAGGTAATTCAAGTGTCATTACACTTTTTGTTCTTTTTTCTTTTTTTGGTAGTCTGTCATTTTATTATATTTGAACCTTTCAGGACTGAGCGGAACACTGATTATTACAACTTCATATTTACAAAATTCATGGAAATTGTTGATACTACAATCAAATGATATCACTTCTGAATTATTACCAGGAAGGGGGGGCATTACATTTCAATAAGAGAGCTAATACATTTATTTCTTGTCTTTGCTGTTTCCTAATGGCTTACAGAAGCACTTGACCATTTAAATCCAAGGGGAAACATTTATAAGTAGAATTTTTGCATTGACTTGGGATTGGACCCAATAATTTTCTTCCTGAGGCATTTAGTGTTCATATATTGTTTTATCTATTCTCGCAATTGTAATAAATTCATTCATTGTAAGCTGATAGTGATTTAACATGTGACCCCTTATAGGGTTATTTTAAAATTAAAGAACACTTTAGGAAAGGGAAAAAAGTTTATATAAAACAAGGAATGACTAATTACAGGTGGGGAAGAAGTTCATTTTTTTTAGCTTCCTTTCAGTTTCACCATAGGGACCACCAACTTTACATCTGCAAACAATTTCTGCTTTCTGGTTTTTTTTTCTTAATTTTATTTTTCAAGTAGAGTTTACATTCAATATTATTTTGTATTAGTTTCAGATGTACAGCATAGTGGTTAGATAATCATACTTTACAAAGTATTCTCCCCAATATTTCCAGTACCCTTCTGGCACCATACATAGTTATTAGAATATTATTGACTGTATTCCCTATGCTGTACTTTACATCCCCATGACTATTTAGTAGCTACCAATTTGTACTTCATGATCCCTTCACCTTTTTTACCCAGTCCCCCCCAATCCCCCTCCCCTTTGGCAACCATCAGACTGCTCTCTGTATCTGTGAGTCTTTTTTGTTTGGTTTTAATCTGTGCAAGGAAACAATAAAGAATTTAAGAAAAAAGGATCCAATTGTGTGAAAACATTTAAGGTACTGTATTTAAAGTCCAAATATTTTCATGCTGTATTCTGTCTTGGCTTTCCATAAAATCAGTACCCTTTTATGACATAGATAATGAAAATGTCACTGTATTTTGAATTTAAGCAGATTAATCTGGGTAATTTGAGGCGTCAGAATTAGGTGAGTAAGAGGGAGAACTGGAGACTGCACTGTGTAATTTTTGTCCTATTCAGTCTCTTGTTAGAAATGACAGGATTTCCTCCCAACACCTAAAGCATGGGGAGTACATAACTTGTTTCCATCTAATTATATCCTTGAGTGTGAACTTGTGAGATTCTGAAACCATCTTTGAATTGATTTATTTTTCACCTTGGTACTCTATGCTTTCTGAGATTTTTACATGGTTATATGAACCGTGAGTGATGCTCAATATTGACAACTATGGTGCAAACAGCAGATGGTAAGATATTGATGGAGAAATTTGTTAATGGGCCAGTTGTCTTGCTTAGAAGTACACCTTTTTGGCTTCCCCCTGCCTCCTTTTCTGCACTGTGTACCTTGGAAGGAGGAAAGGACACAAAGATCTTTTATGTTTCTTCATGGGATAAAAAAGAGGTGAATGTCCACCTTAAGTGAAACCACCTTTAGTAAACTGCATCATCAAAAGGAACACTTCTTTTAAAATAATGTACTTTCTATGATAAACATTAAAAATTTATTTCACTTTTATAAGTTTATTGATTCATTTAGTAATGAACCTTTTCTACATTCGATACATAGTTTTGTACATATTCATATGTGTGTGGGAGGTGCTGTTTCATAACAGATTGTAAACATCTCAGGGAAAAAAGATGTCTTACAAGTCGTGTCTATGGGGTAAATGGGCTGAGGTCTCTGGAACTGTGTACATTCACAGCAGTTGCTCAATAAACCCTTTTTCTAGGAGTAGTAGTATTTTGCACGTTCGCTCTTCATTTCTTTGCTAATTGGCTATTTGTTGTTGATGATGTAGTCCTTTAACATTTGCTTTAAGGAATCCCTAAAGAGTCTATCAAGCTTCAGCACTGTTTCATCTCCAGGTTTGCAGTTACCTGAGAGCAGAGAAAATACTCAACTTTTCTCAGCAGGCTTTTCTTTTACTCCTAGAAAATAAGGTTAGCACCTGGGTGAGGGTTAGGGGCAGCTGAAGACCCAAAGAGAGGAATTGCTCTCTTCAGTCTTATTAGGTTCTTTCACCGACTTCTACTAAATTAAAGTGTTACACAGTCATTCAAATACTCGCACCCACAGTTCCCTTTCTGAAAACTTTTGCAGATTTCTGGAACGCTATTTCATCTTCATTTAGCTTATTCTATCCAAACCCCTGACGATCCCAGAAAAAGTCCTGCTAATTTTGTCTTCTCTCCCAAGATCCTATTGCATGTACATATTTTTAAACTTCAATAAAATCACTGAATAGCATGTGAAATATATTTATCTGCTTACTTATTTTTCTTCCAACTAATCTTCAAAATTAGGTATTGCTACCTGCATTTTAAAGTTGGAGAAACTGATGCTGAGAGTGTCTGTGGTCACTCATGAGGTGGGCGGGCTTCATGACTAGAAGACTGCTAGCATCCGGCCTGTGTGGCCCAGTGGTTTGAGCATTGCTCTGTGCACCAAGAGGTCACAGGTCAGGGCACATGCTCAGGTTGCTGGCTCCACTCCCAGGAGGCGGCGTGCAGGAGGCAGCTGTTCGATGTTTCTCATCAATGTTTCTTTCTCTCTCTCTCTCCCTCTCTATTCCTCTCTCTCTAAAATCAATAAAAACATGTTTAAGGGGAAAAAAAAGGCGGCTGCTAGTGCAGAGACTAGATCATTCCAGTAGAAATAACACCTTATACTACTGTGCACCTAAATATGGCTTTATTAGAATATATATTTAAGACTGGAAATGAAGAACCCAGGAAATCTTTAAAAAATCAGAGCATATATAACATATAAATAAAAATTGCACTTCAGTTGTTCATCAGGTACCCCCAGTATGAGCATTCAAACCATATTCACCTCAGGTGTGCGTTAAAATGTTTAGGGGCAGAAACATGACAACTGTCTGTGAGAGTCGTCTACGGATTTAAGAATAATCTTCCATCCTTATTGTCTGACTTACCTCACATACTTTCTCAGTTATACGGGTTTTCTTTTTCTTCTTCTTCCACAAAACAAAATTTAGAGTATCAAATCTTGAGGTAAGATCCTGAACGAATATACTGCCTTTGGAGAAAATTCTTACCTTGTCTGCTAAAGGTGAACTTTATACAGGGCCTTATACTAATTTCAAGCAAGTCATTTTCTTCCTTTTTTCTTTTTTATCCTGAGAAGAGAATGCCACTGAAGAAGCAAGTGAATCTAAAGCTTGGTGATCTCTGTTGCTCCTGAAGCCTGCTTGAGTGCTCTCTGCCTCCCAGAGTGCGTCCTGCCGCTGGCCTCTCCTGCGCCCTGAAGTTGCTAATAGCAGAGATCCTCTGACCTCCTGGGATCCTATGTGCGTGAAACATGAGCAGACAACCTGAACTTATTTTCACAGTTTTGTGAGTTTTGCTCTCAGCGCAGATAACTGGTGGTTAGAACATCTGGAATTCATTTTCTAATCTGTCTGCTCTCTGGCTAGTCACATCTCCATTTACCCAACACAAAACAAAATCATAGCTTCCTTCTTTGACTGTGAAGTTCAGTGAAACTTCTAGAAGATTTACTAATTGGTAGAGGAAGGTGAATTTATAAGAAGAAAGTAAGTACTTCCTCCCTGTTTTTTTTTTTTCTTTTTAAAAGGACAATTGCCCAGCCGGGGCATAGCTCAGTGGTTGAGCATTGACCTAGGATCCAGGTGATCGGGGTTCGATTCCTGGGCAGGGCACATGCCCAGGTTGCAGGCTTGATCCCCAGTCGGGGGCGTGCAGGAGGCAGCCGATCAGTGACTCTCTCTCATCGTTGATGTTTCAATTTTCTCTCTCCCTCTCCTTTCCTCTCTCTGAAATCAATAAAGATATATTTATAAATAAGTAAATAACTAACTAAATAAATAAGTAAAATAAAATAAAAAAGGACAACTGACCAGTGGAAAGGCAGATCTAGAGATGGAGAGATTAGCTTCAATTTAAATTTGAACTCAGGAGCCTTCCCTGGGAACCTAAACAGTTTAAACTATCCCACTATATTTTAATTAACTCCACTACTTCTCATTTACATCTAGCTGAGAAAATAACAAAACTATTGCTACTGTGTTCTCAAGTATTTTGAAAAGGAAAATGTCTAAAATTCTGTTGCTGGAAAGCCAGTTTTTGATTAAAGTTATTGCTCCCGACTTTCTGACTGCCTCAGAGAATTAAGGATTCATTTAGGATTGTGGAACCTGATATTTTCATGGTAATTTTCATTGTTGGGTTATCATATCAATATATTTTAACTTCATAAGTAAAATTTGCCACTCTTGGTACTCCCAAGCATACCAAAACATTTTGAATTTGAAAAATATCATTAAATTTTGCTATGCAAAGCTAACTATTGCTAAAGAATCTAGCAAAGCTAACAATATTTCTAAAAATCTGTGTTTTTGATTCATCTGATTTTTACTGATCCAGCCTTGATCTTAAATTTTACATAGAGAATAATATCAAGAAAATGCCCTATTTAAGAGAGGGTGGTATTGGAATAGCAAGGAATACCTTAAATTTTGAAGGGTAAGAGTGCTGGGATAGGTTTAACGATATGAATTATTTCACTAGCCATCATAATAAGGGCATTTAGTGTTTTATAAAGGACATATGGCCATTAGAAATGATATATTTTTTCAAAGAAATATCTTAAGTGTAATGATTAATAATTAAACTGTCACAACTATTCTTTAACCACATGATATATATCTTCAAATTGCTACTAGTTTATACTATATACATATTGTGTGTGTGTGTGTGTGTGTGTGTGTGTGTGTAGAGTGTGCTAATCTAATTTCCTTAGATGGATATAATAATTTTTAGTTGATTTTTAGAAGCCAAATTGTATATTTTCACAATGAAACAATTAACAGTGGGTTTGATACTTTTGCAGAGAGTCTTTAAATAGGTGTGGGGCTATATTTTATTTTACTCTTCATACCTGCATTGTGTATTTCTGCTAACTTCTGGTTCTTAATGGACACCCACTTGGCTTCAGAAGGTTATGATTTGTTATGTTAAAATGTAATTTGAAACACGCTAATTTCTTCCCTCAATCCCATGTGTAAGTGCATCTCTAACACATTGTATATTTCACACTTTCTAATGACGTGCAGTTGTATTTGATATAAAAGTTCCTACTGGAGAATGCTGCACAAAGTAAGAATTGGGAATGTGGTTGATTAAAACGGAGGCTGTTCAATACTACAGTGTTTTCCCCCCTTGCTGAATGTACTTATTTGTTGTGGTTATTGCCATTTGAACCGGCAAAAGATGCTGCTTACTTAATGGTGGCTGGTGGTCTCTAGGGGACTTTACAGAAGATTCTAAGAATGCAAGTGTTATATATAAGTGAATTTTTGGGAAAAACCCCAATACGTTTTATCATAAAGAAGAAATTTCTAGGCCAGTTTGTAAAGCCTGTTTAACCCACATGCACCAGACAGAAAATTATGTAGAACTATTTCACCCATGTTTGACCACCAGGCTTTCGTGCTCACGTATTCCTCATGCGCATCAATGGGAAACATTTATTTGTAGGCACTAGGGGTGGGGGGTGGGGGGTGGAGGTGTGGGGCAGAAGACACGTGTATGAAAAAGTCCCTTTCTCTAAAGATCTGATCATTCTTTTCAAGGTTAAGTTGCAGTGCATTCCAATTTGAGATTTTGAACTGTTTTTCTTACTCCGGCAGTGGGGGTGAAGGCTCTCCAGCCTCTTTGGGAAGCCGGTGGCAGGGCCAGAAAGGGAGGGAGGAACAAAGCAAAAGCTGAGCTAAATGTGATCCCTGCTCGTCGGGGAGCTTGCAGCCCAGACAGAAGGTGCTCTTGCGTAACAGGGACGTTTTGTCGTTTTGTAGGTATTGGAACAGGGAGGAGGTGCTCTTAATGCAGACAGGGGAGAAGGATTTGTTTGCTTTGGGCCTAGAGTTTCAATAGGGCCTAAAGGGTTCAGGAGCATTTTAATACATTAATGTGATTTATGCTCGATCTATACGCATTAATTGATTCTTACATCATGCCTCATTTTCCCATGTGTCTTGCATCAACATTCAGTTAAAAACAACTTTATCTTTGCTATATTCAGCAGTGAAATAAACTTTCTTTTTGTCGATTTCTGCCCTAACTTCTACTGATTTCAAACTATAAGAAAATTATCTCTTCCTTAGCCAGCCAGTTATTTTTGTTATTTGTGTACAGGGGAAACAAGCAAAGCTTTACATTTTTTAGTCTTTAGCATTTTCTTGTTCACTTCATATTTTAAAACATATGATCTTTCTAGGACAAAAGTATTTTTCATTTTTTCTTTTTCTTCATTTTATTATCAGTGATCTATTTTTTACATTTCAAAATATTTTACAGCAAATTGTATTAGTCTGCTTGGGCTGCTATAACAAAATACCCAAGGCTGAGTGGCTTAAATAACAGGCACTAATTTTTCATAATTGTAGAGGTTTGGAAGTCCAAGGACAAGGTGCCGGCCAATTTGGTTCTTGGTGGGCACCTGCTTTTCAGTTTGCAGGTGGACAATTTTTGCTGTGTCCTTACGTGGCAGAGAGAGAACATTTCTCTCTTTTATAAAGCCAACAGTACCGTTATGAAGGCCACACCCTCCTTGCCTTATCTAACCCTAATTATCTCCCAAAGGTCTTGTCTCCAAGTACAGTCATATTAGGGATTAGAGCTTCAACATATTAATATGGGGGGAGGGGGTGCACAAAATTTAGCCCATACCATTTAAATAAAAAGAAAATACCCCTAGAGTTTGTTCATTTATTTTGTTAATTCTGTAGTATTTTAGTCGAATGAAACTTGATAAATGAGAGATTTAAATGTATCCTATAACTGAACAGGAGTTGGTTTTTCTGTATATTTCAGCATTTCCTATTTTCAGCACTCAGTTGGCTATGTGTGGATATGTACTTCATATAGATGTGCAAATTTTTCCAGAAGCTGCTTTTGGCTTGTTTAGTTTTTAGAAAAATCATTTGGCTTTTCAGATATGTAAAGTTTTGGTTATCTACATGCCTTAGTGTAAAGAGGTACTTTATAAATATTTACTAATCGCAATGTTGAAAATTTTAATTTGTGTGAAAAGAACTTTGAGTAAAATAGGAATCTATCATGTGTATATTAGTAAATAAGTATTAATGTAAAATAAACTTAACTAAAAATAGGGCATTTTAGGCAAAGTGATGAAAGCTCCTGTGTTGATGGGTGCAGAGAGAGTAGAGCTCAGGTGATAAACAAAGAGCGATGTAAATAAATAACATCATGCTTCTTTCTACTGTGAAAGCCTCAGCTTATTCAACACTCCTTTGAGTTTTTTATACCTATTTGCTACTAATTTATTTTTTATCTATGAAGACCAAGGATGCTGTTGCCCACTCTTAGTAGGATTCCTAAGTGCATTCCCTCTATCCCTTGTTTTAAATACCATTCTGTGATGCCCCTTTCCCTTGTAACCATTAAAGATCCTCTTCCTTCCTCCTCATTCTGCCTATTTCTCCTTAGTGCTTTCTCTTCCAAACAAGGGCTGAATATGAATAATTGAATGGCAAATAGTTTTTAGTTCAAAGTGGCAATGGTACAGCTGGCAGTCTTGCCAATAAGCACCCTTGGCATGGAAAACTAGCCTCAGGACCAATTTTTCTCCTTTGGAATAGATCAGTGGCTCCAAAATTTCAGTAAAAGGAGCTGAAGCACAAGTTCTGATCTAGAGGAGAAAAATATCCAAATGATTTATGATCTACTTCCTGATCAAGGCTGTATTCTGAGTGTCAAATGTGTAAATATCCCTAGTGGTTAATTCTACAGCTTCTACTGACTTTTACGTTACTAGATAAAAAAAATCAGTGTCAGCTCTTCTACTGCTACTGAGGAACTGATGGTATAGAAGGAATCACAATGCCATTTCAAAAGAAACAACTGAATGATTGAATCCCAAACCTTAGACAGCAAGAGACTTAAAGTTACCTCCAAATCCCTTGCTACCACTATATTTTTTTATGCAGAAATGTCTCCAAATATATTTACCCTTTGTGTTTAGGACAAACACAGTTTGTTTTAAATTTATGAGTACCACTCCTATAGTAGATTTTATACTCTTTCTGTATATCTAAACATGTCACTTGATTAGTCTTAAATACTAATAATTCATCTTCTCTTTTCAGAAACACCATTTTAGGCCATGTAACGTTTACGGTATCACAAAGGGTATTATGGAGGAGGTGGTCCCCTTACACTTACATAGACAACCAGGGACAAATAGAAGGTCATTTTCTGATTTAAGGGGTCACTTTCCTTTCTTCTCTGGAGGGCTGCCACCCCGCCCACTGCCCCTCCCCTAGCAGTCCCTGAATAGTCCCTGTGAATGGGCCAGCACGCCTCTGTTTAGGCCTAACCACTTTTGCTGCAACACTTGAAAAGAGCCTGAGCGGGTCAGAAGTGAATGGGATAGTCCAGGATCACTGCTGGGAACACGTTCAAGCTAGTCACCAACTAATCTGGGAGTGACTTCAGACAAAGAAGACAAAGGAACACTTTAGCGTCTAAATCACCCACTTGACAGAGGAGGCCTCCAGAATAAGTACTCTGCTAAAGACTAGTTACTTCTGTGTTCCTTTCTCTTTAATTCTAATGAATTTTAGAGGTGAAGGCCAAAACTCTGGCCATCAGAAAAATCAGGAAATTTACTTAAATGGAAAACAGTTTCTGTATGCAGTTATTTATTACATATGTCTGCTTTCTCACTAAAACTCTGTATATGACCTAACTTCAATTTGAACTTTATTTCTATTACTTTGGGGTTCAAAGTACATATTTTTATTGAGGATAAATTTTTCAAGTTAGGAAGCTTTATTTCTCTCTCTGATATGTGGTTTTTAAAATAGACTCATGCAATATGGATAAAGGAAGTCCCTTAGGAAAAAATGTGTTTCTATTAATATTTTAAATTTATTTATGCACTTAGAAGAACATCAAACCATATAATAGAATGTAAAAATAAAACAAAGTTAAAGACAGGAAAAGGGTAAATGTAAATTAGAGGCTAGGTGGTCTGAATGCAAATATGTAAACAGCAGGATATTACATAGTTTTAAAAAATTAGCCTGAAAATTTCATTTTTGAGTTTCCTAGAGGCCAAAGTAAGAAGGGAAATAAACCTGTTATATAATTTATATGTGGAAATAATATACTAATTCCACAGGGGAGGTTAAGTATTTTTCCTGGTACTTAGGTCTGAAAGAAATGCTTCCCATGAGTTTTCAATACATGAGTTGTTGAAGGATCAATAACTCTAAGACTGGATTCTGTAAACTTCTGTCCATTAGAGCTGAAGGTTTAATAGCAAAGTAAACTTTGGAAAAGTAATTTTACAGGATTTTCTGATAATGTGGTTCAAGAAACACATTATTTTATTTGTAGCTTTGATCCACAAATAAAATCTAGATGACCGAGAAATATCTTTTAAACCTTTTCTCATAAATATTGTTGCTCTTCATCAGGCTAATGATAAAGGCAGTCACAAATAATTTGAGAATATATTCTTTATAAACTCTGGAGTGTAGATTTTTTTGTTGCTTAGTAAGGACATTTTTATATACATTAACAGTAAAAGAAATTCATAGGTTAGAACATTTTGTAAAAACTTGTCTGATCAAGATTCAATTTGTCTGATCCAAATGCTTTTTAAGTGGATACCTGCCTCTTCCACTTGCTACCCATCTTTGTATAAAAAGGTATTTTAAGAGAGTGTCTAGATTTGCCTTTGGCTTTTCTTCATATAATAGTAATGGATCACTAGTGATCAATTTTCAAAGCCAATTCTCAAAACAACCAATAATCATGGGATATTTTTCTCTGTGTATGGACTTCGCTTTAAAGGAAGTACTGACAAAGTTGATATTATGAATTCTCTGACAGTTACAAGCAGGAATTATTGTAGACTTACTTGACTTTTTTATACCTTTCTAATCAGTCACAAAAGTAATTTTTCTGTTTAAATTTAATTATTTTCTTTGCAGGTGAGAAAATTTGAGGTTTAAAATGAACTATGCTTTTGTGCCAAATAGAAACTTTCTGCTTCTTGGATAATATATAATGGCAGAGAATTATAGTTAGAGAACAGAATGCAAATGTAATAAATGCTGACAATTTAAAAGTAATGCTGTAGTGAAGAGACGTTGGGTTATGGGAGGAGGAGGGGAAGTGGTGAAGGGATGTGGCAAGATATTCATTTTCTTCTCTTTTGATACTTAGGGAGTAAGAAATACTGCCTAAAGCCTATGGATAGTCCAGTAGATTCTTAAGATGTTGTTTAATTATTAAGATGAAAATAATGGAAAAGTTAAAAATAAAATTATAGCTAAGAAAAGTTGGGAGAAGGGAGAGAGAACGATAGTTGGATATATGGGGGAAGATAGAAAAGTAGTCCATGTGAGTTAATTTCTGTATATTTCATAGGAGTGAGCAGGTACCCCGTACAGCTGAAGAATCAGGAAATGGAGGCAAAATAGATTATTTCAAGTATGAACATGACCAAAACAAGAAATGTAAATTTTTCCCAAAATGGAAAATTTGGTTATACTTCTATGGAATAGAACTGGGTATGGAATGAGAGGAAACTACTTTCATTTGTAACTTTCCATTCCATGTATTACTTTAATATTTTTAAACAGGTAATGAGTGATGCAGTAGATATATAAAGTGTGAAACTTTAGGAAATTTTCTGAGTAGTCAGGAATTTTTGAATGTGCCTGAGGATAATACAAACACTATACACATAATTTTAAAAATGCTATTTTTAGCCCTGGCTGGGTGGCTCAGTTGGTTAGAACACTCTCCCGATACACCAAGGTTACAGGTTCAATCCCAGGTCAGGGCACATGCAAGAAACAACCAATGAATGCGTAAATAAATGGAACAGCAAGTCTCTCTCTCCCCCCCTCTCTCTAAAATCAGTCAATAAATTTAAAAAATGCTATTTTCAGAAAAGTTTAGAAAAATATAAATTAGATAGACACTATTTTTGTAAGTGCATACAATCGTTTTAAGAGTAATCATTTAGTGTGTTTGTATTTGTTGAAGTGCTTTACAAATTTTAAGTAGTTAAAAATGTTAGGTGCTTCTATTATTTATCAAGGTTATCTTTGTAACTTTTTTAGGGAGAAGTAAATGTTTAATAACTTTATGGGAAAAAATGTCTTATGAATTATATTTTCATGGATTAATTTGGCCCATGCTCTGAAATTTATCATTCAGCAGACATGGGACTGGACTAGCAAATGTGTTATTTTTAAAAGCATCTAATTTATTATCATGCCAGTAATTAGGGAAACACACTTGAGAAACTGTGAATAAAAAGTAACTGGTATGAATGACTTAAAAAAAAAAAAAAAAAAAGTACCACTTCTCTTAGTCTCCTTCATCATTCCCATTTAGTAAGAATGCACATTAACAGGGACAAATATTAATTCTTAAAATTTACAGTCTGTTGAGAAGTAGCTTAGATATACTTCTGAGTTTGATACACACACACACACATACACACACCCCCCAGCCAACAGCAGCAGCAAGTTTACTATAATCAAACCATGCTGTCTCTACTGAACCTAGAACTCTACCCTGATCAGGTGACAACTTGAATGTTGGCTTCTGGTCTCAGAGTCAAATATTTATTTATTAAGTTTATTGAAAATTTAGATGATCTTCTTGCTTCCCCCCCTTATTGATTTAATTACAGTATAGTTGCCATACAATAATATTACATTAGTTTCAGGTGTACAACATAGTGGTTCAACATTGATGTATTTTGAGCTGGGGACATCACACTAAGCAATTAATCACCTGTCACTGTACAAAGTTATTACACTGTTATTGACTATATTCCTTTTCACTTTTTTCATCCATCCGTCTACCCCCATCCCCTCTGGCAGCCATCAGTTTGTTCTTTGTTTTTGTGAGTCTGTTTTTGTTTTGTTCATTTGTTTTGATTTTTAAAAATTCCTCACATAAGCAAAATCATGTTTGTACTTATCTTTCTCTGTCTGACATATTTTACTTAGCATAACACCCTCTGGGTCCATCCATGTTGCTGCAAATGGTAAGATTTCATTATTTTATTGTTGATTAATATTCCACTGTGTACATGTACCACACTTTTTTATGCATTTATCTATTGATGGGCCCCTAGGATCCTTCCATATCTTGACTATTATAAATGTTGCAAAGAACATAGGGGTGCATATATCTGTTTGAATTAGCCTTTTAATTTTTTTTTTGATAAATAGGATGCTAAACTATCAAGGAGTATATATGTAGGAGGAATGAATAATTAATGATTTGGCAATTTTTGCAAGCTCAGAGAATTCATGATGGGAGTAGGCATATAATGAGAGCATCACAAATTTAGGGCTAGTGAAAATTAGTTCTAAACTTAAAAATTAGCCCTAATTTCAGAAATTTAGGGATAGTGAAAATCATCCAGTATGAGACCCAGTATGGTACATCTTAAAGAAGTTCTTTCTGTCAATTAAAGTTATTAAAATAAAACTGAAACTCTCAAGAAACTGAGCTTGTCACCCCAATAATGTTTAATACAGTTGTAATTGCTATTTATTGAGCAGTTATATACTAAATACTCTAAGACATTTTATGCTGTTATTCAATTCTCATGTCATCCCTAAGAGAAAGGCACTGCTAAATAGCTCTGCCTTACAGGTGAGAAAGTAAGTGTTCTCCTTAGGATCTCACTATACATTATAGGTAATACCAGTTCTGGCTCTGAACCCTGAACTCCCAAGTAAGAAGATCAAGTCTAAGTTGAATATATTTAGATTACATATGTTTGCAAGAGGGTCTGACTTAGATGCCCTTAGGCTTTTTGTTTTGTTTTTAATGTCAACCACATGTCTTAGTGATTTTCTTTAATCTTACATGGATCCAGTTTGGCATGACGTCCTAGTAGTTAGTATTTAATGGTATAAAGTAGGAAGGCCAATCCTATTTCCCACCACGTGAACTTCAGATTTTATCTTTTTGGTGCTTAGAAAAAAGTTTTTTGGTGAATTCGATTAAAAAGAAGGTTCTAGAAATGCATGAATTCCTGTCAAACAGTGCTTTTGTTTTGGGAGTTTTCAGAGAAGTTGTATATACAGGTGCATAATTTAGGGGAATAGCATAGTTTCACAAAATACTCCTTACTGATTGATAGCTTAATGCAGTGTTTGGGGCTAATGCCTGTGCTGTAAATAATCTCTTGTGAATCTAAAATTTGGGCCTAGAATGCTCAGGTATTTGTGGAAACAATGAGAGCTAAAGCAAGACAGAGAGAGAAAGAGAAAGTTAGGTCTACAAACGGGACTTGTGTCTCTACCTGAATTCTTAGAACCAGAAGGGAATGAGGACACAAATGGTATAGTCCGATATTCATGTGGTGAAAAGCAGAAAATATAAAAGAGAACATTCTCTCATAAAGGATCCTTGCTCCTTAAAGCCATAGTGACTCCTGATTATTAGTATTCACTGGCCAATCAATATTTCAAGTGCCAATCAATACAGTGAAGTCCTTTAGGGGGAACTAGGAGACCTTCCATCCAGGAGGAAGGAGACAAATGTTTCAAGGTACAGACAGAAAACAAAAATATTCTGTCTCTGACAATCTTTATAGAATTTTCTCCCTGCCTTCTTGACAATTTTGTCAAACTTCCTAAGCCCATACTGGCCATACTAACTTTATAGATAGTACAATAGGGACTAAGACAAGCCAGTGTGAAGAGCTAAATCTGACAGATGGCCACAATTGCATTGATCTAATATATCAATCGTGATCTAAATGGAAAAGAGAATCTAATACCTTCCAAAGCAATGCTGAAGCTTTAGTCAATAACTGGAATGTTAGATTTTGGCAAAAGAAGAGATGTCAGATTTTTAAAGCTGACTATATGACCCCAATAAAAAAGAATCAATTTTTATTAGGAATGGAACCTGGCAGTTTTGTACAATGCATCCAGAATTTCCTTGACAAATTTTGAGTAATGGATTAGCTCCAGCGGAAATTAGGTAATTTTTTGTGACTTTAACATGATGCACAAGAAGCTTCAATCAATAATACTTGCATTGGAGAACAGTTTTGAAGTAGGCAAACAGCATGTATAATACAGTGTCATGTGTATATAATTATCTCAGCATGCCAGACAGTGGAAAACAATCTTCAAGTGGCAGAGAATTAATAACCCTCCATTTTATTGTTCAGCATTTTATTCTAAAGTTGTGTTGGTTTTGTTTTTGTTTTCATAAGAGATTTTCTTAAAAGCACAAACCTGGCATTGCTCAATACAGCTCACTGTCATCAACAGTGAGCTGAAATGCTGTTGAAAGCCAAAAATTGTAATTGTCAGTGTCTGAGAAGGCCAGTCACTGGAAAATTGAATGGGGCTGGGTACTATATAGAAATCCGTGCATATATAGATTCAAGAGTCTAACCCACACAAATTCTCCTAAATTAGATACAGAGGTATATATTTGGAAAAGGAGTGTGGAACTGTTCATTTCAGATGAGAAGAATTTAACTATGGTGGAAACTGCAGAATTAATAGATGCTGCTGTTTTGGAATATCTATTGTTCATTTACTGTGAAAAGAATATACAGTTCATACTGAAAGGTTATATTTTATCTTTTGGTTGTTTCTTTTTGAGGAGAACATCAGCCTTGTATCAGGGAAGTAAAGCAAGGACAGAATCTACTGAAAATCACGAGTGTTAGGCTGGCATTGTCAAGTTCCCAGCTGTTTCATATTATAACAATAGGGCGAACTGTAAGAATGGTGCTATGTACATTAAAGCTTATTTTATTTCTAGTGTGTGGATGATAGGTGTTTATTGAGCTGCTTCGTACATATAGCAACATGGAAAAATATCCATTAAAAGCTAGTCATTTAAAAATATATTATAGAAAAATTTAAAACGAAATTTGACAGTGTTTGGGATCCAATTATATTTCTTACCAATTGCCCAAACTGCTGAATTGGACAAAACCAGCCAGACTTTTTTTTTTTTTTTTAAAGAAAATAACACAAGTTTCTTATATTTCATAAAAGATAGGTGCCCAATGACCTGAAGATCCTCTTTGTGACACCTATTTTCGGTAACCCCAGCTTTAGCTGACACGGAAATGCTGACACGTGGTCTTGTTCTAGTGACAGGCAGCCAATGTGTTTTCAGTCATTAAGCTCGCTCCTGGAGCCAAGAGCGCCTGAGGCAATCACCAGTAACTGATTTTCACCCTGGGGACCTCGCAAACACACTGTTTGGGGCTGTGGGCAATTAAGACAGTCTACTATGAAATCAATAATATTTGGGGGGCATTGAGTATATTTACTAAACACTGTGATTAAATACATATATGTATGTATCCTGCCCACAAAAATCTGCATTTTTGTTGAGAAAATACAAAGGGGAGGCTTGTTAAATAATATACTAAAAAATAACAAATACAGAATTGTCAGAAGTGTTCAAAGCAGTACCTGATTAACTGGTTGAAGAAGTAACTAGCGTAGATAATACATTCTGCATAAAAAGAGGAAGCGGGGATGGAGCTGGGCCACTGGAAACATTTTGGACAGGAAGAGGCATGAGCAGGGCACACGTCCCACCCTCGGTGCCTCCATACTCCTGTGATGGGGATGGTGGGAAATTTGATCCAGGCACTTGCAGTTCCAATAGGTGAGATTTTATGGTGTGGTTAGGAAATCTCTGCATTACTAAAAACATCCAGGAACAGCCTCTGACAATATCATCTCTGGAATCTGAAATGCAAGCAGCTACCAGTGTCTTTGCTGTCCCCAGTGGCCTGAAATATGACTTATGGTGATAGGATACTGGGCCGAGGCTTTCTGTACTGCACACCCCTTGTGGGTGATGGGGTAGGGCAGATGGAATGGTGGCAGACCTAAAGCTCTGAGTGTGTGTGTGTGTGTCTTAGGAGCATTCAGTTTGAAAGTTGTGTTCCTACATCTTTCCTGCTCCATGTTTTTCTTTATAGATCTCTAACCCTAGTAGGAATGCCAATTTTTCTTCTGAGTGATCCCCAGATATTGAGATCCAGTATAATATTTTTGGAATGAATCTCTTATATTCTGTCAATTTAATGCTCTTAGCTTGTTGAGGATTAGGAAACTGATATCTGTTTTCTAAATTCTAAATTCTGAAATCCAACTAAATCCTTAACCCTTTATAGAAATGCCTTGTTTTTTGCTTGTTGAGAGAGGCTTTCATAAGGGTAACTGAGTCACCTCAATCGGCATATACCTTATACATATCCAAAAGGGCTGTTAATTAAGTTGCAGGAAAGCATAATTGTGCTAACTTTCTGGATTCTCTGCCTTGCATAATGATGTGAGAAGAATTGCTTGGCACATTTCAGGATATCTGAGCTCCCCTTAATGATCGCTATAGGCTGATTTAATCAACAAACCATGCAACTGCAGTAATTGTGAATCAGGTCCTTGTGACGAAATAAATGTTTTATAGTAAACTGCCAGAGATACAGTTCTGCCATATTCTGTGTATGTGGTGTTTTGGTTTGCTTTGTTTTTGCTTTTTTATTTTTTGGGGGGGAGAGGGAGTTGTTTATTGTGCTCTGTTTTCACTGAAAAAATTTTAAACAACTATTTTATGAAAAGCATTGGTATATATGACATTTGTATTATGGTATAGCTAAATCTGAATTCTGTTACCTTTCATTTAGCTTTATTTATTTTTCCATCTATTTATTTGATGTTCTAGTGCTGACTGCAGCTACCATAAATTCTCATTTGCCAAGATGAATGTAACAATGACAAAAGCATGAATCAAAGCTGAGAGTGAGTGCCCGTGTTTGTCTGTGGGGCGTGTGCCTGCGTGTGCGTGTGCGCATGTGAGATGTCTTGATCCATTTGTACATTTCTCCGGGGAATTCTCAGGCAATTAAGCCAGCCTATTACAATAGAGCCTTTTCTGTCGCTCTGATTTGATAGGAGAATGGGTAATTCCTGCTAATGACTAGTACATCTGTTCAATTATATTGTTTTGTATTGATGCTTAATTAGGTGTCAAGTTGGAGGAGGGGGATACCCTGAAAGCATGATTTCCTTTTAAATGTCAGAGTCTTCCTAAATTACCTGTCTTTTTAACATACATGGAACACTGACAGGCATTGTGCTCTTCTGACCTTAAAGCATTTACATTGTATCGGAGGAGTGGTGTAGTGTTCCCTGGGAAGTGAGCTGTTCTGGAACTGGTTTGCCTTGAATGTCACTCATGTCCAGTTTCGTGTGGAGCGACCCTTGTCAACCTTTAGCTGGCAACAGAAGCAGGGCTTCCCATGGGTAATACAATTTTTGTTAAATAGCCTTCTTTTCTCTGGGAGGGTTTTCTTTAGAAAATACAGCGCTGAATAAAATGGAGGCTATATTGCTGAAAACCATAGCTTGTTTTTTTTTCTAGATGTATCTAGATATAAGCAAATGAAACACCAATGGCCTATTTTCTTTTCTAAACATTATGATCACACTGAACCTTTTGTAGAATATAGACTGATGAATCGGTAGACTTAGTAAATAACAGAGTATAAATCCAACTCTTGGGAACAGAATAGGAAGACATTTGTAATAATAGTAGGGAAGAGTGTCTGAGGAGCTAAGTATTCTTTACATTAGCTCTGGAGTTGGGAGAGTCACAATTTGAAAGCCTTTCTAGCCAGCTTGTAGGCATGACTTTCATTTTTTATTGATGTCAGTTGGTGGGTTAAGGCCAAAGATTATTATGTTTTACTTGACAACTCATGCTTTGTCACAGGCAATACGATGTGTTTTAATAAAATTATGCATTATGTATGAGATCCTGTAACAATTAAAAAGTGGGAATTGACAGCACAGACAATTAAGTTCTTAAAAATGAATCATAATGGTCGAGGTTTGCTTGTGGCTGGTCTTGTTTAATCACCTCGTCCAGTGATTTTCAACCTTTTCCATTTCATGGCACACAGCAACTAATTCCTAAAATTCTGTGGCACACCCAAAAATATGTTTTTTGCCAATCTGACAAAAAATAGGCATAATTTTGATTCATTCACTCTGGGTGACTATTGTGTTGGGCGTTGTCATTTTTTTAGTTGACAGTCCAAGGGAAAGGAGGTCGATGGCCCTGACTCAATAGCCAGTTACTGTGTGTAGCTGTCCTTAGCCAAGGAGACGGGTATAAAGATGTTCGAAGCTGAGTCAAGAGTCGTCGATTGTGGCGACTTAAATTAGAACCCTCGTTCCAAAAGAACAGGAGGTAGGTGGGTTAAGGTAGTCTAGTAACAATTTGGCAATTCTAGCATCTGGTCAGTTCTCATTTTGGTATTTTCTTGTTCATATTAGTAATCTGTATATTTTTTTTATACCTTAGGATAGTAAAATATAAGAATATATAAAGGAAATCGGTAAGTCATTTTCTTAATTCTAGATACAGTAATATTTAATCATTCATTGTTATAGATTCTTTGCAAGGTTTGCTCCCACCCCCACCTTTACCAATATTTACTGTTCTGACCCTGGACAGTGTGGCTCAGTTGGTTGGAGCATTGTCTCTGCACTGAAGGGTCAAAGGGTCTTGGGTTTGATCTCCGGTTGGGGCACATGTGGGAGGCAACTGACTGATGCTTCTCAAATTGATGTTTCTCTATCTCCCTCTCTCTTTCTCTCTCTCTAAAAATCAATAAAAATCATATCCTCAGGGAGAGGATTAAAAAAATATATTTACTGTTCTCAAGATTCTTCTCTGGAAATCCTATTCTAAATGTGTATAAAATTATTCTCTTTTATGTTTTAGGTAAGATTAGAAAATAAAACTTGCTTCCTAACATACGTTGCTATAATTTTATACAGCTTGAGATTTTGCCTTATTGAATTTATATTTTCTTTGTACTAATCAGTGCTGTAAGTTATTTCTTAGATAACTAATTCATATATCTTTCATGCAGTGATGCATCTCACACAAAAATCCAGAGAATTGGTCAGATTTCTTGAGGAACAACTATGCTAAAGTTACCTAGTAATTTTGCAAATGTTACAAGGAAGTTATACAATATCCTAAAGTTTATACTTTATTTATGTGTTAATATGTATTTGCTGTACTTTTATTCTTGAGAATATTATCTTGGAATAAAAGTTACGTGTAAATTAATCCTGTTATCAAGCACACTTTTTATATTATAAAAATATGTATTGAAGGTTATAGGTTATATACAAATCAAATAACTAGAGTTCTTAAGATTCTTATCTTATTAATTTTTTCAATATATAAAATTGAAGATCAGCGAATTTCATTTTTTTCTAATAATAGGATATTTATTAAATATAGAAAGAGTACTGAGGGAAATTTTAATAAAAGCATGAAAATGACAATTGTACAACATTCCAGACCTTATAGTCTTGTAATTAAATTACAGCTCAAGCATTTCATAGACTTTCATTATAATGATGTTATTTTTTTAATATTATCTAGAACTTGTGATCTTTCAGTGGAGTTCTATATTAATGGCACAGTTATTCAAATGTAAATAACTGCTTCTTCTTGAAAAAAATTAAGGCTACAGTTTAGCGATACATTTATTTTTCAACCATGAGCTTTAGTTCCTAATATTATAAACTTTGTAGAGAAACTACAAAAACTTGGTAAAAATTTATTATGTTTCTGGTACCGTGCTAAGTACTTTAGAGGTAATATCTTTTTAAAATCTTTACAAGAACCCTGTGAGTTATGTACCATTACTAGCCTAATTTTTAAAATGATAAAGTAACCATTCTGCATTACTTAGTGAACAACCAAATCAGGATTAAAACCAAGAACTGTGACCCAAAGACTATTAATTAGTAGGGAGGTGTTCCAGATCCTGTTAAATGGTAGAGCATTTCTATGACGTGTAAATTAGCCTTTAAAAATTCTATTATTAATAAATTATAATACATTATGTTGCAAAAGATTCAGGTAGATAATAAATACAAAATAAACTACAGAGGCCACTTATGTACTGTCTCCCTGCTCCACTGTCAACAATTCAGTATGTGTCTTTCCAGTATTGTTCACTGTTTATGTAAGTCCTGTGTGACTGCTTATAGAATTAAACATTTATTTTTTACATATGCATATGGATAAATTCATGCTTTAGACATTATTATGGTTTGCTCATTCACTGAAGATCTTTAGATCTTTCTGTTAATTATTGTCTTGTTCTTTTATATGCCCATTTAATATTTTGACTGTTGTGTTTTCTAGGGAATTGATGTGCCATAAGCTATTTAAGGACTTCTCTATAATAGTAGTGGTTGGGTTTATCTTCTTTATTTCCAATTACAAATAATGTCCCAGTGAACATCGTTGTATATACCACTTTGTGGATATCAGGGAGTGTTTCCTTGTGATTGAGACCTAGAGATAAACAGGAAATGAGTATTTTTCACTCATTTTCAGAAAATTATCAGAAAATATTTTCTGATTTTCCTTCAAATAGTACATATATACACACACATATATATAATGTATGTATATAACATATAGATGTAAACATATACTGTATGTATACATATAAGTATATAATACATGTATACATATAAACACACAGTATATGTGTACATGCAAACACACACACAACATGTATACATGTAAACACAATATATGTATAAATATATGTATACATATGACAGGTAGACATAAACAAATGTACATATATATATATTACACTATATATGTATATATACATACTCTTTGAAAGCAAATTAGGAAATAATATTATATATATTTTAAATTGTATCTTTATTTTCACATATTATGTACCTCCTAGTGTTTGGCAGTATTTAAAATTTTTTGTTGAACTGACATGTAATGAAATGTTGTGTTTTCTTTAATTGGTTATTGATGAGGCTTTCTTTTCAATAGTTTTAGTTATTTTTTCTGTTAATTTTGAATCTTCTGCATATTGCTCTATTTAGTTATTTACATTTTTTCATATTGAGTTTGTAAAAGCTCATACTGAACTATGTGATAGTTCAGTAATTCTTCAGTTTATTCTCTTGGATTGTTATGTAGACAGTCATATTATCTGCAAATAATAAAAGATTTTCCCCTTTTCTTCCCGAATGTTTATGCCTCCCATTTATTTTTCTGTCCTAGTATATTAACTACGAATTCTGTTATAGCATTTTTGTACCCATGAGAGTGGACATTCTTCCTTTTGCTCTTGATTTAAATGGAATGTTTTAAGTATTTGACCTTTAATTATTTTTTCCATATACTGGTAGATAATGTTTATTAAGTTAGGGAAGTTTCTTCCTAGCTTACTATTATTTTATTTAGCAGGGACAAAAATTAAATATTAGTAAAAACATTTTGGGGATATTTATTCAAATGATTGGGTTGGTTTTTACCTTTAATCAATTTACTGGATTAAATTACAGGTTAAAAATAATATAAATTGAAAATAATAAAATATTAACCATTAATTGTTCATTTAGTATGTTTCAGGGATTGTTAATTTTAGTTTTACAACCCTTTGAGAAGAAACAGTGTGTCTTTTATTTGGATTAGAGAGGTTATTTAAACTTAGGTTGTTCAAGTTTACACAGTTAATATGTACAGGTATTAGGATATTTTAATGTTGAAACATCAATTTCTTCCTGGGATAAAATGTTCCTTGGCCATGGTACATTTAAAAAAAAATTTCTCTCTTATTTGATTGATCAATATTTTATATAGTTTTTTGCTTATGTTTATATGTGGGATCAGTTTATACTCTCTATTCTGGTTTGTTTTGGTAAGAAAAGTCTTTGTTCTTTCTCCGGATTTAATTAATGTATACATATTAATTTTATAATCAGGAAATAAGTTTAATGTTATTTAAAAACACCATGTATTAATATTTACTCTGAAAAAGAGTTGTGGAAGTATTGGGGGCAGAGGAAGCTAGAGTCAGATTGACCAGTAAACAGGGTATTACAATAGTCCATACACTAGATGACAAAGTTTCTAAAAGCAGTGAGGATGAGTATGGAAAGGAGGAAGGGGTGGCAAAGAGTTTTTGTTTTGTTTTTTAAAATATATCTTTATTGATTTCAGAGCGAGGAAGGGGGAAGGAGAGCTGAAACATCAATGATGAGAGTCATTGATCGGCTGCCTCCTGCACGTCCCCGACTGGGGATCGAGCCCGCAACCCGGGCATGTGCCCTGATGGGAATTGAAGGCCAATCTGGATCCTAGGTCGATGCTCATCCACTGAGCCACACCCAGCCAGGCCCAATGAGTTGTTTTTGTAGTAGAATTAACATTAATTCATTAAATACTTAATGAATCCTTACTACGTTCCAAACGCTAGTCACTCTTATTGTTATCACGAAGATAAAAGTTTAATGGAGAACTTGAGAAACAGTTGCTACAAAATACAATACCTTTTTTATATTGTAAGTAAATTGTACCATATACTGGAGTGATTTACTGAAAAGTATACTTGAATTTGGCTTTAAATATAACTTCAAATTTTCTATGGAGAAGATTGTAAGGAAGAGATGCTATTTCCAGCAGAGAAAGTACAAAGTGAAGAAAGAGTTTTGTACATTATGAAAAAGATGAGAATGTGATGTTAGTAACATCCTATACTCAAATTATTTCAAATTTCTGAATATTTATACAAAAGTATTTTAAGATGAAAAATATTTTAAGATGTTATTCTGGAGTGGGAATGATATAAGGATCATTGTTATATGCAGAAAAAGAAGGGAAAATGCTTATAGAAGATAGGAAAGATTGGAAATATAGGAAGTATCCGTTTATAGAAGCTTCTTGTAAACCATTAAAGTGTAATGTACTGTGATGTGCCTGGAAATTTCTGAATAGGGAGAAATTGATAGGCTCTAGCTCTTATGAATAAAAAATTCTTAGGGCTTTAATTTTGTTATTATTGTTCAATAATAGAGAGAATGCCAGTCCCTGAGCAACTATTTCAGCAGCTGAGGCTAGATCAAAGCAGAGGTAAAATATATAAAATCACACATTCCTTGGACTTAATTGTCTCTAACAACTTAAAGTAAAATAAAATGGTACATTGATTTGTTTAAAGTCTAAAAATGCAGAAATAGGGATATTATATTTCCACTTTAATTTCAGATTCTGCTTTTGACTTTGAATGAGAAATCAGCTATGGTATCATTACTTTCCTGCTTCATAGAACTTAATGAGCTTTTAAAAATAATTTAGCAATTGGGAAAGCCATACGATGTTCAATAGTAATTTCTGTGTGTTTTCACACAATTTGTGTAGCTGCTTTTCTCTGAAGAATCCAAACATTTACCCTAGAATGCCAGTACTTCAGCTTTATAAGGAAACACCTTGGGTTGAGGTTTCTGCACGTGATGGGGAACTTTCCCGTCGTCAAAGCAGACACTGGCAGTGAAAGTCTAGGTACCGAGCAAATTGGCAGTGGCGTGCAGTGTTGCATCAAAGTTGGGGTAGGTGGACAGCGCCCAGAATTGTTCCTCTTTGATTACATTGCGTTCCTTGGTGCGATGGCTTCATCCCTGTTGGAATTTTTAATTTTTGCTATAGGGAAACAATGATCCTGTTATTTTTCTCATTCCAAAATGAACCCAAATAATTTTATGGGCATTTAGTATGAAAATTCAGACTTTTGAAATGTAAGGTTTTTTGCACATGGCTTTAAGAGACTTTATGGTGTCTGTGTCAGCCAAGATTATTTTTATCCATTCTTCTCCATTCTATTACTTAAGAAGAGAAGTTATTGGATTTAAGGCCGTGCTTTTTCAGTTGAAGGCTTGTTTATCATGCCTTGTGCATAAATGCAGATATCCCAATTTGACTCTTCTCTTTGCTTTCCCCTGAAGAGTCATTTGTGTATTTATTCAATTAATATTTTATTGCACAACTATTTTATCTCAATGCAAAGCTAAGTGCTTTTGATTTCAGATGAGAAAGGCCTTCTGTTGTGTTGTTTATATTCTATTAGAAAAAAGAGACTGAAAACAAGTATAAAGACTAATATAACTGCAAGGTTGTGAGTGTCCTGAAAAAACAGAGCCCGATGTGGAGGACAGGGAACAGGATAAAGTGATCAGTTTACCTGCTGTGGTCAGGAATGAGTCTGTGAGTTGATGGCATTTGACATGGGACTTAAAAGAATGAGAAGAAGCCCAGCCAGGCGTGGCTCAGCGGTTGAGCATCGACCTAGGATCCAGGAGATCAGGGTTCGATTCCCAGTCAGGGCACATGCCTGGGTTGTGGGCTCAATTCCTAGTCAGGGGTGTGCAGGAGGCAGCTGATCAATGATGACTCTCTCATCACTGATGTTTCTATCTCTCTCTCTCCCTTCCTCTCTCTGAAATCAATAAAGTTATGTTTAAAAAAAAAAAAAAAAAAGAATGAGAAGACATGGAGGAAAAACATGGTAGGCAGAAAAAACAGCAGCCAAGAACATGCTATTCGATTGATGATGGTGTCAAATTCTATACAGAGTGGCAAGTTCAAGATCTAAATCTCTGTCTTTACCCAAAATATTAGTGAATACATAGGCTAATCTATTGGTGCTCTAGCAATGAGCGACCTAGGAGGTTCAGGTGTTGTTTTCCATTTAGGTTCATTTTCCCTTTTGAGGGTCTGAGTGCTAAAGTTTTCCCAACTCATTAGCTGAAGTATTAAGGAGTAAAGAAACACCCACCATAGTAGCTTCACTTCCTAATTCTTATGTCATCCTCCATGTGTAATACAAAATAACTTGTAGGGTTGTGCAAATCAAGCAATATAACTTAAGCTCTTCTTTAAACCTCACCTTATCCACCTAGAACTTGTCAAGAGAATATGAAAGATGGCTGCCTAAGGCTTAGAGGTAACATATGCGATAGCACTTCAGTTTTTACCACAATGAAATAATTAAAATTGTGTCTTTCATGGTAATGTTCTAATATAAGAGTATCTAAAATCTAGAGATGCACAAATATGAACTCCATTGCTTTGCAGGGAGCCAACCATATGACTGGTATAAACAAACTGTCATTCATTTATTGATCTGTGGTTGATCTAGCTGCACAGCAAAAATCAATGCTATTCAAATCCATTGTCCACACTGAAAATATATATACTTGAGCTTTAAAAATCAATGAACATTGCTTTTCCTAACAATAAGCTGAATATAAACAAAAATTCGTATAAATAAGTATAGTCTTGTAAGAGATTTGCTTTCACAGTTCTATGTAAAATAGAATAAAGCAACCATGTATTCCATCATAGTTGGGATTAAAGGCTACATCAGTTTAGTCTTACAGGGCTGTTAATGGCACACCTTAAAAGTTGCAGTGATTATTTGAACAATAGTACACAGTGTATTGCTTAAAGGTTTGTTGATGAAACTCCACATTCAATTTTTTTTTTTTAAAGTTCATTTATTTCTAGCTTCCTTTCTTTTTTCATTCTCCCCACTCCTCCCAAATTCTCAGTGTTCCACCTCCTTATTCTGTCCCTTGATTTCTTTTTTTTCCTTTGGGTCCATTGAATTTCTTTCAATTCCTTCACTTTCATTTTCCTTCATTTAATCTTATCTACTACCAGCTGTCAGTGCTATAAATTCAGGGAGAGTTGGTTAATCAGAAACATGTTATTTCCCCTGGGCTTCCCAGCTCTGTGTAGTCCTCTGGATTTCTCTAATGAAGACGAAAGATCCTGTGGTGGGCACACTGGAGTCCCTTTCATTAATTTTATTGTCTGCCCATTCATTCCACAAACGTCCCCTTCTGTTAGCTCAGGAGGGAGAATGCAGAGAACAAGACCAGCTAAGATGGAAATTAGAACACTTTTACCACAGTCCTGACGGGTGTTTTCTTTAGGTGAAAAGTATGTACACTGCCTCGCCTCTTTGGGTCTTTATTCCTGGGGGCTACTTCCTTGATTCTTGGCTGCAACTTTGCTTTTGGGCCTTGGCTGTTGGATCCTCTTTAGATCCATAGTCTAAAGAACCTGGCAGAAGGGCAGACCCAGTCTACTCCTAAACTCTGAACCCAGGTCCCAGAACTTTGGAGACCCAGGTCACCTTTTGGTCACAAAATATTCCTATTAAACTTACATGGTATGCTTATTAATCATTATCCCCTAAATTGCCCTTCGTTGCTGATTGTTGATTTTTTTTTTTTAAATTGCAAGGAGAAGATAGAAATTCTCACTCTGCCCTTTACATACCTATATTTTTATTCCTTCCTTTCATTCTGGTTAAATTTAAGGATAAAGACAAGCAAAAATATGGTAGTCAGATGGCTACATCTAAGTCAGCTGCCTCCACTGTAAAATATATACAGTTCTCTTTTGTGTGTTCTTTTGATGGGTGTTAGGAATTGGATATCTGAAGACATTTTGAATTTATTTCTGAAATATTTATAACTTTACTTGTAAGTATATAAATGTATATAAAAAGATCTGATTTTAAATGGTTGCATAATAATTTATAAGGTAAATATCCTTAATTTCTTTTGCACTCAGGAGAACTTTCTAACAGTTTCACCTCCCAAATGCAAAAGTTACTAGTAAGGTAATGAATGCCTATCACAAGAAGTATTGGGGAGAATTAGCATGATTTTTTATGGGTAACGTGTAAGGGAAGCCTCCATTAAATAGGAAACTGGACTAGAACACCAAGTTGTTCTCTTCTGTACTTTCTAGAACTAAAAATAATGTCTGATTATCTGTGCTAATCGGAGAAATAAGCTCAGTTAAAGATTCATTTACAAAATGTTCAAAGGTGATGCGAATGCATATGAGGCTACTATTTCCCTGATGTTACCAAGAGATATGAGAGGATGATCCCGTGTTTTGGGGGAAATAGACCCCAGGTTGTTGAAGACAGTTCTGCAGACAGCAAGAGATGTGCAATGGGCTTTTTTTTCTTCTCTATTATTACAGATGACCTAAAACAGGTAGTGTGGATTCTAATGCATTGCCTTTTGTATTTTCTGAATAGCGATAAGGTAGTTCATTCAGCCTCTCCCTTGCAGAAGGAACATTTTGAGAGAGAATATATGGGCTGTCAGGCCCGTGGGATGCTGCTGAGTCACAGATGATTCACAGATCTGGCTCAGAAATCTTCAGAACTCACTTTACAATACAGGGTGGTCTGTTTTAAAACAGCTTGTTGAAGTCCATATTGGGATGTGCTCTAAATGGAGGACTAGGAACAGTGACAGAATGGCTATTAATGAAAAAAAATATTAAAAGCCTGCAACGATTCCTTCAGAATGCTGATGTTAAATTTATGATTCTATGCTTCCTGATTTCTTCATATTTTATAAAGATGATGAGTTACATGGGCTTGCCATCTTACAGCAGAGCCCTGGAGCCAAAGTACCATCCTCTTTTCACTAGGACTTGGGAAATGCATCTTACTTGTTTCTAAAATGACTGAATGAGATCAGTTTCTAAGTCTGTCCTTCTAATTGCAGAAGAATTATTTTAAATGTGGAAGATATAAACATCCACACAAATGGGTCTTTCTATTAGGAGACTGACCACTGTATTTTTTAAAATATATCTTTATTGATTTCAGAGAGAAGGAGAGAGAGATAGAAACATCAATGATGAGAAAGTCGTTATTGATCGGCTGCCTCCCGCACGCCCCCGACTGGGGATCGAGCCCGCAATCCGGGCATGTGCCCTGACCGGGAATCGAACCATGATCTGGATCTTAGGTCAATGCTAAACCGCTGAGCCATGCCCGGCCAGGCTTGACCACTGTATATTAAAGAACTTATTTCATATTTTATATAAATAATTTAAATTCTAGTAACCATCTTGTTATTTGCTTCCTAATAAGGAAAATATGTCTAAGACTTGTGATTTTTTTAAATTTCTTTTTTGTTTGTAATAGTGAATGAGTCATCTGATGTTAAAGATTTATTTAACTAGAAAAAAACTTTTTATTTTGAAAAAGCCTCCTAAATAACTATACACACATGATCGTGCTTTGCAGCATTTAAAAAAAATTACTGAGTATGACACAGATGCTTCAATTGGATTTAGCTATATAAAGTGCTAACTTTTCCTTCCTGACATATTTTTCTATTTCATTGCCTAGATTTTGACCTACTTTTTCACACAATGCAAAAAAGGTTGTAATTTTATAAAATTATAAACAGCAGCAAATAATTTGAAAAATTAATTCAAAAAGATATGTTTGACATTGTTATCAAGAAATTAAAACGGATTGATTTTCCTGCATTACTTTGGCATTTATGTAAACCTTTCACCAAAGCTTCACATTCTTCACAAGTAATTACTGGATAGTGCTAACATGGTAATTTTTCACTCCTTGATAAGCATACATTTATTTTTAAACACAATTTTCATTGTTAATTTCACTGTGTTAATGATTTAAAAAAAAGTTGAGCATTGTGTTTCTATCGAGCAGGTCAGGAAAGGGTGCTGGCTGTAATTCCTCTCCTAGCAGCAGTGGTCTGCCTGGAGAGCTCAGTGTGCCCAGACCATGGGAGTGGGGAGGCAGGGGGGTGCTCAAGGACAGTGAATGTGCTGCCCAGGTTCAGAGGGTCAACGAGGACCACGTGTCAGTGGGGACCAAAAGGTTGGAGCAATTAAAATGTAATATATTTTTTGAGCTGTAAGATGTTTACCATCTCATTTTTGAAGGCTTCATTTCATTTTTTCTAGAATCCTGTGCTTAATACTCAAGGAATAAAACTGTTGGAGACAGGCTGTCCTTATTGTGTTCCTTTCTGATGGTCTTCAGGAAGAGAGTTATTGTTTTTCTAATTTGCAATACATCTAATGTTTAATACATTTCCATTGATGGCTTTTTGTTGTTCAATAAACTCTGTTCTGAAACAGCTGTCAGACAAATTACACTATGTGCTGTCTATAAAGGGGGCACCACAGACGTGGGCTCAGGCTTTTATATTTGTTCATTTGTTTGTGTATCAGAGCCTGCATTGTGAAAACAATGAAGGCCAACTGACACAGTCATATTTTCCATTCATAGTAGAAAGATTTAATGTTGCTTTTAGAATATTTTATATTTAAAACACACCGGGGCTCACTCTACATCTCACCTGCTACTTTCCATCAAGTGTATGCATGTTATGAATGAGAGTCAGTTGCTGTGCACTTAAACCTGAGGATGTCTTGTTATGCTAATGAAAGCCATAAAATTTATGGTTTTGTAAATAAAATAAATAGTTCTTGTTTATTTTATAATCTTGATGGAAAAAATTTAATTTGAGGAAAAATGATAGCATTAAAGTAATCATGTGCATATTTCCAAAAAGATTTTTTTAAGGAAGAAAATATCTGGGTTTTCTCAATACTTAAATTCTTATTTTCTAGCTATAACCAACTTTTCTCTTGCCATGTAAAAATAAGATGTTTGTAATTTTCGTTTTCTCCCTTTACATCAGTGAAGCAAACTTAGAACCCAGGGCTATGCTATCCTATAAAAGAGAAAACACAAGATATTTTTAAGCATTTGTAAATTATGATGAGAAGAGAGTTGAGGATGACTGTCTGGTGGTTTAATGATGGAAAGGACCAAGCCATGTTTCAGATCACTGCATCGATTAGCTTTTATTAAGGTAGCGTACTCTATTTGCTTCTGAAGGCAGACTGCTCAGCTCTGCCACTTATTACCTCTGTGAACTTGGACAAGTAATGGAACCTCTCTGTAACTCAGTTTCCTCATCTGTAAAGTGAAACTCATATCTATCAATAGATTTTTGTGAGAATTAAATAGTTTGTTCACATAACATGATTAAAACGGCTCCCGGCACAAGGTGCTAAATAGATATTATCTATTATCTATTGAGCACCCACTCTGTGTTCAGAACTATGCTAGATATTCTCAGAATACAGAACTATAAGCTGTGGTCCATAACTCAAGGAAATTAAGTACTGTTAGAGAAAAATAATTCTAGCAAAAGACAGTATATCAATATCTGTGACATTTTGTAAGACAGACAATATGTATATCTTAGGAACCTAGAGGAAAAAAACATTTCTGAGGATTTGAGGACTTGGATGGCTCAGAATAAAAAAGACCTGAAGCACAGATTTGAAGGGTGATTTTTGGGAGCTGAAGAGACTTAGAGAGGTAACCTCAGGCTAGTAGGAAACATGATTAAATAACATGACAAAGTTGACATATTCCTGAAACAGTTCAAATGGTTTGACTGCAGATACTCACCCATGTGGGGAAGTGGATTGGCCATTTAAATCAGAATCCAAATATGATAAGCATTTTTGTATTTTGCAGTATTGGAAATATTATGAGAGCTCAGTTAATAATTCAGAGAAGAAAGGAAATGAGGAAATTTTTACCATGATATTAAATAATATTTACACGCATGAATTAGGCTGAAATAAATTTTGTGAACAATCTGCAATGGGAGAAAAATATAGATAAGCATTGAAAGGGAAGATCATCAATAAAATGAATGGAGGTTTTGTAATGAGCAATTAGAAATTCAGCTCATTTGGTTCATAGAAACACCAGCAGCAGATTGTGTGGCCATGTGGGACACCTCCATTGGCACCAAGCTACAGAGGGACTGTGCTTGAGGTTGTAACTAACTCTGATGTGGAAGGGTAACAAACAAAGCTCTCAGTCTCAAGGGATCAAGTCCCTGTATGAGAACCCTCCCCCTTTAGCTGATCCATGGAACTACATTGCTATCAACCCTAAATGTATTGCTCATTTGTTGTCTTGAAAACTGGAAGCAAATTGCTGCTGCTGAGGAAAAAAATATTAACTAAATAAACAATGAAGAATGCTTGGAGAAAACAAAATTAATCCAAGATGGTGGAAAAGTAGATCTCATAAAGAATCTTTGTTTTTTTGAGAATTATGAGTGTGTATATTTGCAAGGTGGCTTACACACACGCACGTGCACACACACACATGAGCAGCAAAGGCCAACAGAAGACGAAGGCAGAGGAACGTGAACAACTTATGAATCAGATCTTAGTGATAAAGCCTTTTTTTCTACTCTCAAGCACTTTACCTTTACACTGTGATGAGCAAAAATTGGATCCCTTTTAACATTGCTTACAAGATTAATTCTAGGCAAAAATGGAATACTGAAGCATTTCACAAGTTGAAATAGCTTTCTAAAAACAGAACAGCAGTTTATTGAAAATGGCTTAAATTGCTAATAATTTCAGGAACTAACATTTCTGGCATGACACCATTTCACTATCAATGCTAGATTTAATGTAACACCAAGCACTCCTTTTACACCCTCGAACTGAATATTTAGCAAAATAGTGTGTCTAGGTTATCTAAATCTTTGGCTTATTTATGTAATTTTTATCCAACTATGGGAACATTGTGGGTGGTTTATTATATAACAGAAATAGGAGCAGGTTGGCATTGGTAGGATATTTATAGCAAGTGGAACATTTTTCAAATATATGATCTTATTACTTCAAATTTATGAACAAGCTGTTTATATATGAACACAATAGAAATGGTCAGTTTGTTAGACCTTGTGATATTTTTATTTTTTCCAAGATCCATGGGCATAGACATGTCTATTTCCTTGGATTAAAAATAAAATTATTTCTTAAAATACTGGCTTAGGCAGAGCATTGCCTTAGGACAAGGGCTGCAAAGACTTCTCACTCTCCCACTCCTCCTCCTCTAAATCCCTTACTGGAACAGCCTTCTTCCTTTCACTTCTCTATGTATCTTCCATTCTTTGTCTGCTCTGGTCTCTATGACAATTGCTAGTTGGATAATTCAAGAAGGGTGTGGAAGGAAGATGTCTGTTTTAATACTCTCTCCTTACTAACAGCAGTAGATTCAGACACATTCGTTTCTTTTTCAGAGGATTTACCACATCAAATATAGGAAGGAAGGACAGTTAGATAACAGTTCTTAGCTATCGCTTTGGCTCCAACCAGTGAAAAAAAAAAACTTCTTAAAATCTCTTTAAAACAATTAAATAGATAACTGTGCAGACTTGACACTTTGTACTCAACCATTATCCTTTTGAATAGATTAAACTGGGTGTAATTTGTGCTGTTCTGAATTTGCTATTCCTCAAGTGCAAAATGAAATCAATTACCATAATTCTTAAAAAAAAGTTTCCTGAACTAGGCACTATTCTTTTTAGAGCCATATTACAGGCAAATCCAACTTGAAAAGGAACAATAATTGCATGGCAAGTATTTTTCATTCAAGTATAGTGACAACTTGAATATTTTATGTATTTGCTTTTAGAATTTGTGCTGCTTCTGTACAATAAAGTAGAGGATATAAAAGATGATCTTAATTATTCAATAAGATATTTGCTTCAATATTTAGAGATTTTATAGTGAATTCTCCAAATTACATTGAGTCTGCAGACATCTTCAAACAATTGGAAACACACTGCTAGCTGACTCTGTAATGAGTTGTTGTAGGGGCAGAGGAAGATTACAAGACACTTTTTCCTATGACATTCAATATCCCCACTTGACAGATTTGGAATTATAAGGTATGCACTCTAGAGACTTACTAATTCCTTTAAAGCATTAAGTTGCATTTTGAAAATCTGCTACTTGTTGTAAAGTAGGGGCCGTTAACAGATGCATGGGTCCAGCAGTTCATTTTTTTTTTCTGATGTGGATCATGGGGAGAAGAGGGAATTTAGTAAATAAATCACTTACTCGACTTAAATAAATATGTGTTCTTTAAAAACCAATAATGCAGTTTTATTTCAATATATTTTCTATTTATTCAACAAATACTTGTCTGCCTATGATATGCAAGACTTTAATAAAAATATTGAGGATTCAGTGATAAAGAAGAATAAACATATCTATCTAATCATGAAAGTGTACAGGAAAACAAGCATGAAGCACCATTAAAAGTGCTTTGGAGTTCAGTGGATAGAAGAGAATATTTTTTAGTTTGGCAGGTTGTAAAAGGTGATATTAGAGTAGTTGTGGAATTTATTCATAATGGAGGTAGAAAATTAATTTCAGGGGCAGGTTATAGAGCAAAAACAGAATGTGGAAAAGGACTGTCAACACATGGAGCTGTGTGAAGTTGGTTGAAGTAAATAAGGAGATAGAAAGGTAGATTGTTTAAATTTTTTAAACTAATTTTTCTCATCTGTAAAAAGTGAACACTTGTTTTTATGACGACTAAACAAGAGAGTATATGTTAAATACTTTGGCGTGGAGTTTGTCATAAAATACGGTCTCAATGCATTTTGCTATCAGCTGTGTATAGGGGAAAATGCTGAGATACTATTATTTAATGAAGGACTGGAGGTGAGATCTGAAGAAATTGATGGCATGAACCTGGGTGACTGAGGAGATAGCCAACAGTGAGAAGGGACACAAGGGGATTAGTCGTATGGGGCAGAAGATACTAAGTTTTATAGGTACTTTGAAAAAGAATGGGAAGTCAAGATGGAATGATCTAGCAAATAGCAGGCAGCACTGGAGCACAAATGTGGGGATTATATATGTAAAGGTGATAGTTGAAGTCATGAGATCTGGTAGTTCAAGTCCTGAGGTTTTGAAGGAATACAAATATAGAGAAGAGAGGAAGGAGAAAGGAGGAAAGGAACAAATATAGATCTTGACAATTGTATTTGACCTCAGGAGTCAGATGATAATACAGAAGAGAAACCAAGATACAGAGTCATAGGAGCTAAAGGAGCACATGATCTCAAGAGGGAGTGGAAAAGTGGGAGAGAGGGCAGCAAAGGGGTAAGACATAGCCCTGTTGCATGCACACATTGACTGCGTACCCAGTCTCTGGGGCTCTCATCATTTTCCTCTACAAATACTTGCTTGACTCTCCTGTGTACCATGCTCAAGTCCTGCCTTCGTAACACTGAAGCCTCTGTTATCACTGACACTTGAAACCAGGGAGTTCTATTTCCAACAAGCAGAGTAAGTGTGTTCCTGACCTTACAGCTTTGAAAATCCTCATATGTTAGTCAAGTTTTATTGTATCTATATAACCAGATATACATTGGTTCAACTTTTTTGAGCTGCTCAGATATTGTAATATATATCTATTCCTAAAAGAAAGATTTTCAAACAAAGTATTAACTTTCTGAGAGAAATCCATTTTATTTTACAGTGATTTTAGGAAATTAAAAAAAATTTTTTTTGTAGGAAATCGGTAAATATTTATTGTATGGAATATGTAGTAGGGAAAATTTTCCCATGTCTTTTTTCCCCCCAAAGTTTCTTTAACTTTATTTGTTGAAAATATTCCAGATGTCCCCTTTTTACCCCCATTGACCCCCTCCACCCTGCATCCACCCCACCCTCAGGCCTTCCCCAGACCAATGCCTGTGTTCATGGGTTATGCTTATAAACATAAAAGTTCTTTGATTAATCTCTCCCTGCCCACTCCCCCATCCCCAACTTCGCTCTGAGATCCCTCAGTCTGTTCCATGCTTCTATGTCTCTGGATCCATTTTGTTCATCAGTTTATTTTGTTTATTATATTCCACATATAAGTGAGATCATGTGGTACTTGTCTTCCTCTGACTGGCTTATTTCATTTAGCATAATACTTTCTAGTTCCCTCCATACTGTCCCAAAGGATAAAATATCCTTTTTTACAGCTGCATAGTATTCCATGGTGTAAATGTGCCACAGCTTTTTTATCCACTCATCTACTGATGAGCACTTGGGCTGTTTCCAAATTTTAGCTGTTGTAAATTGCGCTGCTATGTACATAGGGGTGCATAAGTTCTTTGTGATTGGTGCTTTGGGTTTCTTAAGATATATTCCTAGAAGTGGAATCACTGGGTCAAATGGCAGTTCAGTTTTTAATTTTTTGAGGGAATTCCATGCTGTTTTCCATAACGGCTGCACCAGTCTGCATTCCCACCAGCAGTGTACTAGGGTGCCCTTTTCTCCACACCTGGGCCAGCACTTGTAGTTCTTTGATTTGTTGATGGCAGCCATTCTGACAGATGTGAAGTGATACCTCATTGTGGTTTTAATTTGCATCTCTCTGAAGATTAGTGACAGCATTTTTTCATATCTCTTAGCCACCTATATGTCCTCTTTGGATATTAACCCTTTATCAGATGTGTTGTTGACAAATATGTTCTCCCATACAGTGGGCTCCCTTTTCGTTTTGTTGATGGTTTCCTTTGCTGTGCAACAGCTTTTTATTTTGATACAGTCCCATTTGTTTATTTTCTCCTTTGTTTCTCTTGCCCTAAGAGATGTATTGGCAAACATACTGCTATGAGAGATGTACGAGATTTTGCTGCCTATCTTTTCCTCTAGGATTTTTATGGTTTCACGTCTTACATTTAAGTCTTTTATCTATTTTGAATTTACTTTTGTGTATGCTTTAATTTGGTGGTCTAGTTTCATTTTTTTGCATGTACCTGTCTAATTTTCCCAACACCATTTATTGAAGAGGCTGTCTTTACTCCATTGTGTGTTCTTGCCTCCTTTGTCAAATAAATTGACCATAATTGTGTGAGTCAATTTCTGGGTTCTCTGTTCCATTCCACTGACCTATATGCCTGTTCTTATGCCAGTACCAGGCTGTTTTGATTACAGTGGCTTTGTAGTATAACTTGATATCTGGTATTGTGAACCCTCCAACTTTGTTGTTCTTCCTCAAGACTGCCGTGGCTATTCGGGGTCCTTTTTGGTTCCATATAAATTTTTGAAGTGTTTTTTCTAGATCTGTGAAATATGCTGTTGGTATTTTAGTAGGGATTTCATTGAATTTATAGATTGCTTTGGATAGTATGGACATTTTAATGATATTAATTCTTCTAATCCATGAACATGGTATATTTTTCCATTTGTTTATATCTTCCTCAATTTCTTTTTTCAGTGTCCTGTAGTTTTCCGAGTACATGTTTTTTACATCTTTGGTCAAGTTTATTCCTAGATATCTTATTTTTGTTGTTGTAGTGGTAAATGGGATTTTTTTTTAGTTTCTGTTTCTGAGAGTTCATTGTTGGTGTATAAAAATGCCATCGATTTCTGGGTGTTAATTTTGTATCCTGCTACCTTGTTGAACTCATTTATTAAATCTAGTAATTTTTTGGTGGAGTCTTTAGGATTCTCTATGTACAATATCATGTCATCTGCAAATCATGACAGTTTTGTTTCCTCCTTTTCAGTTTGGATGCCTTTTATGTGTTCCTCTTGTGTGATCACTGTGGCTAGGCCTTCCAGCACTATGTTGAATAAGGGTGGTGAAAGTGGACACGCCTGTCTTGTTCCTGTTCTTAGGGGAACTGGTTTTAGTTTTTGCCCATTGAGTATGATGGTGGCTGTAGGTCTGTCATACATGGCCTTTATTATGGCCTCTATTCCCACTTTGCTGAGAGTTTTTATCAGAAATGGGTGTTGGATTTTGTTGAATGCTTTTTCTGCATCTATTGATATGATCATATGTTTTTTGCCCTTCATTTTGTTTATGTGGTGTATCACATTTAGTGATTTGGGACTGCTGTACCATCCTTGCATCCCTGGAATAAATCCCACTTGGTCATGGTGTATGATCTTTTTAATATATCGCTGTATCTGATTTGCTAATATTTTGTTGAGGATTTTAGCATCTATGTTCATCAGGGATATTGGCTTGTAATTCTCTTTCTTTGTAGCGTCTTTATCTGGCTTTGGAATTAGGCTAATGCTGGCCTTGTAAAAAGAGCTTAAAAGTGTTCCTTCCTCTTGGATTTTTTTGAAATAGTTTGAGGAGGGTACGTGTTAATTCTTCTTTGAATGTTTGGTAAAATTTCCCTGTGAAGCCATCTGGGCCATGGATTTTATGTGCTTGGAACCCTTTGATTACTGCTTCAACTTCATCAGCAGTTATCAGCCTATTTAGGTTTTCTGACTCTTCCTATTTGAGTTTTGGAAGGTTGTAGTTTTCTCGGAATTTGTCCTTTTCATCCAGGTTGTCCAGCTTGGTGCATATAGTTGTTTATAGTATTTTCTTACAATCCTTTGTATTTCTGTTGGGTCAGTTGTTATTTCACCTCTTTCATTTCTGATTTTCACTTGGGTCCTCTCTCTTTGTTTCTTGATGAATCTGGCTAACGAGTCATCAGTTGTGTTTATCTTTTCAAAGAACCAGCTCTTAGTTTCATTGATCTTTTGTATTTTTTTTTTAGTCTCTATGTCATTTATTTCTGCTCTGATCTTTATTATTTCCTTCCTTCTACTTTGGGATTTTCTTGTTGTTCTCTTTCTAAGTTTTTAAGTTGTAGGGTTAGAGAGACTATTAGGAGTTTTTCTTGTTTTTCGATGTGGGCTAGTAGCGCTTTGAACTTCCCTCTCAGGACTGCTTTCATCGTGTCCCATAGATTTGGAGTTGTTATGTGATCATTTTCATTTGTTTCCAGGAAGTTTTTGATTTCTTTCTTATCTCTTTGGTAACCCATTCATTGTTTAGAAACATGCTATTTAGCCTCCATGTGTTTGAATGTTTTTTAGTGTTTTTATTGTTGTTAATTTCTAATTTCACTCTCTTGTGGTCCGAGAAGATGCTTGATATGATTTCAGTCTTCTTGAACTTGTAGAGACTTGTATTGTGTCCTAACATGAGAGTATCCCATGTGCACTTGAGAAGAATGCATATTCTGCAGCTTTTGGGTGGAATGTTCTGTAAATGACAATTAGATCCATCCGATCTAGTGTATCATTTAGGGTCACTGTTTCCTTGTTGATTTTTTGTTTGGAAGACCTATCCAGTGAAATCAGTGGGGTGTTAAAATTCCCTACTATGACTGCATTCCTGTCAATCTCTCCTTTAAAGTCCTCTAGAATTTTTTTTTTTTTATAAATTTAAGTGCTACTATATTAGGTGCATATATGTTCATCAGGGTTATATCTTCTTGTTGGGTTGATCCTGTTAGTATTACGTAATGATCTTTCTTGTCTCTCGTTATGCTCTTCATTTTGAAGTCTATTTTGTCTGATAGCAGTATTGCTACCCCAGCTTTTTTTTCATTTCCATTTGCGTGGGAAATTTTTTTCCATCCCTTCACTCTCATCCTGTGTCTTTTGTTCTGAGGTGGGTCTCTTGTAGACAGCATATGTTTGGGTCATGTTTTCTTATCCATTCAGCCACCCTATATCTTTTTATTGGGGCATTTAATCCATTTACATTTAAGTTTAGTATTGAAAGATACTTATCCACTTCCATTTTATTTCTTTATGCCTATGTTTCTCATTCTATTTCTACTTCTAGTTACGGCAGTCCCTTTAACATTTCCTGTAATTCTGTTTTTGTGGTGATAAACTCCTTTAGCCTTTTTTTGTCTGGGAATCTCTTTATTTTACCATCTATGTTGATTGATAATCTTGCTGGATAGAGTAGTCTTGGTTTCAGATCCTTGTTTTGCATTACTTTGAATACTTCATGCCACTCCCTGCTGGCCTGTAGAGTTTCTGATGAGAAGTCAGCTGACAGCCTTATGGGAGCTCCTTTGTAGGTAACAGATTGCTTTTCTCTAGCTTCCTTTAAGATTCTCTTTGTCTTCAATTCTTGGTATTTTAATTATGATGTGTCTGGGCTTGGGCCTCTTTGGATTCTTCTTGCTTGTGACTCTCTGTGCCGCCTAAGCTTGTGTGACTTTCTCCTTGACCAAGTTAGGGAAGTTTTCTGCTGTTATTTCATCAAACAGTTTCTCTAACCCTTCCTTACTTTCTACCTCCTCTGGCACTCCTGTAATGTGAATGTTGTTATGTTTCATGTTGTCTCACTGCTCCTATAGACTGTCCTCTTGTTTTTTAATTGTTTTTTCTTTTTGGATTTCTGATGGAGTGATTTTTTTCTACCCCATTTTCTAATTCATTGATCTGACCTTCAGCTTCCTCCAATCTGCTGTTTATTCTTTCCATTGTATTCTTTATTTCTGCTATGTTATTCTTAATTCCCTTCATAGCTTCCATATCTTTTTTCATGCTGTTGAGCATCCTTACAATCAGTATTTTGAACTCTGTATCTAAGAGATTGTTTATCTCCATTTCATTTGGCTCTTTTTCTGGAGACTTCTCTTGTTCTTTCATTTGGGCCTTGTTTTTTGCTCTCCCCATTTTGGCTACCTTTTGGGGTCTGTTTCTAAGTATTAGTAGATTTGCTATGACTCTCAGTCTTTTTGGAGGGTCTCAGGCGTACTTGTTCCTGGCCCTGAGTACCCTGTTTGGAGCTATCAACAACCCTCAGCTTGGGGTCTCCTTTGCTGGTGCATTTGGACAGGACCAAGATGCACACCAAAGTCTGCCTTCACATCAAGTCCTGATTTCATAACATTGAAGCCTCTGTTATCACTGACACTTGAAACCAGGGAGTTATATTTCCAATAAGCAGAGTAAGTGTGTTCCTGACCTCACAACATTGAAAATCCTCATACCTATTAGTCAAGTTTTATTGTATTTATATAACTAGATATACATTGGTTCAACTTTTTTGAGCTGCTCAGATATTGTAATATATATCTATTCCTAAAAGAAAGATTTTCAGACAAACTATTAACTTTCTGAGAGAAATCCATTTTATTTTAAGTGATTTTAGAAAAACTTTCTTTAAAAATTATATATATTGTTTCAAGGGTTTTAAAGAGGGACATGAGTACTTAGGTTATTTTCTTCATTTAGTATTTCAGCATAGTCTTTTATAAGATTGTTAGGCTAAAAATTCAAGACATGATGAAAAATTGGAAATTTGACAATATAGTCTTTTTCTGTTTTCTTAGAAGTATTGTAATTGGACTTTTGGTTCCATCAGAATAGGGTTTAGAAAATAAGCATTGTTTCTGACTGCATTACTATAACATTTTGATGAATATTTTTGTTAATTAGAATGAGTAGGGATCTTGACATTTTCAGGCCTTTCAGTTCTCTTTCCCTTGTCCTTTCCTACCTTCTGGTATCTGCCCGGTATTCGGTATTCATCTCAATGCCTTTTTCTCTCACCTTTAGCCTAGTACTGATGGAGAAATTCACACAGCCATGCTGATTAGTACTAGTGAAAACTGATTACCTCCAATATAGGGCATGTCCTGAAATAGCCTCCAGCCTTGTTTTCAACTACCCCACCTGAATGCCCACTATGTATCTATTAACAGATGACCACCTCCTTTCATTACAGAGGAAATCGAGACCAGTGAGCAGAACTGTCTCAACTTTTGATTTGGTGGTTCTAGTTATTTTCAGGAACCTAAAATCTTTTACATTTTTCCCTCCAATCTCCATGGAAGAAGTAACCTCTCTCTAACCACGGATTAGGTTTCTCCTGTGTTCTGCTTATTTTCTCACTCATCCTCCCCTTTCTCTTCCCCTGCTCATTTTTGGGATGAGCAAGAAAAAGCCAAAGGGATCTAGAGTCTTTTGAAGGACCTTACCCTGTCAAAAATTACTTGAATCTTTGATGTCTCCATCTGTACTTGCCTTTCTTTTTTTACATAGAAACATGCTTACCTCTCTCCTATTAAAAGAGAAAGGAGCAGTAAATTCTTGTTCTTCGTTCTTTTCTAAGTTTCATACTGTTTCTTTCATTCTCACACATAAATGGATAAATTTCTCTCACTTTACTTGATGTCTCTGTAGTTACTTCCTCTCTCTGGAAACTTTTACCTTCTCTGGTTTTGTGATACCGTTGCTCTTGGATTCCCTTCTCTCTTGCCACTACTCATATTTCTCTGTTACATCTTTATATGTTATCTTTCAGAGTTCTAACTATTGTGTATTTCCTTCCTCCCATATGTACTCTTTTGGAAATCATACATTGATTTTCCTGTGTCCTTTATATACATTGTAACTACCAAATCTTTAAATTTGATGGAAACTTTTCTTCTGAGAGCTCCAAACCCGTGTACACTCAATTGCCTATTGGATACCTGTACATGAAACTCTCAAAAACATCTCTAATTGAGCTAATAAAAACAAACTTATCAATGTCCCTCTAAATCAGGGGTGGGGAACATCAGACCCATGAGCCGTACTTGGCCTGCAAAACCATTTGGTCTGGCCCAGGCAAGACAACCATAGGTGGGATTCATAATTCAATAAATCTAGGAGCTTTTCCCATAGCTAATTTTTAAATTGATAAATTTGTGTGGCCTGTGAGTGATGTTATAAATATCCAAATGGCCCTTGGCAGAGAAAAGGTTCCCCACCTCTGCTCTAAATTGTTCTTTCTCTGGTACTTTCTATATGAAAATGTTGGATCATTGTCTAACTGAGGAACTCCATTCACTATCTACAAGTCCTTTCGCCCATTCACTGTCTATGTCTAATAGTCCATGAACTCCTCTTGTCCATTTTTCAGAAATTTTGTTGAGCTAGTTCCTTCTACTTGGCCTCTTCTCCTTTTTTCTCTCTCTTCTCACCACTACTGAGCTAGTTAATCCTGCTCATTTATTATCTTTATCTAGACATTTCCTTCTCACTTTCTGTTCTCTCTTTAAGCCACCATCCACTTGGCTGTCAGGTAAATTATTTTATCATTTTCATATATATTTTATTGATATTGTACCTCTCTGACTTCACATTTTTCATTATCTTTTCATTATTTTGAGAATACAGTCTAATTGCTTCAGAATGTTATTTAAGACCCTAGATTAGGCCCATCTATCTGCCCAAATTTGTTCCCTACCATTCCTGCCCCATTTCATACCATTTGTTCATCCAGCCTTGGACTCCAGCCATTCAAACTACTTGCCTTTGATGAATATGCCACGTTTTATGTTCCCTCTGCCTTCATGGTTACTTCTTTGTCTCCTCAATTTTGTCAACAATTCTACTGGTCTTTCAAATCTCACTTTTAGAAAGCCACCTCTGTCCACTTTCTTGCATTATTACCCAATAAAATTTAAGTGCCTCTTTGCTGGCTCCTGATGGGATCCAGGACATGCTACCCCAAATTATGAGTTTGGCATGTTGAACATTCTAAGTTCAAGGAGTTTGAGAGTTCACACATTCAAGAAAGACTTTCTGACCTTCCCTCATGTGAGAATTGCATACTTATCTCCAAAGACAAGGGACAGAGAAAGGAACCAGATTGAACAGATTTGTTAAGTTTCCCTCAGTTTACTGGGCACAGCTCATACTTTTTGACCTGTCATATCTTCCTACAACTTTCCATTCTTTATCAAACCTAGCATAAGAACACTCAGGTTTAACCATCTCTATGGGTTTTTATTTCCTTATGAAAGCTCCTCCCCTGCCGTGTAAAACATATTAAATTAGTATGATATTCACTTGATCTATCTCTTGTTACAGTGTCTAAGTCAAGAACTTAAAAGTGTGGCAAAGAAAGTCATTTTTCTTCCTTTCCACCTCCCTATTCTTGTTCTTTGCTCCTTTCCTGTCAGACTCTAGTTTTAAGTCCAACCAGATTGTAAGACATAAATCATTCATTTCTGCATCTCCATCTTTTTAGTATCTTTTCAAGCAAACAACACATTCTTCCTCCTGGATCACATGTTGGTTTCTTATTACATGAAAAAGCTATATCCTCTGTAACTTTCTCCAAAACATTATAGTATATTCTGGAGACATTTAATGAAATTGTGCTTAGTGATTATAAGTATGTACTTGATTTTGCCTAGAAAGAGAAAAACTGATAAAGAATTTGCACATATGAGTATTTTCCCTATGTAATTTTTTCACTTTTATGATTAGTGGGATCTTTGCTTATTTCCTAGCCATTATATTCTTCTAATTCCAGGTTTGGAAGGCAGAGTGCTTATGTATTTGAGCAAAACCAGGTAACATGTCATAACTATGAAAAATAACCCTTGCTCCTATAAAGTGTTCTTGATAGCTTGTCAGTGGGACAGAGAAGACTGGAAGGGCCCTGAATGGCTTTTCAGCCTAAACAGGTTCACCTCAGTGAACACTGGCAGTGACAGTACACTCAAGTGTCAAGTTAGAATGCAAGTTTTAGACCATTTTAGCATAAATCAGAATTCAAGCCTGAGTTAAGTTCATGCTTTTACACATATACTCATTGTCTCTCAGTTTCCCAGCTAAAGGGATGTATAAGATGTATAGCATTTCTTACTATTTGTCAATATTGGGAATTATATTTGAAAAGAAATGATTCATTTTCCTTGGGTTTTGGGACTGGTTCGGTAACCGCTTGGAGAAATGAGGAGTCTGAACTGAATTCGAAAACGGTGGCCATGGGCTTTGTTGCTACCTGTTCCCTACTGCGATTTATTGTTTTAAACGTAAATATGAGGAACAATTATATTTATCTAATAGTAGTAATAAGAATATTGGTTAGTATTTTTAATGTTTCAGATATATGCAACAGCTCATAAGCAGCACAAAATCTACTATTAGAATAATGTGGTAGGCTTCACTCATTTTAATGAGTCTGTAAATTTCTCTCTATACCCTCCTTCTATTTATTTATTTATTTTTGTTTTTTTGTGTGTGTTTTTTTTAATATATCTTTATTGATTTCAGAGAGGAAAGGAGAGGGAGAGAGAGATAGAAGCATCAATGATGAGAAAGTCATCGATCAGCTGCCTCCCGCAAGCCCCCGACTGGGGATGGAGCCCGCAACCCGGGCATGTGCCCTGACCGGGAATCGAACCCCAGTCGCCTGGGTCCTAGGTTGACGCTCAACCGCTGAGCACCCCCGGCCGGGCTGTTTTTTTGGTTCTTAATATTGATTTATCTTCTTTTTATTTTATTCATACAGCATGGTTGAGTACGTATTCTTCCTTACCTTCATTTGTGTGAAAGTATCCCTAGCTTTTATGTATTTCATTTACTAGCTAGTTTGTGTCACGTAAATCAAACCTCTGTCTTTTCCTCTAAGGCATTTCATTGCTTTTATGACTGACTTTCAGGCTTTGCTTCTCCCCCTTTAGTTTATCAGCTCATTATCCTTTAAGTGTTCTCATATACCTTATTTAAGCCCCTCTTTTCATGTTATATTTCTTTCCACATTTAATTTCTTATTCTGTTACACTTAAATTTATCTGAAAAAAATTGACAGCCTTATAGTATTATTGAAACTCCTGTTTATGTAAGGAAGAGAAGATCAATACAGTTAAATATCCATGATTCAGACACTTATGAAAGATAAAGTTCACTTTCCTTTATAAAACAGCACTTTATAAAAAATTTGTACTAATAAAATTTAAAGAAGTGGGATAAGCAACAGATAGATGTAGAGAGAATTTCAAATTCAAATATAAATCATCCATCATTCTTGCCAGTGTTTTCTTATATTTGCAAGAGCAGAAATGAATATACACTTTAGGTCTTTTTACAACATGAGGATAAATAAATGAAATATATGAATGAATTGCAAATTAAATCATATTGATTTAAATTGGAAAAATTGTGTGGCATTTGGTAATGTCTCTGATACCAGGAAAAAGTAAGATAGACCAATGACTTAGGTTTTTCTAAAATGTCCCAACAGCCCTAGCCGGTTTTGCTTGGTGGTTAGAGTGTTGGCCCATGGGCTGAAGGGTCCCGGGTTCGATTCTGTCCGAGGGATGAACGTTGGTTGCAGGCTTGATCTCTGGCCCCTGTCGGAGCTTGAGCAGGAGGCAACCAATTGATGTGTCTCTCTCACATGGAGGTTTCTCTCTCCCTCTCTCTTTCCCTTCCAGTCTCTCTGAAAAGCAATGGAAAAAATATCCTCAGGAGAAGATTAAAAAAAACAAAAACCCCCAACATCCATCGTTTGTATTTTAAGATTTTCATTGCATTAATCTGAAGTGTATACCTGAAAAGGATTTGAACTTAAATCCTCCAATTATAATTTTAATGCTCAAAACTATTCCTTTAAAACTTAAACTTTGATCCAGTGATTTCAAATCTAAGAGTCTAGCTAAGAAAATGAAATACTTTTAAGCTTTATGCACTAAGGTATTTGTAGCACTATAATGTTTAGTGGTTAAAAGCTGATGATATCCTAAATATCTTTTGTAAAACAGAAGGGTGGTCAAGTATATTATGGGATATAGAGATAATGGAATATTAAGTAGCCATTAAAATAAAATGTTTATAAGATACTTGTAATGGCATGGGAGTATTTATCATATGACCCCAGGAAAAGAAAAGATACATAAATTTAACATAACATGCTTTCCGCCACGTGAAATAATTTTAAAAGGCTAAATGGGAATACATTAAATGTGAAGAGTGGTTATCCCTGGGCAATGAAATTGGGAGACTTTTAAAATACTTCCCACTTTCCTGCATTTTAAAAAATGTTCTACACTTAGCATACCCTAAGTATTATATTCAGACTTGCAAGCTAAATAATAAAGTTTAGTTTAGAATATTCTGTTTATTCATTTTAAATGGAATTTTCATAAAAATTAAGCAAATTTTACCCTCATATTGGACAAAACAATCATTGTCATTTCTCTCTCTTTGATATGAGAGTATTTCAGCATTCTAAGAGGTTTTACCCTGAAGTTTCATTGGCTTTATAATTTGTAGGTGGGTTGGGAGGGTGGACATAATGAGAGCTAGGAGAGAGAAGAAAGATTTAAAGGCAATTTAATGAATTATCTGCAGCGTGAGTGTAAAATGGATGTCTTTGGCCTTAATTTGCCAGAGATATGATAGAATATTTTCTTCTCTAATTACTGCAGCATCAAGTCATGGGTGGATAAGATGCAAGAAGACCTTGTCACACTGGCGAAGACAGCAAGTGGAGTCAATCAGCTTGTCGATGTGAGTAGAGCCCAAAGTAACTTAATCTTTTCTTTAATGGAATGCAGTAATAACTTCTAGGAAGTGCTCTTCTATATTATTAATAAGATATGGCTTTTCGTGTGGATCTGGTAGTGAAATTCTGAGAGAGATCTTTGGTACTGCTTGTTACTGTGAAAAAGAAACATCATCCCTAAGTTAATAAAGCTTTCTCAGCACATACGCTTTATAGTTTACACACAGCCTTCACTTACATGCATCCTTGTGATACATAGGCTCCCCTAAAGTTCAAATTGGGATGTCACCTTTCCATGCTTCAGACTGTATTTTGTAATCTCTCACATAGTGGTGACTTTAAGTAGTGATGAATTCTTTTGAATATCCTCAGTGGGAACACTTCTTCATTCTTTGAGGGTAGATTTTACTTTTAAAAAGAGTTGAAAAGTGTTTACAGCTATGCCTGGAGACTAGAGTGAGTCATTCAGATGGGTAATAAAGATTTTGATGTATGAAAAAGAGTTACTGTAAAATATGTTTTTTCTTAGGATTTATGCGAAGACTATGAAAGTCTCTCCTACATGATTTTTGAAAGTGATAGCATTGTATAAATATTTATATGTCATCTTAAATAGGTTATTTTACTTGGGAAGGACATTTACTTTGTAGGTTTTATAAGATTTGTTAAAAATTATATGTTAATTCTTGAGTGTCTCACTTCTTCCATTTCAATATAAGTAATGTAACTATTTGAAAGTACTTTGATCTTGTGTTTCTAGTGATGCAGTGGGGCCTTTTTATTTTCCAAAGCTGAGGTGAAATGTATGAAAGCACTTTCATGGATGACATATGAATATTTATTATATGGATATTTATGTGTGAATATTTCTCTCTGAGAGAAACTGGGAAGTATGATTACCTTATATATTAATAGAAATTCATAAGGGAACCTTATTAATAAAGCAAATACTTAAAACAAATTATTCCAGAAACTGTTTGCAAAATAATTATAGGTTTCAGTCTAAGAGTACGTTGAACAAATTTTAATATCTGTGAGATGAATATATTTGGAAATGAAAAGTGTCCCTTCTGCATAACAAGATCAAATTTAGTTCTAGTCAACACATAATATGTCTCAGGCCCTGTGCAGGCTACCGAGGGTTGAGAGACACCATTCCTTTCCCCAGAGAACTGATGCCCTGCTAATCAATAATCTCTACTATATGGCTGCAAAGATGCCTGAAAGCTCCGGTAAGCTGGGGCTTGCCATCTGCAGTGGTTTATTGTGGGGAAATATATAGGAACATGAACGTGTATTAAGATAATAAGCGAGACTCTGTGAAAGTGATGGAGTCTGTGGGATGAGAGAAAAGAAATGAGAATTAACAGGTTCTGGTTAGAAGCTATATGAATCTCTTTATTGACAGATTGAGACTAAAAATAAACTGCTCTTGGGCAAGCTCCTTCCCTCCTCCAGTGTTTCTGCAGCCTCAAAAACCACTTTCTTGGCTGACCTCATTTTTACTTTTCATGTAAATATGTGAACCCTGCCTCACCGAATCTGCTTTTTGCAGTGAATCACTAAGCAAAAAAAAGTCTCATCTGATTTCCACTGTGCTCTGTGAAGTATAGATTACTAAGAAGAATGTAAAATTGTTAGACGAATAAATGGCTTTGTCTGACTATGGATAGCAAAATCGAATGAAGAAGATGAGAGAAATCCCCACAATTTCCCTGTTTCTGAGACACGCAAGTACTGCAGTGACAGAAAAATACAACCAAATAATTATATATGATGTGTAACAAAGGGAGGGAGAGAGAGAACAGAATTCAGTCCTGGAAAGAGAATTTGAGTGTTAGGGCGCTTGAAGAGTGTCATTTTATGTAGATAAATGGTCCATATGCCTCTCTGCCTTTGCCTGGAGAGAAGATTCATATTGGGGGCCAAAGTGGTGCATTTCTTCTTGGCTGTGGAAATTTAAGCTGGAGACCAGCAAAGGATGCCAGTGTAGAGTGAACTTTGGGAATGAGATTGGGAATGTTGGATACATGGCAAGGACTAAAAGTTGAATAAATGGAGGAACTTAACATGTTCCTGGATTGAAATTCAATTCTGTAGAAATAATTATTCTTGCGAAATTATTTAACATAATTGTTTTTACTGGCTTTGCAGGATAGAACTAGCATTTTTCCTGCATGCTCATATGCGGCTGTAATGAGGCAACGTAACTAAAATGAGACATCTTTGCAATTTTTAAAAAAATATGGTCAAGGAAGGTTGATAGATATTATTGGATGACTTCAATACTTTTAACTTTACAGACGAGAAATTTATAAAGTTATCTGCCTGACTTCTGTTAAAGATACAGTGTGAATAAGCTTAAGTAGTGCTGTTACTCTGATGCATTCGAGTCTTAAGAAATGTCTTAGTGAATTATACCACTATCTAATCATTTATTGGAAGCTAACATGTCCATTAATTGCATATGCTCAGCTGCAAACTAAATGAAATAACTGAAGGAAGAAAAAATAAAATTAGGGAAAAGAGATAATAATATATTATAATTTTGCTTAGTGAATTTAATATATTAGAACCTTTTAAATACAGCTGAAGAAAAAGAAATAAATACAACCGAAGGAGTACATTTTTTTTCATTAGTTCAAGAATTGTACTAAGCCCTTTACATGCATTATCTTAATTCTCAGGACAACCTTGTGAAGTGAACATCACTATCTTTAATAGGCATGAGGCAATTGCAAGGTTAAATTTTTGTTCTAGGCTACACAACTACTAAATTGGCTGTAACTCCCAAATTAAAAAAAAAAATCTTGGTATGCTTTAAAATATAAGTTAATATTTTTACCTTTTTATATTGCTATTTGTATTTTGAGAAGGTAAGCAGATACCTGATTAGGTACAAGGTTAACATGGATATGCTACTGCTCTTTTAATGAGGTATAAACTAGAAGAAGCCAAAATGCTGCTACTAGTTATCCACTCATGAGCATTTCTATTTGAATTTCTTTTAAAAAAGAAAGTACAGAAAGATATTGTAAAATGTAAATTTGCATGCAGAATGTAAAATCTTCTGTTATTGTTGGTATGCACAGAATTGGTTTTGTGTGTATTATCTACTGAAAGGATTGCTAAGAATGACACTGAAAGGAGTTTTTCTTTATTTTGTCTTTATGGTTTTCCACCTAAAGAAAATATACTTACTTTCTTCCAATTGATAGCTTTATAATCTGCCAAGATGTTTCATCTCATGGAGTTGTTGAGATTGATGACATATCCATATAAAATATTTATTGACCTGTAATCAGAACTCAAGGAAGGTCATTCCCTTGTTGAATTTGTCAAGGGTATTGTATTCTATTAGTTGGGGTTCAGGCTGAGCCAGTTTACAGAGATTTAAAACAACCATGTATTTTTTTCTCCTGTTACAGTGTAGAGGTGAGCAGCTTAGGCTCAGCATGTGGCTTCCATTCCTGGGGCAAGGTGATTCTTCCAGTTGCAATTGTTTTCCAGCCTGATGCACAAGGAAAGAGATTAGAGAAACAGATAGATACCCAGTCACTTTGAGGGTAAGACATTTTGTTCAGGGTTAAAAATCATGGAGTCTTTAGCTGAGTAGCCATATACCAACTCTCTCACAGTGGAAGGGGTAGAACCAGTAGTGGGGGACAACTAGCCATCTTCCACTGATATGTATTATTTGAATACTCTCCTTATTAGAGTTATGTTGAAGAAATATTTAAAGATATAGTAACAAAAAATGGATGCTGTATTTATATATTTTAAACATTAAAAATTAAGAAATAGAAAAAGATCCTCAGATTTTGAAACATATGCATTTTAAGCAATCTGAATTATACAATATTTAAAAACACATTTTATTCTTTTAAACACACACATTCCTTTAGTTACTATGCTGGCAAATTGAGAAGCTCATCATCATATATTAATGAATAGATAACATTTTAAAAAATTAAAGTTAATATTTTTAAAAATAAGTTTTAAGTTCATGAAACATTGGCCAACAACTACTTTTATTTAATTTGCCGATAAAATATTTCTTGATGAAGATATACCTAATTTTGACCAATATCCAAATGAGCAGATATTCTAAATCAATGAGTTCTATAGTAATAAGAATTTGTTTTATGAAATCTTTCTAAAAATAAACTGATGAATAGAACCTACTGTTTGTCTTTTCTACAAAATGGGTTTCTGAGTTTACAAAAAATTATATAGAAAGAAAACAAAACTCTGTAAATATGTCAGAAATCTCAGTTGTTACACTTGATTGGCCCTGCCCTGGGGACAAGAAGCCTCAACGATGGAAGCAAATTATAGTCATCGGGGAGTCTTGTTGAGTCCTTTGTGCAGGTTTCTTTATACCTCCCCCTTTCTCTTTAGGGATCCAAAATTTTCTCATTACCTCCTCTTTGTTACAAAAGAAGGGATGGATGGTGCCATTTATACCTGGTTAGGTCTTCAGTAACTCTTTATTTCTAAGGGGAACATATTTGGTATTGGAAGCAAGTATGAAGGCTATATTTTGAAATAGGTAGAGTTTCCCCTCATTTCAAATAGGTCTCTCTCTTTTTTTTTGGTAGGGGACAGGAGCCCAGCAGAACCTGGACTAAGGGGAGGCAGATGAAGTGCCAAGGGTGCAAGGGTGCCGAGTTTCAGGAGGCACACTCACTGGCTCTGAGCGTCAGAGTGAGAGTAGCTCCTGAAATTCTGTGCCCTAGGTGCCTCACTTGCCTCACTCTAGTCCTAGCCCTGGGGTTCTTCCCTGCTCCTTCCCCTCCTATGTATAATGTCAGGTCTTTCCTACAGCTTTTCTGGATGCTTTGTTAGCCTTCCAGGCTCATCTTGTGTCTATGTAAGGAACATTGAGTATTCCTATAGTGTTAACAATATATTCATTTCGAAATGTTCACCCACATTATGTGACATTGCTCCATAATTCTTTTCACTTCAATTCCAACATTGTGTTTTATCACTAATAATGAAGGATGTCAGGGGAATCCAAACTTTTTTTAAAAATTAATCTTTATTGTTGAAAGTATTACAGATGTCCCCTTTTTTCCCCACGTTGACCCTCTCTTCCCAGCTCCCACCCCCTCCCCAGGCCTTTCACAGCACTATTATCTGTGTCCATGGGTTATGCATCTGTGCATAAAAGTTCTTTGGTTAATCTCTTTCCCTCCCCTCCCCTGCCTTCTCTCTGCTATTCATCAGTCTGTTGTGTGCTTCCATGTTTCTGGATCTATTTTGTTTGTCAGTTTATTTTGTTCATTAGATTTCACATATAAGTGAGATCATGTGATATTTGTCTTTCTCTGGCTTATTTCTCTTAGCATAATAATCTCCAGGTCCCTCCATGTTGTCTTAAAGGGTAACATATCCTTTTTCACAGCTGCATAGTATTTCATGATGTAAATTTCCCACAGCTTTTTTATCCACTCATCTACTGACAGGCACTTGGGCTGTTTCCAGATCTTAGCTATTGTAAATAGTGCTGCTATGAACATAGGGGTGCATATGCTCTTTCTGATTGTTGTTTTAAAATATGGAATGGTTCACAAATTTGCATGTCATTCTTGAGCAGGGGCCATGCTAATCTTCTTTGTATCATTCCGATTTTAGTATATGTGCTGCAAAAGCAAGCACCAAACATTTTGATTATAGAGATTGTTATGTATTTCCAGTTATCTAAGACAACTGAAATGAGGCATGTCATCTGGTTGTTATAAGGCTTTCTTCTTAAATGAAAATTCTGTCTAGATTTCTACCATGTTAGTCTAGAACATGCAAACATTTAAAAATTTTTGTGGATTAACTTTTTTTTTAAAAAACCTGGACATTGATTTTTGAAGGTAAAGTCATTCTGCTGTGGCACCATGCGAAAACTCCCTGGCTTTGGTTCACCACTGTGATTTCATAAGTTAAAGTTATCGTCAAAATCAGTACCTTCGTATTTCAATATTCTCTCAAAGATGTAAATATGAAATGTGTCTAAATATTGAGCATTCAGTTCTTTTAATTAAGTTAGTATTTACACAAGGGTTTTGAGTGAAGAATTTCATTAGTAGCTCATGGGGTTCGCAAATTGATGCTTTTTCTTTGACATTGTGGTCACGTCATCTTATGCAAATAGAATGTTCATTTTCTAGGTGGTAGAGAGTTTAATATATTAATTTATTTGCAAAAGAAGATACTCTAAAGCAGAACATAATTAATCATTGGTGATCCCGACTAGGGATTTAGCAAGAAGCAGAGGCAACAATAAGGGTGGGGATCTTTTTTTCTCCTCTCGGGCGTGCTGCTAAGTAGCTGGATGATAGTAGATTTCCCTTTACCTGCTTGCCAAGTGAGATGGCAACACTCTCCCTCCCTCACAGAAATGCTGTAGGGGTAAAAGGGATGTAAAATGCAGTGTGATAGCAATAATAGATGCTATGAAAAAGTTAATGCTTATTTCTCCTTATATCTATATGTTACTTTAAAGTAATACAATTGTTTTTAAAAGTAATGTAAGTATTTTATAAAATAATATAATTACTTTTCAAATATAGCTTATTTATTTCACGTTTTGGTTTTGCTCAGAGTTGCCTTACACCTCCAATGACGAAATGTAACTAATTACCGTAATAACATAGGCAAACTGAGATTATCATTATTTTATGAAAAAATACATTTTCCCCCTAAATAGAAGTCTGTTTTGACTACAGAATGCACTTCAATAGAGAGAGTAAGGACTATGCGTTTTTTGTTTGTTGTTTTTTTTTAAACAGTGGTTTATTACATTAATTTCCAAAAACAAAATAAAGTGAACCCTAAGGGGGTTTCTATCTCATGATGACTTTCAATGTTTTATTAGCAGGTTTTTAAATGAAGTACTGTTGGTTCACAAACACTAATAGTGAAAGACTATTAAAATGTTTTCTTTTTTACCTTACCAATCTGTTCCATTATCAATCAATAACCCTTTCTTAAGTTATGCTGGTATTTGAGGGATAACTTATTATTTATTGTTTCTCCAAGTAGCAGTCTAATGGCTTGGTAATACTGATTACAGTGAGAGTGATGGATAGTGGCTGTGCTTTCGTCTCGTCTGTGTTTCACGGAGGTGGGGAAGCTAACATCTCGTGGAAGTGGTGTGCTAGCTTCTTCCTTACAATGAAGATGAATTGCATAAAAGACCATTATTTGCTCCTGCACACTCTCAATATACAATATCCAGCTTCTTGTTTTCCCCTGAAGACATCTTTAATGTCTTTATACAGAGTGCAGTGGTTCTCAGCCAGGGACAGTTTTGTGCCCCAAGAGACATTTGTCAGTGCTTGGAAACATTTATTGTTGTCACAACTAGGGGTGGGGGGTAAGTGTTACTGGCATCCAGCGTGTAGAGGCCAAAGATACTGCTGAACATCCGATAATGCACAGGACATGGCCCCACCACAAAGAATGATCTGGTAAAAATGTCAATATGGCTGAGGTTGAAAACCTTAAGAAGGACAAGACTTTGAAGCAAGAATAGATGTATGAAACTCCTTAAGTGAATATAAATTTGTAAAATTACACATCAGTACTGATAGTGAGCAATTTTTTTTTAGAAAAGCCATTTGCAACTAAGATGGTTAAGGGCAAATTAAACTGTGCTACATTTTTAAATTCTTTTGTTGGCAAGAAATGAATTTAGATCGTTTGGGGTTAGGGACATTAAACAAGCAGTCCTCGCAGACTATGGTTAATTATTTTTAAATTTAGTTTTAATAGAGTTTACTATGATTTCTTCCACCTTTAATTGCATATGAATTTTCTGGTCAAAATACATACACAATTCATATGTAGTTCCAAAGATGCAAAAGGCAAGAGGCTAAGTTATTAAGTTATTCCTGGAATTTAAAAAACATGCACAATAAACACAAGTAAATATATTATACATATTTTAGTATTTTACTTGTTTTTATTCTAATTCTAAATATTCTGAAAGATAAACTTATAACTTACTTTATGTGTGAAATGTCTCCAACCTTAAAACTGAATTCTTGCTATGAAACTTGTCATGCTCACCTTATTGTTTGTTATAGTTTAGTTTCTGTTCCAAGAATGATCCCTAGTATTTCACTTATTTTTCTGCTTAAATATGACCGCCTGCTCCTATGTGTAGTATGGGGAATGTGAACAGGCATGTTTAAGGTTTTCAATTGTTCAGTTCCTTCTTACTCCTTTAATATGTTGCTCAAAAGCATCATCATCAAATTCTGGTTAATAGGAACTAGGGTAAGTAGCATAGATGTTGTGGGAGATTCATTAATTCTGACTTCACTGTTCCTCAGTATTCTTCCTAAAGATAATGTCCTGTTTGAATTGTGGTCCTGTCCCAGCTAAGAAGCTCTATCTTATCAAATAGAATAGGAGGACTAGGGAAAATATTATCAAATTCTAGAGTTTAATGTTAGAATGCCAGCTGTCATTGGAAAAGTATGCACTAAAGAATATCACCGAGTGTATATGTGTATATATGTATAATTGCATATATATACATATATACATATATATGTGAATGGTGCTTATAATATTAATTGCCATAATAGGCACTAGAAGTTCTGAGCTAGACATTTTCATTCTAAAATAGTTTGGAATTAACTGCATAGTAAGGTAAAAACTAATACTCTGAATTTTATAGCTGATCATAATAGTGTCCCAGTTAATTTTTCAGTCTTTATTTTCCAATAATTTCTTGTTTCACACACATTCTGATGTTCTCTTTCCCTTATTTATGCATGTGTACTCCACAAAGTGTGGCTATAATCCCATCTTTTGACTGTCATAACCCACGGATTTTACTTTCCTCTGAATTCTGGAACACTAATATTCTTCATATTGGTCATTACCCTGTTTTGTGCATTTACTTATCTAGTTACCATTTACATGTTACATTTATGTTACATTATGCAGCCGCATAGCACCTCACATAGCCTTGTTGTTTTTTTAGGTTTAAAATAAATATTGATTTTAAAATACAAGGAAGAACTTGTTATAGTCAGCATTCCGTTCCCAGTAAGGCCGGAGGCAGTAACCAGCCTGCATCCATGCTCTGAGGCACGCCATCAACACTATTGAGTGCCTGCTGCGTGCAGGCGCTATATCCTGTGCCGGGCTGTACCGGTGGACAAAACAGGCCAAAATCTCCGTCTTCTTGAAACTTTCCGCTCACACTATCATCTCTGGTTTTCTCTTGCATAGTCACATCTTCCCCGTGCACTTTTCAGGGTCCTTTCAAGGACCTTGGACTCACCAGGACAATCCAGGGTAATTTCTTAATTCCCCTTTGCCGTGTAACGACATATTCACAGGTTCTGGGGATTCAGATGTGGATATCTTTGGGAGGCCTTTATTTTGCTCACCATAGGCACTTCTGTCATTCGGTGTCTGAGCACTGTTTTCCTCCCACTAGTCTTTTCACTTCTGCTTCGACCTCTGCCCTTGATCCACCCAGCTGTCATCCTATGATCAGAAAACCTGATTGTCTCGGTGTACTGTTGTTTATAAAGATCTTTTGTACTTGACTCCTTACAGGCCACTGATTCAGAATTTATCTGCTCAGAGGTCTGATATGTCCTAATACAATTAAGCAGGGGCCAAGGTCAAGGTCATATGTTAGAATACAGGTACCCATTTATAAGGAAACTCCTAGGGCTCCTCTTTCATCAGGGACTGTCCCAGGGGAAACTTTCCTTAGGAAGGTGGCTGTGGGCATGGCCGAGATCTTGATTGCTTGTGCAGGACAAGTTCCATGGTGGGGAAGTAAATCTATAGTATTGAGGGAAGGAGCTGTCAAAATTTACATATTTAAGCTTTAATATGCAGAAATTTGTGTTTCTCTTTAGGGAACTTAACTTACTCATGAGCTGCCATTTTCTCTCCAGGAGAGGAAAAATATTAATCTCAATATTTCAAGGTTAGCTTTTTTCAGTTCAAAAGAGGCTTTTGTGGTCAATTATAGATTTAATAAATTTCAATTTCCAACCCCCTTTCGGTATTCTCTCATGTTCTTGACTTCTCTCCTTGGTATCCAGTGCAAGGGGAAACTCGTGTGACAGAGTGTCTAGTGTATTTGCTCTCTTCTGTTCATGTCACATAGATAATGAATGTAATTGCCACTAAGAACATCGCCAATCTTGTCCTGCTGAGGGCCCCTTAGCTCTGGGTGATTTTCACCGTCATCCTCCAGCTGGACCTCTGCTTCCCACTTTCCATCCCTCAGTCTCTGCATCGGGATCCCCTGATCCTGCACTGAGGACAGTCTCCTAGTACCTTTAATTCTCAGCTACCTTTCTTGCTCATCCCAAGGTGCTTTTCTGTTTCCCTACATCCTGCTGGAGCCAAGGGAGATGCTGAGCAGAATGGTATTGCGGACTCACTTTGCCTAACCATGCCCCTTCCCATTTCACCTTCTGCTGGCCTGGACAGTGGTTTGGTCCTTTATGATGTGAAATGGGACTGAAACTCCCTCCACTCTGATATTCCAAAACCTGAATCCCAGTGTTCACACTAATACAACGGCTAATTGAATGTATTTTTTAGGTTTCTTAAAGTAAGTGGTATAGAGAAGCTACCAGAAAGTGATTGCTAATATAATCTTCCATGTCATTCAGAACTTGGAAGCATATCTAGCTTTCAGTGAGCATCTCAGGGGTATCTGTACTATTCTATGGCATAATTCATGGCATAATACTAAATATTATGATTTCTGAAACGTTTCTCTATGTATGTTTTATTAAGCAGTTATTTCAATGAGTGGCGCCACTTTTTAGATATTACCTTCCAGGTTATTTTAAGTGTATTACTCTGAAGATTACCTTGAAACTGTGGACTTCATTACAGCAAAGAGACTTAGAAAGAAGTTTCCAGTGAAAAAAGTAGGGAAACCGTATTCTGTGTTGTCCTTACCATAAAACTTTGTCTGTCAATGTAATAGTGAAAGTACATTAAAGCCCATTAATTAAAATTGTAAGAAAGAAAGAATATGCAGATGACAAGTATTCTTTTGTCAAAACTTGTGTCAAGGGCGGCAGGGGGAGGACTTGAACTACCGAAAATTTAAAGCATATTTAGGTATCAATCAGGAGGAAAACATCCTGTCTGGGAGTCTCTTTATGTGCTGAATTCTTTCTAGCGGAATAAGTGGAAGCCAGTGTCATATAGCATGTGAGGAGTTGACATGTAATTTGAATGGAGTTTGGTGCCAAAAACTCATATTATTTCCACCATGATGTTTTTCTTTCAGAAAGAACATTGAATAAAATGCTAAAGCAGTGTAATTTTTTTTTTTAAGGAAAAAAATACTAGAGCCCAGCCAGTGTGGCTCAGTAGTTGAACATTGACCTAAGAACCAGGAGGTCACAGTTCAATTCCCGGTCAGGGCACATGCCCGGGTTGCGGGCTCCATCCCCAGCCTGGGACGTGCAGGAGGCAGCCGATCAATGACTCTCATCATTGATGTTTCTCTCTCTCTCCCTCTCTAGTCCTCTCTCTGAAATCAATAAAAACGCATTTAAAAAGATACTAGAAAGAGGAAAATAAAAGATACTTAAGAGTCTTTAAAATAGTCATGTTAACACGTGAAATGTAGAAATGTGGTTTATTTTAGTGGCAGAAAAAGTTATAAAAACATGTACATTATGAAAATATATAATGTTAAAAATCCATGTGAAACTTTCTACTCTGAAAAGTGTTTACAAAACATTTACCAGTAGAGTTTTTGAGAGCCTTCTCAGTACTTCATTCATCAAAGAATATTGTATTCTTTAAAATCAGAAGCAAGAGTTAGTTTTTTGGTGGGGTAGCTAAATGGTTTAAATTTATATTTAATACCAAGAAAACATTTCAAATGCTTTATAAGCAAAAAGGACAGCAGGATATTTACATTGGGGTTGAGACAAGCTTCCTTAACTTCATTTATTCGCAAGCTAGATCTTGTTTTTTATTTTCTAAGCATTTAAATATTACCCTAGAAACAGAATTTGAGAGGATATTTTATATATATTTGAGAAGATAGTTACATACTTGAACTAAATTCTTTCTTCTGATTTATAATCCATTCATTCTTTAAAGCACCTATAATGTTTCTGGCATGTGTAGGTAGTGACTTAATAAATGACATTATTTATAGTACATATTGGGAAGTACAGATTGTGCATCCTGAACTAATCCTCACCAACTCTGAATTATATTGTAGTCTCTCTACCACAGGAAGGAGGTTAGACTTCATACAAAAAGAATAAGATATTAATGGTTCAAAGCACAGCTCCCTTTCATACTAATTAGCTGTATTGGTTTTACTGCAAAGAACTAAATATCCTGGATCAATTAAAGTGATGTTGAGGTTTATCTTTTTGTACTCTGATCAATTAATCTATTCAGGAGGTCATGTTCCTGGATGTCATCTTAGGCTGAAATGAAAGAGGGAGCCTTGAGTTGGATGGATTTCATCATGGGTAACCAACCGGGTCTTTAAAATAGAGCTCGATAATCTGCCCCACAGAAGAAAGCACAAGCAGCCCAGTGATATGCAGGAATCCTGGATGGAACTAAATCTGGGGATTGCTTAGGACTCAATTACTGTGGCTTGAAGAGTTGAAATGGAAACCTACAAGGTCAAAATTCAGATGAATATGGAAAAAACCTCATAGCTTGAATAAATCAAATGATTTTAGGACTAAAAGTTTGATTTAAATCTTTTAAAACTACTAATTTTTATCACTCAAATAAAAAATTGAACTTTACATAAAACCAACATACTCTGTCATAAATACATGTTAGCATATGCATCTGTGTCTATTTGAAACCAGTGCTCACCAATAGCATCATGCTCAGCTGGGACCGGGCTGTAGGACCTGTTGGTAATAACAGAATGCTGGGTTTGTGCCAGAAAAACAGGGTTGAACTGGTTCCTGCATGTGCCTGGATTCTCTTCTCATAAGATGGTAAAAAACTGCCAGGCCCTGGCTTTCAAAGATGGTTTAGTCATGCATGTGCAGCCCATCTGTTGGATGCATAAGGGATTTCCTTCTCGGCTCAGCCCTCCAGCTACAAACATGGTTGCTGGCCCTCCTCCCACCCCCATTTCTTTAATTCTTCCCCTCCCTCCAGGAGTGTACGGGCTCTGAAAACCAGGTGCATCTGATACCACGCTGGGCAACTCCTTCCATTGACACTGATGTGAGCCAGAAATGCAGTCGAGTTTTCTTTGGCTGCCTAGCTTACTTTCAGTATAATTTGATTCAGGGATTGAAAAACAAAACAAAACGTTCAATTTGATAATAACAGTATTTACACTATTACTGTTTTAATTAAACTTTAATGTAGACCTCGATGACCTTTAACTTCTTCTCTGTGAAATGAAGCTTCTGTGTCACCTGGATGAACCTTAGCAGGGGCTTCATATTCATTCATTCACTCATTCACTCTTCATTCATTCATTCATTCATTCATTCATTCATTCATTCATTCATTCATTCATTCATTCATTTTCTCTCCCTCTCTCTCCCTCCCCCCCCTCATTTCATAAGGTTTAGCAGTAAATATTTTAGCCTCAGTGGTTGCAGTGAGGGAGAAGAGTGGGAAGTCTCTTTCAATTCATTATCATTTCCCTCTCCCTCCTATCTTTGTTCACTGCACACAGCCTCCAGGTTCAACCTCCCATACTTCAGTTCTCCTGTTTTCTTTAAAATGCTGATGGCAATTAATACCAGGTTTTGAGGTTGGAAGTACAATTTCAAGTCACAAAATTGCATATACAAGGCATTGTACAAGATGTTTTGCAGCCTGGCGACATAACTATTTTGGCAAGCTGGTGGTCTTATAGCAAACTAATGTATATATATGTATATATACGTATATTTTAACACACCTAAACCCTGAAAAGATCAAGGTGAAGAAAGAAAAGGGTGGGTTTTTCTGATCAATTGTTTATGATTTTAAATACATTCTAATGTGAACTTGTGAGCCAAATAAGCAATTATTGTTCTTAATAATTTTCTTTGCCTTCACACAGATTTATGAAAAATACCAAGATTTGTATACTGTGGAACCAAATAATGCACGCCAGCTGGTGGAAATTGCAGCCAGGGATATTGAAAAACTTCTAAGCAACAGATCTAAAGCCCTGGTGGTGAGTTTAAATTGGGTCTGCTCATTTTATTAGTTTCCATTACTCATTATTTTTCATGCTTTAGTTGGAGATTTTCTTTACTATGCTTTCTTTACAGTGGAAACTGTTTATCTAATATGTTCATGAAAGATGAGATGTCATGGTTTCATTATGAATCCAACATAATCAGCTTATTTGTAATTGTTTATGTTTTTATGTTAGGTGATTTTAATACACAGGGATAGTATGTTTAATTGGTACCTGGATCTACTTATACATATGTAAGTCATGATGCATAGTAATAATTAAGTTTATCATACAACATAAAACCCAAGAATATTGCCAGCACCCTTAAAGCTTCCTTTCTGGTAGTACTCACCTGAACCCTCACCCTGCCTCCCTGCCAGAAGTGGCCAATACTCTAGATATTTGATTACTTATTTCTTTGCTTTTTGAAAATAGTTGTACCTCACATAAAAATTTTGCTAAACAACATATTTGCTAGTTTGCTTGTTTTTCAGCTTTATTAAAATCACGTTATACTGTATGTAATTCTCAGAGACTTTCTTCCATTAACATTATGCTTGTATGATTCATCTGGAGGTTTGTACTTAGATTTAATTTGTTTTTATTCATTGTTAAATATTACTTTATGAGGATATATCCCAATTTTTAGTTTATTCTTTGTTGGTAAATTATTACTTGGATTGTTCCCAATGCTGCTAAATTTTCTTGAACAAGTTTCCCAGTATCCATTTGCAAGGATATCTGTAGGGTCAATAGTGGAGTATTAGACTGTAGGGTATTCACAAAGTCAGCTTTACAAAAATATGACAGTTGTTTCTCAAATTAGTTTTATCAATTTAGACCTACACTACCAATATATGGGTCCCCATTCGTCCATTTTTGGCCAATTAGTGGCAATGACAGACTTCTTAATTATAGGCGATCAAATGAGTGTAAAATGGAACCTCTGCTTCTCACTGATGAGGTAGATATCTTGTTTTATAGTCATTCTCCACTCTTGTTTCCTCTCCAGTGAAATATCTGTTCATATCTTTTGTACACTTTTATTTTTTTAATTGATTTGTAGGTTATGTAGGGATTGGAAAAAGTAGGTTTGCAGTTGTGAGTACGTGAGAGTTTATTCTTGTATTATTATTTATTAATTATAACGTTATTATTTTGCATTACCTAGTTTTGTAAACCTAGTTTTGCCCACCCATGTATATTATCGATGGTAGTTCATTTAAGTGATACATGATGCAAATATTTCTTTCCACTTTGTGACTTGTCTTTTCATTGTCTTTATGGTGTATTTTGATAAAATAAGTTCTTAATTTTAATGCAATTGAAATCAACTTTTAAAAAATGATTAGTATTTTTGGGTGTGTGTTTTGTTTAAGGAATCCTTCTCTACCCTTAGGTTATAAACATTATTTTATATCTTTTATTTTAAAAGATTCTATGTCTTTTAGATTTATTTAATCCACCTGCAACCAATATTTGTCTATAATTTTAGTCTGCAATTCAAATTCATTTTTTTCTAACCAGTTTTCCCAGGACCATTTATTAAATAGCTTGCCTTCCCCCAGTGAGCTCCAGGTATCAAGCTAGGTGTCTGGTAGGCCAGTTTCTCACCATATTCTTCTTCAGAAAGATCTTGAACTAAAGAGTATTCTTGTGCGGCCGGGCATGGCTCAGCGGTTGAGCATCGACCTAGGATCCAGGCGATCCGGGTTCGATTCCCGGTCAGGGCACATGCCCGGGTTGCGGGCTCGATCCCCAGCCAGGGGCGTGCAGGAGGCAGCCGATCAATGATTCTCTCATCATTGATGTTTCTGTCTCTCTCCCTCCCTCTTCTTTCCTCTCTCTGAAATCAGTAAAGTATATTAAAAAAAGTATTCTTGAACTTTTACATTTTATCTAAATTTTAGATTCAGCATGATATTATTCAAGAAAATCTTTACTGGGATTTTGATTGATACTGCATGGGCTCAGACCAAATTGGAAACAAATGATATTATGATGTCTTGTCTTTCTATTTATAATATTGTTTTCATTTGTCAAATTTTTAAAGTTGTAAAATTTCTTCATAAAGTTCTTATACATTTTTTGTTAGTTATGATGTCAGAGTTTAGGTTTAGCCCCTTTGTCCTACAAATCTCAGCACTGTTACAGGCATTTGTCTCAGGACAACTCTGAATTTCCTGTTCACTTATCACTTATAGTTCAGAGTTTTACTTATTCTATCTTGACAAAAAAATTTTCCTTTATTTTTGGGGCAATTATAAATCTTTATGTTTCTTAAAATATCCAGGATCTTTTTGTAATGTAACAGGAGCATCCTTTGGGATATTTGATATTCCATATTGCCAGAAGTTAAGACATTTAATTTTTAAGAAATATATGAATGAGTAATTGATGATAAGATAATCTTTCATGACTAGAAGATTCAAAACATTATTATATTCAGTTTTGGGTATGTGAATACTATTTTTAGATATCATTTATAGATGTAAAGTGTGTTTTCAATGAAAGTTTATCCAATAAAAATAATACTTTCTACTTAAGTGATTAATGTATGCTTAATGACAGCTGAAAATGATTTCATTTCTATTGATTTTTATAAGCTTACTTTATCCCCTCAGAAGTAGGAAGTAGGTAATCTGGGCATGAAAATCCTTGAAAAATGAAATGAAATAGGATGCATTTTGCCTTAATTGGATTAAAATGGAAGCCTATTGAGATTCTCTCTCTCTCTCTCTCTTCTTTCTTTCTTTCTTTTTTTCGTTTTCTTTTTTCTTCTTTCTTCTTTTTTTCATCACTTGGATTTGAAGCTCTAGGCACCTGGTACATTATTTGAGTCCTGTGGGAGATCAGTAACTGTCTTAAGTGCACAATGGAAGAATACAGAAAACACAATGACTGACTAAATGTAGAATTAGTTAGATTTTATGTCAGGGAGAAACACTTATGTTTATTTTTGAACTGAAATCTTAAGTTTTTTGATTCCACAAAAATAAAAAAAGACATTATTAAAAAATATTTTGAAGTGCCACATTGTACTGTAAGTGAATGCAAGATGGCATTATTAATTTACTTCTATTTTTGTTGTAGGCTTATACTCAGGGAGACTTCTGGATTAAAGGAGCTTAAATTTACCTGGGTGGGATACCACTGTTATTCTATAAGTAAATATATTGGAAAAAATCATGAATATGCAAATTTGAGGTAGATGATAAAATTTAACACTACTTAGACTTTATTGAGTGTTTACTAAGTAGCATTATATAATTATTTCTCACAATAATACTAAGCTCTAGACATCATTATTAGTCTCATTTTTCACTGAGGAAACTGCAACCTTAAGGATACTTTTAACTTGCTCAAGGAAACATATTCAATAAGCAATGCCAGTGCTTCTCAAACTTTAATATGAGTATAGTTTACCTGTGGCTCTTGTTAAAATGCAGAATTTTATTCAATAGATCTGACTAGAGCTATTACAAATCTAAGTAGCTTCCAGGTGATGCTAATGCTCCTGCTACAAAGACTATACTTTGAGTAGCAAGAATGTGAGAGGATTCAAATTCAGGTGTGTCTAACTTTAAGATCTTGTCTTCTTATTTATTGTGCAAATATATCCTTTGTTCTGAGGAAGTGTATAATCATAGTACAGAAGAAATGAGGATTAGGTAGTATGCTGTAAATTATCATTCATTGAGATTAAGAAGTGATGTTTCAGTTAACAGAATATTCTGGAAGGCTATGAATTTTTCATTGAATTCTGTATCAATTAGCTCTCTTGAAAAAATGGTGATGGAAGGAGACTCGACTTGGGGTGATGAACACACAATTCAATATGCAGATGATGTATTATAGAATTGTACACCTGAAACCTATATAATTTTATTAACCGATGTCACCCCAATAAAGTCAATAAAAAGGAAAAAAAGAGATATGGAATAAGAAGCATCCAAAGGAAGAGACAGTTGGAGGGATTTTAGGATTAAATATAACTACAGAGAGATTCACTCCGTAGTCAAGTAGGGTTTTATGTGTGTGTGTGTGTGTGTGTGTGTGTGTGTGTGTGTGTGTGTATTTATTTTATTTTATTTATTTATTTCATATATTTATTTGGCAAATACCGAGATTCTCTTAGTACATACACACTCCAGACAAATATGTATTAGAAATATGGGCGTGAAATTAATGGGCCCACCATGCCCCATCTCAAAGTGCACTAGAAAAATATCTTGGTAGAACATAAATTACCAAGTAAAGAAACTACTGACATTTAAAAAAATGATTTAATGAAATAAAATATGTATTATTAAAAAATTATTTTTATTTGAATTTGAAAAAAAGTTTAAATATTTAGTTTTCAGCATCAAGGTTATCAATATAAAATACCCTTGAAAATATGTTATAGATGTAAAGTCTATGAAAAAGAAGTAAAATGAACAGGTTGTTTTCTTATAGATCTACTAAAGAAATTCCCCAGGAGTTTCTATAAGTCAGTTGTTTTTTTTAAAGGAAATGAACAACGGAAGGTTTTTGTTTTTCATGGTTTTTTAGTGAAATGATTATAATATTTGTAATAAATTTTATTATGCCTGCAAGTATACTGATTTTAGGTATCTGAACATTAAAATTTTAATTCTGTCTTTTATAGTGTGTTGATTAAACATGAAATCATAAGTTATTTTACTGCTTCTTGCTTATCTTGTATTTGTTTATATGTTTGACTCAAAACTACTTCGACCAATATTTTCTTTCAGTTTCAGCATTTATTTTGGCTTTTTATTCATGCTCATGCTATGCTGTGATCTTTTGATATACTCCATCAACCAACTTTAGAAAGAGGGACCAATATTTAAAAAAAATTTAGGTGCTTTTGCCATAAAACTACCTCTTTTATAGCAAAACAGATTTCACACTTAAGTTGTTTTTTGTTTTTGTTTTTGAGACTATGAAAACATGTTATGATTTTGATGACTGATATGCATTAGGCTTTCATAGAAATCCTGTGAAATAGGCACATTAAACATCTGTCCATTCCTGTTTTATAAATGAGGAGGTTCAGAGAGGACTGGGGCTCTTGTCTGAGACTTGTATAGATAACATGAGGTTGTGGTGAAATTTAAGTTTTTAATTTTAGGGTATCCATGAATCCAGCTTCCCCCCCCCTAAGTTCATACTGGTAATTTCAGCCATTTTATTTTCAAGATATATTTCCTAAATGACCATTTTTCCAACTATTTTTCTTGCTATGCTTATGTCTCACAAACTCGCTTAATATAGTAATTATTCTGTTAACATTGTTGGGTTATTCTTAAGCAATCTCGAATCAAACAATGTCTAGAAGCAAAAAAGAAACAATCATTTAACATTATTATTAACATTTATTTCAGCTTTCACTAGGCTGAAAAATCTGCAAGCATTAATGAACAGTTCATAGGAGAAAGCTTTTCAACAAAACAATCCAACCTCCAATGGTGCCTCCTGAAAGAGGGAGGTGAATTAAATAAGTGGCCTTATTGTTCAGCAACCAGCACAGAAAAGGGGATCTGCTGAGTTAATGTAGGCCTCTAGACACTTTGCTCAAAGAAAATAGGATCAGGGCTATAATAAACACATTTTTCTAGTGACACTTTTCAAATTATGGTGTATCCTGTCTCCCTCTGGCTGTCCTAGTAACTTTAATTAAAACTGCTCCAATCTCTTATGAAGCTTTAAATACTGTAATATGTGCCAGTTCCTAGTTCAACCTTGATATTCAGCTTATGATTAGATAATGAAAAAGGAAAATAATGACTGTTTCAAATGACTATTAAAATATATTTTTTTTTTTTTCCTGGAAGAAGTAGATCATTGTTGTTTAACCGAATTGTTTTGTGTGCCTTTAGCTCTTAGACTGGTATTTCTCTATCTTTCGTGTTTGTCATTAATACCTATAGAGTTTGCTAAAAATGCAGATTCCTGGCCTTTATCCCTAGAGGGCTTAACTCAGAAAGAAAGAAATAAATATCAGAAAACTAGGTCCAAAGAAATGAAAAAGAAATTCAGGAAGAAATGTGAAATTCCTCAGAGACTCAAATAATTTAAAATGTATTAGGGTTTTAGGAATCATTGTTCTACTTTTGCAAGAACAGATTTATTAGAATATATTGGGATGTAATAAAGACTATAGTGTTAAAGAGTGTTTGATAAGTGAGAAATTGGCAAGAAATTTGCATTTTCAAGAAGTTTGGTAGAACAGTGAAAGAGAACTGTGGAGTACTTCTAAAGACTTACTCTTTTTGAGAATGGAAGACATGTAAACATGCTTATAGACAGAAGAGAAGGAATTTATTAATTGTGGAAATAAGAAAAAAAGATCTGAATGTTGAAGGATAATTCCATAAAATGCAGACGCTGAGATTAGAGTTACGAAACTTATCTTTGAAAAGATGGTGGTATCTTTCACTTGAGACAGAAAGGATATTAAATATGAATAAAGATAATTAAGTTTGCAGATAGAGAAAATTTGAAGTCACACTGGATGACCACTTTTCTCTTGGTGAGGTAGAAGTTGATCTTATATGAAAAGAATGAAGGGGCTATGAGTGTCTTGAGAGCCATCCTGAAGATTTGGGGAAGAAAAGTAAGAAAAAGTGAAAGGAGTCTTGTATGGGTAAATTAAATGTCTGATAAAAAAAAATCTAGGGCCATTCTAACATTGAGAAAAAACAGAAGATATAAAATATCCTCATGTTCTAAGAGTGAGGTGCTATAATTTGAAAGATTTGTCTGGAAATTGTGTGTGTCTGTGTGTGTGTTTGTGGTGTATTGACCATTAGCCCAAAATCTATCTTGAAGGTATGAATTTATACAGGTTGAAGAGAACAAGAAAAATTACTCGGGAAAAAATATGGAATATTGTGCTATTTCTGTTTTCACACACAAAAAATGTGCTTACCCTTCTCTTTAATCTTAGTAGAAATGTTCTTGAGAGGATTACCCAGATTGCTTATATATTTATTTCCCTTTGAGTCTGAGTGGTAAAGGAACTATGTAACCCACTATTTTGTCAAATTGAGATTACTTTATTTATTTGGATTTGATGCACACTTCTGGGTGATAAAATAAAGTGCTGAGGCTAGAGATGCTTGCCTGATTACATGAAAGGTGGCTTCACTGGGCACAAGCTTACACACAAATCAAAGCAGAGGTGGGGCCTACCTGATAGAGCTGGTCTGGGACTCGATCCAATGGGGCACCCTGCCAGGGGCAAAGCCAGTTCAGCAGAAAGAGAGTAGATATACACTATCAAATGGGAACTGAGGTGTAGGGGTGTAAATGGCAGCCGGAAGTGTGGCATTGCACTGAGATGTTCTGGATACCTCCAGACAATGAGGGACAGCACCCCAAGAGAGGGACAAGTCAGCGATGAACATCCACCAATCCCGGAGTGTACCAACACAGTCACAGCCAAGAAAGGGCTGTCTGTTAGCAGCTTTCTCATAGTGCCATTGCTGAACTCACCACCTGTGAGCTGGGAAGTGAGGGTGAGATGAGATCAGGAGGAAAAGCTCAGAGAGTGAGTTTACCACATTCCTCGAATAGAAACTCCTGAAGTTTCTCAACCTGGCAGTTCCAAACTAGTAATGGAAGTACTAATGAATTTTAAGTTAACCTTAGACTTTTCATTTGAACTCAAGTTAGATATTTTAATTAATTAGCTGAGATTGTTTTTAGGTATAAAAGTTGTATATACAGTGTTGCATGGAAAATTTATGGAACCTGTAAGGCTTAAAGTTGTGTTCAAATATGATTAATACACAAGCCAGCTAAAGGGTGATTTGAATAGGTTACAGGTTTATTTCCTCTTATGTAACAAGAAATCTGGAGATAGGTAGCTTAGAGATTTCCAGAAGTCCTATTCTGTTACTTCTGTGTCCACTGGGTAAGCCCTGACTGCAAGGGGGGAATAAGAACTATAGTCTTTACTTCTCTGTCCAAAATTGTACTCTTAGTTAACATATTGATCCAGCTAGCTGGTGTCTATGTCAAAATCTTTTCAAGATTTAATGTGAGTTTCAGGAAACAAAGTCTAGAGAAAATTCATTTAAGAAGCTGAGGAAAGAAAGAAAAAAGATTGCTTTTTTTTTTTAATATGGCGCCCCGCCCTGGCTGGTGTGGCTCAGTTGGTTGAGCTTCTTTCCATGTAAAGAGAGGTCACCCACCAATTCTGTTCCTGGTCAGGGCAGATGCCCGAGGTTCCGGGCTCGATCTCCAGTAGGAAGCATGCAGGAGGCAGCCGATCAGTGTTTCTCTCTCTCCCTCTTCCTTCCTCTCGCAAATCAATAAAAACATGTTAAAAAAACAAAAACAGAGTCCCACTCCTTAATGTGATTACATACATAATCAGATCAGCTTTCTCTATTGAGGATGGGGACAGTATTAACAGTAGAAGAATGAAAAGACTCTTGAATTCATCTTAGGTTGAGATTGGCAAGGTAAGTATTGTAAACTTCAAGGACACTTAAGTATTAGTCAGTTGAAATATTTGAAATCATGATCTGTGATAGGTAGAGTGTGGTAATGGCCAAGAATTATGAGTACAATAAAGTAGACAATTTTATGTGGATAAAGTGTAGGTTTATAGGGAACAGTAGGGAAACAAGAAATTGTGGTACATGATAGAAATTTAAAAAATTAAGAATTCTGGGTGATACCAAGTTTGAGGCATGAGTGAGTGATCAGATTATTTAAATGGAGAAGTGTGAAAGTTTTCGAAGTTTTAATGATAAGGAGCAAATTGGCATTTATTGAATTTATTGAAACACTTTTTGCTAGGCTTTTTTTCATATATTTCTAACAATTTCAAATCTGCAAAGAGGTATAATTGATCACATTTTAAAGATGAGAAAAATGAAGACTAAAGTAATTAAAAATGCGTCCAATTTTACACAGCTAACAAGTAATTCAAACCCGCTTAGGTATATATACAGAGTACTTGGTGTTTTCTGTGTGGCCTTTTTAGTTTAAAAACTTCCCACATTAACTGATTTAATCTTCACAGTACAGCAGCTGAAACTCAGATAAAGTACGTGACCAAGTCTTATACAGAGTGAGAGATTTGGGCTTGAATTCTTGCTTTCAGGTTATCTAGCTTTTAGCTCTACGCACCATATTTCTCACCTCTGATATGTCAATAATTTTAGCCAGGCCTGGCCGGGCGTGGCTCAGCGGTTGAGTGTCAACCTAGGATCCAGGCAATTGGGGTTTGATTCCCGGACAGGGCACATGCCCGGGTTGTGGGCTCGATCCCCAGTCGGGGGCGTGCAGGAGGCAGCCGATCAATGACTCATCACTGATGTTTCTATCTCTCTCTCTCCCTCTCCTTTCCTCTCTCTGAAATCAATAAAGATATATTAAAAAAAATAATCTTAGCCAAAAATATTTTGTCATTATTTCAATCCAATCAGATCCCTCAGTACAGGTGACATATAACTATTACTACTAAGCAAGCCACACTAATTGTGCCTTTAATTGGGTTGCATAGTATCATTGGATTTGAGTCCTATAAAATCACATCTTCATCTACTTGGTTGTCCTGTAGCATCTAACACCAACTTAGAGCATAATTTAGCACTAAATAAAACACAGACATATGTAACCTGCAGAATGTCTTTCCAGTTATGGTTCCACAATAGAATTCCTCTTGATTTTTGAAACCCAACTTTCACAGAATACACAGATTTCTCAGTAAAATATTTTTGTTTCTTGGTTTGTTTTTTGCTGATGCTTATAAGGCAACTATGTATATATACAACCTCCAAACTCAGTATTTTTTAACAAAGCAATATCTGGGAGGAGTCTTGATTTACATTTCAAATAGAATTAGTGGAACATTAGAATTATTTGTAGATGCTTTGAAGAACAGGCCAGGTGCCAACGAAGGAGACATGAATGTTTTCTGCTGGCACTCAGAAGCCAAGTCAGGTCTACAAACACCTGTATCTTAACAATCCTCATTGTTTCATTAGGAAGTGGTGTTTGTAATACTTTAAGCTCTAATATGAACGTTTCTTAGATTTATCAATGCACCTTTGCATTTAATAAGTATGTATTTTACTGCTTTACTTAGAATTTTAAATGTTGGTTTGGGGTATAGATTGATACAAATACATTATGTATTTTTCCATTTAACATCATACATGATAGGCTTTCAGAATTTTCACTCAGAACATCTGATTTTTAATTTTTTTTCTGGCTTAAATGCACTGTGCCTGTATTTCTTGATACCATTTGTTAACGTGTTAAACGGAAATCTCTACACATACCACCACATTTACTCTTTCAGTTTACCACTTTAACAGCATTTTTATAGATTTTTAAATCTATCATTATAATGATAGGAATTTGGGGCCAAACAGAAGGGATGGTGAAACATTAAGTGCTGTTTAGGATCTCTTAAATTACTAAGAAGGAAACAACAGATCCATATACCTGTAACTATGCTGCAACTCTCTACCACACTCAGCATTTTAATTTTTATAACATTCTATTTTGATTTATATATTACTTAAACATTTGTAGTAAAGTGTTTTTAAACAACACCTTCTGTTGTAAATTACTTAGTGCTAGAGAGCACTTTCTCCCTCCCCCATTCCACGAATTAGTGTCTGCACTAAATGACTGTATGAACATAGACATTTTGGGGAAAAGCTAGGTGCCAAATATATCTTGACGATGGAGACCACAATTAATGGTATAGTGCACCTAATTTTTTAATGGAAGGTATTCAGACAAGAAAAGGTTCCGGGCAACAATGATAGTCTCTTTCTAATGAAATAAATAAATCCCTTTTGGAAATGTGATTCTCATAGCCTTGAGTTGATAATTCTATAGGATCAGAAAGTAATATTTGAAGTACCAACAAGAGGATTACTGCACTGGCAATTTGATAAAGATAATGTGTGCTCTGATAACATAGCACTTGCAAAAATTAGGGTAAAGAGAGTGATGGGTTTGTTGATTGCATTGAGTAAAATGGGAATTAGGTGAAGTGACTTGCAAAATGAAAATGTGAGGCCCTTCTTAAAAAGTCATTAAGACTTTCAAGATGGCAGCAGCAGAGCAGTAAACCAGTTTCAGGGTCCATCTGAGTGAAGGGCCCTATCTAACTGCAGAAGTTACACACCCATAAGGCTGGTCAGCTCTCGTGCGCAGTTGAGTAGTGGCAGATGTTAAACTGGACTTGGGATTTTTAACTACTCACCCAATGCTCTTACTGTAATGATAGTCATCAAACTTTACCTAGTGACTTGAGAGTCTATGAGACCTATGGCAATTATTAAAAAGATAATCCCAAAATGAGGCAAAAAACCCATATTTCATTCCACTTCTATTTTACAAAATTGCAAGCTTGTTCCAACATGACTATAGAAATGCTCTGATCTGAATGTGCTCGTAAATGGTATTTTGTATAAAAATAAATATAGAGAAACTGCTAATCCAAGGCCAGCTTCTTTGATCCACCTAATAGAATCTTTAGATAGAACTCGATAGCATGCCATGAAAATGGAGACAATCTGATTAAGTGGTGTTTGCTAATGGTAAGCATTGTTGAAGCCATTTATAGAGTTGAATTTCAAGTAGTGTTCTGATTCCTAAATGTTCTTAACTTTATTATTTTTTTTGGAAAGAATTTTTTAAATCCTCACGTGAAGATATGTTTACTGATATTTTTAGAGAGAGAAAGGGGGGAGAGAGAGAGGGAGAGAAAGAGACATCGATGTGAGAAACATCTGTGGTTACCTCTCCTATGTGACCCAAACGGGGACTGAACCCATGACCTTCTGTTGTACCAGACAGCACTAAAACCAACTGAGCCACACTTTCCAGAGCTTAACTTTATTTTTAATCTATTGATGTTTAGTTTTTCCTTTTCCTCATTAACCCCTTATTGTTCTGCCACAGAATTACAAAAACTCTAAATCTTCTGTGCATTCATTTTCTAACTTTTACTGAGTATCATGCAGGCAGAAGCCCTGTGTTAGATACCTGATGCCACCAGCTTTTTTCTTTTCTTTTTTTGTATACACAGGACTTCTTTTGAATCTATTCTTCATAATATTTTAGAGCTTATAAAATCAAGAACTGCATTTGCAAAGGTGAGCTCTCTGTGCTTTCCTTAAAATACCCTGGCACAGTTTGCCATTAGAATGATGGAATGACTGTTAATTTAATTAAAATATCATAAAATCATAAATCTTAGAGGAATTTTGGGAATTTATTTTTCTGACCTTCTCTCAGGCAGGTGAATGTCTAAACCACCACCATAGGGAGTTAGCTGTTCTTTTCTGAAATATTTTTAGTAATGAAGCTTCCACAAATATAAAGCCTAGTTATTATTATTTAGCTTGGTTTTCAAGAAATTATATCTAACATTCATGTCCTTACCAAATTTAAACCACTTTATTTTCTTTTCCCCATGTACATTAAAATTTGACTGCCATTCTCTTTATGAGAATATCTCATTTTGTGTGTGTGTGTGTGTGTGTGTGTGTGTGTGTGTGTGTGTGTGTGGTGTTGGGGGGAGTAAGAGTCATCAACTCCTCATAGCTTAGTGTCTTGATAAAGGATGATTCTCAGTTGCTGAGCAGCCATTCTCAGTTGCTGAGCCGACACTGTGTTCAATGCTTTATTATCAAATTTAATCTTCAGAACAGCCTTATGAGGTAGGTGTGCTTTTGTGTCTGAAGAGCAGAGTTATGGTGAGATATAATTGACTTACAGCACTGTGTAAGTTTGAGGTGTACAGCATACTGATTTGACTTACATATACTGTGAAATGATTACCACAGTTAGTTTAGTTAACATCTATCATCTCATATGGACACAACAACAATACACATGTTTACATATGGGAAAACCTTTGATTATTTTATTAGAATAAGTTATATAAATGGAATGGTTGAGTCAAAAGCAGATTGGCATTATTTATATTTTTCTTTAAAGGAAATAATATTTAATCTTTCTACGAACTCTTTCTCTCCTTTCTCTTTATTTGTAAATAACAGGGCTTCTGAAAACTTAGGTAGGAATGACCAGGTTGCATTTGGCTCAGTATAATAAGTTAAATATAGTTCTGTAGTAGGACTTAATTTTAAATGATAGGTATATTTTTAATTATTATAATGTCAAAAATTCATACTGTTCTCTACAGATTAGTGCCTTTGTTTTTGGCAACATAATCAGTTCAAAATTAACAGGCTCACTGGGGCAAACATCCATCTTCCAGATTTATTAAAAAAAAAAAATCAGCCTGAGCGTTGCAGTTCCTGATCACACATGCTTGCTCACATGCTCTGTCTTGCATGTTTTATCCCAGCCACAGGCCGCATGCCAACACGCGGCGCTGTGGCCAGTCAGTGATCCTGCCGTCGGCAGACCTTGTATTCCAGGGCAGCTGACACCGTCAGAGCCCCGTTACGAGCAGACACCAAGTTGTGTCTCGACAGCCAGGGCATTAGTTCCAAAAGACTGTCTACTCCTTCTCTGGCTAATTTATCCATCTAGTCCCAGGACTCATTACTCCCCAATTACAGCTACTCCTATAAATGTTGGTCTATTGTGGCCTGACAAACCAATCACCTCTGATTGTTTATACAGTCTGTTCTCAGAAATTCTAGGTCAGCCAACTTAAATGTCCAATAATAAATAATAATAATGACTCATTTTCTACAAGAGCATTTACAGAGAATTTATTGCCCTGTACATTACTGCCTATGCCATTATTTTCTCCAGCACAACATAATGCAACCTCTTAAAAAGGAAAAGAAATAAATCATCCGGTATGATATTTATATGCTCAGGATGTTTCTTTAAAATATGAGTGTTCAACAGCCAGTTTTGCTTGCAGTTCATAGAAACAAGTTTGACTCTTGCAGAAGTGTCCATTTTCATGAAATCGCTTCGCACAGGTCAACTCTCCTCTTTCAAATGGGCATTTTTAAATTACAAGGTCAAAATAGATTTTAAAAGTATATAGTGTCTGATGCCTTTGTTAGTAACTATATTTTGACTCACTAATTAGAACCATTAAAATGAAATTAATCTTTAAAGTTTCTTATAGAGAATGATGGTATTTTTAAAATTAAATATTAAAATGTTTTAAAAATAACAAATATCTTTGTAACACCTTACATAGGAGAGTAGTAATAACACCAATTTATTAAATGCTTATGACAAGTGCCCAGGACTTTATTTGCATTTACTAATTTAACCCTTATAATATACTTCCACAATTGCTATTAATATTTTGTGTATTTTATGCCCAGCCGGGCGTGGCTCAGCGGTTGAGTGTCGACCTAGGATCCAGGCGATTAGGGTTCGATTCCCGGCCAGGGCACATGCCCGGGTTGTGGGCTGCAGCCGATCAATGACTCTCTCATCATTGATGTTTCTATATCTCTTTCCCTCTCCTTTCCTCTCTCTGAAATCAATAAAGATACATTTAAAAAATATATATTTTGTGTATTTTATGGAGATATTTTGCTCCAGGATTTGAATCCAGATGCATTTAATTTCTCAGCTTTATAGCAGCATTTCTCCTCACTCTGCCTTGCATTTATTATGTGCCAGGCACCCTGTTGAGTTTTTTTATATGTACTTAATAATTTCTTCTCTTTCTCTTCCTCTCCACCACTTCTTTTTGTTTTACTTGTCCCTCTGCTCCCCTTTTCTCTCTTCGTCAGTGTGACAAAATGAGGAATTATAGATTTACGAAGTTTTAAGAATATCATCCAAGGTCATATCTTTCGAGAATGGCATTTTTGTTTCAAAATAAGGTTATATATTTTCATGTTTTTGGTAATGGTAGCTTATTTTAATTTTAATTACAATGTAAAAGGAGAGAAAGACTAAAAGTGAAGGAAGGATGGGGGAACAAAGGAGAGAGGATCTAGCCTTTCTGTTCTCTAGTCTTACTGTTACTGGTAATGCATTAAATATTTACAGAAAAATGTGTGGTTTGTCTGGTGATGCAGGCAGAGATCATAAAATCTAAAAGTTTTTATGATCTTAGTGTAATTACTTGGTTTTATATATGACAACAACACTGTGCTGGGGCTTTTGTACTGTTTTATTTTGGGAGTGTTTTAGAGAAACTGTGTAGATAACGCACATACAGTTGTGGTATAAAAATCAAAATTAATTAGAATGGTTCTTATTTCTAAACTTGAGCTTAAATACCATGCAGAAATTCACTCTTCTTATATCCAATGAAACCAATGACTTTTTGATATTGTATGTCTCATTTAGATGGTATTTCAAGAAGTAAATTTTACTAGCATTGGCTATAGGAAAAGGTGCAGAGCTGAATGAATCACTTGCAGTTCTAAGCTTAAGGTATATTTAAATTAACAAACTTTTAATGACAAATATTGAGAAATGCAAGGCATGGCATATAGCAAGAGGACAAGACCTGCTGCTCCATTAAAGGGGAGAGAGATCATTATGGGAGTGGGAAAGGGAAAATATGGAAGGCAGCCGAGTTTATCTAGTGGAGTACAAAGAACTTCCGAAACTCTCAGAATTTTCCTTCTTCCTAAAATGTATAGATGCTTAATGTCTTCACTCTCATTCCTTTGCCCCCAGTCATGGTTCCCTGGAGATTTAGAATTTGGAAAATGATGTTATCCCTGGGGAACTCGGAGGGGGGTACCTCTTTCTATAATTTCAATGATGCTGAGTGTCTGCCACTCGTCTGGTGGGGAAACCAGCGCTGCTTGATGTTCCTGCACTTCCACGATCCAGTTTCTCTTCACTCAGGTGCCCTGAGCTGATGTTTCACCCAGTTGCCCCGCTGCTGTTGGAAGCTCAGTCAGCACGTTAGGAAGCAGCAGGTGGCACCTAGTGCCCACCCTGAGAAAAGTTCCTGCACTTCAGTGACCACCAGGTCCTCAGCTGCTGGCCCTGGGCGCTTGCACACACTGATTTCAGCAGCACTTCCCAGCTGCACAGAGGCACACGGGATAAATACTGGAAGGGGGACAGTTTCAAGACTTCAAGGCAGGCCCTCCGAGGCAGGCCACATTTTTCCCCTCAGCCGCACACCCGGGAATTAGCCCAGCGATCTGCCAGTGGTTTATTGCCCCATGAGTGCCAGGTGTCCACTGCGAAGGGAGCTGGCAGTGGACATTTCTGTTGTGTTTCTGTGACAATGGTAATTTTCCACTTCTCCGTTTAGTGACAGTGTTTAAAAAGGAAAATAATGTATGCATCTTAAGAAGCAGTGAGCTCCAAGAGACTCTTGATAGCTTCTATAAATGCAGAGTCATTTCTGTGGTACAACAAATGTTTAAAAATTGGATGATATTCAGCTGACATTAGCCAGTGGAAGACGGGGTGTGCCCAGGTGCCCTTGGCGATATTGGTATGTCTGGGTCTGATTCGCTTTGTGGTGTTACCTGTTCAAGCACTACTGGCTCAGATATTTTGATTTATAGATTAAATCCTGCTCCAGTTGCTTTGGTTTTCTTTTCTGGTCAAATAGAAAATCGTCTCGTTATATTTGGTTCTCATTATTAGAGGGGGGTATAACTTAAGCATGTTTTCTTTTCAGGAACTAGATTTTTCTTTGTAAGAATTTGGGGGTGGTAAGAGAAAGGAGATTGGAGTTAAAACTAGCAAGGCTGAGGATTTTTTATTTTAAAGTTTTTCAGTTTTAATCTGAGAAGAAATAGTTTGATTAATGTTTAGAAAAGCAATTAGTACTAAAAGGAAATAACTGAGTTATCAGGAACATATACCCAAATAGAAACAAGCAGTGCTCAGGGAGAGGGAGAATTTGAAGAACAGTTCTACGCTATAAATGATGAGAACAATGTGTTAAATATACATAAAGTAGTTACTTTAAATGTTTAAATTCAATTGTTACAATATAAAATGTTAACACTGCTTATTCATTATCTTTTTCCTTTTGTAATTCTTAATGATTCTATTTAAAATGTAAGTATAGATTTAAAAATATAAGCAATATTATTATTTTTCAAGTAAAATATATATCTGAATTTTGAGGATCTCTGTTCAGTTTTTCTATACCTGGAATCCCCATACTTCACAGCAAGTATTATTTTTAAAAATGCCTCCCACCTGGTGACATTGATATAGGAATTAATTAAAATTACAGTTCAGTCTTTGCAAAGTGTAATCACTGATTAACTGAAACTGAGTGAGAAAAAAATGAGAGAATAATTTACAATTTGATTAATTTTAATATTTGTGGACATTAATTGATTTATATGGGATTAGCTATGTGGTAAAATACAGCAGTGATTGTATTATCTCTGATTTAGGATTTAATTTTCTAGAACCTTAATTTCCTCACTTTCTTCCTGTCATCAATAGAGGGTGACATTTTATTTTTAATTAAACAAGTGCATTTAAAAAATTCTCTTTATCTTGAAATATCGTCTCACCTGCTTTTTATATTTTATTTTATTATTTTATTTTATTATTTTATTTTATTTTGGTGAGGCCATAGCTTTTCCTTTATTTGCAACATTTGAAAACTTTTTAACGAGATGTTTCTTTTAAACAATATACAACTAGCTCTTAATATTTGATCTAATATGATAATTTGTCTTTTATTTGCAGAATTTAGTTCATTCATATTTAACTTTATGACTAAATAACTCAATTTTGCTTTTCCCATGTTAGCGTTTATTGCACTGCCTCTTACTTTTTTCCCCTCTAAAATCTTACTTGATACAAGTTAATTCTAATATGTTCAATCACTTCAGTACTGGTTTTACACAACATGCAGTGTATTGAAACACAAAAACTAGACTGTTCTAGACAGATTTTTTCCAGTAGTGTTGACAAGTGTATTGGTTATACAGTATGTCACGGACTAATACATGCACTGCACGTCAGGAACATGTTTTACTCTCTGGAGGAATACACAGGTGAACCTAGCGTGAGAAATTCAGGTATCTTACTCTTCTCTTTAGGTTTCTTTTTCCCACTCTGATCAAATTGTTTTTCTTAAATTTTCTCTTGTGGTAATTTGGAAGTTCTGTTGTGTTTTTTTAATCCATTCGTGACTCCTTTCCCTTTCCCTATTTTCTCAATGACCCGACCCAAATAAGATCTACTGATTCTCTATGGATGCTCTGTTTCTTTCTACTTGTCCTAGACCCCTCAGCCCTACTGATACAACTTTTAGAGATAGATTATTTTGTATTAGAATATCCTTGGGAATGTGTCCATTCAGTTTCTGTTTCAAGAGTATTTTTTAAGCATTTAAATTTATGTTAAGAGATAAAGAAATATCTTTATCTCTTAGGCTGCAGGTTGTCTCAGTATTTTGTGGATATTATACCACTGTCTTATATTCTTTAGGCTTCAGATGAGATGTCTAGGGTCACCCTGATTGTTTTTTTCTCTTTTTCCTTTGAATGTAGCATGTCTACTATGTCTCAAAAGCTTGAGAGAAGCTTGTAAGAGCTTTACTAATTCTTAGAATTCAAGAATTTTATAATTTCACTAATATGTGGAATCTAATAAAATAAATGAACAATAACAAAAAAACCACAGAAACAAATTCATAGATACAGAAAACAAATTGATGGTTGCCAGATGGGAGCGGAGTTAGGCAGATGGGTGAAAAAGAGGAGTGGATTAAGATATACAAATTGCCAGATATAAAAACTGTCACGGGTATGTAAAGCATAGCATAGGGAATATAAGTCAATAATATTGTAATAAATATGTACAGGGCAAGGTGGGTACTTGAAACACTTTGTAAGTTATGTAAATATCTAATCACTATGTTGTATACCTGAGACTAATATAATAGTTTGTCAGTTGTTACTTAAAAATAAATTAAAAATTAAATAAAAATTATATATTTTTTTTTACCAGGATATGCCTAGGTGAGGATCATTTCCCATCCATCCATCTTACAAGTCTGTGAGTCGTTCTGGTTTTCAGACTCAGGTCTTTTTCAGTTCAGGAGCAATTCTTTCTAGTTTTGTTAAGTTTTTATATTCTTTTAGAATATTTTATAATTTGTATAGTAGGTTGGTTGCCTAGATCTCTTCCCCATATCTTTAACTTTTTCTTTATGATTTTTATACCTTTAATTTTTTTTTCAGTTTGAACTCCTTGCATTTGAACATTCAGACTGCTAGTTCAGATATACATAATGATTACCCCCTCCTTTATCTGCTTATGTTTTTATTTATAGAAACTTGTGATTTGATTTGATTTCCTCCCTGAATTTATTTTCATTTTTATTTACTGTTTATGAGTTCATCTATCTGTCTATATATTCTGTTTCACTAAAGTCTGTTCTGATCATTTCACTTTGTCTTCTCTTTGGACTTATAATTTTTATCCGTTCCCTCTGGGACTGTAGTCTGGTAATAGAAATACACCTAATACAGGAATTCTACAGGTGTTGAAAGTCAAAAGATTTTTTGGGTTCACGTAAGAGAGCTTCCAGTCACTCCTCTGTCCTAGAGTCTCCCTGCACATTCCTCAGGAGCAAGGAAAACTCACCCTACTTACTTAGTTCCTTTTTCTATTTTTCTTTTCAGACTGATTCTATTTTAAAAAGAATTTTAAAATAGTTTCACATGTACAGAAAAATTTCTAGATCATGAGAAAATGCATTCATATCATATTCACCCATATTTCCCCAAAGTGCTGTATCATTGCCCCTCTTTCCCCCACAGCCACACAGAACAAGTTGCTGAAATCATCCTTCCTGGCTTTTTGAGGTCAAAGAAACTCAGAGGACCACATCCAACTTTGGTGCAGGTGTGGGCAATGTAGATACTAGGTGCTAACTCTTCGTGTATCCCTTTCATTCCTCATACTGGATTTCCATACAAGTTCCAGTGAATGTTTTGTCCCACTGGGGAAAAAGCCCTGTATAGTTTTCCTCTTGTATCTTGTTATGGGCTAAATTGTGTCTCTCCTCCAATTCATATGTTAAACCCCAGTTCCGCAGAATGTGACTGTACTTGGAAATACCTTTAAAAAGGTAAAGTTAAAATGTGGTCATTAGGGTGGGCCCTCATTCAACATGACTGGTGTCCTTATAAGGAGGATATTGAGACACAAGCACAGAAAGAAGGCCACGTGAAGACACAGGGAGAACGTGGCTGTCCACAAGCTAAGGAGAGAGGCCTAAGAAGAAACCAACTTTCCTGACAATAGGAACTTGAACTTCTAGCATCCAGAATTGTGAGCAAATAAATTTCTGTTGTTTAAGCCACCCAGTCTATGGTACTTTGTTATGGCAGCCCTAGCATATTAATGCAGATCTCAGTAGATCCAGTTGCCCAGAAGTTCTAGCAGAGACAAATAGCTTGAGCGATTGATTCAAAAGAAGCAAGGTAATGGGTGCAGAGAGGAAGAGACATTATGCTCCCAGAAACTCCCCCATGAAGTGAAACTCTTTCATTAAATCATGATTGTCAACCGTTTTCATCTCATGACACACATCAACTAATCACTAAAATTCTGTGGCACACCAAAAAATATATCACATATTTTTTGCCAATCTGACAAAAAAGGTATACTTTAAAAAAAAAATTCCCACCCGAGGCTATGTTTTTTATTGATTCTTGAGAGAGAGAGAGAGAGAGAAACATTGGTTGGTTGCTTTCTGTCGGTGCCCCGACAGAGGATCAAACTCGCAAACTTTTGGTGTACCGGACAATGCTTCAACCAACTGACTTGGCCAGGGCAAAATCGGTATAATTTTGACTCACTCACACCAGATGACTGTTGTGTTGGCTGTTGTTATTTTCTGATTGGACAAAAAAGGGAAAAGAGGTCAGTGCCCATGACTAAATAGTAAGCTATTACATGTTTTAACAATTCTTGTAACACACTGGTTGAAAATCGCTGCATTAAATGGCAAAATGGTACACATTTATTATACTTAATTACAACCATGTGAAAAATACTAAAAAAGTAAACACTTGGATCCTTTCAATCAAAGCATACATTGTTTTTCAATGATAAATATATATTTTAGGATATATTATCTAGTTGTAAATTATACAAAATTCTTATCATCATTAATCAGTAGAAAAACATTGCTTTTCAAGTTACCCTTAGGTAAATATGGGGAAAATCCAAATCTGATCGCTTGTGTTACTTTTGATATCTGACAAAATTTCTTGTAGGAAGGTATAAATTTCTGTCAAATTTATTCGTGGACTTCCTTTAATTTTTTCTTCCCCATTGATTAGCACCAGCTATATTATATAAGAAGGTAATATGCTTACAAATCTAGAGCAGAGGACATAATTTGCCCCCCTCCCCCCAGGGAAATATGAAATGGAATGATAAAACAGGATGCTGAAGCCATTGTTAACCTCAGTCACATTTGCTTTGAATCCACATTATCATGGGCATAAGGATGGATAGGTAAGGTTATCTTAGGTATTTCTGTACCATATTAAAATGTCATTATTACTGCTGCTAAAGGATTGGATATTTTTCAAGTCAGGAGAAAATGTCTGCTGTTTAAAATCACAAATTAAGATAGATGAATATTTATTTCTTGTTTCAATATGAACCAAGTAAATTAACTAATATTTTTAAAAGGAAAAAGGTGTAATGCAAAGGTTCAAGCAAAATATTTCTTTCGGGAGCTGAAAGATTGCCAATAGCACACCTCACTAATGTTACGCTTCCTAGCAATGCTTCCTACATAATGTTGACATTCGCTGTAATTACTTGGTATGATGACTACAGGAACAACTACGAATATTGTTTTTGCCAGAAATCACATTATCCTGATGTTTGAAAGAATTGAATGAAAACAGTATTATTCTCTGTCTTTCTCACATTCTTTAATGACCAGCACATACAACTGACTGGAAGAGTAGGTACTTTTAGCATTGTGAACACAAGTAGAGTTCCTTCAGTGTCTGCAAAAAGTTAATGAAGACAAATACAACGATTTTTCCCTCAGTTTTAAACTAAGTTGACAAATATAACAAAACTATAAAATCAAGCAAACCAAAGTATTTACCTGTCTGTTGGCAACCTTTGATCTTTTGAGTTTCAGATGTAAAAGATACCAACATTAATATTAAAAATTGAAAACATAATGGTTTAAGCATTATTTATTCATCTGATTCTTTTGGAAAAGTATGTGCTCTTTCATAGAAGCACTGGATATAAATAGTCAAAAAGAATTAAAATTATACTTAAACAATTTGTAGAAATCAATTGTAATGTAGATTGTAATATGTAATACAGATTTATTTTTTCTTTAGCACTTATTATTTTAAAGAAATATTTCTTTGGTTTATTAAATATGCATGCTCAATGTAAGAAATGTGCGACTAGAAATTATTTTAAACCCCATTATCCAGAGATAGCTATGATTTATGTTTTTTGTAGATAGCATTCTATTATTTCTATACAAATATTTACATAAAAAGTTAAAATACAAATGTTTACTTTAAAAGTTATGACAACATATTTTGTGTACGTGTGCATGCATGCACCAGATTCTTATAAAATGTTCAAGTGCATTGTCTCAGTTTGTCATAATTTTAGAGAGCAGTTATCTGAAACTCAAATGAGTATATTTACCAAAATCACAAGATTAATTAGTGGTAGAGTCAGTATCATTTGAAGCTGATAAGAACTGATGCTTTTGGTGTTAAAAATTATGTTGTATCATTTCCCTAACACACCACCACTCCTACATTTTCCCATATTATTGATTATGCTTTTATAATATGGCTTTTATGGTTGGACATAACACAGTTTACTTAACAATCTCTCTTGATATACAATTAGGTTTGACATATATTTGTCGTTTTTTTTTTTTTTTAATATATCTTTATTGATTTCAGAGAGAGGAAAGGAGAGGGAGAGAGAGAGATAGAAACATCAATGATGAGAGAGTCATTGATCGAGCCCGCAACCCGGGCATGTGCCCTGACCGGGAATCGAACCCCAATCGCCTGGATCCTAGGTCGACGCTCAACCGCTGAGCCACTCCCGGCCGGGATATATTTGTCTTTTTATAAATAATGATGGGATGCATATCCTTGAAGGTAGTCATTTCCAAAATCCTGGATTATTCTTTTGAATAAATTATAAAAATTAGATATCATAGACCTGAGGGTGTATACGTTTCAAGTCTTTCTAGTACATATCCTCAAATTGAGCTCTGAAAGTTTCTGCCACCATTTGGATGTATTCATTTCTCTATGCTTTACCAACATTGGGGATTATAATTTGAAAATATTTGTGTCAGCTACATAAATGATTATAATTAAATAAGATATTCTTTATGATATTGACGTAAATCAACAAAAAACCAGAAAATCAGTAGACACAGTTATGTGAAGTGTTTTTTTTTGGACAGTGTTTATATGTTCATGGAACATTCTCTTTTCAAGAAATAAATTTTAAATATATTTTTTGGAAAATATTAAAGTATATCATTTATCAAAAATTATATGCAATTTAGCCCTGGCCACTGTGGCTCAGTTGGTAGGAGCATCATCCTGTGCACTGAAAGGTCCTGGGTTTGATTTCTGGTCAGGGCACCTACCCAGGTTGTGGGTTCGACACCCGGTTGGGTACATGCGGCAACTGATGGATGTCTCTTTCTCACATCAATGTTTCTGTCTCTCCCTCTCTCTCCCTCTCTCTCCCTCTGTCTTCCTCTCTTTCTAAAATTACTAAAAATATATATATTTAAAAAATCATCTCACAAAGGGCTGCCCAGAACTAACCACAGTTTCTCTCTCTGGTGGGTCAATCTGATCCTCAGCTCAAAAAACAAATAAACAAAACAAAACAAAAAACAATTTAATTGAAACACTTATTTAATGGAAATCTTATTAAAATAAGAATTAGGATTTGAAGTATTTGAAAATTAGACATCAGATGATAAGTTCGTGGAAGTAAAGCAGATTATGACTAGGGTATTAGCAATGCTCTTGTTCTCATTATGTATGATTAGGGCAACAAGTAATATTTTGTATTACATATAAAATGTTTTCATATTGAATTAATCAAATGTATATGAAAAAATGTTTTATCGACATAGTCATATAAGGTCAGTTCATCAGGATAACAAAATTTCCTTTAGCCATATACCTTCTTACCATCTCACTTTTTATGCAAGTATAATAAAATTGTAATTTGTAACTTAAATTGCAGTGATTGCATTGGATGTTATTGATCAACTAATTTCTCTTGTAAAATTTAAATTTGAAAGTTGCCATCAACCCCTTTATAATCACTAATACCAGACACTAATTTCTTACCGCTACATTGAAATACTCAGGCTCTGTTTTGGAATATGAGATTATATGAATGTAATACATATTTTAATTTTAGGAAGTATTATATATTATAATGTTTATAGTACTTTAGTTCGATTTAATATTGTGCTTTTATTTAATGAAGAAGATAAATACGTGGGCTAAATATGAATTATAAGTATTCTGAATGCTCTCGCCTCAGTTACTCTTATTTAAGAAGCCTTCCTTTGGTTGACTATCATTTAATAATGGCCCTTAGTTGAAAAATATGGTTGAAAGTGTTAATACTCAGGGAAACAGAAATAATTACTGCTAAAAAATGGTCTTATCTCTATAGTTATAGCAAAATATAGCAAAACACACTGAGGCTTTTTTGTATATACAATGTATAAAACTCTAGTTATTTGAATTAGAGTTTTTGGTTTTGTTTAATGTGGACAACATGATCTGTATGTGGAACAATAGAAGAGCTTTTCAGATTCCATTCACTAACATATAAAATATTCATTTAGAATAAAATCTGTATTCCTGCCCAGGTCTGTGAGCCCTTATGTGTATCTGGCTTGTCTTTTCCTCCCTCACCTTGTTTCATTGCTCTTGACCCCACTCAGTGCTTCTTCAGTTCATGGGCTTTCTTTATCTTCATTCCCTCCTAAGAGTATTTGCATATTCTGTTTCCTTTCCCACCTTGATGTTTTATTTTTATTCCTTAGATCTCAGTGTGAAGGTCTGTTTAAATCAGATACCCCATCCACAATTGTTGTTCTGAAGTAGAAACTTCTATATTACTATATTAGACTTCTGAATTAGAGACTTGAGAGCACGGATCACAAAGTGGTAATTTATTAAAGGTTTTGTTTGTTTATTGTTTTCATTGTCTCCCTAGGCAGTTATGTCCACAAGGCCTGTTTCAATTCTTATTTATCTCTATATCCATCGTGCCCCGAGTAGTGCCTAATGTATAGTGAATGTTCAATAAATATTTACTGAATGAATAAGTTACTTAATGATTAAAATATAGGTTTACTTTCTTAATGGTCTCTGTAATATTTTCTTGTTTCCTATAATTTTATTTATTTAAGGCTGTAGAAATAAATTTGAATCATGTTTATTTGATTGCTACTCAAATAATAAACCTGAAAGCTGGAATGAAATAATAGTGAGGATACTTTGAAATTATATAGGTATATTCTCACTTTTTACATTAAATGATCTTTGCTGTTTTTTCTGAGAACACAATGATTGCAAAAACAAAAAACAAAAGGTAACAAATCAGAAATGAGAAAATTAAAGTTTCCAGTTTAACCTACCCCTTAAAATCTTGGTGTAAGGTCAACTTTTATTTTATGTGTAGTATCTCTTTAACATTAAAAACATATCAACATGTCTAAATGGTATATGTAGGGATTTCCCCCTCCCCCCCAATTCACCACATTAGAAAAAAAATGATTTGTCATGTACCATGTTTTTACTTATTAATTTAATTGTGCCAAATTTAATTAGTAGTTGGGCATTACTATAAAAGACATTTGTGGGAACCTGCATTTTAAATAAATTCCATAGTGGGATTGAACTATAAATATGAAATTTAAAATAAAGAAACAAACTCATAAGTTCTATCATCAATTTTAGAGAAAGACAAGATATTGTTATTCAGTTGTTAATAGCGTAGAAAAGAACAGAAAACCTGGATTGTGACAAATTCTGAAATATATAAGCGAGCAAGTGAGAAAAGACAATGGAACCTCAGAGGACTTCATAATGTGACTGTAATATTATCTTTCTTTTAGTGGCAATTACAGTTATAGTCCTTTTCTCTAATACATGTTAGTAAATTCAGGAATAAGAAGATGAGCAGTCTATGGGAATGTCTGCATTGCCCTTGGAGTCCCAGTTTATGGAAAATGCTTATGTGATACAGATCTTTAGAGCCATTACTTCCTACTAGGGCACTTTAAATTTCATATTAAATATCATTTGGTAGTTCTAATTGGTATTTATGGTTTTACAATAGTTATAGATATTTCTTTGTATTGAATTGAGTTTTTTGAATGACATTTTTTAATCAGTCATGCATTTTATAATAATTTTCTGTTTATTTTATGAGGAACTTTTTTTAAATTAAAACCTCAATTGTACCCTACCTGATTCTAATTAAACTACCCCTTGGCAATAAATTCTGCTTCTGATATATCCATACAACAAGAGTAATTGTGGAAAATTATGGTTGGGTCTTATTTGGTAATAAGTTTGTTTATGAAAGTGAATGAATGCATAATTATTTTTAAGATTGCTTATTACTTCTCTGTTACATAGTAGAATTCTTTATTACTGGCCTCCAGCATCTTACATATCATACACTCCTGAGAGACTGTGCTGTATAGAATGAGCTGAGCAATGCCATGCGACGCAGACATTGATGGAGACCACAGCCAGAGTAAAAAGCCAGAAGGTAACTTAAGGAATAAACGTAGGTACTACACCCTAGAAGTTGTTTTTTTTCTTTTTTCTTTTTCTTTTCTTTTTAGGGACCCTTCTTATTCTATAATTACAGTGAAACTTTCTTTTGAAAATGAAGGTTGATCTTTCTTGAGGTTTTCTAGTCCATCAAATTCTGTACATTCTTTCCATTATGCTACAGATTTTACTATAAGATTAGAAGAAATATACATCTAATTAAATAAAGTTATCTATTGAAAACAAGTGGTAAGTTGTCTTCCAACCCTTCCCTCCCCCCACAATAAAATTAAGGAGAGAATAGTATCTTTATTCAATATTAGCTGTAAGGAAACATTTATGTCACATATTGATGATCAAGATTGTTGTTGTACTATTGAATGGGGTAATATATTTAATATGATTTATTCAAGTGAAAAACCATAGTATCCTAGACCCTGAAATAGAAAAGGATCTTTGCAGATACATAGGTAGTCTCTATCTACATGCACAAATCCTTTTACTATAAAGTGATAGAAGCTTATAATTGAATATAGACTATTAGCTAAGATACACAGATGTTGAAGATGCAAGAGTCCATGTTCATAAGCACTAAATGAGGATACTATATAAGTGAAACTATAAAGAACATACAGGTATGGTGGTAATCCACAGGAGGGAATGATTAACCCTACCTTGTTGGGGGGTAGGATGGGGTCAGGGAATGCTGGAGATACATTGTAAATCAGTACCTACTGAAGTGACTAAGAGTTTGACAGCTTGAAAAAGACATACTTGTAAAACATAAAATGTGCTATTAGGCTCTCAGGTCTAAATTGCTCTAAATTCATCAAAATCCTCCCTGCTACTCCAAGGTTTTTAATTATGTTTCTTTCTGATAATTAATTGTGGTAGCTCAAAGCTTCATCTACTACAGCAGCTGTGGCTCTCAAGGCTTAAGGCTGCAAAATTTTAGCTTGACACTTTGAGCAGACTGACTCAGATGTCACAAATGCTCTGAGGTGTTAACTCTGTTTTAAAAGGGCCACTTATAGAAACAGCTTTTCCTATTCAGTAGCTACATGTTAAGCCTCACATTCCCCCCTCCTTTAGTCCTTTATGCTGTGACAAACTTGTCCTGTGTTATAGCAATAGTGACTCATTTATGTTCGTACACTGTAAATCGCCAAATCGTCTGTCCCGATAAATTTTGAAACTTTCCTTCCAAGTACAGTGTCTGAGTCAGAGCACAGTTGAGAGAGAATTTGGTTTTTCTGGATAGGCTTAGGAGTAGGTATCCTAGGTGCCCTTGTTATTGAGATTGAATGATTGAATCTTTTCTCCTCTGATGTTTGTTATTTTATTATAATAAGTAACATTTTACATTAACTTATAACTTTAAGAGTTTTTTTTTCTTTTTTCCCCTTTATGGAATGTTTGGGGAAACAGGCAAAAAGGAGTATTTGAAATACATGTTTTCTTCCCCCAAAAACGATGTCTTGTGTTTCACTTCCTTTTCTGAAAGATTTTGTGCAACTAATAATTAGATGGGAAGTCTTCCCTGTTATTTGTTTAATTTAGCATGTAAAATTTTTGATAACTATAGGTCTCTGTATACTATTTATCTTCAGTTGATATGTTTTGGACTGACTTAATTTTTTTGTTCTTTTGTTGATATTTAGATTTTTAAATTAATTTTTTCATTAAATTTATTGGGATGACATTGGTTAATAAGATTATATAGGTTTCAAGCGTAAGATTACATAGGTTTCAAGTGTACATTTCCATGTACATGATCAGTATATTGTATTGTGTGCCCACCACCCAAAGGCAAATCGTCTTCCATCACCATATGTTTGGTTCCCTTTATCCTTTACTACTTTCCTCCATGCCCCATCCCTCTTGTAACCACCACACTGTCGTCTGTGTCCATGAGTTTCAGTTTTATATCCCAAATATGAGTGAAATCATATGGTTATTTTATTATCAATTTAAAGTACTAATAGTAAGAAACAAATTTACTAGCATATTTACCTATATCAAATGTAGCTGCTCCAGCTTATGTTTCTGTTAAAATAATTTGAAATTTTACTAGAGTTATGATTAAGTATGATGGTTTAAACAAGCATGTTTATCTCTTCTTTCAAAACTCTGTTAAAATAAAATTAAGGAATAAAGAGGCTTAAATCTGTAAGGATAAAGATTATAGAAGAAAAGGTAACATCAGATAAGGTTGCTAACAAAAGTTTAGAGATAGAAGAGACAAGAGCAGAGAGAGCAGAGAGCTAAGTGCCTACATTGGGATAATATATAATAAATAAGTACCACATTGATAAAAAATGCCATTTGTGCCTCAGAACTCTGGTAGAGCTTAGAATTTGGAGCTACAAGGTGACTTTGAGAGGTTAGGTCAAGGTATGGCTGAAGACATAAAGATTTATTGGCAGTGCTTATAAGAAGTTCCATTCTCAAATCCCTCCCTCACTGAACTCAGCCTTGGGTTGAACCTAAGAAGCTCTACTCAGAGATACCAGGAGATAAGAAAAGTGTCATTATTCTAAAAGAGGAAACTCTTTGGAGAGTTAAAGAAGTCTGTACCTTGAACTGTGAGATTCTCAGTTTTCTTCCTTCTTGAATCCCAGAAATAGAGAGTTTGGAGACTTAATTTCTGGAGATATTGGCCCAAGAGAGAGATGTACAGATGTACATTTTGAGATTCACCATCAAACTGACCAGGTCACCAATTGATCACCCTGTGGTAAAGCCCATATATCAGCAAGCGTGTTCATGCACAAGGAACTTTCAATCAGCTTCCCATGCCCTAATCTTTTTTTTTTTTTTTAATTTTCTAAACATAATTTTTTTTTATGCATTTAATAGATAAAAAAATTATTCATGGCACAAACAAGAAGAATACATTAGAAAATATTTAACTGAACTACCTATAGCAACACTAGAATTCTCCATTGCGAGAATTCTTTTCAAAATGACTTGTAGTCATTTCTGCCATGTTTTTAACATTTTCTTTAATCGTAGCAATATGGTCACATACCCTGTGCCTCTGATTGGCACAGTCTGTATGAGTCATGTATTTGAAAAAGGTTTTTAAGCTCAGATTTTTTTTTTCATTCAGTGGTGAGAGCTTTTCAACTTAAATTAAACATACGCATTATATTTCAGGCACATAAAATTCGGTTACAAATTAAAATCTTCTTGTACTATTCCACCCCTCCGCAGGCTCCACATCCCCTGGGATAATGCCCTGGAGGTATCCACCTCCAGCCACTTCCCCACAACACTGGTCAAAGCCTTACTCTTAAATCTGAATAGATAAGGCTTATATATATTGAGGAAAGCTTTAAACATAATAAGAACTTCGAAAAGACAAACAGATAAAAAGAAGAAACGGACGAAAGCAAAAATACAGTCATCTGAGACAGTGCAGTAAACAGAAGAGTTCAAAAACTATAATAAATATCCTTAAGTAAGAGATATTTTATTTTTGAAATAATATCAAAGTGCTATATAAAAGAACTCTTTAGAAAATGCATAAAAATTGATAAGAGAAATAAAAATATTAAGTAGAAGGGAAGGAAGATAAAGTTAAGGAGACCTTTTTTTCTAGGATACTCTTCCTAGAAGAAAAAGGCAAAGGAATAGAAGACAAAGTCAGAGGAAATTTGCTCAGCTGGCGTGGCTCAGTGGTTGAGCATCAACCCATGAACCAGGAGATCACGGTTGGATTCCCGATCAGGGCACATGCTGAGGTATTGGGCTCGATCCCCAGTAGGGAGCCTGCAGGAGGCCGCCAGTCAATGACTCATGGTTGATGCTTCTCTCTCTCTATGTCTTCCTTCCTCTCTCTGAAATCAATTTTAAAAAAAAGTCTTATCAGAAAATCAGAAGGAGATCCAAAATAAAATGAGTTCATAAAAGAAAATAGATGGAAAGAAATGATATACATATGTATGTATATATGTGTTTTTCATTATATATTTTATGTGCATCATGAATGCATATTTACATATTTTCATAGATATTATATATTTCAATTATATATATGTATGTATATTTCCTATAACTAAAGGACAAGAAATCCAGATAGGTGGGAGTCACTAGAATAAAGATAAGAAAGAAAAGACATTGGCAAGGGGTTTGAAAACATTAAAGAGATGATATTACAGCTCCAGAGAGGAAAATAAAGGACACTATATTGTGATAATAGTCAAAAGGCAGTAGACTTTTGGAGAATAAGCATTGGAAGCTAAGGACAATGGGAAACTTTTTCAAAATTCTCAGGGATGATAATTTCCAAACTAGATTATATATCCAGTCAAACTATGACTCAAGTGTGAGGTATGGCAACTAGGTTTTAAAAAATTGTTTTCCCATTTACTTTTCTCAGGTAGCTTCTGGTGGAAGTACTCCAATAATGAGGAAGCAGATAAGCAAATGCATTCATAGATTTTTAAAAGAATCAAGGAATTGAAAACAGAAAAGACAAGGAAATTACCTGGATGTCAGTAGAGTGACAGACCAGGAGTTAATCTGTCCAAACAGGTGCAAGATGATGGAGGGGTCTGGACGGATGTCTCCAAGGAAAACACGAAGCAGATAGATTGCTCAATGTGTTAACCCTGTTGAAGGGAGTGACATTTCCTTTAGAGAGCCTGGCAGTGTATAACTCCTGGGAAATCAAAAGGTTATCACAGTAAATTGCATGGCTTAGCTATAAGTAATATTTATATTATCATAATCATATCAACATTAAATATTGAATTTCCCATATAACTACCTTTGCTACATTTGAGCCTATTTTTAGGTGCAGTATAATACTGCTGAAAGGTATTTCTGTTTTGTTCTTGAATTTTATATTTTTGCTTTTAATCAAATTGAAGGAGCAACTACTTATCATTCCTCCTTCTGTGTGTCATCATGTAAATATCTCAGGCATCCTGTGACTCTTCCTGTGTTATTCTGCCCTCTTTCAGTCTCCCTTCCACTGACACTGGACACTATTTTCGCCCAGGAGTTCACTAACTCCCACCTGGAATGTAGCGACCACTTCTGAAATGGTTATTTCAACTCCTAATCTCTTTCTGCTTCAGTTTGTTCTCTGATGATTTCAGGTTAAACTTCAGAAGTCGCAACAGTGATGTTACTTCTCTCAGTGAACAAAAGATAGGGAAGGGGAAGAAGATAAGGTAAACCCTTTACACTGGAAAACAGTTATCTTGGGAAACGCATATTATGTCATTGTTTTTGGTGCCAGTGATAAAGTTATTCAAACTCAACATATTTACTGATCACCGATTAACTCCAGACACTCTACTATTAGGACACCCTAGATATTAGGATTATACATGATAGACAGTCCCTTCCCTTTTAGTTCACATTGGTAGAAAGGCTGTGCATTTTAGCATTTTTTTAGGAGTGGCTGTGGTTTCAGAGCCAATAGCTAGCTGGTGAAGTATTTGTTGAGAGAGATTCAGGATCAATGAACTTTATTTGAGCTATGGTAGGTTAAATGGCATTTCTATTCCCTTGTATATCTTTACTCACTAAGAATATTATTTAATTTTTTAATTGAAGCACTTTCATTTATAACATTTCAAAATAGAAATTAATTACATATCTATGTACATTCTTTGGAATGATGAGTCCCTTTTCTCTGTCCATTTTTACTTATATTTTTATTCTGGGTCTCTGCACAGTTTTACCCACAAACAACTGCAACTTCAAAATGAATAATTCATCTGGTTCATTGTATCCTGAATTAGCATGTCTGAGAGCAGAAATAATAACGTGCGTTCATACAGGAAGCCTTTTTTTCTTTAGCAAAAGAAGAAAAAAAATATGTGGTGTCATAAGGCGTTTGTGCTAAATTATGTATATGCTGAGTACTTGATTCTTACAGTCCTGCTAGGGGGTATATTTAAACGTGGGGATGTATAACTACGTTTCATTGTACTTATTTGTATTTGGAAAAATTCAAATAATATCATTTCAGTTCTCAGTTCATTATAAATAAACAGCATTCATCTTCTCCTGTAGGAAGGACAAACAGATAACTACCTCAGTTGGATCCCATCAAGATATACAACTGTGTGGAACTAAATATTTGCACTATGTGGTCATGGCGCCTTTCTGATAGGTAGTGGCTGCTGCAGGCTGGCTACATGGCTGTGATTTATTATTTAACTATAGGCTGTGTTCATTTCAGCAGGGAGCCTCTCTTCCTGCGGCTCCTTTGAGATCTGTGACTGTCATCAGACTTTGCCCAGTGACTTGGACATCGTTCTCAGTTGCAGATTTCTCTGAACTTCCCCAAAAGGGTTCATTTTCATAACCTCAGTGGAACACACAGAGAATCCGTGCCTAAGTTTATTGACTCTGATATCCACTGTGTTCATAGGAGCATAAAACCATAGGCAGCTGTTCTTTTGGGTCCCAGTTGTCAGGTGGGAAATTACGAAGAGCTTCATGCTGCTCTAAATAATTAAAATTGATACCAGAAGAAAACCTCAATTAGCATTAGATTCCTTACAGATATGGAATAATTAAACTGGTGTCTGTAAGAGACATGAGTGCATTTGTGAGAAACAAATATTTAAGTAGGAATAATTTTTAATCTGCATAGACTACTCAACAAATATTTCAATTCAGTGACTCTTAATAAAGAAGCTAAAGTATTCAGGGGTGTGTGTGTGTGTGTGTGCGCGCGCCTGCTTGTGTACTTGTTAGGTAAGGAAGCCAAAGAAGCCAGCTTTTTTTTTTTAATTCTCCCCCAAGGATATTTTTCCCATTGATTTTTAGTGAGAGTGGAATAGAGGGAGAAAGAAAGAGAGATGTGAGAGAGACACAATTGACTGGTTGCCTCCCACATGTGCCCCTACCAGGCCGGGGATTGAACCTGCAAACCAGGTTCATGCCTTTGGCCTGAATCGAACCTGCTGCCCCTCAGTGCCCAGGCTGACACTCTTAACTACTGAGCCACTCTTGCCAGGGCTAGAAGCCAGCTTTTTTTTTTTTTTTTTTTAAATATGTCTTTATTGATTTCAGAGAGAGGAAGGGAAAAGGGGGAGAGAGAAAAACATCAGTGATGAGAGAATCATAGATCGGCTGCCTCCTGCACGTCCCCTATTGGGGATCCAGCTGGAAACCTGGGCATGTGCCCTGACCCAGAATTGAACCGGAGTCTCCTGGGTCCTAGGTCGATGCTCAACTGCTGAGCCACGCTGGCCGGGCTAGAGGCCAGCTTTTGATATGAGTTCTCCTTCCATCTTCCCTTCAGGTTCCTTAACCCCCAAAGCAATCCTCCTTCGTCTCAATTTCCTTTAAATCATTCATATTATGACTTTTGGAGGACAGAGATGGGACCAAAGGGAGCCAGGGAAAAATAATATTTTTAAAGAAATATTTAATAACAAACACAAGTTCTAATCCTGGAATGAATGTCAAGAAAGCAACCGCAAGTATATAAAAATACTTGGGAAGATTGTACCTCAGACATTCATAACATTTTATACAGCAGACAGACCGCATCAGCAAGCACCTACATCCAGCTCTCTGCTCCACATATGAGCTGAGAAAAGCATAACAGTGTGAAAGGCTGTAACCAAGGTAAAAGAAAGAATATAAACAAGTTCTATTCTTAGTCCTTGTGACTGACTCTCAGAGCTTCACCTCTTTATATTTAGGTTATTAGGTAGTTCATAGTTGTTTTCCGATTATTTTAATTATCTGCATCATTTTTAAAAGGCTCGTCAAAGATAGCTTGTGAAAATACATGACATTTGACTCTTTAAGGAATCATATCATCATATTCCAGATCTGAAAGTAGAAAGTGCATTTCAAAGCTACCATTTGAGAATTTGGGTCAGCACTCCTGGGAGTTCTGAATTTGATATTTGTTGCCTTTCTTAACTGCTCCCCCCCTCCCACTAAAAGAAGGTGAAGTAAAGCATACAGGACAGATGTGGGAATGTATGAGAATGAAAACGAAAAGCAAACACAACTGTGTGATGGGATGTGATTTGGAGTAGATGTAATGTAACTCAATATGGTTATTTCTCTAGAACATTCCAACTGAGTATAGGATCTGTTCTTAAGACCACAGACCTTACTGTTAACCTTGTCTGCCTACATATATTTAAATTATTAAGAAATTGACTTTTAGAAATAATGAATGGAATCCCTAGTATGCAAAAAAAAGAAACAAAAAGACTTGATTTCCCAAGTGGTAATTGATATATCAGTAACTGGACAGTTGGTCTTGATCCTTTCTGGAAATCCATAAAAAAGAAAAAAAATACTTTGGTGCCAGTTGTTACTGTCCCAACATATATTTTTTAAAAAGAGTATTCAAAGGACAATGATAATAAATTGTGAGTGAACTGTAAATTAGAGCAGTTCATGATTTAAAAAAAAGAAAAAATTACTCTTTTACTCTATATATGTGCTTATTAAATGGTGTAGGAGGCAGAGAGCACCTACCTGCCTTTTCCATACACTGGACCTGCTGTGCTTTTGAAACCTATATATAAGTTTGGAAACCTTAATATATTCTGAGAAGCCCATGGAGCTCATTTCATCTTTATAAATGGAAAACAAAAGCAAAACACTCTCTCTCTCTCTCTCACACACACACACTCTTAAACAGGCAATGAGACAAAGTAACTTGACTAAGGAAGTAAAAACCCATTGGGTAATTTTTTTAAATACAACTTTTTTTTTCTTTTTTTTGAGAATAAAGCTTTTTAAGGCCAGATGAGGTATTGAGACATGATCTAATCTGCCTTCCCCTGACCAGGCTGTGCTACATCAATAATCAGTCAGTGACTCAGAATATGGAATCAGGGAAACAGGGGAAAGAGCTAAACTAGAAAATTAAAGACTGCGGAAATCAATTTGGGATGTTCTTATAGCATATTTTGCTATATTTGGTTGTAAAAAGTTATAAGATATTGTATATCTGTTGTTTTTTCTAACTAGATTGAACCTTGTGTCCATTTCTGTGAGTTTTATATTCTTTGGATAGACTATGTGTGTGTGTTAGTGTGTGTGTGTAATTAAACACTTGAGGCTCAACATTTCCTGAGTGGTTATAAACCCACTTCCTCTTCAGAAGTGTAGGAAAAGATAAAGGGTCTGGCGAGTGGCAGAGTAGGAACAGCACAGACAGGCAGAGAAGAGGCAGGAAGAGCAGGGACTGGGAGATGCCATTCAACCTGCCCCACAAAGGGGTGTTTCTCAATTATGTGGACCCTTTCCCCAAAAAGAGCTTCACGTTGCTCTCTGGATGACTAGGGCTGCTTGATGGCAAATAATATCTATGGAAGCCAGTGACAGACATAAAAAGGCTATTTAGGTAAAAATGGGAGAGAAGGGGAAAGAGAAAAAGTAGGAAGTGATTCTGTGGTGTAGCAGAGAGGGAAGAGGGAATCAATGACAAGAGGAAAAGAGAGCAGCAAATACTGATCTTGGGTGGCCTATGAAATGCTCTCATCTCTCAGGGAGTAGCTTAGTGGACTCTGGCTTCTTCACCTTTGATCTACAAATAGTAGAAATAATTATTCACTCAAATACATACTCCTAACTGTATTTTATCACCTGTGCCTGTTTAACCTGTTTAACTCAATGGTATCTCAAAGTGGGAGATATTCTTCAACCCATATTCTTCATAGAGACTCCTGTGCACTCCTATCCCTAACTCTTCAATATATTATTGTCAAAATAATTAGTGTACCTTTTGTTTCCATTTTGCCTGAGGCAGTCCTCATTTTGTCTGTCATCCCTTGTATTTGTATATACCACTCAAATTTACTCTCCAAAGGCTTCCATTTTGACAAAATGATATATGGTCCATTTATCACAATGGATCAAGACAATATACTGTAAAGCTGTCATAATATACCTATAGGCCTGTCTCTGAGGTCTTCTTTTCACCCCCTATCCAGTGCCTAAGATTTCTTAAAACAGTTATTTGGTTCATCAAAGAACTGAAGAGTTAACAAACACTGAAGTTTCCTTATATGTTAAACATAAATAAGCAAATCACTGTTTCAAGAGTAGCTATGAAGTACTGTGACAATCCCAGTCAATACTGTGACTGCCAGGCTTTGCAGTCTGGTAGCCTGGTTAGGGCTACACGATTATCCAGGGTTCGACAGTGTAGGGGGTTTAAGAATTTGGGGAAAATCAAGGAAAGGGATATGAACATGAGAGGCAGTCACATAGAACAAGCTTTACTGGGTAGCGCTTGGACAGGGTTGCCTGGGAGGGGAAGTCCGTCAAGCATGTGACTATCCAGAAGCTTATGGTGCAGAGGCCACCATCCAGAAGGGGAGGAGGGCAAGGGACCATGGAGGAGAGGCACATCAGAGAGGGGCTCACATAGCCTCGTGGTGTCGCTCAGCAGTACTGCAGAAGGTCTCTGGGTCAGAGAGCTTTGAATGGCAGTGGTGTCTTGGAGTCTTGATAGCCAGGGCTTATCTTATTTATTGCTGGAAGATGTGGAGTGGGGTTTTGAGGGGTGCTCTGAGTGTCGGTTTTTGTAAACATGGAGTATACAGCTCCTGCATTCGCCTGAATGGGCCCTGTGCTTGGAGAGCTATGGACAGTCAGTCATGATATTCATATTCATTCCAGCTTGCCTTTGTCTTTGATTTTTAATTTGTGTAGTTAGATTTATTTGTCTTTTTATGTATAGCTTCTATCTTTGCTTGGAAAGAACTTCTCTAACTTAAACTACTTCCTTTTCTTTTTATTTATTTATTATTTATTTTTGTAACACTTTTTCTTTCTCACATTTAATCTCTTACTCCATGTGAATGGATTTTGGTACATGCTGTGAAGTGGGACTCCAATGTTTTCTTTTCCTTTCCAAACAGTTAACTAATAATTATAGGATTATGTCCCCATTTATTAAAGATTTTATCATAAACCTGCTAATTTGAAATGACAGCTCAGTTTCTAGACTCTCAGTTCTATTCTGTTAATCTGTTTGTACATTACTGTACTAGTAACATGCATTAAGGTTATTTCTCCCTTTGTTGTGCAATTTAATATCTGAAAATCCTTGTGTTATTTAAAAAATTTATATTCTTCATGGTGATGGTTTATACAGTTTTATCAGAGTCCTTCTATTATCTTATCCTCTAAAAAACATGTAGTTTTAGGTCCTAATTCCATATAATCTTGCTTCCCACATTCATAGATATTGTTCTCTTGAAAGTCTCTATTAATGGCTTAATCCCCAGATCCAGTTGCTAGAACAAGCAGTTCTGTCGGCATCTATGACATTTTATCGTGCCTCATCTATTCTCTCTCCGTAAACTTTTACAAAATCATAAGCTCCTTAGCTGCGGGATCCTTCCCGGCCTTTCCTTTTCATTCACCTTGCCCTCGCCTGCTACATAGTAAACACTGAATGCTCTTATCCTTCTATCAGAAGGAACCTTTGAAGCAGGTTCCTTAGAAAATGTATCATAAAACATTAAACAACTTGAGGAAGGTCAGTTTGAATTTTGGAGTACACACAGGAAAAGATTGATACGCTATTCGTTTATTTTCTGAAATGCAATTTTTTGAACTTCAATTTTTTGTAGTAGCGAGAAGATTGGTACTCTTCAGGGAAGGCCTAACAGCCTCAAAATACAATTGTAGTGTTTTTAAAGAAATGTTGGAGACAAAAACCTGTCTCTTGATTCAGATGTTTAAATTATGGATCTGTTATAAAGTTAAAGACTCTTGAAAAATTCTGAGTACAGTCAGCATTGCCATAGCATTGACAGTGTTATTCAATTTTATTCTTATATTTGGTGAATTGCAGTGTTTAAATTATTATGTATTGTAGGAAGGTACATGGTGTGCCTGAGTTGCTCCCTCTGCCCCACCATATACATTCATAATCAGAAATAGCCTAAGAGATGTTTCCCACTTTGAAATCCATTTTAGTGATTTGGATATCCTTATACATAACCCTCTGGGAGTTTTCTCCCACTCTACAACTTTATTTATACTGCATTTTCTTTAATAAAACTGAATTATGAATTTTTTTATTTGTTAGCAGTATAGGAATTAGCTATCGATTTAAGAAAATAGGATAATCACTTGAACTGACTCTACTGAGAGAATCAGACACCCCCTCCTCCTGCTAAGAGTTTTCTTCTTACTGTGCCCCCAGCTCCTAACTGCCTCAAAGAGGTTACCCATGGGTCAGGCTGCATCAGTTTCAACTCTTACCCAGACCTTCTATTGGGAACTTGTGGGAGGTTGCTTTTCATTTTTGGTTCAGATGTCCTCAGACTTCCCCAGATCACTCAATGGGTATAAACATAATTGTGACAACAGATTAGATTTAGTATATAGAGTTTACTTGCTTGGCTTTCTTGATATTTGAAATATTATGAAAGATTTTAGAGATTGCTATCAGAAAAAGAAAATCTCCATAAGTTATTACAAGAGGTATGGTTTTACATTCATAGACGGAAATACCATTTTAAAATGGAATTATGGAGCTATAAATAAACATTTTGAATTTATAAATTATTTTAGCCATTCAGTTAAAGTCCATAATGATATATTTGTGCGTTTGATATTTGTATTCATCATAATGATATAAAATCTATATAAAAATAGCGTATCTTTTCATAAAATACTTACTATATACTTATAGCGTTTTAATTGCCCCTTTTTTTTTTTATAGGAATACTTGTGTAAATAAAATGAAAGGCAAGCCACCACTCTTTAAATTTTATATACAGTACATATTTTAGAGGACTGAAAACTTTTGGGGATAATGTTACTTAATAATCTATGTAAAACTTGACTGAATATAATTGAGAATGTTGGGATGGAAATTAGTAGGTAACTATTTACGGGAAAAAGTTATGTCCTCACATTGTCTTGTGTAGTAGACACTGTAACTGTTTCCTCAACATCCAGTTCACCCAACTCCATTGTGTAGCATCCACTTGGTTTGCTCACTGTCTGTCTTGACTGGTTCCTGTTACAACCCAGGACTCAGTACGTGGCCTCCCATTGTCCAGGAATGGTTTATGGATAATCCCATCAGTGCAAAGCTAAGTCTGTTCTTCAATAGTTCAGTAGTTATGTGAGGAAGAGAAACTGTTCTCTTTCCCACTGATCTGGAACCCTGCTCTCCTGAGAATGAGAGGAGCTTTTGGATCATTGGACACTTGATTCTTTGATACTGCTGCTGAGTTGCCCAGTTATTGAACATGGAATCACAGCTTACATCTGGACTTCCCTGTCTCACAGTTGAGTAGATCCCTTAATGATTAGGCCAATTCCAGCTGATTTTCAGTTATTTCCAGATGAAAGAAACCCAGTTGACATACTTGGTGCTGTGGAAATGGGACTGAGCCGGATTCCAAGTCGGAGTCTTAGCACTTCCATTTACTTTCAATTTGACCTGAGACAAGGAAGTTATTTCCATGTAAAAGGGGCAGGGTAGATGACATAAAAGGCACCTCTAACTTTAAAATTTTAGAATCCTGTGGTCTTAAGTTCATTTCTCGATTAAAAGCTGAAGAAAAATGCAATATTTGAATTTTGGTTAGTGATGAAGATCATTAGCTTCTTCCAGAACTAGACCAGTCCTCTAGGCACTTGTGAGAAAACTGCAGACATTGAGAGTAGGATGACAGGCAGTGTACTCTTGAGAAGAGTATATGACAGGGATATATTAAGATGGCACACATCAAAGCATCAATATGTAACCTATCAAAGTATTTGTTCCTTAAGTTGTCCTAGTAAGCTTTTTATAGTTACAAATAACAGACTGATCTAAACAGCAGACATATTTATTGAAAGAGAATTTGTGTAATTTGCAGAATTAAGGAAATGACATACAGAGCCGGGCTGGGGAGAATACACTTGCCACAACCCCTAAACGTAGGCACTGTGGCTCACACTGCGACCGTCATCACTGGACACCTGGAACTGCCCTTGCTGCCCCTCAAATTGGATGTTGCTGCCAAAGCTGGGATGGGTCTGTCACCATTCTTGCTTTTCTGGATTACTAGCTTCTCATTTAAAAATCAAGTGTAGGTCCATCTGATTGGCTGAATCAGAGTGGTTCGCTGAGACACAGAGGCAAAGAAGGCAGGTAAAACAAGCTTTCAAATTCTATAATTGGGTGCGGGCACTGCCTTTCAATATAATTTATATCTCTAGAGTTTCTCCAAACATAGAGAGGCATTTCAATGGCTAAAAAAAATAAATAAATAAAAGTAAGTGAAAAACTCAGACAAATGACAAATGCTCTCTATAAAGTTTAGCTAATTGCAATTTACCTCCTGAGGATTCTGTCTTTAAACACTCCTGTGCCTAAATAATTTGACATTTCTGATTCCTCTGACCAAACAAAGTAAAATGGACTCAACTCAGTTAAAGAATATGATAAAGTAAAACTGCTTGTTTGACTGGTTTGCCTATCAAGAAATGGGAACAGTTAAACAGTTACTTAATTGGTGTAGCTGTGAATGAGACGATGTGAGTGGAGAACTTGGAATGGCTTATTCTTTATGGTGGAATATTTTTAATAACAGTTCAAAATTCAACTATGGTCTGCTGAATTTGCTCTTTGAAAATCTATGTTTTAACAGAAAATTAATTATATTGTGTGCCAAAGGGCAAATGAAATATCTTCTAAAAAATTATTTAGTGTTTACTGTGTGCATGCTGCTACACTATTGCTTACATGATACGCACTTTGATGTCAAAGCATGTTGCTCTCTGCCTTCTAGTGTATATCACCTTTAATCAGCTTGAAGTGTTTCTTGTAGATGGTAATTACAGGTTTTCAATGGAAATGAAAGTGTAAAGCCAGCTAGAGGGTGTTTGTCACACTGGAGAATATACGAAAAGCATACACAAACTATGGGCTCTGCAGAAAGACCCTTTCCAGCAATTATGATAGAGCTGCTTTCAGGACTGATAAAATCAGAGAGCAACCTGATAGGGGGTACTGCCCTCCTCTTGGGTGAACAGCTATGCTACCTATTCAAGAAGATCAGAGAAGTTAAAAAGAAATGTTAAACAATGGGTAAACACTGCTGGGCACATGCTCTGAAATGCATTTGAATCTAAAGAAGTATTATAAAAGGGGGCGTAGTATTGCAATTTTGATTACTTGGGGAAGCAGTTCAAATGTGGTATTGTTTCCAATTCTTTTTAAAAAAGAAACTACAGGACAGAGCCAAAGAGCTTGATGTAGGTCCTAAGTAAATGCTGCTGTTTAATTGAAGTAATAAATTTACACTGTGATTTAATTGGCAGCACTAAGGAACTGGCTGTTTGATGGCAAAGCTGTGTATTAGGCAGCTGGATATATTTCATACCTAACTGACAATGCTTCCATGTGAGATTTGTCATGAGCAAGCGATTTTCCTTCGGTATTCTTTTATTGCTACACACTTTAGATCACGGGTGTGAGTGTCCTTGTATAGAATTACATTTTTCCCTCCATTCCTTTATGTTATGTCATTTTTATGATACATGGAACAAAATACATTGGCTATTCCTCATCAATCATTCATAAATACATGTATTTGACAATTACTTATTTTTGAGTGCCTAAAATATACCAGGCATTGATTTGGGGGTTGTAAACAACAAACAAAACAATAATTGCCTCCCTGTGGAGCTTGTATTCTAGTACTCTCCGCGTGTAGTATATGGAGTTCATATGGGCTCGCACACATTGTTGATAATACAGATGTGATTTTCTTCACTTTGCTTGCCCTCTTGACATGCTTTAGTGAGGATAACCTGGCAGGGACAGATTTCAGTGATTGAGGAAACAGTGCTCATTAGAAATGAGGAAGGAACAGTAGAGGTTGCAGTAACTCTAAGCCAAGAAGAGGGACAGTATGAAGAATAGGTGATGGTCAACAACATTATGTTTAACAAGGCATTTCTTGTAGCACTCATTCATTCAGAAAGCATTTCTCGGATCCCTGTTATTGGTAAACATTTTCCTAGGGACTAGATACAGCAGTTATCAAGACAGGCAAGCTTTTTGCTGTAATTTTATGTTATAAATTAAGGGAGACCTACAATAAACAAACAAGAAAGTGAAAAAGAATTTTTCCCAATTTACAAGTCTTTTATTGCATTCAGTTGCAGACAGATGTGTATATAAACAGCTGTGAAAAAGGGTGACAGCCTCAGGCTGTGGGCAGCTACTGGTGACCTCCATAACTTCTTTTCTTTTGGCTTTTTATTGAATTTATTGGGGTGATACTGGTTAACAAATTTATACAGGTTTCAGGTGCACAATTCCACAACACATCATCTACACACTGTATTGTGTGTTTGCCGTCCCAAGTCAAGTATCCGTCCGTCACCATTTGACATCTAAGATTGCTTGGAAAATGATCAGTGTGCAGTGGCAAAAATAACGATGACAGTAATGATGACCATAATGATGAGAAGGGGGCTCAAGGTCAGGGCCGAGATGTTCAGGCACTTGGCAGTGGACACATAGCCCTGGGCCCCAATCACGACAGCCACCGTTTTACGGTTCCTAAACCTTATGGAGCAGGTGACTGTCACTAAGCCCAGGCAGCAGGGGCTCATGCAGAGTGGGTGTTAAACAGGGACCAGACAGCGTGGCTGGGTGTGGCTGGCTCTCCGCAATGTTGATCACAGCGGTCATCACGGGTACAGAGTTCAGGGGGCCTCTAGCGTGGCTGCTTTCTGTCCCCCCTGGAGCATCTCATGCTAGGGGACTCAGTGTGGGCAGCAGGGAGGAAGTTGCTGGGGACTGTGATTCACGGTGCCGAGACACAGCAGCTGTGGTTCAGATCCTGGTGTCAAAAGAGAAATTTTTGTATAGTAAAAAGTGCTCTGGAATTTGATAACAGGAAGAATTCGTAACTTATTGCTGGGTAGGCTGCTTTAAATCTGATGGTCAGTAAAGATCCTTTAAGCTGATGGCAGAAGGCATTCACATGGAGGAAGTGCCAGCTGCCAGAGGGATGGTGCTGCTCCACGAAGGGCTGCTTGGCTCAGGGCCCTAAGGCCCAGGGGCCTTTTGCTTCCCATGATCAGAAGGGCCAGGATGACTGGAGCTTAATGAGCAAGCGGGAGTGTCTAAGAAGAGTTCAGAGGGGCACCCAGGGGTTAGGTGACATATGGCCCTCTAGAAGAGTTTTCACGGTGTGTGACAATGACCGGCGTTATTTTCTTCACCAGAAAAATTGCTTTTTCAAAATGAGGAAATTGCTAAGTAGAAGACGGAAATAAAATTCTACATTCAATTGTAAATATTATGCACATTGTGGTGCTTTTATTTCTATTCCTCTTTCTATCCTTATGTGCAAATATGTGTGCAAACATTCGTGCTCACACATGCAACTTTTTATTAAATTGGAATTATACTGTTCACATGTTTAAAATCAGTTATTTGCACTTAATGTATTGAGAGCGTTTTCTATGTCGTCAAATATAATAATAAAAATAAAGTTACATCACATAGTATGTAGAATACACAATAATACACAACAATAAATAATATTGTATAAAATATTATTTTAATGGCAACATCGTACGGTTATACCAATATCTGTGGCTAATTTAGAAGACATCTAATTTTTTACCATCACAAATATCAATCCCATAAACATATATATAAATATATGTGCAAAACTCTTATTTCCTTAGCACAAAATCGTAAGGCGGAACCATATCAGAGATATAATTGTTTTAAAAAATAAGGATACAGGTTGCCAAGGTCTCCGTCTGAAATTGTAAGTAGTATATGAGAGTATCTTAATTTTCACTTCCTCTATAACACTGGATATCATAATTTCTTAAACATCTAAGTTGATATATAAATAGTACCTCACTTTTATCTATTTCTTTTGTGGTTTTATGTAGGACATGAAGTTGTTTATTAGTACTTGTATTAGTTATTTATTGCTACATAATAAATTACCCCAAAACATAGTGACTTAAAACAACAAACATTTGTTATCTCATAATTTCCATAGGTCAGGAATTCAGAAGTGGGTTAGCTGGGTAATTCTTAAGGTCACTTATGTGGTTATGGTCATCTGAAGGCTTGACTGGCACTGGAAGATCTGCTTTTAAAGTGTCTTGCTCACATGGCTATTGGCAAGAAATCTCAGTTTCTTGACATGTGGACTCCTAGATACTGCTTGACTATTGCAGAGAGCTTTTCCCACAGTGAACAATCACAGAGAGCACAAAGAGGAATTTACTGTACCTTTTATGACCTAACCTCTTAAGTTGCACTGCCATTTCTACATTATGCAAGCCATTAGAAGTGAATCGCTAAGTGAGACCTACCACCTGAAGAAAGGAGTATCAGAGAATTTGTAGACATGTTTTAAAGCCACACAATTATTACCAATGTCTCACTAGCACATATATAGGGCATTGACTAAATTACTACAACTATTATTACTATTGGACAACTAAGGCCACCATCTCACTATTTATAATACAAAAGTTACTAAAAAAGAGCAATTTTACATGTTTGTCATATATTCCAGTTCCATTACTGTCAAAATTGTTCCTTTTTTAAAACTTAGAATTCTACAGCTTAAGTTATATTTATGATTTAGAGAATATTGTTTTTTAGAGATTGTATAGATGGGAAAATTCAGTCATAACTTCTCATAAGTTAATCATTTTGGATTTCTACTTCAATGTGTTTTGACTTCTGTAAATTTATAATTGTGTGTACTGTTTGGATTGTTAGTCTGTTATCTATTGTCTAGGATTATAAATAGTATTTATTTCAAATAAGATAGATTCAGGAAAGGACAAAATGATCATTAGGGTCCTACATTGTAATTAGCAGCTTTCCATGCTCTAGCCATTTATTTACCTTACTCTTGAAGCCTTTTTATCTCCTTGGCTCTAATTAATAACTGTCTATCTAAAGCTCAGTTTCTCTAAATTCCCAAATAAAGATGATAAAAGAGCCTTATCCACAGAGCAGTTTTGATGCCTAAAGGAAAAAAATATATTTATTCAAAGTTATAACATGTTAGTTATTGGTTTGTTGTTGATGGTGCTAGCAGTGATAGTCTGAGGACCAAAATTCGCAAATTGAAAATTAGCAAGCCCATTGAAATAGGTTTATTTTTAGATGGTAGAAGGTACATAAAATTATAATTGCAAATTTCCATTTTAATGAAATAAATATATTTTACAGGATAAAGAATGAAAAAAAGAGAAAGAATCAATATACATTTAGTGCATGTAGGGGAGAAACGAGTGAAAATAAGTGACTCAGGATTCTGAGATTGAATGTCTGGGTGAATAATGGTATTTTGAATAGGAGGGAGAAACTATAGGGGAGCTAAGTTCTAGAGAAAGCAGTGGCTTTACTCTTTTTAGGTGATGACTTTGAGATGATAATAGGCTTTCTTGCTGTAGCTGACCAGCAGCAAGAGGAGTTATAGGATTGACAGTTCTGTGAGAAAGGGTGGTAGTGTATATGTAGCTTCATTTAGGTGACAGTTGACATTAACAAGCAAGAGCAGAGGGCTGAATCTGTGGTAAAACATTAGGTTTATAGAGTGAAAGTGGGAAATAGAGCCAGAGTTTTGAGGGAATTATGATATTAACATGTCATCCAGTGCAGCAAGGGAAGAAATTTGTAGTTAAATAAGGAATATTGTTCAAGAAATTATTATGGAAAAAACATTTTGAAATAGTGGATACTAGAGTAGTTAGATAGGGGCCATAATGAAATAAGTTAAACAATGAGTGTGACCTAAATACGTAGTTAAAAGGAGTTTAGTAAAAAGAGGCATTAAAAAAGTCTGTGTTCAAATTCACCAGAATGGCCAAAATTTTAAAAAGACTTACTATGGCAATTGTTGGTCAGTATGGGGGTTGGCAAAAGGTTTACAGTTGTGAGTACACAAAACACAAAGTTTATTCTTTTATTATTATTAATTATTGTATTGTTTATTTTTATTACAACTATAAATCTAGTTTTGCCCACCCCTGTATATAGAGCAACTGAAACTTAAATACATTGGATATAGGGAAACCCATTTTGACAGCAATGACTTTGGAAAAAGTTTTGGCAGTATCTAACCCTTCTGATTCAGTAATTCTTAGAACATATCTAAGAGAAATGAGTGCATATGTCTACTAAAAGTTATGTAGAATTGTTTACAATGGCCCTTAGCTGAAAACAACTCACGTGTCCTTCAACAAAAGATTGGATAAATAAAATGTATATATTCATACATTGAAATATTGTACAGCAATTAAAAGAACAAAGTACTGGTACACACAACCGTGGTTATAAATCTCACAGATCTAGTGAAGAACAAAAAAAGTCAAGCAGAAAAGACTACATATTATATGATTCAATGTATATGAAGTTCAAGAACAGGCAAAACTAATCTGTGCTAATAGAAGTTAGAATGGTGGTTACTTTGGATGTAGGGGCAGGGAGGGAGGATAGCTATTGACGCAAATGAACATGAAGATATGTGACTCAAGTCTAAAGAGCAAAAAATAACGGGGAGTCAGTAATAGCGGAGGAGAAGACAACTTAAGATCTTAATTAGCTGAAATCAGATGATGGGTCTATAATTAAAGATGTGGAAACCAGAGATGCAGAACAACAATGTAGAACTATATCACTACAAAAGGCAATAGAGTGTCTCTTGCCTGCTGTTTACATCTTAGAAGTCTCTGTTTAATGCAATGACTTGGGAGGAGGCGAGATATAAATGAAGGGGTTAATTCTTTCCTGTCACTTTATTCCTGGTATCTGTTATGCCTCAATCATTCACTCAGGAAGTTTTTACTAAGTCCCTTTTATGTTCCAGACGCTGAGCTGGATACTAAGGACTTACAATTGAAAGATGATATCTTTGCTTTATTTAATTTACAGTTCAGTGCGGGAAGAGGGTCAAGTAGACAAATAATTTTAATAGATGTGCGTGTACCATGAAGCATGTAGAAGAGTTCTCAGGCTCCTCAGGTGAAGGAGAGCCCAAGGGCATTTCAGGTGGTGCACTTGCAAAGTTAGGATGAAGAAAGGAAATGCTGAGATATGAGAGTAGAGAAGTAAGTAGAGGCCAGGCAGTAAAGGGCCTTGTATAACATGTGCCCTGGGAAGCCACCACGCTGGAGAGTGGACACATCTGGATTTGATTTTATGACTTGCCTATAAAATGGAGAAAATGGTGTCTATTTTGCAGGGTTGTGAGAATTAAAGGCGTAAACCCCTCTTGCTGTTGTTTCAGTGAAGGTAGCCCTGTCACGATAGGGAAGCTATGACGGTTATAAAGAAGGAGGAGAACTGATATTAGTGTAAATTCATATTGGCAGCTTACGAGGGGCGTGGGCTGGAGGATTTCAAAATCAGATTCTGGAAGACCAGTGAGGAGGCTACTGCAGAAATCCTGGAAAGGGAAGACAGCTAGAAGGGAAATAGTTCTCCTGAAAATGGAGGCGAGGCGAGAGATAGAACAGAAGACTATCTAGGTCATGCTGAGCCACTGAATGTGAACATTAGAGGAAAGAAGATATTTAGGTTTCTGGTTTGGGTAATCTAGCGGACCAGATATTCACCAAGGAAGAATGTACAAGAGGGGCTGGCAAATTTTCATGCCAGTTCACCTTGTGTTCTGATTCTGGCCCAAGGAACTACTGTCTTTTCAACTTCCTCCCGCCACCCTCTCTATAGATCGGGAACTCTGGGTTAAAGCTTCCTGGACACTCTTCTCTTCTTGTCTTTTTCCTGTGTGAGGATACTTAGCAGGCCCTTCCTCCTGACCGTCTTGGAAAGGCTGCTTGTCGATCATTAATTTTACCCTCTTATTTTTTGGCTCATGTGTCTCTCAAGTTCTCTTTCCATTCCCATTTCTCTCAAGTTTTTGTTAGCTTTTGATCATTTTAGTTATTACTCGAGACACCTTGCCCTATGTGGGCAAACTGATTTCAATGAAACTGAGAAGTGAATGTAAAAATAAATAAATAGATAAATAAATAAACAAACCCCATGCAATATGTTTCAGTTTTCCTCTGTATCAGGCTAACTGGCTATTTCATCTGTTTTTGTAAAAGAACCTTTAAAAGTTAATTTTATATATACGATATTTTCAGTTCAAGTGTTTAGTATTTATAGCAGTAATATCTGAAATACTAAATCTTAGCCATTTAGCATGGAATTTCTTTTTTTAAAGACAAATTTTAACTTTGGTGTAATTATTACACTGTTATTTCCTTTGATTGACTTTCATCTTTCCATATCGATTTATATATTTCACTAAATTTCTTTAAAAATTATTAAAAATAAAACTTTACGACAAAAATAGATTTTTGCTGTGCCTATGTAGTATATATAAGTAGTAAAATAATTCTTACTTATTAATTTGTTGTTTTATCTTGTCCAAATAGGCAGGTTGTAGGGTCTATAGGTTTATAGAGGTTAGCTTTGAAAGCTTTAGTTTCTTCAATTCAGCAGGACGGTCATGCATTGATATCCTGTATGGGGAGACGTGAGAGGTGATGGTTATACAAAGAATACCATTTAGCACTTAGAGTCAAGGAACTTTACAGGCTAATGGCAGAAAGAGACAAGTATCCAATAACATTACACAGTAATACGACTGTACTCTTTTAGGTAACATAATTGAATGTCTTAAGATGAATTACTGGCAAACAAGTTATTCTGAGCTGTTGTCCAGATTTGAATTTAATATAAGTTGGTGCTGGGGTATAAATAATTGTGAATCTTAAGAACTGTATTATGAGTATCTATATAAAAAATTCAGATGTTTTACGGAATGCTAAGCAAAAGATAAACAATCCAAAGAAAAGCGAGCAAAGTATAAGGCATTTCTCTCTCTCTCTCTCTCACACACACACACACACAGGCCAATAACCAATGAAAGTGCCTGTCCTCTTTCTAGAGAAATGCAAACATCACTGGTATAACCTTTTTTTTGCAAATATATTTTTCACTGAAAATAAGTGTTTTATACACTAATCTTTTTTTCACCTTTTGATATTTGTCTTGAATCTATTTGAACCTAAATAAATCAGTTCATTTTAAGGAGGCTGCATGCTGTATACATTCAGTGGGAGCTTCTAGCTGATGAATTTGGTAGATGAAAATGCATTTCAGAAGTAGTTTGTCTTGTGATTGAAATGTAGGTATAGAACAAATCAAATGCTTCCTGGATACAGTCTTCTTCAGGCTAATACAGTTCTTACAGTTTATCTGGCCATGGAAAATGGTCAAGCACATTTTTGTTAAGATTCGATGGAAAGCTTTCAAGCATTGACCTGCTATATTTGGGATATGATAAGATACTACTTATGAGTTGATTTCTATGGCCATGATAATTTGTTTTACATGAAAATGGTAGTAAACGCAGGTAGTTACCATTTTACAAAATGTTCTTCTCAGCTAACTTAAGAGTACTTGAAGAAGTATATACTTACTGGAATTGGCGGAAGCACAAGTATATTATAACAGCAGTGACCTGTGAAGGAGTCTGTTCACAGATAACCAATAGCTTCCTGAACTTACAAATCTAAAAACCTAGATTTCAAATAGACAAAGGAGATGTACCTCATCATTATCTAAAGGCCAGGCAATTTCTTTCATTTTCCAAATGGGTTTATTGAATGGAAATGCTTTTGTGGTTTTTTTCAAGGTAATTTATGGCTCCTGTAGGACTGCCTTTATATAAGTTTATAAAAAATGAAGCATTAGATGCATACACACAAATAAATATGCCATCTTGTAGATCAAATAGATGATTAAATGAGGTAGAATATAATTCTGTCTAACTTTTTATCTTTATATAGATCGAGCTTGAACCATTAAAAATAGCTAACCAAAAATAGAGCTTTAAAATTCTGCATTGCCTCTCATTTCTCAGAATCAAATCTTGGATAAAGAATAACAAAAATAAAGAGGCAAATGATTGAAGAATCAAATGTTTAATGTATAAGAAAGTGGAAAAGAGGCTGCAAATAATGGTAGGTGGTTGAAGAATAAGATAAAGATAAAGTTTTAAAATAAATTTAATCTTGAGACAGCTATGTGATACTTTTATGTAGAGCCCCCTGGAAAATAAGGGCTTGCAGTAAAAGTCAGAAAACCAGAAAAGAGAAGGAACCCAGAGCAGATTAAATAAACTTCTGGAGATTTTATATATATATATATCTCTGTGAATCCCCCAATAAGCCAAAGAATCTATTGCAAATGGGATTTGGGGATTTCTTGAATGAAATCCAAATGTGTTCTTTGTTAAATACAGGGACAAAAATCTGCACAGACACCAGAAAATGAAAGAGTAAATCATTAATATGCATGGGTTAGATTTGGCCCCTGAGATCTTAGATTCAAATATGACTGGGTTTGCAATGCTTTAGGAAAATGGTAAGGCAATATTTAAAAAAACAATTATACAGCAAAATTTAGCATTTCAATTTGAGAAATAGTGCTTTGGCTCTAATGAGCAGATGCTCAGCTGTGGATTGAGAGACCTGATGCAATTAAAGGACGTTTTTAGGTGGGAGGAGATCATTCAGCCATGTATCGCCTGTCAGATCTACCTTGGCCAGCTTTCTGCATGACAGATGCAGTTAGACTTTCCTAAGTCTATTCAGCCAGCCATTAATTTGGCAATAGTCCCTCCAACAATCACTTATAAGACTTGGCTTTAGAAGACTTATGTGTCCCTTTTTTAATATAATACAGATCAGATGTGTTACTGCAGGGATATGAACATGCCTGATAAAAGGTTGAACTCCATGGACTTTTCAGGAGAGAAGATAGAAGCTGAAATTGGAAACAGTGGAGATAGCTTGCTGGGGAAATCTGCTATAATATAAATATATATTTTGATCTATACCAGCGATTTTCAACCTTTTTCATTTCATGGCACACATAAACTAATTACTAAAATTCTGCGGCACACCAAAACATATATTTTTTGCCCATCTGACAAAAACATTGGTATAATTTTGATTCATTCCCACCAGAGAGTTATTGTTGTGTTGGCTGTTGTCATTTTTTTATTTGGCAATCTAAGGGAAAAGAGATCAGTGCCCCTGACTAACCAGTCAGGTATTGCATGTTCTAAAAATTCTTGCGGCACACCTATTGAAAATCGCTGATCTATAAGTTTATATATATGAGTTAGAGAGAGATAAAGCTCTTCAAATAAGGGCAAGATTGCTTCCTTTTAGACTAACTGGCTCCATCACCAGTGGTGTACCTTGGATGACACTAATTTTATTGCTTTTTAAAAATCATAAATGAGGAAGCAGGTGCATCTTGAGTAAGAAAGTGGAGCTTTGAGACATCAAGTCATTTACTGGAGGCAAAATTTGATTCAACTGATATGCTTCCCTTTGTCCATCCTTTTCCTTTTCTTTCTTCATTTCTCTTCAGGTCAGAGGCTGGCAGCATAATTAAAATTTGAATTATTTATGAAGAGCCATTAAAGTGGGTGGCTTGCAGATTAGTCAAAGACAGCAGCTCTGACACGAAGCTGCATTTCTTTTATTCTCTCACTGTGACTGATATCTGAACTGTATGCCTTGAAAATAAGTATATGAAGTTAAAGATTTTAAAAGAAAAATATGTAAAACATTGTGACTATTTACATTGATGCGAACATAAATGTATTTATAATCATCATAATGTGCAAAAACATCTTTTGTATGTGCATAGATACATAAAAGATGTTTCTCTGCCATTCATTAATATTGAATAGAAGTATAATTACCAAGGGGAACAGTTTTTTGCTAGATATATAAAGATACAGCTAGAACTATAAATATACTCACATGGGTATCATTAAGTGTGCATTTTATATTTGGACAGGGACATTGAAACAGTTCAGACATCTGTCACCAGTGTGATGTGTTGAGAGGCAAAAGAGATGGAAATGGGTGCCTGTTTTCTCAAAAGCATTAGGATCTGTAAACATAAACATCATTTTTTTATCTGCCAATTCGAATGAGTTCATGGGCCTAATGCAATTTTTGAAAACAGTGAGAGCCTGCATCATAATATTAGACTAGAATATTATTCAAATTAACAAAGGGAAAAAAACCTCATATGATCAGTTTCTCTATAGCCTTATAGTAGTCTTGGGGCGGGGGGCATATTGTTATATGTTTTATTTTGCACAAAGATTGAGATAAGTCTCTCCCTAGTTTACTTACTGTACCCATGTAGACTTTATTCATACCATTCAGAGGAAAATCAGACATGCTCTTGCCTTCCTGGCCTTTTATTTTCTTTCCATGAAAAATGGCCAAAAACATTGGATAATAGTTCTAATAGCGCTAAAATGGAAAAAATTACATATATCCAGACCGTTATATATTCATTTTAATATGTCTCTCTTAAGAAACCTCTAAGCAGAATGGATTAATACTCCATTGAAATAATCACTTTTATCTAATTTTTAAGTCATATTAATTTCTGATTTCAGAGTTCTGTGGATAATGTTAATCTATGTTCTTTTTTTATTTTTTAAGGAAAATTACCAGAGTGAATGTTTTCTTGAGTTGGTAGCAGTGTTTTAAAAATTAAAACATCCAGGTTTAATCATTCACGTGTGGGCTAAAGTCTGTCTATTTGTCTGGAACAGAATGACCAAGGCACGATGTTTTCCCCAGCGCGCTGATGTGTTTAGGTGAAAGAGGAACATCTCTACCTCTTCTTGTGTTCTCTTTTTTATGTGAGCCTGACTCTCCTCCAGCAGACTTTTTACATGTAGGTCAGTGGGTGTTACATGATAAAATAATAACAATAGCAGCAGCGATAGTAATAAACATACTGCTTCTTGTTATTTGTCAGCATGGAAATGTGACAAGCTTTGTCATTTTCAGAAGAAAGGGCAGGCTGGTCAGCTTCCCCCTCAGCATTTGAAATGGGCATTACCTCCAAATAAATCATCCTCAAGGAAAGATCAACCAATTTTAACACTTTAAATGCCAGTGTCATTGAAAGAAAAGTACCAGTAAAACACCAGGCCTTTTCAACACCAAAAAAATAATTTATTGCAATTTACCCACATGGAATGAAAATTTTGTATCTATTTCTAACGTTCTCTCATTCTCAAATGGTGCTCATAATCTCTGTGATATGGTGGTATATGTTTGTTAAGAAATGGTTAAGTAGAATACTATCTTTTATGATTGATATCAAGAGTGCTTAGAAAAACAAAGTTCCTTCTCACCAGTTCTTACCCTCATTGATTAGTACCTAAAAGGAGACTTCATCAGCCCAAGGAAGGCTTATTAAAATGGAAGTACTGTGGCAATGGGATACACTTTAGGTTGACCTTAGTCACATTTGACCTTGTGAGGAAAAAAAGAGAAGAGTAGTCTGAGAAGTCTGGTGATAACAAGATTATTAGACACACACACACACACACACACACACACACACACACACACACACACACACACGGCTAAGGAGAGGAAAGGTTATGACACATGCAGGGTTTGCCAAAATGCCTTTTATAGCACTGGGTTCTGAGAGACACTTTTAAAATTGGGACATTTTCCAATAAATTATGGGCACAGTTTATGCTATATCTCTCCTTATAGACTCACTAAACTCTTTGACATATAAAAGACATAGTAAGGTCTTACATTTAAGAAACCTATTAAGTTTGTATAGTTTAACTTTTCATATATATTTAAATGATATATATGTGCAAACAATTATATTTTTACTTGAATATTATATATGTATCTATGCATATATGTATCTATAATATCATTTAAATATTTACACATATATACATGCACATATATACAAATGTGTGAGTATATATATTTAAAAATAAAATATCACTTGGAACTAATGTTTCATGGACACACTTTAAAACAATTTGAGAGATACTGGTGTAGGTTTTAAAAACAGCCTTTGAGATGCCCAGCCAGTGCTCCTCAGTGGTTGAGCATTGTCGCATGTACCAAGAGGCTGCCAGTTCAATTCCCGGTCAGGGCGCATCCCCGGGTTGCCGGCTCCATCCCCAGTAGGAGGCGGTTCAGGAGGCAGCTGATCGATGTTCTCTCTCATCTATGTTTCTATCTCTCCCTCTCCATTCCTCTCGCTCTCTCAAATCAATAAAAACATTTTAAAAAAACAAACAGGCTTTGAGATTGAACAGCCTGGAACAAAATCTACTTCTGTCAAACTGAACAACCTTGAGCAAATTACTTCACCTTTCTGAAGCCCAGTACTTCAACTGCAAACTGCTGCAAATAATTTCTACTCCCATGATTGTTTTAAGGATAGAATAGAACTCTTAGTGAAGTTTCATCACATAGTCATTTGATAATAAATGAACTTGAGAGGGTGATGTCTTTAAAGTCATATTTTGCCTGTTGCCAATGTTTGTTTAGGGTTAATCTTGGGTGATTGGGTCTTGCTTGAATTGTTTGCTTGTCATTTCATGGGTATAGCATTACTTATCAAGGAAATCTTTAGTTCCCTATAGTAAATATCTGTTCTTTTTGTCTTCTTGATATTTCTTTTTACTTCCTATGGAAAAGTGCTTGTATGGCATGTGATCCTGGTGGCATTGTCCATAATAATGCTGATATTGATGATATCATCAATAATGACCATCCATGGCACTTGCTGAGTGTTACGCAGTATTCAGAGTGCTTTACATATATTAACTCATTTAATTTTTGTACCTACTATAAATTATCTGTTTTATAGACCAAAATTTTTTAAAAATGGGACAAGAGAGAGGTTAAGAAACGAGCTCAAGATTACACAGCTAATAAGTGGTTGAGTCAGTAGTAAACCCAAGGAATAGGGCTCCAGAGTCTAGGCTTTTTACCATAGAATATGCAGAAAAGCTGTGCGGTGGAAAGTGTGGCCAAAGCCAAGCCTAGTTTTTCAGTTCTTTAGCATTTTAATATCAGTGTTTCTGGATGATTATGATTATGTCTTTCTACCTACTTTATATAACCCCTTTAGCATTTAGGACTAAAAGTAGTATGTACTTAATAAGTGTGTGATTCAAGGGTTCTGATAATCATTTCACACTTAACTGCCAATCAAACGGAATAGGAGGCCTCTACAAATTCTGTGTTGGAACAAAGTTATCAGCTGAATGGTTCTCAGAGCTGTTCAGCTACCAACTACAATATCTTGCAATAGACCTTTATGGAAACAGACTTCGTGTTGTGAAAAGTTCCTAAAGTACTTTAAATATTTACTCAAATGATATATATTAGCCACTTGACAATCAAAATTTATATGTATTCAGAGACCCTTTGGTAACTGCAAATTTGTAAGCAGTGTCCTGACACTTTAGTTCTTGATTGTTCCATTTATGAAGGAGGGACTTTGATGCCCGGCTCATGAGATTAGGATACTATGGCGGTAAGTAGCAAAGGATACTCCAGTTAGGCTCAGGGACTGAATACGTCCTATTAAAATTCAGGCTCATGGCCTTGGTAACTAAAATGTGTACCATAGAAATATCACAGAGAGGTTCATATTAAAGTTTTAGATTACTCACAAATAATGCAAATACCAAGTGTCACATAATGTATGTGTGTGTATATAGAGAGATCTATTATTTAAAATAAAATTTAAAAGCTAAATTTTACATTTTGACTTTATCACCACCTAAACTATTTGAGTTGAGGCCATTTATAATAATCCCTTCTTACTTAGAAGATGACAGTCTCAAAAGGGCCTACCATACTCCAAACATATCTGTCATCAGCTTATTTATTCATATGTATCCCAGTATTTATTCAGGAATCAGATAAATGATCTTATTTTCTTAAGAAGTTATAGTGTTCTTCTAATAAGCAAAAAACACACCTTCAAATGCTTGGCTTATGTATTCCTCTCTTAGGTCAGACGAGTGGTTATTGAAGGAATAGAGAACACTATGTTTGGAAGACAGGGGTGTGATTAATATTTAAATACTTTCAAAAGAGCTTTCTTGGTGATATATTTTATCTTGTCATCCTAAACTGTTTTAAGTGACACTCTAGGTTTTTAACTAGAAATTACTGTTTTATCAGAGAAATAGTGGAAACCTTAGTTCTGTAAGTCCCGCTGACTCAGTAAAGTTTGCACAAGGCAGGAGCGGTCAGCTGGTGGGCCTGCCAGGAATGCCCAAGAGTAGAAAAAGAGATTAACCAAAGAATTTATAAGCATATATGCATAGCCCGGGGACACAGATAATAGACAGTTGAAGGCCTGGGGAGGGGTGGGAGATGGGTGGAGGGGGCAAAGTTGGGAAAATGGGGGACATCTGTAATACTATCAACAATAAAATAAATTTTTTTGAAAAAGAGAAGACACTTCTTAAGGAAAACAATGTATACTATTGTTGGCCATTGAACTGGACAGCCTAGCATGTTTTTAGATTGCCCAAGGAACTATTTCCTTGGCCAAAACTCACAGAAGCACCTTTCCCTCCTTCTCCAAAGGAGTGAGTGAAACAACTGGATTGCAGGATTGTGTTCTCTGAAGGAAATTGGAAAAAGGCATTGTGGGGCTGTACTTTTTAGAATAGTGAATATTTGATTTACTTGAGTGGGGAGGGCAGGATCCCTTCTTCTTTCAACTCTAATGCTGTCAAACTTTCTACTTGTACCTTTTCCCCTCAGTCCTAGAAAAATGTCCTTCCCCTACTAGAAGCTAATGGCTTCACCTGTTTTCCAGAACACTTCTCCCCCATCTCATCCAACACTGGGATCTCCCTCCATCAACAATTTCTATTCTTATTTTATTTTCAATCTCTTCCACTTTGTTGGCTTGTGTCTCGAAGTTTATAAATTTATTCATGCTCTAATCTTACCCATCTTTATAAGAAAGATGGGAACAAAATAAATATTCTTAAATTCTATGTTCCATTTAGCTAATGTTTGTTTTTTCCTTTACTTGATAGCCAGACTTATACCAGGTCTTTCCAGATATTTGGATATCATGAGCTAGTATATTCTTTTAAATGTGAGGACTAGTCTAAGTGACTAATAATTATTATAGTTGATCAATTTAATTTAATAAAAGAGAAAGATGTTATAACACCATAAAAGGAGGAAGGACATATTTAGAGTTATTCTGTTCTGAGTACCTGTTTTAGGTTTTACATAGTCCTAGAGTATAGAATTCTTACTCTCATTATTGCCTTCGCTTGTTTAGTGTAATCTCATTGTTGCAACTCAATGCCTGTATTCAGATTTTAGGCATTACCACTTTGGCTTCGAATCAAAACAAGGAGTGCAATTTAATTCAGTGGATTGAGTTGCCAGTTGTAAATGGATATTATCCCAAGATGCATATGCAATTTTCCTGAAAATAGATGACTGGCACTGACTGTGTTTTCAGTGTCAAGTCAGGGGTAATGTATATGATGGGTGGTAAAATATAGACTGCTGTGGGCTTGGAGCCAGAATCCTGTCTCATATTCTATGCCAGTCCCTTCGAGGAGCAGAGCTGACTAGAACTGATTTGCTCAACTGAAATGCCTTATACAAGATTCCATACTAAGTGCCATAGGAAGGAGGGGAAAATGAGTTATTTGATTCAGTGAAACTCACACAAGCTTTATTTTTATTTTTTGTGATGTAAAATATTAAAATTTGACATAAACATAAACTTATTTCCTTCATGAAATAAGTATCAAGAGTCCATTGATGGGATTGCCTTTGTTTTGTATTCTGGGGATAAAACAGTGAACAAACAGGAAGGTTGCTTGTCCTCAACAAGCTTGTATTCCGGAGTGGTGAGGCAGACAAAATACAGTAAGAAAAACACACTGAAGAAAATGAAGTTGCTCATATGACACCGAATAATGAGGGGGAGAGGGAAGGCATAGTTTAGAGGGGGGAGTCAGGAGGTCATATTTGAACTAGGAACATTTGTTTAGCAAGTGAAAAGAGAACAGTTGCCTAAGCAGAGAAAATGAAATGTTTTGAGTATATTAGAGTTTTAGTAACTAAAGGAGGCTAGTAGGATAAGATCAGGCTGTAGAGGCAGGGAAAGGTCACACTAAGAAGAACTTTGTAGATCATTGAGTTTGGATTTTTTTCTAAATGTAATTAATAGGTATGTTTTAGAATCACACCTAAAAGATGAACCCATTTCAAGGACACAGATGGGAAAAAATGGGGGCGGGGCTCATCTGTAATACTTTCAACAACAAAGATAAATTTCAAAAAAAAAGAGAATCCAGGATTCTAAATATCTAAAGCTGAAATCCTGACTCTGGAACATGGTAAATTTAAGTGAAGTAATGAACTCTACCCTTTGAGATCTTTTGAGGCCAGTTTTTCTCGCACCCTGAGCCTGTTGTCTTTTCCTGTATATGCTAGCAAAGAGATGAATGATAGCATAACATTATATATATTAACGATGTTACATAAAATGTCATACTTCTGATAATTATTGTTTCAAAACATGTGACTGACACCATATTGTTTGTTTGGACAAAGAGAGACCACACAACTTAAAGGGGCATACATGGTGTTTTATTGCTAGTTCTTAAACACATGTGTTCCTCTCACCACTGAGAGTTTATACCAAAACGATGTGTGAAGAATTAAGAATGAAATAATAGGGTGAAACAAATGAAAAAAATTTAAAAAGTGAACCAATATAAAGTATAAGGAAACAAGCAATCACTTATGGTTCTCTTTTTCCACAATTATATACACATAATACAAATTTTCCCCTAATAAGCACATTCTTAGAAACACACAGGATATCCAAGGGATTTATGCTGAGTGTTAATTTGTTTTGTTTATTTTAGGTTCACTTTTGGAAGTAGAGAATAAGAATTAACCAAATTAAATTGCAGAGATGGAATGAGGTGAGAGAAGTCAGGATGTGATCTTTTTTAGCCCTTTATGATGTATAATTCACTTTCTAATCACCACTTCGTATGTAACAAAGCAAAATATAATTTGTATTTCCTTGTTGGTAGATTAGAATAAAGATTAGGTGAGTAATCTGTTGGTGGCATAAATTTTTGATGTTGTTTTGTTTTTAAGTCAGAATAGAAACGCTCCCCAAGCACAGAGTGAGGGGGAGGGTGAAGCTACTCATCAAATTGAATTGTCAAGGAAGAAAGAGTGCTCCTTTTCAATAAAACTGCCACCTAAAAAAATATTTTGACCTCATGGTTCTTAGGCATATGGAAACATACTAAATTCAATGTTCAGTAGCTTCGGGGAATCTGCTCTAAAACCTTGCATGTTTCTGGAGAATAAACATTATTTTTTTTCTAGTGTAAAACTCATATGATTAAAACACATTATATGGCACCATGAAATTTGTTAAAGATAACAGGTAAAGATTTAACATGAAACACCATTAACAGCAATATTGTACATTTATTTTGTATGCCAAAATTTTATGTCTTACAAGATTCATTTTGGTTGCATTGGCTTTGTATATTAAAATATTTGTCAATATCTGTCAAATACCCTTATAAAATAAAATCAACTTCCAGAGCCAATAATTTTTATCATTATGCCCTTGATTAATGTTCTCAGAAATTATGTTGTATATGAACTATAACAATATCGTAGCTAAAAATTTTTCTCCTTTTAAGCAAATTTAACAAGTCTCCCCATGGCTGTTATTCCTACCTCAGGTCCTGTCTTTATCATTTCTGACTTGTATTTCACATCTTCTTATTTTCTGATGAGTAGTTCACATCTTCATCTTTTCAGGCCTGGATTTCTAACTGTCCTCTTGCTTTGGATTCTCACTGCCCTTCGATTTGATTCATTTCCCACACTACTGCCAGTCATGTTTTTCAAATTCAAAATTTTTCAGTTAATTCGTCTACCTCGAATTCTGTATTCATTTCTCATTCCCTTCAGGATGTAATCCAAATTATTTTGAAAGTCAAACAGAGCCTACATTCCGCCATAAACCCCCTTTCTCCAGCCATTCCTGACCCTCTTCTCTATAGCTACTCACACCTTCGTTTCCCCAAATGTTCATATGTTGTCTTCTGATCTTTGAACACCCTTCATTTTATTCTTCAGCTGGTTAACTTCTCATTCTATTAAGTGGGCTTTCTTGTCAAAACCTTACTAGATTTAGTTTTTCTACCTGTTCCCCAACTCATCCTCTCCGGCTGCCACAATTTGTATCTGGATTAAGTGTTCCTTCTTTGACTTAAACAGCTTAGTCCTTACCACACTGCAATGATATTTTTTAGTGCTGTGTTGCCTGCTATTTGTAATTCCTTGAGTCCAGGAACTCAGTATCTCCACTGATGAGTACAGTGTGCATTCAGTAAGTGCATATTTAATGAATGAACAAATACATGTTTCATTAAGAGGGAGTATGACTAGTGCAGTTGTGATAAGGTCAAGCTGCTGTGCCAGTTTCAAATCCTGCCTCCACTGCTCTTACTAACAGGCAAGTTACTTAACCTCTCTGTTTTATTTTCTTGATTGGAAAATCAGTAATATAAGAATAACTATTTCGGATCACAGTTGCAAGGACTGTATAAAGTAGTTAGCAAAATTCTTGGTATAGCGTCAGTGCTAAAATGAATATTAACTACTATTATTATTGCAAAGGAGAGAAACTTATCAAAATTATAGAATATAGTATCTTTATTTTGCCTCTCTGAAAATATGTTCACATTCTCATTTTAGAATACAAATAAGAATAGGTAGAACATGTTTGCAAAATAGTCATTATTGTAGTGTCTAATAAGTAAAATACAATAAATGACAGATAAAGAATTTGATACTCTTGTGTTTTGAAGGACATACAAGTTCCAGTAATGAAAAGTACATGAACCATAGAAATATAAAGTGATTATTTGCTAGGCTTTTTATCTCACGTGTCCTTTACAGTTCTATAGCTGATTACTGTTTATCGACAAAACATGAAAGGTGGTCCTTAGGAAACTAGGCATTTAGCATGAGGCAGGTCCAAACTGTGTAACCACTGATGATGGACTACTTGACATTTTCTAATTATCATTGGAGTTATATTAATGAACCTAATGTATGGTATATAAAAAGCTGGAAAAATGGTTTCAGTATATGGTTCTGAAAATAAAAAAGAACAGCGGGTATAGCAGCAGCAATCACTCACATTGCCCCGAAGGAAATTTCCTTTCCGGGCAATGTGAGTGATTGGTTACAGCTATGGTTTACAGCTCAGTCCTTTCATATTCACTCCCCTTCCTGGGGATAACTAATGGGATGATGGCTTTAAAAAGATCTAATTGCAATGTCACAATAATATATTGTACTTTTAAAATTTTTTCATATATGTGTGTATGTATTTAACTTGAGGTACAATTTATAAACAATGAAACCGAGTTTTGACAGATGCTTACAGCAGTGCAATGTAACCCTGGCTCCTGTCAAGATACAGACAATTTCTAATACCCTAAAAGGTTCCTTTGGGCCCCCTTTTCTGATTGTTGTTAATGCAGTGTTTTAAATCTCATTGTTTTCTGATATCACAATAGCAGTCTATTTTAGGTACTAGTAAACTCCATTATAACAGCTCTTTAAAACTGAAAATTTTGCAGGTGGCAGAAGCAGGTGGTCTTTCTGATTTTGTTTAATGTTGTTTAGTAACTTCTTTTTAGTTTTTTCCAACATTAGAAAATCAGTGCATATAACTTATTAAAATTAAATAATTAAATGCCATTCTCAGAGCAGCCAAAGTCATTTGGTAAATGTTAATACTTCTTTGTAACCAAAACGCTTAACAAAATAGAAAAGAAAGGAAATCTTTATAATTAATAATAGGTGTATCAGTCAGGGCCCTGTCTAGGAGACAAAGACTATTCTAGGTATGTCAAGGAGGAATTTAACATAAATTGATTACTTTCAAAGCTGAAGTATGCAATTTGTGGTATCTTATTCCCATATTAAAAAAAAATTCAATGTATTGAGGTAATATTGGTTCACAAAACCATACAGGTTTCAAGTATACAACTCAATAAAACATCATCTGAACAGCATCCTGTGTCCATCTCCCCAAGCAGAATCTTTTTCTGTCCCCAGCCCCCCTTTGCCCACTTCCACCTTCCCCCTTTCCCTCACCACACTGTTGTCTGTGTCTTTGTGTTATGTGTATATGTTTTTCGGCTAATCCCTTCACCTTTTTATTACACTAGGCATTGAGAGTTGGGAGACATAGGGAAATGTAAGAGATCAACATTATGTCCCTTGCTTTAATGGAGACTTTTGAATTCAGGTAGAGAAAACTGACTTGCTATGTTTCTTACGACCTTTTATTGTTCCTATTTTATCTATCCATTTGAATACATAGGTAAATATATACAACAGACTCTCCTAACATTTGAAAATATCTGTAAAAATATTATTAAAAATTATACAAACCAAGCCTGCCAGGCGTGGCTCAGCTGTTGAGCATTGACCTAGGATCCAGGCGATCGGGGTTCAATTCCCAATCAGGGCACATGCCCAGGTTGTGGGCTCGATCCCCAGTTTGGGGTGTGCAGGAGGCAGCCGATCAATGACAACTCTCTCATCACTGATGTTTCTATCTGTTTCTCTCTCTCTCCCTTCCTCTCTCTGAAGTCAATAAAGATATATTTAAAAAATAATAATAATACAAACTATGTCCTGAGATAGTCTTGTGGTGAAGTGTGCTTTTTGTTTGCTGGTAGCCTTTGGAAAGAATGATAGTGATGAGAAATGAAATTTCAGATGACAAGTATTTGAAATTACCAGTAAATTGTAAATCTTTTTAAGAGGAAAAGAACACATTAAAGAGCCAGTATTTAATTTCTTAGAAGAATAATACCACGGAAAGCAGATTGCTAAATATAAAATAAAATTAAAATGTCTTACTATATTATGGTGAGTTAGATCTGTTTATTAAAATTTGAGATGTTACATGTAAGTCATCGCTTCAGCAATAACAATTGAAGCTTAGGCTCCTTCTGTCATAGAGATCACCCTCAGAGGGAAGGTAATTAATACCACTCGCTGTGGATCCTTAAGAATTGTCTCGTATGTCTTAAGTTATATAATGAAATTAAAAATAAATACTTTTTAGGATATAACAATAGGAAATAAGATTTTTACTTATCTGATATTTAAGAAAAAATAATTTCGCACTATGAACATTTATTCCTATAGGGTCAGCTCTGTTTTCTCTTCTCTCTCCACATATTGTCAAGCTTCATTAAAATGCAGAGGAGTTGCAGGTGAGGTGTAGGGACTGTTTTGCTAGTGGTCTACTCACCATCCAAGCCCTACTTTACCCCTTTTCAAAGCTCTCCTTTTGCACCAATCATAAGATCTAGGTGGGACTGATCCTAGTTCAGGATTGGAGATAAAGTCTGCCGAAGCCAATAAGCACAAGGTCTGTGCTGGTGTTCTAAGAGTTAGGCTCAGGAGTATTGTTCAGTAGTTTTGGGAATAGTTGTGAGAATATGACCCTTCTCCCACTGGAGAAAAACAAGGATGATTTCAGCTCTTTTTCCAGCCTTTTTGCAACCAGGAGGTTGGCAAAGCTGAAGGTGATGTGCTAAAGGTAGTGCCAACACGTGGAGGACGTCAGAGCCAAGGAAGTGCCTTGCCTTCCTTTAACTTGGCAAAGTTAGTTTTTCAGTGCCTGGCTTGCACACACCTTTTCACCCTCATCAACAGTCTGCTCCCTGCTGCACTCCTTACCACATCCATGTGATCTTGTGAATAATTCCCAGATGGTCAAATACTCTTATTTCTCCCAAATTCTTTTTTATCCCCCCCTACAAGTCCCTTTACCTAAAATCTTTTGTTGAATTATGCTCCTCCAGTGCTTGACTACCTTTTATTTTTTGAGATTCAGCACTAGGGTAACTTTTATGGACCGAACATTTTTGTGCTTCCCAAATTCATATGTTGAAACATAATACCTAATATAATGGTATTAGGAGTTGGAACTTATGAGGGTGATTAGGTCCCGAGGGTGGAGCTCTCTTGCCCCTCTGCCATGTGAACTTACGCTCACCAGACACCAAGTCTGCAGGGTGCGGTGATCACGGACTTTCCAGCCTCTAGAACTATAAGAAATAAATGTGTGCTTTTTATCCACCCAGTTTATGGTATTTTTGTTGAGGCAGTCAGGATGCACTAAGATACTGTCTCTTTGAAGTATTTCCTAGTATCTTTAACTCCTGTTGTAGCTACTGAATATAGTGTCCTCCTCTGTGCTACCATGACGCCTGGGGAATGCAGAAAGCCTCTGTATTGAATTTTATGTGGAGATTTTTTGGGCCTCTTTCTCAGTAGAGAATCTTTAGGATAGGTATTTGTTCATTACTGTGTCCAAAAAACCCACCTCTTCTGTCTGATCATACTATTGCAGGATTTTGATATACTACATTAATGCTGTTTTATATAATTGAGATGTAGCTACATTCTGATTAAAGGGTGCATTCTGATAAAAATAATCATGCCTCAGATGACATCATATATTACTAACTTGGATTCACAACGTCACCTTTAATGATTGGAAAAGAAATTACTTGATTATTTAAAGTGTTAGCCTATGAATAAGAAAATATTGATTCTATTCTTACCTTAACATTTTTGTAATTATCAAAATCCTGTTTTAGATCGCTGTGAGAGCAAAGTGCTTGGGAAAATAAACAGCACAGTTCAAATAGGGTCATCCCTGGGTTTAGTGCCTGCTTGGGCTGGCCAGCTTTCTTCCCTTCTCAGGTCACCAGAAGTGCCCCTGTCCCCAATTACCAGTCTTCCAAGATGATGGCCATTAGGGAGAATAACTCTCATGGGAGACATGTATGGATCCGTGGAAATCTGCCAGCAGTTTAGAAAAAATAGTCAAAGTGAATGCCCGACTGTGAGTGGGCATCTTTAACCTTATGCATGGGGTATTTTATTCTTGTCATTTTATTGTGCTTTTTATTAATACACAGTCATGACCTGTGGCATCTTAAAATCTAAAATGGAGCCTGTGTAATATTGACAGGCATCCTTTGCTTGTTATGCTTGGTGTTTTAGAGGCAATAGCTTGGGTGCAATATAAGCTGCTTAGTGCCTGTTGTGTACATCTGGACCTTTTTACAGGTTCCTGTTCTTTGTAGTTTCATTTCTCTAAAATAGGAATAACAGGGCTTCTTTTTAACAGATATTAAAGTTCATTGTTTCGGAGCTTAGGGTCTCTCTTATTTCTCTCTCTTATGTATTTCTTAGAGTTCAGAATTGTTCTTTATGCAATATTTATCTCTTTTCAAATTCAGGATTAGTGAATAATTACTTCATAATGTTAAAACATCTCTAACTTAATTTTTCCTAAGGAAATCTTACAAACTAGATGGAGGCTCTCTTCTTATAGTTAATATTTTTTAAAAACTTACTTTGTCAACCTGATGCCATGAAACCAGGTAAGGCTTGTGTTTCCATGGCAGAGCACCAACACATCCCTGATACATTGATGCGTGATTGGCCGGGCTCAGTGGGCCCTGTGGGAAGAGTCCGGCCCACGTCCACTCTCAGAGTTACATATGCAGGTGGGCTTGAAAAGAAGATTGGTATGGTTTCATTCCTAACTAGCTACTGAAATCTTATTTTCTCACTCCAAGTTCCCATTTTAAAATCCCCCGGAGACATGAGAGGAGAAAGCAAGCTAACAAGGTCAGCAGATCAAAACACTCCTTTTCTGTCCCGGGCGGTGTGGCTGCCCTTCTCAGAGCTGGGGGCTGGTGGATAAGCGGTGGCCCGAGGGAATGGAAGACCCTGGGTGTGGGAGCCTTCTTTGTGCCTCAACGGCTCTCAGCGTGCATGTGTATTTGTGGGGTGACAGTGGTGAGAGTGAAGAATTTTTGATATACAGAATGGAGAGAATTAAGCCAAAAGGGCACCAAAATTCCATCTCACTTTCCCACAGACCTGTGTGTCTGTATCACCAACCAAAGATGGGTTGCCCTTTTCATAAAGATAAAAGCCGTCTGAGTATTCCCTAAAGTAAGCTTAAACACTTTTACAAAACAACTGATAATTGGAGCGGCTCGTACAGCTCTCTCAAGTATTTGTCAGCCGATCAAAGAAGAAAGATTCTTCTCTCCACCAACATTCTCTCCACCCTGCTAATGCTCGCGCACGTGGGCACACATCCACTCACACACCCACACACACACTCATAAAGCGGTTTTTAAAATAAAATGCTTCTCATGAGTGCTGAAGAATTTCTATGATGTTTTGTTATAAAATAATAGCAGAGTGGTTAATTAAAAATGATGCATGTTTATGGTACCAGATATTTCTTTATTGACCTGAAAATACATTCACATTCTACTATCATGTGAGCAAGGACAAGTTACATAAGTATATTTTTAATGTGATAAAATATTTATAAATTAAATGTATATATTAATATCTCTACATATACATAAATATGAAAAAATATACGTATAGTATATAAATGTATTATTATATATTAACTATATTTGCTTATCAGTATTTTCTAGTTTTTTCTTCAATGAGCATGAAGCATTTACAAAATAAATTAATGTTTTTAGATGTTTTTTAAAAACATGATTGATTAGGGTTCTTGAACGCAGAGGTGTAGGGCTCTGAAGGGATATTGCTATAACAGCCTAAAATAAGTTTACCCTGAATTCAAAGGATCCAATATACACAGACAATGTAACACCTGACCTTTAATTGGGGTGAGAACACAGATTTGTACACATGTACATAAGGCATATGTATAGCAGATATAAGTAAAATGCTTGTAAACTGTATATAATAGAAAAGATGTTTAAATATGCATCTATAGCTTATACTATGCCAGAAGGTGAAGCTATCAGGATATTTATAAGAAAACCTGAACACGTATTTTATTCTCTAATGTTGCCAGTTTATCATAATTAAAAATAGAGGCTTGACAACCTTCTCTTTAAAGTGAATTTTACAAAACGAAGTAAAAGGTTTTCTAAACTCTCTCTTCTGTTCATGTTTGTGTATTTAGCTGGATAAAGATTTTGCAACATTTTGAATAAATGAATATTTAAGAATGCTTGTCTTTTAGCAAAATTTGGGGTTCTATTTTTATTTATAAAACAAATATCCTCACCGATTTTACTATATGTAGTGTTTAGTTATTCCATCTTGGGAAACATCAGACTAAAGAGTTCTGTTCCACTTGGAAGCCATTAAAAGCGAATTTTGATTGTGTAGAGACATTTTCATGAGTAGAAAATTATCCAGGGATTTATTCAAGACAAAACAAATAGTGCATCCGTGCAGGACTGAGCAAGCTCTAAGCCCAAGGGGATTCAGGGAATTTTGCCTCACCTGTGATGACGATGATTTGAGTAAGACAATCATCATTGATAATATGAAACTTTTCAATGTCCTGTGGCCTGCCCAAGACTTGCCATGGAACTGGTGTCCAGGAGACACGTTATGTTTCTTGTTTGGTAACAGTGCTGCTCTCTCAGTTTGAGTGGACATCCTGGAGGATGCTTTATGCTTTGTTAGAAAACCAGCCCTGAGCCATTGTTGCATTTTCAATTTTATTACACTTTTCCCGAGTGTGAGAGGCAGTAATGATCAGAGATGTGTTCCCATGTATAATTCATATGATTTTGATGGAAAGCACATTGCTGTTGTCTGTAGAAGTGGAATATAGTTAAAATTACACATTTAAAATAATACTAATGATTGTGCTTGTGTGTGTTAAAGTTGGAAAGTTGGGACTGTTTGGAAAAGAATCTATTTTGGAAATAGATTTTTAAAAGGACTTAGTGTCTGGATCTTTTAGCTACCAGTTAACGCAAACCTCTAGGGTGTACTTTATCAAGCTGTCAATACATGCATTTTACTGAAGATGAAATTTGTGGGACAATTGTTGTCTGCATTTATGACCCAGATGGTCACACGCCTCACAGCTTTTAAGCTACTTCTGAAATACTGCATTGCCTCCTCTACTTTAGCAATTCATCTAATTTAAGAAATGTATGTTATTTATAACCAGGTACAAATCATGCTTGTACATTAATATTTTCTTTTGCTTAACATTGCATTTTCATTACATTTATTTATTTATTCACCTATTTATTATTTATTTATTTTATGTTTTCTTCATGTTTCTGTGGCCCTTAAATTTAGCTATATATTTTCCCCCTCAGATTCTGTATCATCAAATTTTACTGATCCATAAATAAACTTTGAAGGGAAAGACCCAGAAGTCTTCTATAAAGGAATAGGTGTACAGGGACAATATTCAGACATCAGTTTTAACACATACCCACCCACACCCACACACGTTTTTAAGCTAGGCGAACGACAAAACTTTAACTTAATAAGGTGACTTATGACAGTCTTGTTTCTGCCACCTATTGCACATGTGACATTTTGTAGAAGTAAATCACTCATGTATGACCCAGAGAAACCTATGGAAGCTGCTCACAATGTACTTGTGAAGATCAAATAAAATAAAAGATGTGCCAATACTTATTTAAAAATTTGAGTATACTGTCCATGGAGGAAATTTGAAAGAGGATACTACAAGGATTCTTAAGTAATGAAGAACTTTATTCTCATTGAGAATAATTTTCCTTCATGTGATCTTGTTTTTCTGTGGCTGTTAACTTACTCTAATCCTAATCATTCTGTGTTTTATTTCTTGCTTTCTTTTTTTCTTGTTTAATTTCCATTTTCCTTTTATTTCAACTGAATACATTTATGAACACATTGGGCCATGTTATTGTTTTGCTTCCTCGTGGGCTTTAAGCATATCTCTTACAAGTTATTACTTGATTCCGTTTAACATAAGTTACGGCTGTTGGTCTACTGTAGAAAACTAAAACTAAACCTAAACATAAAATCGGCATGTAAGAAAATGTCTATAAAGACCATTTAAATGTAATTATGATTAATAATTATTTTAGATTTCTTTCTTTCTCAAGCTCCTTTGTTCCTTTTGTCTTACGGGATTATAGAAACCTCTCTGATCAACAGAAGGATGTGTGTGTAGGTCTGGATACATCATCTTTTAGTGTCATGAAGGATTTGAACTTAAAGCTGATTAAAATTTCTAACACGTGAATATGCATATTTGTCCATTGAGATAAAAATGGTAATTTTAATAACAAGAATATACTTTGCTTCTATAAAATGTTTCCCTCTCCCCAGAAGCTCAATTCCTTTGAAAAATAATAAAACTCACAAATTATCTCATTAATGTGCACATTAATTAATGAATGAAAACTTTTTACTCTTACTTAAATATACAAATAAAGGTGAAATAAGAAGGCTTTAAACCCTTAAATTAGTCCATTGAAGAAACAGTGAGCTCAGGCCAGAAAACTCTTGAAAGTCCTTGGTCTCTATTCCCTTTATGGGATTTCTGGTCACCTTTGAAAGTGGAAATTCTGACATTTAAGTGCAAGAACCACAAATCATAGTTCTAAAAATTCAAAAGCTAGAGCTAAATATAAATAATTCTGTGATCTACTTTTGGAGGCTATATAGAATAAAGGTTAAGAGTTTAGGATCTGGAATCCAACTATCTGGGTTTTCTTCTGGCGTCACCTAGTGTGGTGTGTAAGTAGGTGAGCTACCAGGCCTTCTGGTACCTTGGCCTTCCCACCTGAAGGGGGATCCTGACACCTCGCTAATGGGTTTGTTGTGGAGATTAAAGGAGATAATAATTAAATTTGATAAAAATAATTACTGACAACAAGTAAATATATGGATAGCTAATTTGGGAGTAATATTTTCCTACTTCAGGAAAAGATATGTACCAAAATATGTCAAATTATCTTTTAAAAATGTTTAGAAGGCACAGACTCTATTGTAGAGTTGCACTTTAAATGACCTGTAACTAAAGTCAGCCAGGATTCTTTTCTATTTGGAAAGGTGCATTATAAAGAAGACTTGTTCTTTAATGGTGCTTGTGGAAGATGGGGTGTGGGGAGAGGGGCAAGAGATGGGGAGGACTTGAAATAAAAAAGAGGTAAATAGTTTAGATTCACATATTATATTTAAAAGCTTAGTTTCATTATAAAACAAAAGATCAGAACAGCACAGTTTAAAATGTTTTGATACAGAGTTTAAATAGATATTTGTATTCCAAATGTAAATAGATATTTGTATTCCAAATATCTATTTAACATATACCAAAATGTTTTGGTGTCATAACTATTTAAAGTTAGACAACTTTTAAATACTTTAAATGTTTCCTTGAAAATTTGATTTGTGCTTTTAAAGAAGATTGACTTTCATAGTACAATGAACAATTTTCTCACCATGATGCTAAATGCGATTTTAAGACACACTCTTAATTTTAATAAAATGTGAACAAAATAAATTTTCCTTGCTTTTGCAAAACATTTATTTATTTCTTTTTCAGTAAGTTCAGTATGAGACTGACTCATAGAATTGATTTGAAGCATGTGTATAATATAAAACAAACAAACCAAAAATAAGACTCGGTGCAGTGATTACATTTGGAGAAGGAAAATTTTCTATTCTATGTAATGAAAATCCCTTTTGTGTTACTTGATTTGCTGAATAGAAACTTTTGCATTTGACAGAGGCATCTTCTTTTAGTGATTACTACTATAAAAGAGTGTATGAGCATGAAAAGGTGAACTTTTATTTAAAAGATTCAACACAGAAAATCTTACCAGGAGAAATAAGTGTAAATTAGTTAAGATCCACAAATAATTTCTTTTGTCTAACAGAAAAGTGAAATAGTTATAGTGAATTTGAATATGAGATGAATACCATGTTTATATTAACATTATGAGAATGGCTTGTGGTAGCTATGACCGCTATTAGCTGTGTTTTATATTTCTTTAGGTTTTTTTTTTTAATAATAGAATATTGTCTGCTGAAGATAATGTCTCATGTTAGATAATTGATTATAACATATTACTAATTATGTTAGTCCAGTGTATGATATACTATACTATTAATATAACATCTAGATCTAGCTCTATATAGATATATAGTATACTAATATAGTATATCTACTTGTATATTAATAGTATATAGATATAGATTAGATATAGATATTATCTATACTATTATTTGTTATTCTTGGCAATAAAATTTATTTACTGTTTTTTAAAGATATTCAGATTCACATAATGTTAATTAATCCCTAATCTAAGCTATGTATTATACTAAACATTTTCTTTTTTTTTTTTCTTATTCAAGTTTCATAGCACCTCTTGAAGACTGATTTTATTGTTTTTATGAAGGTGAAGGAATTGAGGAAGATTTTTGGCTTTAGAAACTTATAAATAGAAGCACACACACACATTCCCTCCCACTCCCCCCCCCCCAAGCATTCTAGGATAATTAGGAAATCAAGATCTAAAAGGTGAGATGGTGATGGTATAAGTAGATCTCTTGAGACCCTTTTTGTCATGAATCCCCAAATTGATCCCACAGAGTTGAAGAGAGTATTCCCAGGATGCGTGAAATTTCATTGAGGGGTCTTGGCTTTTCTTGAGCTGCCTGACCTTAAGCGGATCTGAAAAGCAGTTCCCTGGAGCTACGAAAGCCTCTGAATTAAGGAAATGTAGTCCAGATTAGCACAGTTCTCTCTGCAGCTAGCTCATGGTATAGCGAGCAAATATATTTACAGAAGTATTAAGTCAAATATTGAAATACAAAGTTTTATCTTTTAATAAGTAATAACCTATTAATCTAAACCATTAATAAACCTTATGAAGGTATCTGAGTCATAATCAGGTCAATAACTACTGAGAAAATATGAAAAATTATTTTCAATATACATATGAACTGCATCAGTTTTACTATAACAGATATAATTGTAATACAGAAAGCCTGAGATGAAAGTAAAGATGTTTTAAGGACTGGTTTAGATCCTTAGGTTTCTATACTGTTAATTCAGCTCTAATTTTGAAATATTTGTATAACGACACTTTTTAAAAACACATTTTAAGCAGGATCTTAAAGGTGTCTTTTAGGTAAAGTTTAAGGAAGAGTACTTTAAGAATTTAATAGAATAAATTAACAAATTAATTGATAAATTATTGATATATAAAACAACAGGAAATAAAAGATAGTTTGTAAGAATTCCTTGATGCATTGACACTGACAGGTCAGTAATACACTAATATATGCTTCTAATCTCTGAAGATTTTAAAATTCATTGTATGTTCCAAGTTCTCCTGAAAGGAGTTTAATAGTTTTCTAAACTCAGATATAGATTTAGATCTTAAATATAAAATGTGATTGGATCAAGAATATAATTTGAATCCACTTGAAGTTTACTTGTAGTAAATTAGGAGATGGGAGAAGGTCAAGGTATATGACATATATTGAGAACCTGCTGTTTTAGAAATACCACTTGATTTAATAAGCACAATAAACTTAGGAGGCCAGTGATGTTAGTCCAGTTTTAAGAGGAGGAAACAGAAGATCATAGACGTTAGTTAATTTGCTTGAGTAATACAACTGGCAGGTGAATGCCAGGGGTGGGATTTAACCCCAAGTCCGTGTGACTCTCAAGTTGAGGATCCTTTTCTTATTCTGAACGTATACTCCATAGAGAGTCTGGAACTGCAGTTTGTGTCTATTGTTCGGCACTATTTTCTTTTTTAATATACCAATTCTTGGCTGAATAAGCAGTATCTGCATTAGTTCTTGCCTCTTTATACCTAATGTCTTTATATTTTTACTGTGGACCTTGGAAAGAGCTCAAGCAGGATAACAAAGATCTTGTAAATATGTAAAGGAATTGAAAGCTGGTCCGTTGTGGTGCTGGTGGTGTGTCTGCCTGTGTATGTGCCCGCAGCCTAGCACATAGGCAAGTTCAAGGAGACCCTGTGGAGAGGCTAAACACTTCCAGTGGGCCTTCCTGCCTTCCCCAAAGTAATTCAAGAGGCAGAAGGTGCAATTGGCTCCTAATATTATAATTTTAAAAAGAAGCAAATAATTTATATACACTTCCACCCTATGAAAAACTCTGGCACTGACTTTAGCAGTACAGGTTTTGATACCTTTAGTTTGGATATTGGGAATATTACTCTTTGTCTATTTTTAGTGAAAAACTTGCAACTACATAAATGTACCTTAAAGAGAACAATGAATTTACTAGAAGAAAAGTGCCAGATAGTACAACTGTTTTTAGCTGCTATCATTACTAACAAGGAGAAACTTGGAAGAAACAAAAAGGCATCACTATACCAGTGAAGTTTTTTTGTTTTTGTTTTGTTTTGGTTTTTTGTTTTTTTTCAGGGGATGAGGTCTATTGAATACAGGGGTGGACAAAAGTAGGTTTACAGTTGCAGTACAAATAAATAATGCAATAATTAATAAGTAGTAATACAAGAAGAAACTGTTTCACTTACTCACAACTATAAACCTACTTTTTCCCACCCCTGTATTTAAAAAGTATTAGTCCACTGAATCATGATTTAGTGGAGCTAAAATTTTAGTTCCCTTATTGTGCCTTCATATAGGCTTGATCTTTTTAATTTTTAAATTTTGTTTTAATCTTCACCCAAGGATATGTTTTTATTGATTTTAGAAAGATAGGAAGGGAGAGAGAGCAAAACATTGATGTGAGATAATTATTGATTTTATAGCAGGCTTTGTTGTTATTTTCCCAATCCACAAATATTAAGAGCTCTATAATGGGGGCAGATTCCATCACATTTAGATGATAAAAAAAAAGTATGTGAAGATTTTGGAAATCACCCCAGAGGAGGCACTGATGTGTTTATACCTCTCTGCTAGCTATAGGTTCATAGATTGCTGATGGCTTTAGCCCGTAGCCTTTGTTGGTTTTGAAACCTTGGGACTATTAGGCATTTTCAGGCTCAGTGACTTTTGTCACTGACCTGATCTGCTTAGGACTGTCCCTGATATGACTGATTAATAGCTCCAGTATGTGTTTGGGAATGACTACTGGTGTGATGTAATTTTGCTGCTCCCCTTTTACGTTGGACTTAAGTGAATCAAGATGTCAAAAATAAGCACGGATTTAAATGGTCAGCATAGTCCCCTTGCTGGTAATAAACATAAGAAAATATAATGTAGGTTCTGTCACATGTTAGTGGTTGGACTCTAGACTCGGAGACAGACAACCCTGAATCCTTTCCTCCAGTGTGGATTTGTTGTGTGATTTACTGTGTAACAAAATTCAAGACCTCTGCCTTTCAATTCCCTCATCCACAAAAGACGATAGGACCTATTCCATGTAAAGCGTAGGATGCCTGAGAAGATGAAGTCAGATTACATAGGGGATGCCTCTGTGAAAAAATGTTACTATATAACTAGAACCACCTATAAGTAACAGTAATAATAAGTCATGCTCACTCCATCCTAAGAGTGCTTCCTGTCTCCATATTTTTTAGTTGGCATCTTTAGTTTTAGGTAAGCCACCAGTCGCACCGGTTGCTTTGCATACAGAAAATCATCCCATTATGAGATCAAAATGTTAACATGAGGTTAATAATTGTACATGATTTGGTTGTAAAATAAATAGTACTTAAATGAGTAAGGCTTGAGACAACCTATTTATACCTGATAATCCAAGAGGAAAAATTATAGCAATATATAGAAAAAAAACCCCCAAAACCCTAAGGAACAAGACAGAAATTTATATCTGTTTGTTTGTGGGGTCTTATCTGAATGTTTTGCCAATATCATATACAACTATGGTATCTTGTGTTCAGTAAAAATTAACTGAGCTAGCTTTAGAAGTGTTATTAGATTTTTTTTTTTGTTTTGTTCCTGACCTAACACAAATTAAAATAAAATTAAAGAGAAAGGATTAATTTTTAGTATTTTGAATTTTATTAAGAATGGGAGGAGACTTGAAAAGCTCATTTTTATAATGTAGAACACATTTGTTTCTGGTTCTGAGTTTTTACATAATTTATTTAAGCCTGGGATAAGTTAAGTACCCAGCTATTAGAAAAAGACACTTTAAAATGTTTTACCCACAGTGTCATAGAATTAGTGCCATATATTCTATTTTTACAAGTGCTAGTATATCATTTAGGTGGGCCCATTAAAATAAAGAACATTTTAAAATATACTTGTATTAAAATACTCAGAAATGTGTAAGTGGACTCACCATCGCTGAGGAAACAGATTTCCTTTAACAAGTTCTTGCTAGATTATTCATTATTTTATTTCACTCTTCCTATCAAATTTTAGAATTCAGAATAAAAATCACCTGCAGTAGAAGGTAAATTAATTTTATGGCACAGAACCCTGACATAAGTGAGGAAATATTATTAAGAACATATCAGTCAAATAGAACTTAAAAATCCTAAGGTTTTTCTTCTACTTTTGCTATATCTTCAAGTTGGATACTTGTAGAAAAAGCCCAATGTAGAAACACTACTAAAAAGGAAGGGACAAAAACTTCTGAAAGCTTTGATTGAATTCTTTATTCTAACTTAAATCAGTGAAGAAAATGCTTACGCCAAGTCAATTTTTCTCATATACAATTGGTTAGTGTAGAGATTAAATTATGAATGTCACATTTAATTTAAAACTAAGGAGAGAAATATAATTATCGCAGAGAATGTGCTCTTCTGTGAATGTCAAGTGCAACTTGTTGAAGGTCTTTTGAAAAACATGTAGGGAAGGCTTTGCACATTAGTGATGCTTGCCTGGAGCACCTACCAGTTTGGAATACAAATGCCAAGTACACTTTTGGCTTCCCCTGCTTTCAATGCAGTAGAAAATAACATGCTTGCTTGGGAAGTTGGTTTTCACTTCGAAATTTGAGATTTCCCTAGTAACTTGTTAGGAGTTTCTAGAGGCCTTTTCTTTCCTGCGTTGCATTTTTGTCTTCTCAAATGTTGGTTTACCTTAACAAACAAGTGTCTTTTGTTAGCATGGTGCTACACAATTGAGAATGTGCACCTGATCATTTCTGTTCACTTCTTAGCCTTTTACTTAGGATATGGGAGGGATATTAGGGCTAATTCATGTGAAGCTCTTACACAGTTCTTGGCACAGTCAGGCATCAATAAGGCAGGTAGTGACTATATTTCCATTAGACAGATGAGGGCAGGGAGTCCTAGAAATATCAATTCTTTAGTACAGAGACATCATTGGCCTTGTATACAGTGAAATTTTAGGAATATACCCAGGTATTCTTGTTCCTTTATCTGTGGCCCATTGGCTTGTCATGACACTGTCACTCCAAACCTAAACATCTACCACCAGAGTAGTTAGCCAGTGTTCCTTAGCATTTAGTAAAAAAATGTCAAAATGAAAAAAATCCAGACATTATGAAATTACAAGAATGATTATAAAATATGAAATTAGAAGAGCCATCAAGAGACCTTTTATCAATATTTTAAGAGTATTAATCTTTAGTAATTCCAGCTATCATTATCGTTGTTATTATTAGTAACACTTCGTTTCTCTGGTATAACAAATTATAGTGTTTGTGAGAATGGAAGGAGCTACTGGCCATTGAAAAGATCATTGGATATAGTGAATTGATGAAACTCCAATTGCCTTTGATGACTGTGCTGAGTAACATTTTTCTAAGGCTCTAGCTAAAGGATTAAGGGGTGATCGGTTTAGTTCCACTTTACATTAGCAGTGGATTGGAATGTTTCTTTCGGGACACAAGCATTATAACAGTTTAATCTGGAGAGATGAGTTAATTTTGCCTATTGCACCATAGAGAATATGTGAGCAAAATGTTTAGTTCCTTTATATAGTTTACCATCCATCTGTTTTGTGAGTAATTTTAATAAAAAGGAAAAGGAACAGAATTAAAGCATACCATTGTTAGACATTACTTTCATCTTTTAGTTTGCTTGTTTAGCCTGGTGAGGATATTTTGGTAATTTTCCCCATTCTCAAGTTTTACCACAGATCACTGGGTTAAATATTGGATAAAGATTATTATTTGTCAAGTGATAAGTTGTAGCACTTGAGTAATAACATCTCTATTAGTAATTCTCATAAACCATTCTATTTAATACTAATTCTATTAAAGTAAAAGCCTGTTATGAGTCCAGAAGGCACAGGGATATGCCTGTTTTGGAGAGAGAAATAGGAAAGATGTTTTCTCTTCAAATGCTTAGCATGTTTTGGACAAACCAAAGTCATTCATATTCATTTCAGTTTCAAAAATCAAGGTTTTATGTTAATAAATGTTTCCTTATGTTAACTATTACTTAATTTTTATGAATTGATTGATTCCAATTTCAGTTTTTTCTGCTAGCTAGGTTGTCTAAAAATTCAAAGATAGTTATGGCCCCCTTGTGGTCAAATAATGTAAAATTCTCAAGATTGAAGAAGAATTCTTTTTCTAAAAAGATATTCTGGAAAATTCTAAGGCTATGGCTTCTAAAATCATATAGTAGTCTGACAGATAATAAAGACATCAGTTAACTGAAGATACTTAACATATGATCTATCTAATTTTTTATATAAATAGATATATTTTTAGAAAAAAAAATCTGAATAATTACATTCCCTACCCCACCCTCTGTGACATTTTAGTTCAGATGTATTAGTAAGGTATTTTTTTTAAAAGTGAGCCTGATATGATGATGACTCTGTTAACTATATATCATTTAATACTTAAAACCTATTAAGGTAGTCCTGGCCAGTGTGCTCAGTGATTAGAGTGTGAGCCAGTGCACCGAAGGGTTGGAGGTTCAGTTCCTAGTCAAGGGCACATACCTGATTTGCAGGTTCGATCCCAGGTCCCCTGTCCGAGCACCTGGAGGAGGCAACCAATCAATGTGTCTCTCTCACATTGATGTTTCTCTCTCGCTTTCTCTCCCTCTCTCTCTTCCACTCTCTCTTAAAAAAAAAAAATTAATGGGAAAAATATCCTTGGGTGAGGATTATCACATGCACACATACACACAGACTTATTAAGATAGTGGAATGAGAAACAGCATATATTATGTACATGCTTTTGGTAATTAAATCTTATCATTTTAATTAAAATAATTATCTAGTTCTTCACATAGTCCTATATTACTCTTGATTAGGAGAAGTGTCTTTGAAACATTTCAGAGAAAATGAACATTAATCAAGATATATTTTTAAAGCTTTTTTTTCTATGTTCAGGATATACCTTATGTTCTAAATAAAGATTAAATAAATTAATGTCAGGAAGTGTATATCTTTATGCATATTTAAGTTAATTTATAAATGTAACAAATAATTGTTATCATAGTAGTGATAAGACTTTCAATTATTTATACTGAAAAAATATTGATGTGGAACATTTGTATCTTACCTTTTGGAAACAACTTTATGTACATAGAAAAAATAATTTGGATTTGGGCCAATTGCTTTCTAAAATAGCATGTGAAAAGTTATATAAGATTGTTTTATGTATAAATCTTTCTACTTAAAATATAAAAACAGATGGTAGTGAACTAAGCAGGAATAAATTGTGGTATGCGAATATAACTACTGTCTGTGGATTGTTTTAGTGGAATGATCTTTTTGGGTTTGGTGTGGTTATAAGAGTGGAAAGGAAAAAAGGTCCTGTAATGTATAATATGTGTCAGTGATAGAATTTCAAAGATTGTCCTGATCACTGCCAATTTGATATTACTATTTTTATTAGATCTACTTCACTTGATCTCATGGGATAAACTTCTATCTTTACTGAAGAAATGAAAGAGCTAGCAGAAATTAAATTTAAATGTATGCTTCAATAAATGCCAGAAAGAATTTATCAGAGCTTTGCTAAATTAAAAAATATCTGTGACTATATGGGTTCTTTTGTGGTTCCAAATAAAGTTTTGGAATATATGTCCTAGTTCTGTAAAATACTCCATTGGTACAGGAATTGCATTGAATCTGTAGATTGCTTTGGGTAGTATGGACATCTTAATGATATTAATTCTTCCTATCCATGAGCATGGTATATGCATCCACTTACGTGTATCTCCTTCAGTTTCTTCAGTGTCTTCTAATTTTTTGAGTACAGCTTTTTACATCCTTGGTTAAATTTATTCTTTGGTATTTTATTCATTTAGTTAGTTTTTGATGCAATTGTAAATTGGGTTGCTTTCTTAGTTTCCCTTTCTGATTTATTATTGGTGTATAAAATTCAACTGATTTTTGGATATTTATTTTGTATCCTGCTACTTTATTGAATTTATTTATCAGTTCTAGTAGTGTTCTGGTGGAATCTTTAGGATTCTCATAGCCACAGCAATTTTGAGAAAGTTGGAAGAATCATGCTACCTGATATCAAACTATAGTATGAGGCCATAGTAATTAGAATAGCATGGTACTGGCATCTAGATCAATGGAACAGAATAGAGAGCCCAGAAATAAACCCACGCCTATGTGGTCAATTAATATTTGACAAAGGAGGCAATAACATACCATGGGGTAAAGATAGTCTATTATATAAATGATGTTGGGAAAATTGGACAGATACATACAAAAAAATTAAATTAGACCACCTTTTTGCACCATACACAAGAATAAACTCAAAATGGATTAAATAATTAAATGTAAGACTCAAAACCATAAAAATGCTAGAAGAAAACATAGGCAGTAACATCTTGGACATTTCTTGTAGCAATATTTTTCTGATATATCTCCTCGGGCAAGGGAAACAAAAGGAAAAAAATAAACAAATGGTACTACATCAAATTAAAAAAAAATTTGCACAGCAAAGGAAACCATCAACAAATGAACAGACAAACCACTGAGTAAAACATATTCACCAATGATACATCTGATAAGGGGTTAATATCTAAAATTCAAAAACAAACAATCCAATTAAAAAATGGGCAAAGGACCTAAATAGACACTTCTCCAAAGATGACATACAGATGGCCAATAGGCATATAAAAAGATGCTCAATGTCACTAATCAGAGAGATGCAAATTAAAACCACAATAAAATATCACCCGTTATCAATAAATCAATGAAAAAGTGTTGGCAAAGATGTGCAGAAAGGGGAACCCTCATGCACTGTTAGTGAGAGTGCAGATTGGGGCAACCAGTGTGGAAAGCAGTATGGAGTTACCTCAAAAATTTAAAAATGGAACTGCCTTATGACCCAGCAATTCCACCTCTGGGAATATATCTGAAAAAACCTGAAACACTAATTTGAAAGAATATAAGCACCCCTGTGTTCTTTGCAGCGTTATTTACAAATGACAAGATTGGGAAGCAGCCCAAGTGCCCATCAGTAGGTGAATGGATAACAAAGCTGTGGGACATTTACACCCTGGCTGTGAAAAAGAAAGGAATCTTAGCTTTTGCGGCAGCATGGTTGCACCTGGAGACTACAATGCTAAGTGACATAAGCCAGGCAGAGAAAGAAAAATACCATATAATTTCACTTATTTGTGGAACCTAATGAACAAAATAAGCTAAGAAACAAAAGAGAAATAGACTCATAGATACAGAGAACAAACTGACAGCGGTGTGTGTGGGGGGGAGGTTGGGTGAAAAAGTGAAGGGATTAAGCAAAAAACACACACGATTTATAGACACAGATGACAGTATGGTGACAGCCAGAGGGAAAGGGGGTTGGAGGGAGGTAGAAGTAGGTAAAGGGGAATAAATGGTGACAGAAGGAGATTTGACTTTGGGTGGTGAACACACAATACAAGATATAGATGGTGTGTTATAGAATTGTACCTGTGAAACCTATAAAATTTTATAAACCGATGTCACCTCAATAAATTCAATAAAAATAAAATAATAAAAAAAAATAAGAACAGAATTGTCAATGAAAGCAAAACTGATCTCTGGTGTTAAAAGTTAGAGCACATGGACCTTTCTGGGATGCTGGTAATTTCTATTTTTTTGATGTGAGTGCATCATATGTGTGCTTGTACCTTGTTAAAATCATTATGATTTATACACTTTTCTATATGTATACTACTTTTCAACAAGTTAACTTAAAAAATACTTGTGAACACCTGTAGAAAATTATAGAAAGGTCATGCTATGAAAATATTGATATGTCTAGGATAAAATGTTTTCTGGAGCATACTTGTGTGTGGAATCCACTCTAAGATGCTTTAGAATTCTTTCACCTAAAGTAAACTTTATGAAGCACTTTAGTCTAAAATAAAGTCAGTAACAAAAAAGTTGTCTCCTAAATGACCAATTAATTGCTTTCATGTCAGAATAAATTAGGTAGCTGATTTCAAATGTTACCATACTTCTCCTTGAAAGCATGCTGAAGCATCTGTATTATTAGTTTTTTTAAATTTTTTTTCTGTTGTATTTGGACTGCTGTAGTAGAAACAACATGATCTGCGCTTTATCCTGAATTGTGTGAAAATGAGAGCAGTTACAATATACTTTTTAGCCTTAAATTAGGTGACAGGGGAACATCTATAGCATAAGGTGTGACACATGATGTGTTTTCAATAAAGGTTACTTTGGGGTGTTTTTTTTCCCCCCTCCATTGGGATCTTACTTCAATCTACTGTTGGAAATAGATGGATTTTCTGGCTTGCTGACCATCCAAAGAAGTGAACATTTGTTACTTTGAAATATGAGTTATTTTATGAAAGTATTAGCCAGATAAAAATCTTTATGTTGTAGAAGGTATTTATGAATGTGATGTGAGGATAGGCCAAAAAGAGGATTATATCCTAATTTGGGGTGCTACTTAGTTTTAAATTTTAAAACTGTGACTATTTAAAGTTTTAAAACTGGCAACTTATTTTGGAAACAATAACTATATGCATTCTCTTTGACGTCATAATCCTGTTGCTGGGTACATGAACTCAAATATAATCTAAAAAGTAGGAAAAGGCTACAAAGTCACAAACATGGAAAATTATAGTCTAAATGTCACAAAATAATAAAAGAGTTAGAATTCTAGTTTATCCAGCTGGTAGAATACTGTATAATTTAAAAACAAAAATTATGAAGTGTTTGTTTCAATGTGGACAATGTTTTATGGGGTAAATTGAAATTTAAAAAGTCTCTGCACACCATGATTATAATTATTTGTTGTAAGTATGCAGTTGAACAAGGATGTAAGAAGAATTAGGAAAAATATAAACATTTCTTGAGCTAAAGTGGTAGAATTTGGGGTGCTAATGTTTCTTTAATGTCGTTATAATTTTGTTCTTTCCACTTGGGAGAGGGAGAGTACGAAATAAACATAAAAGCAGTTACTTTTTAATTAGACCAAGGACATTTTTCCTGGCATACTGTTTTCTATTCACTGCACAATGTGAGTTTTTTTGATGGTGATATATTAAAATCTTGCAAAATTGAGGTGCTTTGCCATTGAGTTATGTCTATGTTTCGTTCGCTCCAAAACATACCATTGAAATTTGACTAAACATCTCCTAGAAATGGAAATTATTGACCAAGCACAGTTAATGTAGCCACAAATATGAATGTGCTGTAGCCTCTGGGAGCTTCCAGGTTGGTGCCTTACCTGTGTTTCCTGTCACTTTCTTGTGACCAACCCCAGCCACATTCACATTCGAGCAGATTCTCTCTTCATCCTGGCTCAGGGTTGGAGGGCACTTATGTGAATGCCTAGGTGAGCAGTCTGTGTAACCAGAGCAGGCACAATGTAAACATTTATATTCCTTCCTCTTTTGGTTCGAGCCCTTTCCAGCCTCCCATGGAGGGGCATGGCCTTCGGGTCCTCAGAGCCATGCCCTAGGGGCCAGACACACAAATAACAAAAGAAGGGCTGGGAAGGCAGATTTAATTAATTTTATCAAGTGTCTTACCACCTCATTAAAAGAGCTTTTCAAGGGTAACATTTGCTGACACAGTTTTTTGGAGATTCATTTATTTCACAGACATTTAGCCAGACTTTTTTATGTACCAGAGGTACAGATGTAGGGATATAAAGATGAATTTGACCTGGTCTCTGACTCAAGCAGCTTATCTAAGGGAGAAGTTTGTCCTGCTTAACTTTAAGGCTCTCTAAAATGCAAGCGACTTCCTTTTTTTTTCTTATACTACATAAAAAGACAGCCAATGATGCTTTTATTATATTGGTATTCTCTACCATATATATGTATATATCTGAGAAATATATACAGGGTGCCCCAAAAAAGGTGGATAGCTCTAGATTCGTTTACATTTTGAAAATGAAATGTATTTGAATAAACATTGCCTTTATAATTATTCAAAGTGTGTATACAGTTTTTTGGGACACTCTGTATATTTCTAGTAGATGTAAATTACATTTCATATAAGCTAGTCTATATATTTTTAGAAGTAAAACTGGCATAGTATCTGCAGTGTTCCTTTTATTTACTTTTTAAGAAAAAATTTAATACAAATTTTTAAAATAACATTAGTATTATAGAAAATACAAGATGGGGTTGTACTTATTTTGGACATTAAATTTTTTCCTTTAGTTTTAGTTGAGTACCAATACTTGGATCCCCTGATTTTTATTTTATTTTTTTAATTTAAAGAGTAATTTTTGTGTCTGTCACAATGAAACACACATTCCTCTCAGAAATACTTAAATTGACAAAGGACATGCAGTCTTTTGGCAATTTAAATATTCATTGCAGCACTATTTTTCATAGCCCCAAACTAGGAACAACCGAAATGCACAGTTAAATGGAAGCCTACGCTGTGGTACACTTATTATATTGGAATAGCACGTGGCCTTGGAAACACAGTAATAAAGACAAAACTGAGACAGGACAATGAGTGAAAGAAGCTAGAGACTAAAAGCAGATACTGCGCTGATTGCTCATGAACAAAATACAAAGCAGGCCAAAGTACTCTGTGGTATTAGCAGTTAGCATAGAGGTGATTGTTTTGGCGAGACTCTTGAAGGGAGCACCAAACAGGGCGTTTGGGGGCTGTTAGTTTCATGGGGTATTTTTCACCTGGGTTCTGATACCCAGGTGGGGTTAGTTTGTGAAAATTCACCGAGTTTGACACTAATGATATATGTACTTTTCTGTAAGTGTATTATTCTTCAACGCAAAGTTTAAAAATGAACAGTTACAGTAATTGAATATATGGAAAAGAATAACAAGAAATGGAGCTATGCTCCCAATATTCATGCTTCTCATCCAACAAACCATGGAAGTAAATGAGGACCCTACAATTAAAAAACACACAGAGGCTATTTATTCAGAGCTTTCTGTAGCAGCCACCCTCAGTTGCATTTGGCAGACTCAAAGGTAGGGAGAGAAGCGGGAAAGCATTACAGTAAAAAAAGGGAAGGCTTCGGGTCTGCTGTGATCGGAGGCTGTGGGCTGGCTGCAAGTGAGGCATCTTGTGTGATCAGCTTGGGGAGCACAGTGCTTTCTATGGTTGGGCCTGAGTTGGAAGCCCAGACAAGATAATAGAGAAGTGGAAGTCTCTGCCGAGTTCTGACAGCTCTGGGAAACTTGATGCAGGGTTACTTGGCTTCCCAAGTTAGTTGCTTCAGAAATTGCAGGTGCGAGTCCTGTTGTCATATGTAGCCTGAGCATTGTCTGTTTGAATATTCAGTCTCATCATAGAAGGAACCATGTGAAGTGATGTGCTCTGCCAGAGGCTCTCTTGGTGCACTCTGAATCTCAGGCTTGGTCTCCTATATTTTGGGGACTATGCCTGTGACTTGTCAGTTCTTCCAAAAGTAATTGGACTATGAGTCACTACCTACTAAACTAATCTAATCCTGTTCCTACTGAGCTAATCTAAGAGAGATTTATAATGGAAAGACAGTTTATTTAGGTAAAGTGGTAGGCATATCTTGTTCAATAATTGGATATTCCCTTACTTGATGGCGAGTTAGTTCAAAATAGTCATTAAATGCTATTAAAAAAAAGCCAGGAGTCTCTGTGATCATATATTCATAGTAGTTCTAAATCTGAATGAATAATAGAATCCCTTGGAGAGGTTTTAAAACTGCCCTGGTCCTGGTTCTACCAGCAGAGATAGAGATGCCAATGCAATTGATAGGGTGAGAGATGCAGGCACTGATATATTTTTTTAAAGATCCCTTTGTGATTTCAGTATGTGGCTAGTGTTGAAATCACTTGTTTATGGCAAAGGTTATTTTATATGTATAACATACATGTAAGGTTTCACTTTATGATAGTTGCTGATATTGTATCGAGTGTTTTCCATACACTGTTTTATTAACATCATCAACATCCTATGAGGTAGTTGTTATGATCTTGCTTTCAAAGATGAGGAAACTGAAGCTAGCAGTAATTAAATAACATACCTATAGCAATTAAATAATTTACCGGGAGTCACACAACTATATTTACAGGCAAAATGTGACTTATTTTTTAATTAAATTTATTGGGGTGACAGTGGTTAACATGAGCATATAGGTTTCAGGTGTTGGTTTCTATGTTACAAGATCTGTATATTGCTCTGTGTACCCACCACCCAGAGTAATAGCAGAGTGGGGCTATATGTAGCCTTTATTTATCTTACTTAGTATGAATATTCAGACACTTCAGTGTGTTTGAATACTGGGTGCTGGAAATGTTAATATAATGTACAGAATATTTATCATAGTTTCTAAAATTAAAAAAAATTCTAAATTTCAAACTCTATCTGTCCTCAAGTTTTCAGATAAAGGCTATGGACCTGGAATAAGTAGAATAGGAGCAGGTCTAATCAAATCCAGAGAAATCACTCTTAACAACTAGTCTATACTGCTCTTATCTGATATTTTTATTAAGCTATGTTAATCTAATGAATTTATCTTTATCCAGAGAACCCAAACCAGTCACTATTATTGATAGATCTGTAATTTCAGGCCTGAAAGAAACTTTAATAGCTTGCTAAACCAATCACCAATCTGATACTTGACTCTATTTTATCTTCTCAGGGCTCAAAACCTGTCTTAGAGCCTTTCCCAGAATCAATATCAGACTCTCAACTTTGTCATTTATACAGTTTATTTCCTCCCCCTTTGGAAGACCAGTTGTACTTGTGTATCTTGGCTCTTAGAGCTCTTTTCCCTTTCTTCATGAGCCATTTAAGACCGTGACAATAGTTTCAGCTGACTAATTTTCAGCTTCTCCCAGCCTGTGTCATCATGTTCTTTCAGGCTGAAGCTCCTGAGGTCATTCTGAATAAATAAATTTCCTCTCACAAAGTAGGGGAATGGATACTGTTTTATTATGTTTTTGACTCTTTATATCCTAGAGTCTATATTGACCTCTATAGCAACATCTTTCGATTTTATGAATCTGTATCCAAGATGTTAAAGAAGATATTTTTAATTAATATGAACTTTGAGAAGTAAAAAGTAACAAGGTAGTGTAAAGTTGTTCTTGTGCAAATAACAATTGTAATATTTTATGTTTATATAATGCAAAGGGTGGGCCTCCTAAAACATTCTTTTTAATTGTATTACAACTTAAACTGGGTACTGTGTCTGGTTCAACTGATTCTTTATTTGGAAGAAATGTGGACAATATCCAATATATAATAACATACGATTTGGAATTTAATTGAGGTATGCAAAAAATAACAACCAGCTAAAATACTTTCTAGGTTTAACATTTTAGGATTAAGCCTCTGAATTCCATTTTTCTTCTTTCTTTAGGATATTGCTTTTTTGGTATATGGATCTGTTCTGATTTCTAATGAATGATTGAATGTGCTCCTTCCGCTTCTGTACTCAGGAAGCCTATTCCATTGGATCTGTAGTTCAATTGCTTTTTAATCGATCTGTCTGAAGATCCAGTATGCTAGCAAAATGACGAAATGTCTCAGAACCTGCACACTTGCCTGCGAAGTTAAGTTCTTCTCTTTTTCCAAAAAGAATGGTAATAGGAAAAGCCTTCATCCCAGAAAGGAGGTCTAGGCAATGGTTACCTCATCTAAAATACACTTCAGTCTCTTTCTTGAAGAGATTGTGAGGCCAAATGAGAAAATGTGTGTGAAGTGCCCTTCAGATATGAGCCAGCCTTCAATAAATGGTGGCTGTAGAGAAACGGAGGCAGCTTGCGTGGTGTTGGTAATAGCAGTTTGAGCTGTTAGTAACTATGGGTCAATGAGAACCAATGAGTCTTTGGTGTAAGAAGGTTTCTCAGTGATAAATGAGATTGTTACTCATTTGTACTTTGCAAAAGATGTCTAAGGACTGACTACCTAGTAAGCCAATTAAGAAACTGACTAGGACACAATTTAAAAATAATAATTTTATATTTGGTATCAAAACAAAATTAAAGTAGAATTATATTGGGTCTTCTGACACATTTTGGAATTAGTTTTATTTTGAATGATGAATAAACTACAATCTTTATAGCATTTAGACTCTTTACAGATCTTTTACCTACCCCCAATCACCATTTGCATGGAAAGCCATTATTAATATACATTGGTGATCAGTTAAATGGGTCATTGATACCATTTTATTAATAACCTTATGTTTAAAAAATTAAGGATCAAAGAGATCACTTTTGTCCAGTCGACACCTGAATAGAACCAGCAACTTAAATACTGTCCTCTCATAGAGGCTGGGTTGATATTTTCTTATGTAGGATAGCTATTTCCCCAAATAAAAGAATTGGATGAGTGTCTTAGAAAGCTTCTTTTTGATAGATACAGAAATACATGGATAGAAATAATAGGTATGTGTGCATATAAAATATGTGGATATTAAATATCAACTAATTTGTCACAATTATATTAAATAGTCTTTTTCTAAACCTCTCTTAGGTCATGAATTCCTTTGAAAAATTGATGTATGATATGAAACTTTCCCCAGAAAGATTGATATATAGATTTCTACACAAAATTCTGTGGACAGTTTCTAGAGATTAATGGAACTCCTGAATCTAATTCTGGTAGTTGGTTCATGTTCTCAGAGTCAGCAGTGTTCTTCAGTAAACTTGAGCTGGGAGGAAAATTTAAATGAGTAGATTAATTTTATAATAAGTTTATTGAAATACAGATTAGGTAAACTCTCAGCTACCTTTGTCAGGGGAAAAAGCCTAGTTCTTAATTCTTTTGCAATTTCTTCCCTTGTTTCTTAGCTGTTTCGTAGTGATTTGATTTAATTCCATAATCAACAGTCTATAGCATGAGTTGTACATTACATAAACACTTCTGTTCATAAGTTCTTATTCTTTGCATTATTTCTACCCATTTAGTTTCCACATATAACCCCTTTTCTCAGCCAAGTAACAAGGACACTTAGACAAAAATCATTGCATAAAATGAGAAAACAGAAAAAGATAAGAGAGAAAGAGAACAATTTTTATATAATTCTAAGTATTAGCTTTTGCCATGATTATCAAATAGGTAATATATTTTTACGTTAGACAGTCTTATCAAGCAGAAATTTGGTGTCTCATTAGTGATGTAAGTTTGTTTCCCAACAGTTGGACATTCCAACTTCAGGTTGAATTTCACATCCAAATATGAGCAGAAATCTCACCTGTCATTGCTCATTTTGCTTTGCTGAGGGGAAGACCCAGATGCCATGTGGAGAGAAATGTGGCCTGGGGATGAGTAAACAGCCACTACATGATTGATGAACAGGAGCAGTTCACGCAGTTTCTGTTAAGACTGAGCTACATCTCCTCAGACCTTTACGAACTATCAAGTGTGGGCTGCCTGAGAAATAGGTCCTGTCTTATTTCTTACCCTTCTTAACATGACAGGAAAAAATGCTCTTTGAATTGGAACAAATCATTGGACGCATAGTAACAGTAGATCAAAATGATTTTATGAACCCTACAAGAAAGTGAATGTTGTGAGGAGACCGGGCTATTTTTGTGCAAAGTTCTTTTTGGACATGAGTGTGTGGATTCAGAAAGACTTGGAATTGGAATGCCTGGGTTCAAAACCAGGCTCATGTCATTTACGATGTTACCTTGGGTTAGCTACAGAACTTGCTAAACCTTAGCTTTTCAACTGCCAAATTGGGACGTGATTATACCTATTATTTTAAGTTTTGTGTGAGGACCAAATCAGTTATTGCTAATATATAGCAAATAAGCACTAAGTAAACACTAGCTGTTCTTATTTTTTATTTAAGGTAATGAAAATGTTTCTCCATGATTTTATAATTTTGCTGCATGCTGCCTAGGATTTTAAAAAATTACTATTTATAATATATTCATTCAGTCAGCAAATATTTTTGAGGGTCTGCTGTGTACCAGGTGCTGCTTTAAATCCTGGGCAAAGAGCAGTGGAGGAAACAGACTGTTAGGTGAAGCTAAGAGAGGTTGCTGAGGTGAACTCAAGATAAGCGAATATTTTAGTACATGATTGAAGTAAAGTAAAGGGACCAGCACTCCAGGCAGTGGATTTTGAGGTGCAGAGAGGCTCCAAGGTGAGTGTGCTTGGCATGATCAAAGAGCACAAAGAGGCCAGAGAGGTTGTGGTAGGAATGTCACCTTGAGAGACTGGAGGGCACTGGGGGTGGGGCAGGTCATGTCAGCCCTAACAGATGGAGGGAAGGGAAGCCATGGGGTGGTTTTGAGCGGGAGAGTGACACATCTGATTTACATGTAAGAAGCATCACTATAGCTACTGTGTAGAGAACAGGCATGCACGGAATCAAGGAAGGTCCATTAGGAGCTGTTGCAGTGGGCTAAGTTAGAAATGATGGTGTTTTAGACTAGCCTAGTGGTGAAAAGGGAAGGAAAAAAAAAAGGCCCAGTGTATATTAAATACCTACCATAAGTCAGATGCTTTATATGTAACTTGTCTAATTTCCACAACAACCCTAAAATGGAAATCTGTTATTACAACTTAGAGGTACAATTTGCCTACGGTCATGCAACTAAAATTCAGATATAGTATGATGCTCTTTCTGTGGCCAAAAGTAAAAAGAAAAATTAAATGTACCTCACATCAATTACTTTGCCTGGCTAAGTAAACTTTTTTTTTCATATATACTATAAATAGTTTCAACCCCCGTGGATGTCTTGGGGGAAAAGATTGTAAGGCTGGTGGGTTGAGGACAGTGGAAGAGGTTGTACAGAAGGTTTTGGAGATTTTAATGTTTTAAGATCCAGTGCATTGAAAGTACAAAACTTCTTGTTTTGGAGTAAGTTGGACAGCAATTTAGCATTTTAAGATAAAGCACTAAAAGCAAAGTTACAAAACCAAAAACAAACACCAGAGCTGTCTGCCTGCTCTCTATGAGTCTGTCTCTATTTTGCTTGGTAGTTCAGTCTGCTCACTAAATTCCACATGTAAGTGAAATCATATTATATTTGAGCAAAAAAGAAAAAAAAAGAGAGAACTTATGGACATGGACAACAATGTCATCATTACAGGGGGGAGAGGGGGGAGGTGGAAGAGGGTATAGAGGGGATAAGTGGTGATGGAAAAAATAAAAACAAACAAACAAACAACTCCCCCCCCCCAAAAAAAACACCCCAAAACTAACACCATCAAGAATCCTGAAGAATCTTTTAATTTTTAATTGGATATTTATTTATTCAATAAATAATCATTACATTTATTTAGTATCTAGTATGTGGCAGATGCTCTATTAGATACTTGGAATAAAGAATGAATAAGACATGATACCTGCTCTCAAGAGCTTAGCTATAATAAATAATAGCCTGTATTGAAGGAAATGCTAACGTGTTCTATTATAAATTAGAAAGCAGTAAGTAGATATGTGTCTTGAGGATGGCAGAAAGTCTTCAGAGAGGAGAAAGCATTTATGATAGATCATCTCTTCTGTTATAATTGGACACAATTAAAAAGTTATTTGATCCATGGAGTAAAAGTCTCCATTCTTCAGTATAGAAAACAATATAACTGTAGTCACATGCGCACATGACTGCATTACAGGTATGCATGTAACATATCTGTGGTCCTCGATAGCTCTCTCTGGCCACTCAGATGTCAACTGACCATGGATCAGATTAGCTTCTGATCATTTTTCTCTTAGAAGTTCCTTCTAAGAAATCCCATTCCTGGGTGAGTGTTACCTGAATCCTTGGCGTGCAGTAATCTCTTGGGCCCTTCCACTTTCTGTGGTCTTAGATTTGAACCACATCTTTTGGTTGCTGCTTTTGATTCTTCAAACACTGGGCCTCTTCCCCCCACCATCAGAATCCTCATTTTGCTAATTTTTAAATGGTGGTGTGTTAGCATCTAAAGAAATGTTTCCTCCTTTTCAATAGGGGCTGGGATTACTCCTATAAGGGTAAAAAACTTTGATATTATAGATTAAAAGGAACCTCTTTACTTTCATTTTTATTTGGGTGGATCTTTTACCACCCAAAACTGCATAGCTTTATAGACTACAAGAATTTTTCTTTATATCAAAATTATGTCTATTTAGTTAAAAAGCACCATTATAGAAAATATCCTATAACCTCTCTTGAAGCCATTTGGACGTACTACCAAAATTTGTAGTAAACTAACATGTTTTGTAACAGTGAACTAATTTTACAACAATTAGTGTCTTCACACTGAATTGGGAATCCAAGGCCAGGTCATAGGAATCTTGAGAATCATTGTAGAAAAAGTGTTCAGAGTGATTCTTATGTGTAATATTTAATCATGAAGCATAATATTTATCTGATATCTATATCTATATCTATATCTGTATCTGTATCTATATCTATATCTATAATGCAGCAATGTTTTAGAAATTGTCTGTGTTAAAACTCACAAACATAGTGATTCTCCAAGTATGGTTCAGATATAGCTAGAAGTCTCCAGAACCTGGCTTTTATTTAAATTGAAAAAAATAAAGAGAACCAATTATGCCATTTTCTAAGTTTTAAAAAGCTATATTTAAATAATTTTATAAAGTACACTGTATTATAATGATTTGTCAATAAGAAAACTTTGAAATGACTTCTTACTAAATCAAAACATCTGGCCTATACTACTTGTATCCATATGATTACAGACCATTTAGGCCTCTCTCTTATAAGACTTAACCATCTCAAAACACTTCTCTTATTTTTTAGATAAATATTTATTAGGTAATTGCCTCAGACAATTGTAAGTGTGTTAGGGTATATCACTGTCATTTTACAAGTGAATAAATTTATAAAACATCTTTTTGATGAATGTTTACAATTTATAATTAATATCAGCGTCACAGAAAGGAAAAGCAGCCTGGAAATGGAAGAGCCCATGAACATCATTTAGGCAAAACTTGCCTACCCTTTCTCCTTTTTCATAACTAGAGGCTAATTTCTTTTTTTTTTTTGATGATGATATAGAAACGTTGGTGGGGAGGGGAAAGCAACTCAAAATACATAACCGTTTGAGATTTTAATTGGCTCATGGCATAACATCAACCACTTGGACTGCTTGAAATTTTTTCACGTTCTATCAAAGGCAATATACATATGAGACAGATGGACATGTGATGTGGCCATTTCCTAGCTGCTGGAGAGAACATGAAAATTTGCCTCAAAATTAGAGGTTAGACTACTCTTCTGTGGTCCATCCCTCTTTCCTGGTGATTAATAAATTCATAACAAAAAATCTATAACTGTAGGGTGTGAAAATTTCTATACTCCTATTTTATAGTAGGGGATTATTATGTGTAACAAAAAATATTATCAAGCAGAAAACAATTTAGAATAAGGGCTGCAAATTACTGCTTCCTAAAGAAGTGAGTATTACAGGCCTAATAATTATAGGTCTAGGAGAAAGCTGTCTTTATTCTAGAATCAGTGTTTACTAGTTGTTTGAACTTCAGTAAGTCAGTGAGCCTTTTTAAGCATCAGTTTTCTTATCTCTTAAATGGGAGTAAAAATAGTACCTATCTGAAAGAGTTCTTTTGAGAATTAAATAATCTAGTCTTGGTGAAGCCCTAGCATAGTGTCTCCCATTAAAAAAAATAAAATCTTAAACGCAGGTTATCTGTATTGATGGTGATGGTGATTTCTACAATAATAATGAGAAAGAATTGAAAAAGTTTTAAAAATAAAAGATTAGTGATATTTTTGTCTCTGAAACTATTCCAAATTCTAAGTTTCCAATTTATGTGTGTTTTTCTTTCATTTGAAATTAATGAAATGGACAAATGGTCATTATCATGATAAAAATATTGTTTGTGTCTGTGTGAAAATTCACCATTAGTATTGGTAGACCTTGCTTGTGGCAACAATATAATAGCTGCAGTAAAATTATTAAAATTTTATGTACTATCCCTGAAAGGAAATGTCCTGCCTCTGTTTAATTTTTTTTGTAATTTCATTTTTGTTTCAAATATTACAAATGTCCCTTTTTCTCTCCAATGACCCATTGCACCCCATCCCCTTTCTCTCCCCAGTCCCTTTCCTTACCATTTTCCCTGTCTTTGAGTTGTGCATTTATGCATATAAATTCTTTGGTTACTCTCTCCCCCTCCACCCACCCGCCCATAGTATTTTCTTACAATCCTTTGTATTTCTGTTGGGTCAGTTGTTATATCACCTCTTTCATTTCTGATTTTATTTATTTGGGTCCTCTCTCTTTGTTTCTTAGTGAGTCTGGCTAAAGGTGCATCAATCTTATTTATCTTTTCAAAGAACCAGCTCTTGGTTTCATTGATTTTTTTTGTATTGTTTTTTTAGTCTCTATGTCATTAATCTCTGCTCTGATCTTTATTCTTTCCTTCCTTATACTTCCTTGGGGCTTTTCTTGCTGTTCTCGTTCTAGTTCTTTTAGTTGTTGTGTCAAATGGTTCATTAAATCTTTTTCTTGTTTCTTGAGATAGGCCTGTAATGCTATGAATTTTCCTCCCAGGACTGCTTTTGCCGTGTCCCATAGATTTTGGGTTGTTGTCTGTTCATTTTTGTTACTTTGCATGAAATGTTTTATTTCTTCCTTGATCTCATTGGTAACCTATTCATTATTTAATAACATGCTATTTAGCCTCCATGTGTTGGAATATTTTTGAGATTTTTTTATAGTGCTTGACTTCTAGTTTCATGGCACTGTGATCTGAGAAGATGCTTGATATGATTTCAATCTTCTTGTATTTGTAGATACTTGCCTTGTGCCCTAAAATGTGGTCTATTTTTGAGAATGTTCCATCTGCACTTGAGAAGAATGTGAATTCTGTTGCTTTGGGGTGAAATGTTCTGTAAATGTCAATTAAATCCATTAGGTCTAGTGAGTCATTTAAGGTCTGTATTTCCCTGTTGATTTCTTGTCTTGATGATCTGTCCAATGCTGACAGTGGGATGTTAAAGTCCCCCACTATGATTGTATGACTGTCAATATCTCCTGTAAAGTCCCCTAATAAATTTTTTATATATTTAGGTGTTCCTATGTTGGGTGCATAAATGTTTATAAGGGCTATTTCCTCCTGTTGGATTGACGCCTTAGTATTCTGTAGTGACCATGTTTGTCTCTTGTTATGGTCTTTATTTTGAAGTCTATTTTGTCAGAAATAAGATTTGCTACTCTAGCTTTCTTTTCCTTTCCATTTGCATGGAATATTTTATTCCATCTCTTCACTTTTAGCCTGTGTTAGTCTTTTGCTCTCAGGTGGGTCCCTTGTAGACAGCGTATATTTGGGTCCTGTTTTCTTATCCATTCAGCTACCCTATGTCTTTTGATTGGACCATTTATTCCATTTACATTTATAGTTACTATTGATATGAACCTATTTAATGCCACTTTTCCTCTTTATTCTGATGTACCTTTCTCTCACTATTTCTTCTTTTTCTTAGAGCAGCCCTTTTAGCATTTCCTACAATTCTGGTTTGGTAGTACTGAACTCCTTTAGCCTTTTTTTTTTTTTTTGCCTGGGAAGCTCTTTATTTCACCTTCAATTTTAAATGATAGCCTTGCTGGATAAAGCAATCTTGGTTGCATGTTCTTGCTTTTCATTACTTTGAAAACTTCATGCCACTCCCTTTTGGCCTGAAGAGTTTCTGTTGAGAAATCAGCTGTTAGCCTTATGGGAGTTCCCTTGTAGGTCACTGCTTGTCTTTCTCTTGCAGTCCTTAGTCGTTGACATTTGCCATTTTAATTATGATGTGTCTTGGAGTGGGTCTCTGGTCCCTCTTGTTTAGAACCCCCTGTGCTTCCTGAACTTGTGCGGCTTTCTCCCTTGCAAACCTAGGGAAGTTTTCTATAATTATTTCCTCCACCAAGTTCTCTATCCCTTGCTCTCTTTCCTCCCCCTTTGCTTTTGCTATAATGTGAGTGTTGTTTCTCTTCGTGTTGTCCCAAAGCTCCCTTAGACTCTCCTCATGCTTTTTAAGTGTTTTTCTTTTTACTGCTCTGATTGTGTGATTTTTTCTACCTTGTCTTCTAAGTCACTTATTCTATCTTCTGCTTCATTGAGACAGCTTTTAATTCCTTCCAGTGTATTCTTGATATCAGATACAGCATTCTTTATTTCTTTGTGATTTTTGTTTATGTAATATATATCTTTTTTCATGTTTTCCCTAAAGTCCTCGATCTTATCCTCTATTGCCTTGTTTTTCTCTTTACGTTCCTTGAACATCTTCATCATCAATACTCTGAACTCTGTTTCTGATAACTTGCTTAACTCCATCTCATCAAAGACTTTTTCTGGGGATTTTTCCTTTAATTTGGGGGTTGTTTCTTTGTCTCCCCATTTTGGTAGGTCTTAGTGTTTGTATCTATATATTAGATAGATTTGCTGTCTCCCTGTCTTGCGGGTTGGGATTTTGTCTTGTGAGTCCAGTGGAGCCCAGAAGTGTTTTCCTTATACTTCTGAGCTCTTTGCTCTAGGCGTGTCGCTTTTGTGGGTGTCCCTTTTGTGGTTTCTTTATGTTCTCCTGTTGTGGTTGGGTCTAGATTGTCATTGATCAGTCTTTGGGATGACTCTCCTCTCGGGTTGTCTAACTGTGTCTCAGCCTCAACCTCATTGTGTAAACTGTTGTACGAGTGCTGGTAAGGCAGGACAATACCCAACCAAACTTCCAGGAAACAAGGGGCATCTTCCAAAATGTCTTGACAGTCACAATGAAAACAACCCATGTAAAACTAGAACTTGGATAGTGAAGGGAGAACATACACACCAAAAAAACTTAAAAAAAAGAAAGAAAAGTAACACTTAGAGAGATGTATATTGTTGTTAATAGTGGTGAAAATTTAGAAAATAATAATAACTAAAATGTAAAAAATAGAGATGCTACTGGGAGATAACTGAGGCAGAGAAAAGATCCTGAAAGAAGGGCTAGCAAAAAATTAATGGAGAGAATAGGAATAGTATAATAGTTCAAAATGAGAAAATAAAAATACAATAAAGAGAAACTAACAATCGAACAAAAAGACAGGAAGACAGAAGGGAAGATAACAAAAGAATGAAAGAAAAGAAGAAAAGGAAAAGAAAGTTATGCCAATGGATCAAGAGGAGAGGGAGAGATAAAGCCCAGGCAGGGAGGGAGTCTGGTAAGAGATTTGGTGGAAACTATAGAGGAAAGCAGTAAACTTCGTTATAATGATAAAGTCCCAGTCGTTAAGCAAGGATATCAAGAAAGTCTTGATATTAGAAGCAAGGATAAAACAAAACAAAGTAAATAAACAAAACAAAACAGAGTAACAAAACTAAAAACAAGCTAAGCAAGATAAAATTCTGTTATAAAAAAAAAATTAGTTAAAAAATGTTTTTTAAAAAAAATTAAAAAAATTATTATAAAATTTAAAAAAGAAGAAGAAATAAATTTTTTTCTCCTTTTTCTTCTTCCTAAGGGAAAAAGAGAAAAAACAAACAAACACACAAACAAAAAAACAAAAACAAAACAAACAACAAAAAAAAGACAAAAAGACAATCAGGTGAGTTTCTTCTGGGCAGCTTATGTTGTCTGAGGGTCACTGTTTTGTGGGCTGATTTCAGTTCTCTTGGGAGGTGCTTGTGTATCAGCCAATGTGAGGAGCTGTCTGGGTTTGGCTCTGGTGTCCTTAGTAGATGGTTGATCTGAGGCTCTCCGTGGGCCACCTCCTCTTGTCAGCTATTTTGCAACCTTGTAGTTGCCTGGTCTTACTCCAGAGTCTTCTGTAGAGTCTTTAGGGTGCAGGGTGGCTAGTGTAACTCAGGGTATCACTCCCCTTAGAGGTTTCGTAGTCAGGCGCTCATTCTGTGGGGGTTAGTCTCTGCTCCACCACCAGCTCCTCAGTCCCTACCCTGTCCTCTGATTCTAGTTCCCCAGGCTCTGTCCTGTTGCAGCTTCAGGTTGATTTCAGCCTGTTGCCTTTTCTGTATGGGCTGTTTCAGCAGCCTGGGCTCAGTGGGTTCGATTAAAAACACATTCTGGTGAGCCCTTTGCCTGCCCTGCCCCCAGCAGGGGTTTTCAGCTTTTCCTCCAGTTCCCAAACAACAGTCTCTGAGAGTCTTATTCTTGTAAAGTCCTCCTGTGAGCTGCTCTCCTTTCCCCCTCAGGACTGTGCCCTGTGGGGGTGTCTGTTGGGGGCGGTGCTCCTGGCTGCTCGGGAGGCCGGCGGGCTCCGCCCCTCCCTGCTCAGGTGTGGTTGGCTGGTTGCTCCAGGCCCGCCCCTCAGACAGTCTACTGCGCAGACTCCAATCCCATCCTCCTCCCGTCTGTTCAAGCAGTGCACGCTGGGAAGGTGGGAGCCAGTTCCGGGATCAGACTCACAAAGGCACAAAGCAACACACAGGTAGAGAGACCGCCCTGCAAGGTCCCGCCACCCACGCACCAAGGCCCCAGCGGGAGGGGACCCAAAGCCAGCTCCATGCACCACGGGTCTCAGGAAAGCAGGGGCGGCTTCACCGGCCACCAAGGCGCCCCTCAGGGCTGGTCACAGATCCCAGCCTCTTGGTACCGGGAGCTCAGGGCGGGAGGGCTCCTCCCCTCCCCTGCACCAGGCAGATTCAGTGGCTTCTGGTGCTCAACACAGTGCCCCACAGGGAGGCAGAGGGTCCCCGTGTGTGGTTGCTCAGTCCCAGCCTCTGGTCCCTTACTACTCGGGTGCTACACACCTTGGGACAGCCTTTTCTATGGTTGGCACCCTGAGCACTAGAGGCGGGTTGTGTCCGCCCTTAGAGGCTTTGTTTCCTAGGAAGGTACCGTCTCCTAGGGACTCACTGCTCCCCTTGGTCCCTCTGCCCTGTGCGGGGGGCTCCTTCCCCTCTCGTCACTCCTGGTGTGGGATCCCCACTTTTGGAGGCTGTCCGCACCTCTGAGGGGAGGGAGCTTTGCAGCCTCTAGGCCTCAGGGCTCGGAGCCCAGCACAGGCTTCAGGGGGCACTCCCCCTTCCTACGCCCCCTCGTTACCGGACTCCGTGATGTTTCCTCAGTGCTCCCCACTCGCACTCCGTCCACTCAGGTATGTTTCTCTGTTTTTTTCAAGCTGGTTATGTAGGATTTTAGGAGTAAATCGAGTCCAGGCTGGAAGCGCGGCCCTCTGCTGCTTCTCACAGGGCCGCCACCTTCCCTCTCCAATCCTATAATGTCTTCCTGTTTAATTTTTAAAAATAATCTTTTAGTTGACTTTGAAAATGTGTCTGATTTTTTTTGAACCTGGCTATAAAATTTCCTTGTGTCAAAGACATAGTCTTTTTCCTGATATTTAAACAAACAAGCAAAACAAAATAAGAAAGCAGGATGTAACAGGTATCTCAACATGAAGTACAAACCTTGACTTCTGCTTGTTCTGAGATTATCTTCCTATTTTAGATCTTACAGTTTCAGGATACTGTCACCTCGTGTGTGTGTGACTTGAATTAATTCAAAGTATACTGTTTAAAGAGTTCAGACAAAAAAGGTAATTGGGAAGAGCAAATTATAAATCACTCGCAAGCTAGACCAGTCAGATGGGGAATAGGAATAAAAGACTGAGCTGCTCAGAGTCATGAAGAGAAAGGAAATATTACTTTATAAAGTAGGTAACTATAAGATGATTATCCACTTGTTTGGCATAAAAAGGGTATAATACAATGTAATTTAAAATGTTATCTTTGTATAAAATATAGTGTTGGTTTGTTTCCCAGGTCCCTCCCTCCCTCCCTCCCTCCCTCCCTCCCTCCCTCCCTCCCTCCCTCCCTCCCTCCTTCAAGTATTTCAGCTATCCACACTCTTCATAATATTTATTTAGGCTAATAGCCAAGAAGTTTTGAGTCTATAGCTCAAAATATATGTTGTTCAAATATATTGACTAGCTATTGAATTGCTTATTTATGGAGGGTTTTGGGTGTTGTTGTTTTTTTGTTTTGTTTTTTGTTTTTTTTTGCTATTCTGAGCGTCATCTCCTTTGGTCCTTTACTTCTGGATTCATAGTGCTTTGGTTACTTGATTTTGCTAGACGTCTGGTCTTTGGGTAGCTGAAACACTTGACAAAATGAAACCATTCTTGGGAGTAAACTTTCTTGTTTTGGTGATGCTTGAAGTTTCAGAATGTTTCATAGAAAGAAGAATCAATCAGCAGTTTAATTTTTGGAAAAGGAAGGTTCAGAATATTTACAATAAAGTATCTCATGAATATGTAGCAGACCAAACTGATTTTGATAAACTGCTTGATATTCTACTGTTATTACTCTGCCTAGAAAAATATGCTTTGTGAGGTGAGAAATTTAAACAATATATGGAATATTTGGAAACAAAAAGAGGTGTGAATGTCAGGAGAATGAAAGGAAGAAACTACCTGTTGCTTTTAACATACGCTGAAACAAATGCAGTCCAGCAGTGCTTGCAAAGACACACCTGTGCGAAAGGAAAATAGCTTGATCTATGTTTTTTTAAAAATTTTAAATATGTCCTTTATTGATTTCAGAGAGAGGAAGGGAGAAGGAGAGAGAGTTAGAAACATCAGTGATGAGAGTCATTGATCAGCTGCCCCCTGCACGGCCCCTACCGGGATCAAGCCCGCAACCCGGGCCTGTGCCCTGACCAGGAATCAAACCCCGATCGCCTGGATCCTAGGTTGATGCTCAGCCGCTGAGCCACGCCCAGCCAGGCCTGACCTCTATTTTGATCAGCTCTCACTTCTGGTTCCCTTATGACTTTTCTATTGGGTTATGATAGTCTTGGGAACATCTCCTCAAATTGGTTCTGGGCTACATACTGTTTGTGAAAAGTTATTTTAACCATAGCCTTCATTTGCGATGCCTTTAAAAAGGTTCTTACCTGTTCCCAAGTCTCCATGTGTGTTGTGATTAAGTGTATTAAGGCTATATAACTACTGGATAAAGGGGTTTACTTATTTGAAGTAAAGTATGTGACACCTTTTCATGTTGAGGACAGCACATACTAAAAAATGAAGAGGCACAGTTTTGAATTAGATAAAATGGCGAAGGAATGTGCTGAAGTGAAAAGTGATATATTAAACAGAATAATCATAATCTGAGGCAAAAAGGTTTTTAACTAATTTTAATTGAAGGTACAATAAAATTTTTGTATCTGTTTTTTTATTTCCAATTAAGTTAGACTGTAGGAAATGTTTATTTTGCAGTCTTTTATGCCATTTCAGAGTAAATATATCTGATTATAAGAAAAAGGCAAAAATTTTAGTATAACTAATCAGAAAAACGTTACCTTAAGGGAAACAAATTTTGAATTTTAGTGCTGTAAGGAAATGATTTCTGTCAAAGAGATTTTGACATAAAAGAACTCATGATAAAGAAATATAATGTCATTAAAAAACTATGATACTGAATTTTAAAGGAGATTAAATCAATTAAAATTATTTTAAATGTCTACTACATCAGGACATATTAAATAAATGCAAAGGTTTAACAGGAGGATAGTAAAAAATATTTATAAGGGAGATAATAAATGAATTACATCAGACATTATATTATGTATTTCGTAATAGCAGTTATTGCTAAATTGTTCCTCAAAATTTGTATTTCTCTTCAGGAATCTGAGCTCTTAAGTTCTGAGGCTCAGATTCTTTTTTGTGATTTATTTTTATTAGGGCAGCATTGGTTTATAACAGTATATAAGTTTCAGATGAACATCTTTATAATTAGGCATCTGTATATAACAGGTTGTGCCAACCACCAAAAGCCTAGCTTCCATTCATCACCCTACTGTTGATCCAGTTCACCCATTTTGTCTTCCCACCACCCCTCTTCCCCTCTAGTATCTGCTGATCTTTTGTCAAGACTCAGATGTTTTATGTATTTGGAGTAGAATTATAAGATAATCCTGCTTGTTACTGTGGTCTAATAGACAACTAACTGCTTCCTATAAAAGCTTCATTTAAGTTAATTTTCTTTAGGAAGCTAACTTAAGTGACATTTCTTTCTGATTTTTCACCCAAAGGGAGAGACTTTTGATAAAGCCAGAATGATATATTCTATTGTTTAAATTACTTCACAATAGTTAAATGGTATGAAAGTTTATAAATGCTTTTTAGGTCATGAGGGTATTCTTAGGACACAGAAGAGTTAATTGATTGTCTTGATGTGTAACTTGCTACAAGGAGCAATTTGATATATTGTGAACAGAAGAAGCTACTGTATGTACAAGAGATTTGCTGCAATCGATTACACTGTTTTTCATTTTAAAGGGATGCATCAACTAAGCTCATTACTGTAAATTATAGAATACTTTGTCTCATCTCTGATGATAGAGTCTCATTTCAAACTCCCATAACTTCTAGGATGGACACTGTGTGCAGTTGTTACCCCACCTAGAGCCCCACTTAAAATAAGGGCCCTTGCCCAGCTGGGCGTGGCTCAGCGGTTGAGCTACAACCTAGGACCCAGGAGATCGTGGTTCGATTCCTGGTCAGGACACATGCCAGCGTTGCAGGCTCGATCCCCAGCTGGGGGTTCAGGAGGCAGCCGATCAGTGACTCTCTCATCATTGATGTTTCTATCTCTCTCTCTTCCTCTCCCTTCCTCTCTCCAAAATCAATAAAAAATATATTTAAAAAAGAAAAGAAAAGAATAGGGGCCCTATTCTCTCAGCTGCTGGGAGTTTTGATAGTTGGTGCTCAGCCATAGAAAGCCACCTTGACCAAGTTGTACCCCTCCCAGGAGGTGACCTGCATCGAATGACTGGTTAATCAGAGATTGAATATAGCACAAAAGAAGCATCCTATCCATTGAATTCTGTCATAAATAGAAAAGCATTGTTTCACCAATGTAAGGTGGTAGCAGATCAAGGCAGCCTTTCTCAGCGGAGCTATAGTAGTTGACTCTTCCAATGTGAGTGGCAGGGAAGAGGTGAGCAGGGCCTTCTAGGTACACAGAATAGAATAAGCTATTCAGAGGTTCTTTTAAAAAGCTTGGGCCAGGTACTGAACTTCAGAAGTTCAGCGTCTATGTCAGCAGGTACAAGTAGAGAATGATAAAAGGTGAGGACATAAAAATAGCTAGTGAGCAGATAATTAAAATTCTTGCAGGTCAACATAGGGGAAATATACTTTGCGGGTAAGCAGGGGAGTGACGTGATCAAATTCATATTTTAGATGTGTATTCTTCTATAGTTTTAATTATTATAAACAGGTTTTGTTTTGGATTTTTGTTTTTAGTGAGCTTAAATTTCAAATGTATGAGTAGTTTTGAATGAGAGAGTATAGTTTCATCGAAGTATAACCAGATGAGGAGGTAGAACTGAGTTTGTTCTGTGTTATTTGAAGGTGTAAAATTTCCCTTAGCTATATGAATCTTATGCATATGTACATGGGATCCTCCAGCCTGCCAGCTAAAAGGGACTGGTTACTCAAGAGGATGTCTTTTTTTAGTTTGTATGTGTAGGTATTTTTTAAAAAAACTTTGCAGTTTTATATATATATATAAATATATATATATATTCTAAATGACAAATACATACATATGTGTATATATATGTGTATTCATCATTTAGAAAGACAGTCTAGAATATTGTACCCAGACTTCCTTGTTTTAAATCCCAAATCTACACATACTTGCTCTGAGGCTTTAAATCTATTAAAATAATATCTGTTTCTTCATTTATGGGCATAATTATGACACTTTAGATCAGAATACTACAATGCTATGTGACATAAACCAAACTCATGGTTCAATGAAAAAAACAAACAAAATCGAAACGTATTAGCAAAATAACTTTGAATTGTACCAATCCAGATCAAGTCCAGTGGCCCTTTTGGATCCTGGAGCTCAAATAATGCCATCAGAATCGTGGCTTTGTTATACTTGAAAGGCTTCATTCCCAGGCCAACTTTCTACATGTTGAACAAAGAAATAGCACCCAGCAAATTTAGATTTTACATTCTATAAATTCAACAATTGTAGAAAAAATATGAAGTACCTTTTATCCAATGGTTCAGGATAAGTCCTGGAATGAGTCTTACCATCTTATTGTAAGATTTCCAGATAAAATTCAAATGCATTTGCAGTGAACAATCTTTAAAAAATGTGGCTTAAACATTGCATAGAATGTACTTACACTAAGAAGTGACTCACTGTATATTTGAAATTCAAGTTGAACGGAGTATTCTACATTTTTATTTGTTGGATATGGCAACCTTTTTGGAGGACCCTTGTGTATTTCTGACCCCATCACTGGTCAGAGTGTTTACTAGGCCTGGTAAGATTCCTTAATAGTAAAAACCTCCATCACAAAGCAAATGGATTAAAAAAAGCACAAAAGTAGCTCCACATAAAAAGTTAAGGTGCTAGTATCAAAGAAGAGATGCTGGGCAGTTAGAAAACGAAAATATAAAAACAAATAAACATTTTTAAAAAGTGGTGTCTAATAGAAGTCCTTTGAAGATTACATTAGATAAGAGAGATAATTCCTTTAAAGTGGTTAGCCCAGTGCTTGGCACATAGAAAATCTCAGTAAATATTTTCTCCTATTCATTCTATTGTTGTTCTACTGATTCTAACACATAAACAATTACTGCATTTATTAAGCAGACATATATTGAGCACTTCTATATTATTTCACAATTTTCGTGTTTTGCAAATCTTAATAGGAATCAAGGAAACAGTAGACACGATGAAGTCATTCTGTTGAACATCTTTGTGTGTTAGACTTTCCCACCTCCCTAAATGAGTTTGTTCCTAGGAACAGAGAGAAATTAGTAGCTCAGAGGATGCACATTTTGAAATTCCTAGATACCAATGTGTAGCTGTCTATCAGTTATAATTCTGTAGAAATACATGTTCTAAACCAAAGAGGCTGATTTTCTCCCTTCTACCCAGTGACCTCTGCCTAGACACATCCAATAATCTAAACTCTATCTCCTGTTCCAGCTTATAAGACCCCTTGCTACTAAAGTCACAGATCAAGCTTAATTGTTCTCTGGCCTGGGAGAGACTTTCTCATATCCTACCCAACACAAGGAAAGTCCCATTGTAGAGACAGTTCTGGAGACCTAAATATTCAATTTATTATTATTTTTCTGGGGCTATTTATTCTATTCCTTCTATGGTGACTTCTTCCTGTATATGACTTCCAGTATATAATTTCTATGGTGATTTCTTCCAGATAATGTCCTGATATCAGTCAATCCCCTTAGGCAATCCACATAATAGATAAAATGAATAGTATATAAGGAGACTTACTTAGGAAACCTTATAAAAATAAACCTAGTATTAGAGAAAAATCACAGTCTTTAGCATAGAGTTGCAAAGTTGCTCAAATGACTGTTTTGAGAAAAATAAAGAATATCCATCCCAATTGACTAAATTGATCTGCTTTCCATCGAGACAGAGATTCAAAGAATTCCTCTCCTCATTTTTACTTCTCCCTTGTTGTTCCTTTTGTTCAGAAAACTGAAGAGAAATTGACTAAGACTGCAGTTATTTTTTATAGCAACTTCAAAAGGGGATGTTTGTATTAATGTTTAGCTTTGTCTGTTAAAGATAAAAGCATAACTGAAAAGCCACATCACAAGGATCTGACCGAAACAACATTAGGGAGGCTCTCATTCATACCTTAACTCTGCTATTTTGCGTGCATGCAGGACGCCAGCCAAGAAAATCTTCTAAATTGCTTTGCACATCTCTCTAAAAAGGAATTGAAATTTATCTATTTGATGCAACTTGGTAAATATCTAGTTTAAACAACAGTCATTGTCTTAACATAATATTCTTTTAACCAACAAAGCTTCCCAATCCCATCAATGGCTACCTTTCCCCCCATTTGTACTTAAATATTTACACAAGCGGTAAATTAACAATCAATCAATATTTTCCATTAATGTAAAATACTGTCTCCTTTTGTGTCTCAGCCTGGTTCTATTCTACATGTTCACTGTTATTGGCCTAGATTTTAGGAGATTTTTTTTCTCATATCCAAAGCCACTCTCAACACTGAGGAAGTCTAGCTTTCACACCACTGATTGTGTCACAGAGAAGCTCATCAACTCTTTGAAGATACAAAATTCATTGGTTTGGTTATATCACACCTCAGATGATTGTCAATTCAACCCTAATTTATAACAAAAATACTGCAAAATCATATAAAACATAGCTCAAGGAGCCAAAAGGAAAATTAAGTTCATAGTGTTGAAATAATTTTCTGCATACCAAAGAATAGTGAAAATTAATTATCAGATTTTTATCTATAGTAAGAATAATCATTACAAAATTAGCTGACGTTTATATATTATAATTTAGAAAATACTTTCATAAACATATCTGGCAAAACATACAAAGATACTGGTGTGTCAGTTTTCCTTTCAGAGTTTGGAAATAATTGTTTGCAAGAGGCATGCAAGTTTCTGTTGGTCATAATTTTATTTACATTAGCATCTGTGAAAAACACTGATTTTATATTTGAGTTGAGAACTTTTGATGAACTTAATGACTGCTGATCTCAAAGAATTTGTTGGGGGCAGAGATGTTGATCATGCTCTGTAAACCTTGATTATGAAAGCAGGGAGGGCACCTAATTGGAACAGGATCATAGTTGTTTAATTGTGTCCGGTTTCAAATTCAAGTACATAAGGCCATTTGCTTTATACCTGGCAGCCTTTTTTATTGTTTTAAATTCAACTTTAACACATTGATTTAATATCCACACTCACGTTGAGGATGTTTTTAGATTTTGTCCTCAATGTTGGCGTGAAAGTACTAAAAATATACTTTATTTTGTTAATTTTTAGAAACAAAGAAGATTTTTTTGGCTCAGAGTGAAAAACTGTGGCACAGGCTATATGGAGGAGCAGTTTAGCAACAGTAAAACACTTCACAACCTTTATTATTTCAGAAATAAAGCCTGTTTTTGTTCCTTTGACTATAGGAAAGAATTAGAGCTAAAACTTTTCTGGCATATATACAGGAATGAACTCATTAGCGTTGGAATATCTTCTTATAACTGTTGGGAACAAGGAAAGAAAAACCAATCTGTTTGTTCCCTATTTCATATTCATGAGGCTGCTCAGGAGGCAGTTTGATTGACACCGTTGGTATATGCTGTCTGCTTTCTTCAGATCAAGCTGGGGGTTTTGGTTCACCTATCACTCACTTCTACTTTGTTACCAAGGTCTATTGTGGCTCTCTAAATTGTGTTGTGATGAATTGCCCACTTGGGAATTTTTAGGACATCTTAATCCCAGTCTGACAGAAATCCCTTCGATAAATAATCTCCCAACCCCTATGCCAAATGCAAGTGGATCAGTGGACATAGATTTATGACAGCTTTCACAAATGAAAAGTAGCAGCAGGGAGAGTTTGCTAGTGCACTGTGAATCCATGAATTGTCTCTATTTCCTAGTTTATTTTTCCCCAGATATAATTAACTGTTCTCTGCAGGATTTTCTTTAAAGCTCTGTGTGTGTGTGTGTGTGTGTGTGTGTGTGTGTGTGTGTGTGCGCGCGCGTGTGTGTATGCCTGTGCGTGTTTGAATCTGTACTTGCTTCATTGATTTAAAAAGAAAATAATATACCATTTACTGAAAATCATTTTTGTTTATAAATTTGGCTCTTCTTGGATAAATATAAACTGACAAAATTGGATAATAATAATTATCCAATTATTATTTGGATACTTTTTTTCAGATTAAGTAGTTTTAATCTGAAATTCTGATTAAGTAGTTTTAAAAAATAATGTAAAATAGCAGTTGAAACCAATTTGAGTTTATAACTAGTAGATTTAGAATGTGAATGACATATTAAGTGATTTAATTTTTCTTCAAAAAAGGTATTTTTTACTGAAAAACACATGACAAATTACCTGTGGTTGTATTAATCTGATTATAATTTTATATTTGAATCCAAGATTTTTGCATAGAACAGGTATGATTCAGAAACAGAAAAAAAAAAGTTTGCTAGATTGAACAATTAGCCTGTAATATTTTAATGTAATTTCTATTGCTTTATGATAAATTATTAATGATATTAAGCCATTAATGCTATGAAATGAAAGCTCATGAGAAAATAGATTTCAAATACTATCCTTCACATATATATACATACTGCATTTTATTTATTAAACATTTAAAAAGTAAAAAAATCTGAAATTAAATCATTCTTGCAATATCACACTTAGACTGTGAAATCTGTCACTCTGTAATAGAAGCACCATTCTTTCTATAAAGTGACAGCCACCTTTTTTTGCCCTGAAGGTATATGGCACAAGTTCACAGCAAGTCAGAGTGTGACATGTTGCTATTTGCCATTAATAATATTTAGACAGCTTTATAAGCTGCTTATGAGGCCAAGAGCTTTTTTCAATAATAAAGAAAAGAGAGAAGTTTATATGTATGTATATACCTGTTTCCCTCTCTGGTAATATACCATGCATTTTTTTGGTATATATTTATAAAAACAATGGGAAAAATAACCCTTGTGGACTGTAAGGGAATGTAATTGCCTAAAGCCATAGAGGTAAATTAAAATGGACATACTGCTGTTATTGTCAGTTAAAAAAATACTGTTTTTTTGAAACAAATCCTAAAGAGGTTATTAAATTCCCACTACTTCCCAGCTTCTTTTCCTTAGTCAACAGAGCTACCAGCAGGGTGCTGGAGCCTTATTAAGCCTGTAACACAGGGTCAGGGGTCAGAATTGCTTCTGGCTTGGATAGCTCAAAAATCTGACTCTCCAAATTAGTACACTTGCATTCAAATTAGTAAGTAGTACATACTTTTGTAAAATATCAAATCTCTAACCATGAAAAGCACAGCATAGGATCATTGTTAAATGAGACAAAATGTTATAATTTTGGATGGTACTTGACATTTTATAAAGCTTTTTCATTGTCCCTGTCTCATTTGATACATTCAATGATTTTGTGAGGCAACTCTTGTCAAACCCACATCACAAAAGAAGAAACTGAGGCACAGAGAGAGCAGTAATTTGCCTAAGATCACAGAACTACTAGGGTAGCATCAGGTTTACTGAATCCCCCCTACTCCATTTTAAGCCCTTTGATCATGTTCTCACCAGGGGCTGATATGCCATCTCTCCTGTTGCTCTTCCCCACCCTCCTCTCCCAACCAGAGGGTTTTTGCAAATGTGTGAAGGTGTTTTGTTTGTCACAGTAACAAATGCCGGCATTTAGTTGGGAGGGCCAGGGATAACTCCACACAACAGGGACTTTTTCTGCCTAAAAATCCTGTAGTGCTTATGTTGAGAAGCAATTACAATCACTACCTGTACCAAGTAAAGAGGTTCCTATAATTTTAAAGTATGTTTACATTCCACTCAGTACATTTATTCTTTGTTTTCATTTGCTTTTATAAATAAGTTTAAGATTGTATGGTTAAAAAGGTTTATTTTCTATAGACTAGCATAAATAGAAGTAATAAAATAATAAATGAGTAATTATAATTCCTCACTTCTGTTTTACTTTTCAGCTATAACACATATACATACAAGTATACCTATATCTTTCCATTTTAATATATGCCGTTAGCTGTTATTCTTCCAAGTTAGTAATGACACTCACTATTGGAACAACAATTTTTACCTTCTTTTAAATTTGTGTCCTGCTATTATATCGGATCACCAATGCACAGGATATTACCTTACTGAGGGGTAAGGTAATAAGTGTCAGGCTTTGCCTAAAGAGCAGAAACTGTTCTTTTTGCAATTAAATATGCATTTTTTTGCATATATTTAATATTTAATTTGAAGGCTGCTAATTATTTTATTTCCTCAGAATCTAACTTGGTTGATTGAATATTAATGGTAAGTATTGTTACCATTTGACAAAATAGGAAATGAAATAAAATAAACATTGTTGCTACTTGTTAAAAGTTACCACAGTTATGTTTGATTTCATAGTTATCATAGACTTACCTCTTCTACCTTCGTCATTCATGACCAGGAATAAGAAAATTGGTAAATTTTTGACAGTGTTTTTGTATGTAAAAACATAGTCCTTGAATTGAAAAAAATACTCATCTGTCTAAAAATAAAAAAGATGTATGGCTTATGTACAGTGAATTGATTCACATTGTATGTATGTATATACATATTGGTAGCATCATTTGAGGGCAGGCCTCCTAGAAGCTGAGCCTAAAATGGGGAATTTTGTTTCTTCAGGGTATGCTCTCAGGAAAAATTGGTAAGAGAGTGAGGACAGCAAGACAGTTCAGGGAAAACAGCTAAGCAAGGCCATGTTTTCTGCTAGAACATTCACTTTAGCTTGATCCCATGACAAACCCTTTAGCATGAACCACACCACAAAACTGGTCTCACATCAAGGATGGGGTTGGCCTTTTGCTTTTCCATGTTAATCAGTCACTGGCTGCGGACTGAATGGAGGAGGCTTGGGGGCAGGGAAGGAGGCAGAACCTCTAGGGAGAGTCTGGTCAGTTGTGGGTAATTCTCCAGAAAAGGCAGCTGTAAGCAGTTTGGGGACGGGTGTGCGGGCCATGTAAAGCTTCAAGTAAAGGAAGTAGGCAAGCACCAGCATTGTCCAATCAATTGATAATCATGTTTGATAATCTGGTAGCATTTGTTAAGTAAACTTTTTGAGCCTATGATGCAGGTCAAGTTATTCAGATATATAACATATTGTTTCAAGTATTTTTTGTGATTCACAAAATGAGTGATACACATTCTCTAGAGATTAAAACAAATGTGATTAGAACAACTGTGATGAGACCCAAAAAGCTAAATATATACAACATAGGTTGATTGAAATTCTTTCTGAAGTTTCAGTGTCACTAATGGACAATTCTCTTTCTTCATATCATCTAGCCTTTTCTGGTGCGCTCACCTTCTCCTGTTAGTGCTCAGCATACAGGTTTACATGGTTGATAGCTCTTTTCCAGGATAGAGGTAAAGCCTGGTCATGTTACTATTCTGTCACAAGCACCTCTCTCAATGCCTGGTTTCTAATGGTCCCTTATATGCATTTGCCAAGTGAATGAGCAAGGGACAACAGACGTGAATGGAACCACCTAGGATTGGAAAGAATTGAATCATTAATAAGCATGTACATTTTGTGATTATTTTTAAACTGTTTCATTAAGAAATCTTTATAACATCCAGAAAGTGTTGGCATTTTTATACACCAATAATGATCTCTCAGAAGGAGAAACTTAAAAAACAATCCCATTTACCATTACAACAAAAAAAGTGAGATATTTAGGAATAAACTTAACCGAGGAGGAAAAAAGATCCGTACTCAGAAAACTACAGAACAATGAAAAAAGAGATAGAAAAGGATATAAACAAGTGGAAGAATATACCATGATCATGGATTGGTAGAATTAAGGTCATTAAAATGTGCATACTACCCAAAGCAATCTATAGATTCAATACAATCCCTAGTAAAATATCAATGACATATTTCACAGATCTAGAAAAACACTTCACAAATGTATATGAAACCAAAAAAGATCCTGAATAGCTGCAGCAATCTTGAGAAAGAAGAACAAAGGTGGAGGGATCACAATGCCAGATATCTAGTTATACTACAAAGCCACTGTAATCAAAACAGCCTGGTACTGGCACAAAACAGGCATATAGATAAATGGAACAGGAGAGGGAACCCCGAAATCAACCCAAGCCATTATGCCCAATTAATATTTGACAATGGAGGCAGAGCATACAATGGAGTAAAGACAGTTTCTTCAATAAGTGGTGTTGGGAAAATTGGACAGGTACATGCAAAAAAATTTAACTAGACCATTAACTTACACCATACACAAGAATAAACTTAAAATGGATAAAAGATTTAATTAAATGTAAGTCGTGAAACCGTAAATATCCTAGAAGAAAATGTAGGCAGCAAAATCTCAGATATCTTACATAGCAGAATTTTCAGATACGTTGCCTAGAGCAAGAGAAACAAAGAAAAAAGTAAATAAATGGGACTGCATCAAATTAAAAAGCTTTTACACAGCAAAGGAAACCAGCATCAAAATGAAAAGAGAACCCACAGTATGGGGGAACATATTTGCCAAAGATACATCTGATAAGGGGTAAGTACTCATACAACTCAACAAAGGAAGACAAACAATCCAATTGAAAAATGGACAGAAGAACCGAATAGACACTTCTCCAAAGAAGACATACAAATGGCCAAGAGACATGTGGAAAAACACTCTACATCATTAATCATCAGAGAGTTGCAAGTTTGAATGACAGGGAGGTACCTCCTCATACCTGCCAGAGTGACTACCATCAATAAATCAACAAATGACAAATGCTGGCAAAGATGTGGAGAAAAGGGCACCCTAGTACACTGCTGGTGGGAATGCAGACTGGTGCAGCCACTATGGGAAACAGTGTCGAGTTTCCTCAGAAGATTAAAAATTGAACTGCCATTTGACCCAGCAATCCCACTTCTAGGAATACATCCTAAGAAGCCTGAAACACTAATCAGAAAGAATATATGCACCCCTGTGTTCATAGCAGCATTATTTATAATAGCTAAGATCGGGAAGCAGCCCAAGTGCCCATCAGTAGATGAGTGGATAAAAAAGCTGTGGGACATTTACACTATGGAATACTATGCAGCTGTAAGAAAGAAGGATCTCTTACCCTTTGGTACAGCATGGAGGGACCTGGAGAGTATTATACTAAGTGAAATAAGCCAGTCAGAGAAAGACAAGTATCACATGATTTCACTTATATATGGAAACGAATGAACAAAATAAACTGGTGAACAAAATAGACCCAGAGACATTGAAGCATGGAACAGACTGATGCATTTCAGAGGGAAGGGGTGAGGGAGTGGGAAGAGATTAACCAAAGAATTTATATGCATATACACATAACCCATGGACACAGACAACAGTGTGGTGAAGGCCTTGGGAAGCGTGCAAAAGGGGGACATCTGTTATACTTTCAGCAATAAAGATTACTTTTTAAAAAAGGGAAGGAAACCTTTATAAAGTGCACGTTCTATAATTCATGTATAACTTGCATGACTAAGTGCACGCACATGCACTATCAGTCTTCAGTTGCAGGTTTTCTAATCTCAAAAGCTACATCTCATTCTTTTTTATAGTTGTAGGGAAAGTGAAAACAGGCTTTCTCGCCACCTCCTCTTGGCAGAGGCCGCAGTTATGTAAACACGATATAGCATAGTCATAACGGATGCTATGTTGGTTGACTAATGTTTGACCCATGGTTGGCTGAGAGACACTATTGTCTTGGGTCTTATAAGACTGGCCCGGGACTTTCAGAGGGGCACGTTTGCAATTTGTCCCCTGGTGTGAGGTTTGTCCCTCGTGTATGCCCCTCTGGCAGCCACTGGGAGAGAGTATGGATTTGTCTATCTTGTGTGTTTGGCCTGCCGAAGCCAAATAAAGTAAATGTCTGATTCTCCTTCAGCTCCACAAACTTCTTCGGACTGTCCCTGGATCTAGAGTGAACCTCCCTGGCCCCGAGTGGCCACTAGACTTGGCGTAGTCTCTGGCACTACAATAGTATACTCAGCTTCAGTTAGATAAGCTAAACAGTTTCACATTCCTGAGTCACTCAGCGGTTTTACACATACTCCTCCTGCAATGGGCTTGTGCATAGTTAGTGTTCACCCTCTTTTTCAAGATGCATTATCTTCAAGGTATGGAATAGCCTGTAAATAGGGTATGTTCACAACAGGCAACATTTTATGACAGAAAAAGTAAGATATTGAAGGAGCGAATAACGGAGTAAAAAAAAAAAACAAAACCCATAAGAAATAAAAGAAAGTTACATAGTACCATAGTATAGATTTAAAGCCGTGCAAATAATGTATAAGAAATTATGTTCTTTATTTATCAGGGAATAGATAGAAATAATGCTCAACTCAACTCTTGTGTTTTTTCTTTTTTAAGATAGAAATATTTTTTAATAAAAATATATGCTCAATATTAAAAGAAAAATAAGATAATATGGAAGATTTTAGGATAAATATAAAAAGATCTAATTATTTTAACACCCAAGGGTATATTTTTATTACTATTATGATGCGTGAATATATGAATATTTTATAAATATTTATATGAATACTATATATTTAGATATGTGCTACATGGATATAAATATTTACACCATTCTTTTTTACTAAACATTTTATAATATATATTCTATTTGGGCTTATAAGAAAAGAAGGTTAAACAGAAATTGGTAATTTCTGTACCACCCCCTATTGCACTGTCTTTGTAACATACACGTATGTGCGTGTATACACACATATATCTTGTAGATATCTTTCCCTATTTAAGCATAAATATTCTAGTAGTTTTCCCACAACCCCAGGCAAACACCATTCTCACTTCTGTCTTGTAGATTTGTTTTGTGTATTCTTGTGCTTCATAAAATGAAGTCATGCAGGAAACTTTTTTTTGTATCTCATTTTCACCGAGCCTACCACAGCATGGATTCATTTATGTGTTGACTTGTATGGTGTTGATTTCTTAATAATATACCTCAGCTTGTTTATCCATTCTGCTACTGATGTACGTTGACATAGTTTTTTATTTTTTCCTTGCTATTATGAAAGAAATTGCAGTAAACTTTTTCTATAAGTCTTTGTAGATATATGCTTTTCCTTTGTGTTTGTGGGGGGTTATATATTCAGGAGTGGTCTTGCTGGATCATAAGACAGGAATATTTTTAACTTTATAAGAAATTATAAAAGAGCAAAACAGTATGACAGTATTTCATGCCTAAAAAATGTTAATAATTTCTAATTTCTCTCATTATGTAAACGGTTAAAGAGGAAATGTTCAGAAGCAGTTGGTATCTTTTCCCTGTATATGGAGGTATCTCATGTAAAGCCTTCTCTCACATAGCCAGCATAATTTATATCAGAATAAAAGCTTTTAGGGTGAATTATCTTAACACATTTTTACATGTACCAGAATCCCCAAACTCATGCTATTTAATGATAAAACAAATCTAATTACTTTAATAGTTTACATTAGTTATCATAATAACCTAACCAGACATTTTGCTTTCATTAATTTTTCTAAAATATACTGTATCTGTTTCCTGTTCATGTTACAGACCTTTGTAGCACACTATCAAGCCTGTGCTCAGGGACAAAACAAACATATGATAATTAATATATATGCAATTGACCTATTAATGGAAATAGCTAAAATTAAATACAGGCCAGTAAAAGCAAAATAAATCAGTGGAAATAATTAAAATATAAGTAAGACTTCACTCTCTGAACAAGTTGACATCACAAGGGGACACAATGCCTGTGACTGTCACAGCTCTAAACTATCATGAATATTGGGGAGGGAAGATATCTGCATGTTAGTTCTACTAAGACAGAGGCAAGGACAAGCTCAGCTTCCTTATAAATTAGAAGAAATTATTTTAACCCCAATTTAGGGAATTAAGTGAAACTCCTCATACCTATGGCTAGTTTGGATCTACAAGAATTTTTGTAGTTGTGAAGACTCAGTTTTGAATAAAAAGTTAGGTCAGAAGTCCTAACTTTCACTGGAGCTGCATAGTATTAACTGAGAAGGGGTTAGGACATGTTAGGTTTTCTCACCATAACCCCCTTTTTCCCCTTGATGGACATCCAGAGGGCAAAGGCACAAACTTTTTTCTTTTCTTTTAAAAATTTCAGTCCCACGTATCTCTTTTATTGGTTTGAATGTTAGTGGAAGGGACCAGCTTGTTTTCCTTTCACATACCAAATTAAAAGGCAACCCAGGCCTATTAAAAGTCCTGCATAAACACCTATGCCTGGCTCCCACTCGCAGACATTCTGATTTAACTGGCCTGGGACCTGACTATGATATCAGAATATTTGGAAGATCCTCTGTATATCTAATGTATAATAATGTTTGAAAACCATCATCTTAGAGCCTTGTAGCTAACAGAGCTTCATGCATCCATTTTGCAGGTAGAAATGTTGAGGCCCAGAGAGGGGAAAGGACTTGCCCATGTTAACATAGAATATTTGTGGTTGAGCCAAGATTGGCTATAGTATTCTTGCTTCCACTGACATATCCCTCCCATCCCACTTCTACTCTAGGTAATTAATGTCTCTGTGCCTTGGTTTTCCCATCTGTAAAATGGGGTCTTAATGGTACCTACTAGTAATGTGGTTATGCTGATCAAATAAGATTATGCTTGTAAAGTGTTTTTAGCATGGTGCTTTATTTACAGCATATAATATCTTGTTGTTGTTGTTGCTGTTTTGTACTAAGGGTATAAAAATGAGTGGAATTCCCAAAGGACAGTGAGCTCATTGAGGACGGTGACTGAGATTCCTGTCTCTATAACTGAAATTTATTACAGACCCTGACACTTAAAGTGTTTCCAATGTGGGGAAGAAAGTGTTGCAAATCATTTCCTTTATTTCAAATATATATATTACATGAGTATCTCATATATATGTAAAATTTTCAATAGACATCACTGACATTAGGATAATAGGCTAAGTTAAAACTAACAAACAAAATAGAAATAAACTGATAGATACAGAGAATAGACTAACCACTGTCAGAGGGGAGGGTGATTGCAGGGCTGGGTGAAAAGGTGATGGAATTAAGCAAAGGGGGAAAAAACTAATAGACACAGACAGCAGTAGAGTGATTATCAGAAGAAAAGGGGAGCGGGAGGAGGTAGAAGAGGGTAAAGGGGGATAAGTGGTGATGGAAGGAGACTTGACTTGAGGTGGTGAACACAATACAATCTACAGGTGATGTGTTATAGAATTGTACACCTGAAACCCATATAATTTTTTTAACTAATGTCACCCCAATAAATTCAATAAAATTAAAAAAAAAATTCAGTTGGAATCTTATGATAGCATATAGCTAGATGATAGACGATTTTAAAAGAGATAAGAAAGATAAAAAATATAGCTTAATTTTCTTCTTGGAAATCTTATTTTCACACAAATGGTGTTAAAGATAATTGTAGTAGAATGTAGTCGAATGTTTAATTCTTCTGCAAAATGGTTTCTAACTTGTCTCTGTCATGTCTATGGCACATCCGCATAACGGAATTTGTGAAGGATGACCAGGCTAAACAAGCCTTTAGGTGTCTTAAGAGCTTGTAACATATCACAATGCATTAAAAGTTATTTTTTACTGCACGATAAAATGACCACTTGTAGTTTATTATTTTGCCTCATTATTAGAAAAGTATACACCTGTCAATTCTAGTATTTGCAGTAGAATGCATTACATTTATATTGTGATTTGTGGATTAAGAAGTTGTGGTACATACATGGTTTAAACATTTCTAATATTTTTGAATTATCAAATCAGTTTATTTTAGAAATGTACTCAGAAACACCTAAAAATCAGATATATTTATACAGAGAACCATGGATAGGGTGAAATTTAAAATATCCTATTTCTAATCACTTCTTAAATTACCTTTAAATTTTAGATTTTCTCTTTGAACATTCCCAACTGTTATAGTCTGCCACAGTAACAGTGTTTTTAATTAAGTAATTTTAATAAAGATCAATCCCTATATAAATTCTGTAATGAAGTAACCTATTTTCTGTTTTAATATAGTCATTTATTTGATAGTGAAATATTTAAAACTAGCTACAATATTTATTGATTTGTTTTTATTCAGTTCTTTGATTTTTTTCAATTCACACAAGAAAATATTTTTCTTAAAATAATTGAAGATTATACAATCTATTTACTTATCCCTAGATAATACCCTCATTCTATTCTCAAAATAAAGTCTTATTTTAAACCTGCACTTATTTCAAACTTGCCTACCACTCTGTCATGCCATTCTTCAATTGAAAACAACCGACTTCTGTTCATTCAGACATATAATAACATCCTTAATTTCTTTACACAACTCACTCTCATCTGTAACTATCTTCACCCAGCTCCTTTATTTTTGACCCAGGGAAATTGGACTCTGTTTTGCTCAAATCTATCAATCCTCTCTTTTTATTTGGTTATCTTTCTCCACTCTCTAATGACTTTGTTCCCCTCCACTAACTATTTCTTTTTTCTCTTTGTTTAAATCAAGTAAATCTACAAACACACCAACTAATGAATCATTAAGAAAAACACACAATAATATCTCTAGGTCCTCCAGGCCCACATCCTCTCAGTTCTACCCCCTTATTATTTCTTGAATCTTTTCCACGTCACCATTCCTAATGCCCTTGGTTTAATCTGGGATCTTGTCATTTTCTTCCTATTAGTGCAATAACTGTCCAACAGGAATCTCTACCTCAGGTATGTCCCTCCTGTCTATCTTTCCAAGTATCCATTATAGACTTCTTCAGTGGCATTGCCTTTATGATAGGGTCCGAACCTCGGAGCATATTAAACTGGCTGTTAATATGAGACTTCTTGTCTGGGAATTTTGGCGAGGCCTCAAAGCTAAAGTTTATGAGTGCCAAGTATCCTTCCTCTAAAGAGAGTTATAAGGATTTATAAAAATGGTTCCAAAACCTAGTTCTAGCTCTAGTTAACCTCTTACCTTGAGGCTAGATCAAGCAAAGAGAGTACCTGGTGAGAGTCAAGATGTCCCCAACCAAAAGAACCTGGATGTGGATTGCCAGAATCTCAGGCTAGCTGTGCAAGGAATCACTGTTTCTCAGTGACTTTTAGAGATAGCAAGGTGATTCCTTCACACCCAGTGGCAGGAAATTATAACTCTCTGCAGCTGAGGAAGACCCTTTTTGCCATTATCTCTCCTTCCCATGAGCCAGGTATTAAGGGTTGCAGCAAGTATGGGAGGGTAGTTATAGAGCCTGGTGAAAAATAGTACTAGTTATTCTGTAAAGCTTTCTTGCCTAAGTTAGGACAAGCTACAAAAGGATTGAAATCTTCAATTGATAGATATTTCATTAGGCCAAAATCTAAAGGAGTTAACATTCTGGGTTAGGGAAAGGAGATTTGACATTGCAAAAAAAGAAAGGCAGTTACTTTAACCTACAGTGTTTTACAGACCCAGTTAAAGAAAAATAAACAAAAATAAAACCGCCCTGACTGGTGAGGCTCAGTTGGTTGGGCATCCTCCAGAACATTAAAAGGTTTCGAGTTCGGTTCCTGGTCAGGGCACATGCCCAGGTTGCAGGCTTGAACCCCAGAAAGGGGCGTGCAGGACACAGCTGATCCATGTTCTACACTCACATCAGGTTTCTCTTTCCTGCTCCCTACTGCATTTATTTAGACTCATCTTTTACCACCAGCTCTCCAAGCCCAAACTCTATGCTTCATCGAAATACTTTGAACAGCCTTTATTACCTTCTGTACTAGATTAATTTCTGTTTAATCTTAAGACGGAGGTCAGGAATCACTTTGCCCATGGAGCCTCCCCTAATGTCACACCGTACCCCATTTCACATTAAGTGTTCCCTTACGTGTTCTGGTGGCACACCACTCACATCCAGCCGCCCACTCATCAGCCTGCATAGTGGTGGTCTTCTCCTCCTCTCTTCTGAGGCTCTGCAATTCTTCCGTGCAGGGACTCTCTTTTGTATCTTCCTCCCTGACACCAGTTGCAGTGTCTTCAACAGACTACAAGTCAAATAATTTTGTGAATGAAAATTAATCAATAATGACGTCACCGAATTAAGATATAATGTAAATCTGAAAAAAATATTTTGAGTATAGTTCACTAATAAAAAAATTGCAGATAAAATATTTTCCTTAAAAGATACAATAGTGAAACTCAAAATGTTGCCTTTGCCTATTGTGATTACCTTCATGTGACTGCTTGGAAGAGCATGTGTTCTTTCTCTCTTTCTCTCTCTCTCTACTCACCCTTCATCTATCAAGTATTTTTAGTCTCATCTCATTGTAGAATACACTGGAGGGCTCTTTTTCATTATATGTTTTTCAGTCCTTCCCTACAGATAATTTTGCTCTCTTTCTGCTCTCTCTTCTTCCTAATCTGATCTTTGCCAAACAATGTAATTGATACCCTTTCCCAAAATCTGAAAATGTTTTTACAATTATTTTTCATTAAAATATAATATATACCCTAAAATACAATGTGGTTTTTGTTTGCTCCCTTTTCTCATAAAGATGTCTGTGTCTGCTTTGACTTTAGCTTAATAATTACACTTCACTTACAAAAAAGATGTAGTGAAAAATGGGCTCCAGATTCACCACGTAAATACCTCAATCCTTACATGATATTTCCATATGCATACACACCTACATGCAAATTATTAAGGGAAGAAAATGTTCATTTTTGCTGTTCCAGCATAGGAAGTAAATATTTATTTTCCTAACCTTAAATGAACTTGCGGAAGTTCATTTGTTATTTTGGCACAAAGCATATGAAGTTTGTCATCTTGAAGGGCAGAGTGGAGACAGTCACAGGAGCTTCTGTGTCATGACAAGACAAGAACCACTGCAGGCAGGCTGCCCAGCTGGAGGTTGCTGATGGTTAATACCCAGCTCTCCTGAGCAGCTCATGTGTAGATTCTGCCAATGAGTGACACCAGTTGTGTAGAGATATATAGGGCTTTTAGCAGCTACTTTGAAATTTTACTCTAATGTAGTTGGTTATTTTAGAAATTTAATTGAATATAAACTTCCTCATTTAAGGATATTTGCTTCAAGAACAATGTAGTCTTGTAATTTTGATGACAAAATTATAGTGAGATCCCAGGCCACTCTGAAAGTGGTTATGCAAATTAGACCCTTTTTCAAAAAAGTCATAAAGTTGATAAAACACATAATAGATAAAGGGAATATATGAAAATATTTAAATACAGAGATATTCTTGGATTTCCCTCAGGACCACCAAATGAATTTTTAGGTTTTAGAGCAGCCAATCAAAGACAAAGTTAAAATATATCAAGTATCCTAACTAGCAAGCATGTTAAATATATTTGTTTTTTAATAATACTCCTTAAACACTGAATTTTTGGTAGAGTTGAGGGGCAGACAAAAACTCAAGTGTTCCACAAGTTCTTCCCACCATTGCCAAAATGATTTAGTTAGAATACTCTAAGAAATTGAGCATGTTAACTTATTTATACTTATTTTAATGTAGTCTGCATTTCCATAGATTATGACGTGCTCTGGTATAATATGTTTTGCTTAGATTAATTTTTTTAATGAACTATATAAATGAAATTTTATTTTGTTCATGCTACATCTTTTTAGGATTAAAAATATCCCCACAAACCCACACATCTCAAAAGATTTGGCAAACTGCAATGAAAGCAATTATTCATTCCGAAAACTCCTAAAATATCCCAGATATTTGTCAGTTTGCCTGGGACTATTTTGGACACACTTGGTAGAAGAGATTAATTTGCTATTATCATGTGGCTATTAGTCATCAAAAAATAGATAATGTGTCAATGTCTATTGTTTGAAATTCTTTAGAAATATTTCCATCTGTGTCTAACATTAATAGTATTTAAACATTTTTCTTACCTGTTTGGTCTTGTTTAGTATTTTGGATTGTGAGGGGTTAGAGCCCAGGTAAAATGCAGTTCTCTGTCCAAATCTAATGTATAAATCTTCAGGTTAAATCTTTGTGCACCCTTTAAGATGAGCACACCACTTGCCAATATAATTTGGCAGAAAAAGCATCAGACAAAGGGAATTAGGAAATAGAACAGATGGAGTCTAGTTCTAGTTTAACTATTGATTTAAGTGTGACCTTGATAAAATTACTTTCTTTGTTTCAAGGAAATTATGACTAAAATATCATTAATCAACTAATATTTCTCATATAAGTCAGGGTAGATGCCATTGTACAAGAGAATAACACTTTCCAGAGCCAATCTGAAAGGAGTAGAGGCAGAATGGATGATGGGCTTGTGTGAGCACACGTGTGCATACAGTTTAAGTTAAAAAAAGGAAATGACTACTCAAGTCATTAGTTTTACAAGATCTACATAGAAAATATAAAAAACAATGACAAGTATTGAATAGAAGACATAGGAAAATCTACCAGGCAGTTGACCTCCAGCTAAAGAGAATTGATTTAAGACACTCCCATTATTTCAGCTCCTGACGTGAATGTTTTGGAACCAACTCTAGAGCATCTTGAATCTTTTCCATTTTCTTTACTGGTTCTGTTGATCCTTCTACCTTGCAAACAAATGATTCTCAAGGATTGGCCTTCCACCCATTTTCTTTATATTCTTTTTCCATGATTGAATTTAAAATGAAGATGACTGTCAGTACTTACATTTTTTAAGCTCTAGTTACCCATCCCAAAACATTGAAATCTCTACCCAGTTTCCCAGATTCCATATGAACCTCAAAATCCCAAACTGAACATTTAATGTTTCCCTCCAAAAGTCTTCCCTCAAGATTTTGTGGCTTTAAAAAATATCAGTGCCATTTTTGTGTCACAACTTCCACTTCCACAATTGTATACCTTATTGGCTCTAAAGAAACTAAACACACTTCTTTAGTTTTCCAATGTGATCATGTATGTCATACTAAAGGTCTTGGGGGAAAGTTAGAAAAGGGGTTTAAGTCTCTGCCACAAAAATAACACTAAATTGAAAATTAAGCTTCCCAATTATTAAAAAAATATTTCTTGACATCCAAAAATGAGAAATTGTCACTGGTGTCTCTTTCCATCTATTCTACTTACACACACCACCTTGACATGTCTCCTCCCTTCCTTGCACACTCCAGAATTGCCTCAAAATTGTACTTTCATTTTACCTCCTGCAGAGTCATTCTATTTTTCTTAGCTTGATTCCCAAACTTGAATATGTAGACCACCCTGATGCTCTTCTGAACAAAATGGACTTCTAGTTCACAGGATTAACCTCCTTAGGAGGAATTCATTATCTGTAGAAATAATTTTCTGTAACACCAGCTGTCTTTACTTCTTCCCTGTGCCATCCCCATATTCCATTTCGATTGAGAAATTGAAATCAACTCTGGCCACTCTCTCTTTTCTGTGAGACCCATACCGCCCAGACCTTTATTTCTTAATTTTTCTCCATCTTTAGAGATTCATTCATTTGCTGTCAAATAAAATACATAAAGAGTTCCTATTTTAATTCACTAGGTTACCTTGGGCCTGTTCTTGAGAGGGTTTCTACATCTCTAATACAGTGACGATAATACCCGTTGATAGGGTTATTGTAAAATCACCTAGTACCATGCTTAGTGCTCAGTAATAAGTGATTAAATGTTATGTTCCTCTTATTTTTTTGTTTTGGACTCTATTGAGTATTAAGTGAATTTAGGATACTGCATTAGTCATCCTATTTTTTTCAAATAATTTTCTCCTCTGTTTCTCTACATTAAAGTATAAAATTTTGGGGCACAGGAACAGCATCTTGTACACTGAGTGTGTGTGTGTGGGGTGTGTGTGTGTGTGTGTATAAAATCACAGCAAAGAAGAGAGGGAAAAGGAAGAGGCAAATATTTTTGAATGGTATGAGCTTTAAGCTCTCAGTATATAGTGACCATTTTTCTTTGGGTTTCTAGGATGAATGTGAGTCCTAATTGAGAGAAAATTTTATCTGTATAAACCTGTATATTGCAGTCTGTTTCTTTGCTATATATCCACTACTGTTATAATTCAGTTTTTCCATTATTTAAATTTCTTTCTTTCTTTTTTTTTCTGCTTTCAAATGCTTACTTGTGCTGGAACTTTATTACACACACATACATGCGCTTGCACATGTCCCCCTTAAGAGAGAAGAAAATTAGTTGTGTTTATTCATGTGATTTTGCTTGACTTTTTAAAATAATTTTACTTTGATTTTAAAAAATACAAAATGCTTTAAAGTCAAAGTTTTTATTCAGATAGAAGGTGGAAACGAGTGGAAGGAAAAAAACCAAAGGTTTTGTACAGGATAATAGTCAAAGCGACTTGCCTGTGTTCTTTGAGTCTGAAAGTGGTGATTAGGTTTTCAGATTTGGAGAGGTGTGAGACAACCTAATTAAACACCTTTTGCTGAAAAGCAGCTCTATAAATCCGGATTGTGTTGGGAAGCTCTCAAAGCTTTTATCAGAAAGCTAATATTGCAAAGTCTTTTAAACTAATAGGCTATGAAAAATTATTTCTCAGGCTGAAAATAAATTATAAAGGTATTTAAGTAAATATGCATACTAAAATCCTTACATTGAATAGGTGCAAACATATATCTTTAAAAATATAAAATATACAGTAAGTAAATGTGTAAGTACATATTTTCTAATTAAATAAATATTTAAGACAAATTAATTTAATAACTTTATGAACTCTTAGCTTTTAGATTTATCTTTTTGAATCCCTAATATAAAGGGAATCATATGGTGATCAGGATGAGGAAAGAAAAGCATGTCTTTATAGACTGTAGATTTATTGTATTTGTAAATAAAATCTTCATCTTCATGAGCATAGTGTTTATTATTACTCTCAGTACCAGTGTACTTATTAAATGTGAATTGTTTACCTGTACATACAATGGAACATATTTTGTAATTTTGTAGTATCATTCAATAGCTTACTTTCCTTTCTAACAAAAATATTTTTTCATAGCCCTTACTGACCTTTTAATGACTAGGCAGACAGGTCCTTTATAACCAATTGCTTTGTCATTGTATAAAATGAGAGGGATGGATTCAATGACCTCTAAGATTTCCTTCAATCTTTAAACAACAAATGACTTTATGATGTTAATTTTTTTTATAATGCCAAGAAGAAATGGTGATGAATTTAAGGATATTGAGAAAATTCATTTATTCAATTGAAAATAGTCCCACGCTCTATCAGAATATTTAAGAAGTTGGTATTACAGTGTGAAGAGAGCATAAGATTGCTGTTTGATAATGAGTAAGGGTAGTATAAACAAATTCACACACTACTGGGCTGATTAAATTTATCTTCCTGGGAATTGAATATGTGGTGGTCTTTTATACTACAAATGAGATTTGAGGAAAGTTAATGAAGCTGGATCCTATTAGGTGGTCATACTTCTCTGCATGTTTGATTGATAGCAAAAGATTGCTATTGTCTTTTAGTAATTAATCTCTTTGTTCCACAGAACAGAGTTTTTTTAATTTAAAACAATTTATTCAAAGTTAATACAATTATGGATATGAACCAATTACACATTGGCTCACATTCAAGATAAAGAAAAACTAATTGACAAACTGAATTCTCCATGCCTAGAACATGGGCAGTACAATCTTGCTGTGAAGATGATTCTCTCTGTGGATGTGAAGAATGGTATCATTTTGGCTTCTAAGATTATTGCTTTCTCTTATAAAATTTTGGCTTCTAAGATTATTGCTTTCTCTTATAAAATTTTGTCTTAAAACACATTCAGTAAAGAGTCCAAAAATGCCAGTTTCTCATGATCGGACACTACACTGGTGTTGCAAACTCTAAAACAGGGAAATTTTTTCAAGACAAGGTAGGATTAGCTAATTATTTCAAATTATAAATTCATTCTAAGTCACTTATCTTTGAAATATATCAGAAATAATGTTTGTGACCCCTATGGTTACATTTTAATGTAAACTTTTAATTCCTATAATTTTAAAAAATTGTTTCACTTTTTCCTAAAGCAAAATTATGTCTATCCCTTTGAATAGCCCTAATGCAGCTAATAGTCTTTTTTTATGTCTTTTTAGCATCTAGCCTAGTAGAAACTCAATAACAACTCCAAGAATGAAAGTTGAGGTTTTCCCACAGAAATCTTTCTTGTGCAAGTTCTCCCTCTTTTTTCCTTTTTCTCTAAGAATATTCTGTATTCTTCCATTACTCTTTAGGATTCAGTATTCTGAAGCTTTACCCAAACATGCCATAATTTATTAAAAAATAATCCTTTTGTTTTCCTTTGCTTTTAAACCCTTGTGAAATGTCCTATTATCTGGTATCTGTTTGTCTCCCATCTAAATATGATATAATAACCTAATCTGTAGTAATTCTGTGCCGGAAAAACTCATGGTGATCATTCTCATGGATATTTCAGCTTCAGAACACTTTGGAACAGGTAATGCATGTGTAGGCCAAATGAGTGAATCTCGGGTGGAGATACTTCAGAGCATTATTGGCCAAGCAGGGAAAAATATAACAAATGCAGCCTTTTATATTTCTGGAGTTCCATTCATGAATCTCCATCATTCTGCTTAAATACTCCTATTAATATCTGCCTATGTGTTAAATCAGACCCGAACACTGCAGCCCAAATACTCCTTTTCTTAGTGTTGAAATTGGTGGATTCCTAAAAGACTGGTTATTTAGAAGGTAGACATTGTACCAAGTTCTTACAATGATACTTTACTTTTCAACAACATCTTACCTTATTTTCTTAGACAGGTTCATGCTAATCAATTTATTTGACATTCAATAAGCCAAACAAGTAAAAAATATGTGTGTAAAAAATACAAAATACAGTGGCCTTAAATATGACCACAGCATTCATTTGTTTTCACTGTCATACCCACCAGGTATCATTTTCTCTCTGTCTACTAAATTCCTGTTTTGTTTCCTACCTTCTACACAAATCCATCTAATGAAAACTAATATTTTGTTAGTAAGCTTTTGTGCTATTTTATATTCCTTCCTCGTTGTAATATTTTCTTTTGGTAGACTGAGATGTACTATGATCTGAGCATGCAGTTGAGCTCTCAGGTATCACAGCATTCTACATAGCTCCTAAGATCAAGTTCTACATATAGAAAGTAGCTGATCAGAAATATGCCTTGATTGGCTTAATTAATTTAATTTTGATACGTTGATGACTATCCATTATTTGCTCAAAAACCTTGACTATTACCATCTATTTTTCTGTCATGTTTACCCATTTATGTGTAGATTCTCTTTTGGAAATGTATTCATTTTATGGATTCTGATGGTAGTTACCTTCAACCTTTCAGATTGATTGAAGGTAAAAACATAGATTTCATATCTAGTCAGTTGAAAATAGGCTCATTTTTTTCAGTATTCACCAAATCATGTTTTTCATTATGTCAGATTTTATATTACTGGTATTTATTTAAAGCTAGATAGTTGTAAGATTTAGATACATAGGTTTTATAAAAATCAGTTATTTTCAACCTTTAAAATGAAGGAAAAGACAGTTTTAGAGATCTAGTATTTATTAATACTGATTATATCTTAGATGGATTATAGTTGTCACATTAAGTCTTCACCATAGATTTGTGAGCATATTTAAAATTATCTCCTTTTTATAGGGGAAGAAACTGCAATTTAGAGGTTATACAGTAAAAGTGGAAGAGCTACAGTTAGAATTCAGATCTGTGTCTAAATCCATCATGCATCTTTTTGGATACATCATATCATACACATAAGTTTTTACTTAATGTCATTGACAGGTTCTGTGACTTTAAATGAAATGACATATATAACGAAACCCTTATTACCATAGTTTAATCAACATAAACAAGAGTTGAATTCCTATGGCATCGCTTCAACATTATAATGAAACAACTGTATTTGAGGACTTGTCATATATGAATATAATATGTAGATGACCACTGTTCTCGAAATCTTCATTCTATTCCCTCTGCCCTAACATGTTATCTAATCTGTTGATAAAAGTAGGGTATAATAAACTTTAAAAAGCATGTTTACCAAAATGTATTTCTTTGAGCTTGTCTCTGCATATGATAATAACCTTTCATCTCTGTAAGGTCTGGGGCATTTCTGAGCCTACTGTGGGTTGTTCATGCCCCAGTAATGCCAGTGACAGGAAATACCCTGCCCCCTCCACTTTGCTCTGCTCTGTAATGCACATCAAAGTTGCACTGCCTTGTGCTTTTAGTCCCTTATAGAGATTTTGGTGAATTAATTTTTAGTTCTTTCAGCATCCTTGGCATCTGAGTAAAAACACATCAAGTATATTCAGTAGGCTTCACTTAGAAATCTTTTCCACATTTCTCAAATATGGCCTATTTCTTTAGAGCAAATGTGTTTGTGTTTATTTCCCATTCTTTAGGATAAATTATTTTCTTGAAAGCTCTTAGGTACTTTGGGTAAGTAAATTTCTGCAGGAAAATCACGTTTTCCCTTCCAAACTTTGCCAGAGTGGATTCAGTTTATGTGGCAAAACTAAGCACCATCCTTCCCTTCTCTTGCTTTTTTTTTTTTCCTTTTTAATCATAGATATCATAGATCTCTATGGAAGGAGGTTTCTAAGGAAACCCCACCTCCACTATACACTTTTTATTTGTTTTGATCTGATCCTTTGTTCCATTGCTGATATATGTTTTCTTATTGACAGTAGTAACACTACTACTTTTGAGTTATCGGGCTGGGTAACACTTATCTAATTTGTAGTTATACAGCTTTATCTAGTTTGGCCTGTTGGCCTAGCCTGTGAATGGTGCAACAAAGCAGTGGAGTGCAGTGGGGTGGGGAGAGAAAAGTAAATAGTTGTAAAAGGATGCTACTGATTTAGAAAATGAACATAGGATCAAATAACTTCTGAAGGAGAACTTTTTTCAGGCATTTAATTGTTGTTCGATGTGCATCTGAGCTACTCTACTGTATAGGGAATGAGAAGAAATTACTCCGTGTTCAGTTTTTCTTTTCTTTATGTGATGTTGAGAGAATTGTATAACTTCTTTTATCTTGTAGGACGGTGCAAGGGGTCTGGAATAGGTAGCCTTGTTCAGATTCCAGCTCCTCCACCACTTGCCCTTTGCCAAACACCTTATAGTAATGATTCCATCTATGTTTCCTACAAATTTAATAGATACTGTCATTAGCTCATTTACAGAGGAGTAAGCTGACTTCAGAGAGCAGGTAACGTAAGACAACTTAAACTCTCTAAAGTCTGTTTACTCCTCTATAAATGGCACTGATGATAGTATCTACTAAGTATGTAAGAAAGATAGATGGGATAATTTCTATGAGGTGCTCAGCAAAGATAAGTACTGAAAAATGTCAGCCTTTATTGATATTTATATCTCATTATGATGATCAACTGAGACACCATCTGTAAAAGAAATTTCATGAATTATAAAGAGCTACACACATTTTTTTTTTTAAATCCTCACCTAAGGATACTTTTTCCATTGCTTTTCAGAGAGAGTGGGAGAGAGAGAGGGGGAGAGAGAGAAACATCAATGTGAGAGAGACACATCAATTGGTTTCCTCCTGCACTCACCCAACCCGGGCCTGTCATAGAGCCTGCAGCTGAGGTGTGTGCCCTTGGCCGAAATCGAACCCAAGACCCTCCAGCCTATGGGCTGGTGCTCTAACCACTGAGACAAACCAGCCAGGGCAGCTACCTACACACATTTTAACCATTATTATTCATGTGCATTGTATAATGAATATAAAATTTTAATTTTTCTTAAATGGAAAAAAAGGAGCCTTCTTGAACTTTCCACTTGAGAGCTGTTTAAAATTTTGTCACTTCTTAGAAGCTTATAACTAAGAAATCTGAGCAGAAAATTATAGATAATAATCTGATAATTATTAAGAGAATTTTGATAATGTCAGTTACTAGAAGTTTTTTACTGAAATTATTAAACCTCCCATGACAACACAGAGAAATAATAGTATTACGCAAGGAAAAAAAACTAAAGAACTACTAGATAGTTTACAGCAATTTAAAAAACACATCCTCTAGAAAAGAGGGAAACAGGAATGGCATATATATTTTTTCAAAATAGTAGTGGATGATGTTTCTGGTATTTAAAAAAACCTAGTAACTTTCATATTTTACCGATTTGATTGACTGATTTGCACATCATAGTGATTTTCAGAATCCTAGGAGGAAAAATTATACAAGTGGGGGGAGCACACAATACACACACTTTTATCTCCCACCAGAAGCAGTGCATTTACTCCCAATGTATCAACAGCAACAAAAGGATCATTTCCATAGTGACATTAGCAAAACAAAATTTGCCTACTAAGATCACTTTCCTTTTTTTTTTTTTTTTTTTAAGCAAACCCACTCAGCAAATTGGCAGGCTGTGAGAGTTAATTTAAGTTAAATGTAAATTATTTAAAAGTAAAAAGAAATTAAGATAAAGTGGCAGGAATGATAAATAGTTAACTCCCAGTCTAAGAGTAGCCCGTGGTAAAAGAAACAAATCTCCTTTGATAGAATAAGAATTAAAGGGTGGGTGTGGGGAGGAGGGGCACTGGCGGTGGCAAATCATTATTGTAAAATCGAAACAGTGGAAGGAGGCTGAAGCAGATACTATCCAGCAGGGTCTCGGGCGCCCTGCAGTGCATTTAGACCAAAAGGAGATATACCTGTTTGATTATACCTTCAATAAGATAAAAGAACTCCTTTTCCCTCTTCTTAATTAGTAATAGTTAATGTTGGCAAAAATGTCACTGCTGTTTTGTTTTGCAAAAATCTCACTTAATCCTTAACTAGTCTGTGAAACTGGTACTATTGTCTGTGTTTTACAGATGAAGAAACAGAAGCACAGAGAAATAAAATAACTTCTCCCATGTCTTCAGTCAATATGTGTTTCATGGTTTTCTGAATTCTTGAACAAGCCCTGCACGAAAGTTTAACTAAAAATAAAATCTTCAGAACTATATTCAGAACAGCAGATGGAAAACTTTATGTGATATTTTTAGTAACCACATGGTATTAGGAAGTTTGTGCATGTACTAGTACTTTATGTGTAGTAGCTGCCCATGTCTAAGATCTGTCTCCAGAACAGTTTTGGTGCAGTGGAAGGTAATGGATGTCTGTCCGTGAGCTCATTTGGAAAGTTAATAACTCAGGCTGTTTTAAAACTCTTGAATTATGACAAGAGAAACATACTGATAAATCCTTTAGGGATTATAAAATGCTGAAAGATTAATTACATGTAAACCTTTTAAATTACTTTCCACTGTAGGGTATCAGAATAAATTTGGTAGACTCTTTTTATCTGCTCTAACTGCCAATCTTTTTTTTTTTAATTTCTTTTCTTTCTTTTTTTTAAAGATTTTAAATTTATTTTTAGAGAGGAAGGGAGAGGAAGAGAAACATCAATGTGAGAGTGAAACATGGATTGGCTGCCTCCTGCACTCCCCCTACGAGCAACTGAGCTACAATCCCAACATGTGCCCTGATTGAAATCAGCTGGCACTGTGCAACCAACCAACTGAGCCATGCTGGTCAGAGCATTTTTTTAAAAAATATTTTTTATTGGTTTTTAGAATGAGAGGAAGGGAGAGGGATAGCATTTTCTTGATACATAAGCAAACATATGTATGCATATATGAAACTAAAGATAAATTACAAAAATATGTTCTTTTGTCATATATATTTATTTATATTTTTGCCTCTAGTTAAGGTCATTGAAGTGAATTGAAGTTTTTAGATTCACCTGTTTTTTTCCCCTTAAAAACAAGAAAAGTAGAAGGTATTAAAAATTAATTTTAAAGGCACTTCTCAATCTGTTACACTATATCATTTTATTAGGTCAGTTTGCATCATATTAATTTAATTGTTTTTGCTATTTTTATATTCTAATAAGACCCATATCAACTGTGACACATTTGTAGATTTATGGAAAGCAAAGCCTCACACAAACGATCAGACAGTGAAAAGTGACCTTCCCACATCTTTTGCCATTTTTTTTTAAGTGGTTGTGTACTTTATCGGTTCTCTTATATTACCTGAGTGCTGCAAAGATTTGATTATTTCCTTACAAGTACAGCAAAATTTCCTCTTCTACCTTGCATAAGCTTTTGTGCTTTATGCTCTATTTGACAACCAACATATTAAAAACAAAATGAAACCTGAAGCCTACATAAATTCCTGCAAATTATGAGTAGTGAGCTCAAAAGAACTAAGCAAGTTTGAGACCACTTAGTATCCCATATCCAAGAAGGAGAGGAAGAAAGGAAGGTGAGAATTATAAAATTATAAATATAAAGCAGTGTGTTTCAATAATATATTTCAGAAAGGAAAAATAATGAGAAGATAAATTTAGGTAATTCTACATTGCATTTTTATTAATTCTAATTAATTATTTGTAGGATATTTTATTGAGGATTCAATAACATTTCTATAGTTTCTGTATACATTGTATTCTGTCACACACAGTCATTTTACATATTTTGTCAAAAAGGCAAATTTCATTTTTTCTCATTATTATTTTAGTTTTAAAATTAATTGTCTTAGGAACAAAGCTCATAAACTATAAAATCAGTAAAAGTAAGACTCTAAATCATGATTAAACTTCTGAATTACTATCAGTCTGACTGGAGACTTCTTCCTAACCCTTTCATCTCCAGTGTGTCTGATTTTCCAGGTTTCTTTTTATTTTTTTAAAAAGGCTTTAGAACCATTTGTTATTTTATTTCCCATAGCTATAAGAGCCTGATGTTAAGGTAATATAAATCTTCTGTCTGAACAAGGCTCTGATTTTTATTTTAGAGTAGTGCTTCTCAAACTTTAGTGCACATTAGAATCACTGGGAAGTCTTGTTAAAACATAGATTGATGAGGCTCACCCAAGAATTTCTGATTAAATCAGTGTAGAGTGGGTTCTGAGAATGTGCATGTCTAACCAGTTCCCAGGTGATGCCACTCCTGCTGATCTGAACACACTTTGAAAAGCACTGTTCTAGACATACTGAGGCTTCAACAGGGTGCAAAATGCATGCTCAGTAAAGAACTGAAGACAAAATAAATGTATCAGTTCAATAAATGATGTCAAGGGTTTGAAACTATGGAGATGGATCAGTGAATATTTTTATGGAAGCAGACTCAACTAGATATTATGCTTCAAGAAGTATCAAGGGTCTGAGATTTTACCCTTCTTGCAAGCTAACAAGCCAGCTCACCACAGTTTCAAAGGTTCAGGAGACTCCCTGAGTCAGACACAATGGGCTTTGTGATCCCGGCACAGCAGGCACCTTCGTATTGTGTTACCATCAGTTCCTCCTGACCCTCAAGTCCAATGGGGGCCATTAGGAGTAGTGCAAGTGGACATTGTGTATGCCATGAATTTGTGTCACAGCCCAGGAAACATGAACTGGGGAAACCTCATCTTTTAAGTGCAGCCTTCCAGTAAACCTGCCCAACTTTCGCCCCACAGATTATTTTTGTTTTCCTGAGCAACACATAAATCTGGAGGGAAACATGCTATCTGTCTTCCCAGGCTGTTTGCTCTTCTTGCAAAGATAGTCAGGAGCACAGGCTCTCCCTGGCTCTGTTCACATGACATGCTGAAATGTGAGAGACCTGTGGACAATGGTCTCCCAACATGGCCTTTGGAAGTAGCACAAATTCAGAGAAAACGGTCAAAACAGTTAAGATATTTAAGTCTCAGCAAAGTTATTCCTTGTTCAATAACTGTATTCCAGAAAAAAATTTGGAATGGCTTTTTATTTTCCTGAGGAAGAGTATATAATAATTCTTGGTGGTAACAATTTCAAGATTTTCAGTTTATTAACTTTGTTATTTAAGTCACTCATCTGTCTTTCAGTTTTTATTGTGACAGCTTCCATTTACTGAGGACTTTACAAACATCCTATATAAACTTTGCAATATAACACCATATATGCACTATATTGATCCTTGGTGGTTTTTTTTTTTTTTTTTTAATTAATCCTCACCTTAGGATATATTTATTGATTTTAGAGAGAAAGAAAGGGAGAGAGAGAAACATCAATTAGTTGCTTGCTTCCCCAGCAGGCTCCATCCAGGAATTGAACCCACAACCTAGGTATGTGCCCTGACTGGGAATCTAACCCACAGAACATTTTTGGTGTAGGAGACAATGCTCCAATCAGCTGAGCCACCTGGCCAGGGCTCCTTGTTTTATATTTGAGAACACTGAGGTTAAAGGGTGTTATTTCACTTGCTACTGGTCACAAACCTATTAAGTGGTAGAGCTGTTTGCACTGTATTATGCTGTTTTTGTTGTTCACAGTTGTTATGTGTAACTGTGAAGTCATATAGTGATGTAAAATGACCAAGTTAGGATGACTTAGGTTTGGTATTTGATTTACTCATAGACAATTTGTTGGCTGGCAAAGTGATTGAAGGCCTTTGAAATTAGCATGACATGTTCAATGGAATTCAGTTCTTAGCTGAAGAGATGCTCTTTGCATTTACTAAATATGTTATCCCCTAATGTAAGTAGTTAATGTTGTAGCTTAACTATGTGGGACACTAGAGCTGATTATTAATAGGGTTAAGGGCTAGACTAGTTTTAGGAACTGTCTTTTTTCTTCTTTTCCTCTCCACTGACCAAACTCTCTTCCTTCTCCACACTGATCCCTTCCCAAGTTTCTGAGTCCACATTAGTATTCAACATTTAGAGAACAAGGTGACTGATTATAAATTAATTCTAGAATTCTAGAGTGGGATTATATGGATTAGCTTGGATCTCTGCCACATCCCCAGCAAATTCTACTAAATTTTAAGGATCATGTGGTGATGAATTAATCCAGCAATTTTTACAAATTGAGGGCTGATATATTAATCTAGCAATCTGCTTGTCATGTAGGGAGACAATTTTTGTGACCTCTCAAAGTTTCATTATAATGAATAATGATGAGCTAGTGAACCTAGTTATAAATCTTGATACAACTGAGAGAAAACCTTAAAAATACTTGGAAATGATTATTTCTACATTTGCACACAAATTAATTGAGTGCCTGCTCTCTGCTACATTGTGTAAAGTGTGTGAGGTATACAGACATGAAAGTACTGCTTCTTATACCTAAGAAACTCCCATTTAGTTTTTTATTGAGAGAGAGAGGGAAGAAGGGGTGGCGAAAGACAGTGAGAGAAAAGAGCCAGAAAACCAGAGAGTTGGGAGGGTGGGGGGGAGGAAAGAAAAAGAATTGAGTACAGCATAATGGGTGTCATTATAATGTAAGGTTATGGGTCTAGTAAAGGGCAGTAGGTTATTTTCGTTGACTTCCATGAAATTATGCTTCTACTTAGAACAGTGCTTCTCAAAGAGTAATTAAACCCAGATGTCTAATATAGCTAAAATATTGCCCTCTAGAAGAGTGTTTACAAAGGTTAGTCTAAGGAAAAGGTGTACTCTATTAAACATACAGATTTTGGGGAATGACCCCAGGTATAGAATCAGAATCTTTGAATGGAGATGGGGTTGAGTGGGTTTTTAAGAGGTCTAAGTATGTTGAACAAGCTCATCTGGTCTTTAGACTTGTCAAAGAATAAAGCTGATGTGAAAATTATATTTATTTGAACAATCTTTTATTGTTTTGTGCTATTGAGTCAAAAAAGGGTAATGATAATTACTGGTTATATATTATTTACATTTACTATCGCTGAAAGGAATTTTACTATTCTTACCAGATGACATTTCCTTTACCCTGGCTTCTGTATTCCAAGAGTCTGCCAATTTATTTGGGGCTAATTACATCTCTGAAGATTAGACTTGAAGCTTTGTGATTAATTTCAAAAGCATTTCGTGAATATTGCTGATCCAGGGCTGAAATCTATACAACACAATCCAGAAAACACATTCCAAAAGGTTTATTTTTCACTGGGCTACAAATAGAAGAATAAATGATGACTGGCTTGATTTCAGCAACTTTTATTTATATGTTTGGCATATGTTATACTCCCTTAAAGCCTGCAGAAGGAAAAATTGCATTTATATTATGAAATTTTCATTTCATATAACCTGGAATGAAATGAATTGCAAGAAAATGATAGGCTATCAAAAAGAATTAATCTGTAGCCTTACATCACCCCTTCTGCAGTGTGAGATTTATATGTGATTTGGATTAGTATAAAAAAAAATTAGTATTTTAGTATTAATTTTGATAATTCTCTTTTTTGTAATAATTCCAGTATTTGCAGAAATGTTAAAATATTGGAATGGACATAAATAACTAGACTATATACTTTATTCTATTTGGTCAGTGTATTTACAAATAACCTAAATCAATGTATATATTAAAAATTATATATTATGTAGCTTGTTCTGTTTCTCTTAAGAATCAGTAGTCAAGAAGGCAGACTCCTTTTTTTCTCCTCAATAAACTCAAATAGACTGGTTCTAAGCTTTTTTATCAGGACTTGGTAGAATTTCTCAAATCATTGAACTATATTTTTCTAAATTAAAACAAAATTTTATTAAAAATGTTTTTTGTGTCTTGGAGTCAATTTAAGATTGCCCTACTGGAAAAACAAAAATGAATTTGAAAAGAAAAGAAATTTAATGATTGTAATTATGTGCTCATGTTTCATGTTATTAAACAAAAGCAGAAAGTCGGCAAAAACATATTTTAGGCATAAGTAAAACATAAAAACAGTGTTTAGTCATCTTTGTAAGAGTGGGCTTGCTAACCCATAGCACCACAGTGGGAGGGGATCAAAATGTCTTTGGATAAGTTGCCTTGCTTAAGTGTTGATTTAGCATCTTTCAAACTGCACATGTAATGCCTGTGCAGGAAGAATGATAGTCTCTGGGTGGAGAGAAAGAATAGGTAGGACTATTTACAAATAAGGCTTGTTGCTATGTTCTGATGATAAAGATACAATAAATGCTTAGTGTTTTGGTGCTAAAAAAGGGTTTTAGATATGGCTTCAGCTTTGTTGTTTCCTTGAGAGTTCTTCCCTCTTCCAAGTACCTTATCTTTACTTGCCAAAACCCTGAGCAAACCATTTCTCAAAACTCCATGACATTAATTGATTCTCTTGTTCAACCTAAACCATTACTTGCAAGGATTATGGATTTCTCCTTAGATAAATGAGCGCTCCTTCCTCCAAACAAAGAAAAAGCTGATGGAGTTTCTCTTTGGCATTCTACCTACGTGCAACCTATTAGAAGAATCAACAGTATTGACATCAGATAACATTTGCACACTTAAAAAAATACATGTCAAGCAATGCCAAAGAATATAGACTAATTCATTATAGTGATTGCTATGGGTAGAGAAATTGGTTAAAGGAGGTAAATAAGGTTAGCTTCAAGGTTATTTGTAATACTTTATTTTGTCCATAAATAGTTATTAAAGCAAATATAAAAAAATAAAGATGAGTTCTGAGCCATGGGTTTCAGACTATTTGCTTTTATGCTTTTCACTGTTTTTCATATTTAATAATGATTTATTCTCCTTTCTCATTTCATTTATGGTAAAAGTAAAATAAAATAAAATTGAACTCATTTTATTGACTACTATATTAAACTCACATTCCTTGAATTGTTTATGCTTTGGGACCACCATATGGGTCCACATACAAGAGATTTTCAGTTGGGCAACATACAATTAAAATATAGGGACCATTAGATGTTTTCACTTCTTCACTCATATATACGTATGTTGAAGTGGTCATCAGTGATTATAATTCTAACATAACCTATTCCATGAAGTTACATTTGTAAGGTTCAAATGGAAACACAACTTTATTGAGTTTATAATGTACTAGATGTTTAGCATACCAAATACAAAATATATAAAGCAGTTATTTTTTCTTAGTTGCAGAAAAATGTTGTTCATTACCTAAAATTTCATAGTTAGTGAATGGAAGCCCCAGAATTGGGAACCAGACCTATCTGATTTAAAAGTGCATGCTCATTATGCTGTGGCTCCAAAATAAGTGATTGTACCTGTACATTTTTCTTCAAAACCCATAAGTCTGTTATTCAACTAAATCTGTCATTTTCAATCTGCATTGTCGGACCATTCAATTGATTATCCTGATTTCTTTGCTATGTTAAGAACATTGGGATGGAGATAGGCAAAATTTATTAGAGTGATAAAAAATTGTCAAAATAAACACAATACAATGACTTGTTATTCCTTATTGGGTGTTAGTTATTTGAGCATTAATCACTTAATACCTGCATATTTTACCTGGATTAGTGTATTGTGGAGCTCTATTTACCTCTTTATTAGAAAGAAAAGTCTTGACATACACTAGCCAATGAAATTGTTGTATGAGCGATGTTTTCAAGTCAATTCTTAATTAATATGAGTATCAACATTATTGGAGTTTAACTGATCTGTCACATGAACCCTGAAGGTTTCCTTTCAAAGAAATCAAAAGAAAAATTTTTATAGTTAAATATTTCAGAAAACTCCTTTTATCTTTCATCCGCAATTAACCTACAGTCTAAGAAGCACATTATTATATACAGGTTTGGAAAATAGTCTCTTTCCAAGAGAAAATACGTTTATGTATTGTTAAGGAAGAATGATAGAATTATTTCCTTATACATTGTATAATTGTAGTGCTTTGATTAGACTTTCATATCACCTGACAGAATTCAATGCTAGTGGAAGAGATAAAGACATGTCAAGAAGTGAAGGTTGAGAATGAATAGGCCTTCAAGGGAGCTGATCTTTCTCTGATCTGATAAAACCTTTCCCATTCTCTATTTCTGTTTTTTTCCCCTTCCCTATAGATCACTGCATATCAAAAGCTTTTTCTCTGATTAGCAGTAGTCTCTTAGGATTTGAGGACAAGACCAATGTAAAGAAAATTCTAAAACTGACATATAGTTTTTTGTGCTGTTTTTTGTGTGTTTTGTTTTTTTTTTTGTCTTTAGCAATTCCTAAAAATTTCCTGGGAAATTTTTCAATAACTTGAAATAGTTATCTACCAGTGTTTTGGTTTTCATAGTACTTTGTCTTCATGTATTCTGTGAATGACTAGTAATGTTATCACTTTTGATGGGTTTAATGGAGACTAAAAATCGTTCTTATGGAATGAGCAAAAGCTTTGGAGTCAAAAGGGTTAGGTTCAAGTCCATTTTCTTAAACTTGTGAGTCCTAAAAAAGTCATTAAAATGATTTTCTATTTAAAATGCTCAAACCAATAGGTAGGTAGGGATGTATATACATCTGTGACATTGTATGTATACTTATTGTTTTATACCCAAAGGATTTGTATATACACATGTGCTGTTTTATTTATAATAAAGCCATTTAATGAATTTGGCATATCTTAATATGAGCAGAATTAAGTTTTAGTTTTCTGTCATAGGTATTTATGCTGAGCTGGGTTCTTTGTTTCTATCTCCTGCTTGGTCTGATTTTAATGTTGATACTATTACTATAAATTAAGTGAGAAAAACACATTTTCTTTTTTCTGAAATAAATTGTTACTGACTATACTTATATAGCCAACTATGGAAACAGGAATACTCTACCAAGCAAATTTTTACATTTTATTAGGTAGAAATTTTATCAGTTTTAACACATTTGCCCGTGGCATTTAATGGTCAATCACTGGCTTTAAAAAAATATGTCACGACCAGAATAGAAATTAATTAAGGACTTAAAGTGTCCAGAAGACATGTCAGTTTTCTATTAAGTCATGATTAGCTGGTCTTTTGCTACAAGAAAGAGCACTAGCAGCAATTACTTATTTTAGTCCCTAAGATAGACTATTTAAGCATCTAAAGTTCAGTATTATGCTTTATCATGAAATTTACTGGATTAAAAAGTGTTTTATTAATTTCTTTATGAACAGAGAAGATAACAGTAGTGCATTTCATGACTATATTTTTAGATTTCCAAGCTAGCAACTTTAGAGCTTCAGACCAACCTTTTGAAAATATATTTTTTCTTTCTTGTTTTTGTTTTTGTTTGTTTTTTTTTAATCCTCAGACATTTTCATTGATTTTTAGAGAGAGGGGAAGGGAGAATGAGAGGAAGGAGGAGAGTAGGAGAGAGAGAGAGGGAGAGATTGAGAGAGAGGGAGGGAGGGAGAGAGCTTGAGAGAGAGAGAGAGTGTTGAGATTCATTGGTTGCCTCCCATATGTGTCCTGACCTGGGGTCGAATAGGTGTATGGACGATACTCCACACCTGCCAGGGCCTCTTTTTGTTTGTTTGTTTTTTTGTTAATGAGGATATTTTTTCCATTGAATTTTAGAGATTGCATAAGGGAAGGAGGGAGGAGGAAGGGGGGGGGGATTGGTGTGAGAGAGACACATCAATTGTTTGCCTCCCACACATGCCCCTACCAGGTGGGGGATAGAACCTGCAACCCAGGTACATGCCCTTGATCGGGAATTGAACCCATTACACTTTGGTGCATGGGCCAACGCTCTAACCACTGAGCAGCACAGGCCAGGGTCACTTTTTTCTTCTTATATATAACTATAGGCCTTTATGTTTCTAAAACTATTTCTGAATCTTATAGCAAATGACATTTACTTTGTAAAATTTGTGTTTAAAAACATATATTAGAGCTGATTTGGACTCTCCTCCCTTGAGGAGAATTGTCTTCTAGTTTGTTCCATTGTTCATTCCTCTTAATTTTCTTTCTAGAAATAAACTGTGATGGTTACTGTCAGTGTGACTTATTAAGCATTGATTATATTTACATCATAAGCCATGTGATTCTGGATCAGATCAGTTAAGTTGTACTTGCTCATGCTCTCTAGAGTAGAGAACAGCATGGTAGAGTTTGAGCTCTTGCCTTGAGAACTGTATGTCCCTGTGGTTGCATATCCCCCAGAATGTTTTGTTTGTTGCGGGTGTGTGTGTGTGTGTGTGTGTGTGTGTGTGTGTGTGTGTGTGTGTGGTGGGGTGGATCATCCATCCTTCTGTGCAGTGGGAAAGGAAAAAAATCTTACTATTCTTCTCCAAGGTGTAAAGGCATTTTAGAGTTCTAATATTTTTTTACTCTAAAAAATATTTAACTTACTGATATTTTATCCAGTATTTTGTTTAAGTTCACAAAATGCTTAAGTTTATTGTTTGTCACATACATATGAATGTTCAGCTGTTCTTATATTACCTGTTAAAAATGAGGGAAGAATTACATTTTTGCCTTCATGTTCATTTTCTTATTCTGTCTTTTTTTTTTTTTTTTAATATATCTTTATTGATTTCAGAGAGAGGAAGTGGGGGGAGAGAGAGAGAGAGAGAGAGATAGAAACATCAATGATGAGAGACATTGATCGGTTGCCTCCTGCACGCCCCCGACTGGAGATCGAGCCTGCAACCCGGGCATGTGCCCTGACAGAATCAAACCACAATCTCCTGGATCCTAGGTTGATGTTCAACCGCTGAGCCATGCCCAGCCTGGCTGTATTTTCTTTCTTTATCTTTCCACACTGAAGTTTTCTTATAAAGAAATTGCTTCCATTTTCATTTCATTTGCTATTTTATTCACTTTTTGCTTCATTTTCACACTGAGTTTGAGTTTCCAAGAGTAGTGTGATGTAACAGGACTGAAACCTGTGCACTCTTTTAGCCTTGCTCTGTTTAGTTCTTTGTGTTTGTAGGAGAAAAGAACTATTTTGTGGGTACTCTCTGTGGTACAATTTCTAATGCTTACTAGCTCCTATTATACTCCATTTCTGCCTGGTAGCTGATAGCCGAAACCTTTGTTAGTTAAGATTACTGGGCAATTTTCCTTTTAATTCAGCTTAGGGACTCTTAAATTGAGATCTCCCATTAGGCAATATTTTGTAGTCATGGATAATACCTACATAATAGTTTAGAAAAAGGAATAGATTATATTAAATAGCAGGGGATAGAAGTCAATACACTGATGTAAAAACTGCTCTAAAGGTTGTTTCTATTATCCAGTGTTGTCTGGACTTGGCTAGGAAGAGCACACAGGGAAGCATAGTTCACTGTGAAAGATTAAACACGTGAACCAATGAACCGCTATGAGATTTACACTTTTTACAAAACCTAACCTGATCATTTAGCTCTTAGTAAATGAGTATATTACGTTAACAATTATTATACTTAATGTTATATTTGTCCTGTTTCTGCCACTGTCTTCTGTTTGTGGGGGAAAGGCCACATATGTACACCCTGAGCTACTTTCTCACATGAACACGGAGTGCAAATGGAATCCTAAGTACTCTTCAGAACTAGGTAGCTGTTAGGCTTACCAAGCACTGTATATATAACTCATTTAATCCTTCTAACATCCATGAGGCAGATCTCACATTATTCACATGAGAAAACAGGAGAAGAGACAACTTTCCCAAATTTGCACAGCTAGTATGCAGCAGGATTGATATTTAAACCAAGGTAGCCTGGATTCATATCTTTGTTCTTAATTACTAAATGTTCCTGTCTCTTGTAAAAGCTTACTAAATGGAGAACATAATACTAACACTGGGAAATACAAAGAGAAAAACCTACCCACCAGAGAAGGGGGAAAAAGGAATCTACAAAAAGTGATTAGCAGACAGAATAGACAATTTATCTCTAGTCTAGGGAAATAAGTCAGTCTACAATTCTCTAACTCATTTAGTATACAAGGGTGAAGGTAAAGAAAGCCATTTTCAGGTGTGTAGATTGTGACAGCTTGCTACTATTCATGATTATCTCTGAAAGAACCATTAAGAATGTTCTTCAGCAAGGTGGAAATTATTACATTTTTGTGGCCTTTGGTAAAACAAAACATACAACTAAATATGCTATTAACAACGCGCCTATTGCAGCACTTAGCATATATTTAACAATTTCTCAATGTCATTTCCTTTCCGCTTATATAAAAATATATGCTACAAAGGTATGTACTAACAACAATCTACCAAGATTAATATATTCTACTGATTACAGCTTTTTCTAAAAACTGAAATGTTAGTCTTTAATACAAAGCACTTGAAGAGTACTCTACTGTCAATGATGGCAGAGGTAATAAACTTAATGGTATTCAAGAGTAGTATGTTATACTCTATATCAACTTTAATAGGTTAGATTACCAAATTATTTTGAATTTATGCATCATAAATAAGGAGTCGCTACTGTTTTTTTGTCCTTATAATTGATTTGAAAACTCAAAGACTTTATGTAATAATTACATATTCATGTGGTCATTTGAATTCTAAGATTTATTGTTTTGTGTGTTTTTTTCCAGCGCCTGGCTTTGGAAGCGGAGAAAGTTCAAGCAGCCCACCAGTGGAGGGAAGATTTTGCAGTAAGGACCCTTTTTTACCACTTGATTTAAATAGATGACAAGTCGTATTTGTATAGTTATGATTGCATTAAAATATTTTAGTGGTGAAATTTTATGGTGTGATAGGACCAAAACCCAGCTATTGTTAGTTGCTTTAAAAAAGTTGCTTTTGGGTAATCAGGGCGAATTAAGTTATTAATAATGTTCCTACTTATGTCCCATACTAAAAAATAAAAAGAGTTCATTGAAATGTTTTTCCATACCCAAAAGTATTTATAAAATTAATTACAGTAAAAATAACATTAAATTACATTATATGAATAAACTTTGTAGATATTATGAACATACTAGTTGAAAAACAAGTTGCATTTAAAAACTTTGAGTTTGTGAGAAGCGATGTGCATATTATAATGCCCTTGATGGTGGGCAATGTGATTAAAGTGAGAATAAATGTATTAAACCCCTTAAAATTTAATTTTCTCCAAGTTAGCTAGAAGTAATCTATCATCTACTTCAGTCTACTTTTAGAAATGCCAACTGATATTCTCTTTTCCATGTATTTTTTGATAAACTTATTTTGTGCTCCAAGAATCATTGTGCTAATTATACAAATAGCAGAAATTATTCTTGTGATGAGTCCTATCTCTCTATCTATCTGTCTGCCTGTCTGTCTGTCTTTTTACAGCCAAGGGACACAGTGAAAAAAGTCTATCTTTAATAACCAGTTAAAATATTTCTGTTACATATTTGAATTTTTACTTATATTGAATTTTTTTTTTTTTTAGTTTCTGATTACAGAAAAATTCCAGACTATTCATTTTGAAGATGGTAAAATAGGAACAGAGTATGAGTGATAGATTGAATGTACTGTTCAGTTGTCTTTTAATGTTTTACAAAACTAAAGACTCAAGTTTGAAGGTTAAGAAAGTTGTGCTTCAACAGAACACTAAATTAAGGTTCAGTAATTAGCACGTTTACTTTGTGTTTGTGTGATTATATTATATAGGAAAGGAAAGTACACTAATTTCTCAAACTCTCTGTTTAAATGGAGACTCTATTTGATTACCATTGGTTTGATTCTGTCCCTAAATTGATTATATTGTTTGATTTGTTGGCATGATGTAGATTCTGGCTTGGTCCACAATTGTTTGTCATAGGTTAAAAAAGATCAATTTGTCATCCATAATATATAAAGAAAAAAAATTGGTGGCTAAATTAAAAAGATAACCTTTGAGTATTGATTGAGGGCAAATTGTAAGCTGATCCAATGAAGATTTTACAGTGTAGTTACTTTTAGAAAAAAAGGAAAGTTGACTTTTTTGTTTCTTGAATAGACAAAAAAGCAGCCAAACTAATTTATCCAAATAAGTATCCTTTTAATTAATGTTTCTCTCCCAACTTAGGTGGCATAGTAAAATCCAATGTAAAGGCAAAATAGATGTGAATTAAACCATATATTCTGCCTAGGATTGCTGTAGTTAAATTGATGCCGTTTTAGTTTAAATCACAAGTAATTCTGAGAATCCTAAAATCAAGTTAATCCAGATCAGCTTCTTTTACATATATATTCCATTGTTTTCAAAAAGCTTTCCTTTGAATTGAAGGAATTTGATAATATTTCACAGTCACTTATTAGTTTGTGTGTTGTTTTTCGTTTTCTAAGGAATAGTGTCATAAAAAATAACTTGGCAAGTAGAGACACAGTAATGCCTTTTATGTCCTCGTGTTGTTTTATTCAATTACTGCGTTAGTGCTTTATAGATGTAAAGTTTCTTTTCTCAGATATATTGTTAACTCTTTGATATCAGCTGGTTAACACTAAATTAACATTTTGGCATTGATTTATTTCTCCTTAGGAAAGTAATGGGTGACCAGTGTAGATATCACCAAGACTTTCAATGTGTGTTAGCTATTACCATATTTTATTGAATCTAAGCCATCATTATTTGTAAGGCACTCTATCGGTTATGTATTGCTAAGACAGAAAAAAGAAGCCAATTAAATTATGATGCACCAGCAATCTGAAGCTGTATTCTTGTTTGTCAGATGCCAAAATGTGGAAAAAATTACCTTGAAATGTAACTGCTATTATCTACTTTCTCAATGCCTGTATGCAAACAAAAGCACTGCTAGGAAAATTTATGCAAGAGGACAAATTAGTCCCACAAGGACACAAAAGCCATTCCTAAGTTTTATATGGTAAAATAGAAAAGAAATTGTTTGCCCAGTAAATGTTAAGGGTTCTTAGCAAATAGTAGTCACAGTGTGAGGGAATTCTTGAACAAATTCTGTTTTTAATTTCCCCCTAGATTACTTCACGATTTATTTGGGACATATGAACATATTGATTAACATTAAAAGAGACTGTTAAAGGAGAAACAAATTAGGCCGCTTTAGAGTCCTGTCAACTCACTTCCTGAGTCCTTCTTGAAGGACTGTGAACGATATTCAGGGGACACATATCTGTCACAGTTCGCACACTGAGAATTGCTATTTTCCATATCTTACTATGTCAGTCATACATATAGTCTTTACAACAGCCCTTCCCTTTGAAATACCACAGATGATAGAAGGGTCAGATAGTGGTGGTTTCATATTTGAAGAACAGGACCTGAATGAAGATTGCCTAACCTTCAGAATCAAATACGTAAACAGTGCAAAAGTCAGACACACTTGTCTTCTGATTCCTTTTTTGTTTTGTTTTGTTGATAAACTAGATGATGCTTCAGTTTATATATATAGTAAGGTTAAGCAACTCCTTCATGGCCATTTGTACAAATCAAATTAAAATTTGTGCATGGCTGTGGTTGGAAATTAGAAATCATCAACATTAAATCTCCCCTTATTTTGTGAGAGCACACAAAACAATTGCAGATTTTATCAATATCTTAACTAAACACTTAAAAATGTTTAATTTGAAGTTAAATGCCACAATATTTAAAAAGTTTCTTCTTTTAAGCTTTATAAGACTTTTATCTTTTGAAGTATTTAACTATTTGAATCAGTGCAATATTTCTTTAATGCCATTCTTTAATAATTTAACACTAAGATGATTGAGAAGGCAGGAATAATTTCCTTAGAGGTACATTAACATTTCAAAAAGAAATATAATATTCTGATTCTTCCCTCAAGTATAAGTAGGCAAGTTTTATTAATATTACTTAGGCAAAATGTTGATTAACATCCCCTACTCTGTAATGTAGAGAAGGCTCATGCTCAAGAGCAAAAAGCAAAGTACTAAAATGCTGGCAACAAGAAAGGGGTCATGTAATTCACGCTCTCCCTCAGCTCAATTCCCAGTTGAATGTACAATTGAGGAACAAAGGGCGTACACTCTAAATGGATTAAGATTTATGCGGTCATGCATTTACGAGTTCAAACCAATATTTGTAAATAAGCTATGTCTGCCAGCTGCTTTTCAGGTCTCCATGCAACTTGCTGGTATTAAAGGTAACATTTTATGTCATATATGATGGACAAATTATTTTTTTAAGGACAGGTTGCAGAAGGGAAAAAGAGCTTGGAAAACAAATTGTTACGCATGAAATAATTGCTACTACTTCTACAGAACTGATCTTTTCCAATTGCATTTGAAATCTCATTTGATTGTATTGCAATGGTTGGTTAACTACAGCAGTTTCCTTTCCAACTAAGCTTGCAATATTAGTTGTACTTACACATGTATAAACATAAGGGGTGCCTAATTTGTATTTTAATAAGTAGGATCTTTAGGTATGGGTTATTAGCATCAGCTTGTTACTGTGGAGGCTTAGTACAGATGTCTAGAAATTGGCCAGTAATTAAAATATTTGAGGAGCTGTTTTTAGCTTCAGCTTCAAATTAGAAGGTGAAAATTTTTCTATTGAAGTTGAATGATATTGAGTGTCAATCAGGATAAGTTAGCTCTGATTTAGCTTTAATTATATATACAGGGGTGGGCAAAAGTAGTTTTACAGTTGTAAGTACACCAAACCGAGTGACAATAAAGCTATTATAATAATCAAAACCTGCATGTCTTTTTCCATACAAACAACTGTAAACCTACTTTTGGCCACCATCTGTGTGTGTGTATTTAAAATCACTTTGCCCAAATCACATTATGAAATGTTGCTTTAAAAGTAATAATATTTAAAATTTTGTGTTTATATGTGTTAAATTAATAGGCACTGGTATTATGTATTTTATTATTTCATCTATCCTATTCATTTCATGGAATTGCATTATTTCTGTTTATTGCACCACAAACAATTGTAAATATGTGAACCATAAAAACATACTTAAATTATTTTGATTACAATGTATAAAGATAAACACTATTCTAAATTATAATTTGGTGTAGGTTCTGGATATGAAAAAGCTGAATTTTTAGTGATTAAAAAGTGAGGGAGTAAAAAAAAGTAAGGAAGCAGTGTTCTGTCTTAATGTAGAAATGAATGGATTTAATAGATCATCAGAGTGATCTATTAGTCTCTCATAGTTTCTACCTTTGGTTGAATTGCCCTTTTGGAATCAAGAACTTGCATATTTTAATTTATTTTTTTGCAACACTTCTATGTAGGGAAACAGTCAATTTTTTACTGCTACTTTCTTTTAAGATTTTTGTCAGCCTTTCCTCATCATTAAGATAGATGTAAAGGAGCCACAGTACAAAATTGATTTACCCCCAAATTGTGGGAAACCAATTTAATAGAAAAGACTCAGGCAAATTTATGGTGTCTTTGTCTTTTTGTTTATGCATACTTATAAATGCCATTGGCAAGAGCTTATAAAACAACAGAGTAGAAACAAATAAACATGGGCTTTAAATTGTTAGTTATCCTGGGGAATAATCCCTGTTTTTTCCTTATATTGAAAAATAGAAGAAGCAAAATATTTATTCATTAATAACCTAGCCAATAATATTGTTTTCATTTTTGACAATTTTTAATATTATCTAATGATCTTCCAGACCTCTATATTATTTCTATTAAAGCCAAGGTTACATTAGAACCCCTAAAGTAAGACATGATGATATCCTGGGATAATGCAAATTTATATTTAAATGAGGCTGGGTATATTTCTTTCTTTTTTTTGTTCCCCTCTCAGGAAAGGAGGGAGAAATAGGAATGGACAGGTATTTGTAACTTAGAAAGTGGAGAGGTGGATGGTGAATCTCTATATTTTTCAAGACCAATCTGTTGCCTCAGTAATCTGGGATTGAACTAATGAAAACATTGTTAAATCATTGGCAGATTCCTGAAATTGCTGCCAGTATTCTAAAAAGTCTAGCTATGCAGAGCACCGAGAATCATCCTCATTGATGTGTAAGTTAGAGTTGATTACTGCCATCAGCTGGTGCCAAAGTACAGTGTCACAGAGAGTTTTTGAATTTAAGGATTTTACTAACTTTTCTATAACTTGGCTTGCATTTTATTAAAAGTACTCAAATCCTCCCACAACCACATCAAAATTACAACTGAAATACAGAACAACCATCATTCAGAACCTCCTGAAATCTAGCTGAATGGAAGTCATACAACTAGGGATTTAAAGAAGAAGCCACATCAAGACTGGTAAGGTGGGGTGGAGATGCAGAACTGGATGGTCCTACATCCATGTGTGGTGGATAAAAATCAGGAGGGATATCTCAGCTGCAGAGGTACCCCCTGAGGAGCAAGGGTTTTCAGCCCCACACCAGCCCTCCCATTAAAACAGGAGAAATCTCCAGAAAAAGAACTGAATGAAATGGAGGCAAGCAAACTAACAGCTCCAAAGTTGAAAATAATGGTTATAATGATGTTCAGGGAACTTACTGAAACCTTCAAGAAACTTAGTGAGAACTTCAACGTCATGAAAAAGGACATAGGAACCATAAACAATACCAGTCAGAAGTGAAGGCTACACTAACTGAAATGAGAGTAACTTAAAGGGAATCAACAGTAGAGTAGATGAAGCTGAGAATCAAATCAGTGTGTTGGAGTATAAGGACGCAAAAAGCACCCATTCAGATTAGCAAAAAGAAAAAACAAAACAAAAATATGAGGATAGCGTAAGGAGCCTCTGGCCCAACTTCAAGCCTACCAGCATTCGTGTTAGGGTTTGGCTGGTGATGCGGGCTGTGAAAGTATTCACAACTAAAAGAAGAGATGTAGAGAGGAAGTTTATTTTACTTCCCAAGGGAGGAAAGGGCCAAGTATTGCTAGTCAATACAAGGCAAGGAACAAAGAGTGGCTTGGACTTTTAAGCAGTTGCTGTTGCTAAGGGACAAGGAAGGGAGGGAGATTGTGTTGAAGTTAAGAAGATACCATGGAGGTTGTCTTGGTAAGTTAGTTTGTTTTCCAGGAGATAGTTCGGCAGATGTCCTAGGGAGGTGTCTTATCAGTATGTTTCCCAAGCCTCTAAAACATGCTTAGAGCTAAAGTTATAAAGAGCTCAAAAGAGACTTGTCTAAAAGGGAGGGGGGAGGGAACTTTATACTAACTAAAGACTCCTTGGTGCGAATTATCCCTGAGTTGTGAAAACAGCAGGGAGGAGGGATTGCAAGAATGCAACCTTGAGAGTAGCTTATCTTGTACCTCAGTTTGAACAGAGGAGCCAACAATCTTGGGGTTTAATTACCAGATGCTTCTCATAAATTTTGGACAGGCCACAGCAAAGAAAAAGAGAGGCCTTTTCTGTCCTTACAATTCGCATCATGGCGGTACCAGAAGGAGAACAGAGAGAACAAGAAATTGAAAACCTATTTGAAAAAATAATGATGGAAAATTTCCCTTACCTGGTGAAAGGAATCGACATACAAGACCAGGAAAAGTAGAGTGTCCCAAACAGGATGAACCCCAAAGAGGCCCACACCAAGACACATTATATTTAAAATGCAAAAGGTTAAAGATAAAGAGAGAATCTTAAAAGCAGCAAGAGAAAAGCTGTTAGTTATCTACAGGGGAGCTCCCATACGACTATTAGCTGATTTCGCAATAGAAACTTTGCAGACCAGAAGGGAGTGGTAAGAAATATTCAAAGTGATGAAAAGCAAGGACCTACAACAAGATTACTCTACCCAACAAAGCTATCATTTAGAATGGAAGGACTGATAAAGAGCTTCCCAGACAAGAAAAAGCTGAAGGAGTCCATCACCACCAAACTACTACTATTTGAAATGTTAAAGGGTCTTCTTTAAGAAGAAGAAGAAAAAATAGATAAAAAATATGGACAATAAAATGGCAATAAATACGTATCTATTAACAATTGAATCTAAAAAATAAAAATAAAATAAAAATAAGCCAAAAAACAGCACAGAAACAGAGACACAGAGAATATTATAGATACAGAGAATATTTTGATGGTTGCCAGATAGGAGAGGAGTTTTGGGTAATGGGTGAAAAAGATGAAGGGATTAAGAGTATAAATTGGTTGTTACAGAACAGTCATGGGAATGTAAAGTAAGCATAGAGAATATAGTCAATGATACTTTAATAAATGTATGATGTCGGATGGGTACAAGATTGATCAGGATGATCACTTAGTAGGTTATACAATGTCTAATCACTAGGATGTACACTTGAAACTAATATAATAATATATGTCAACTGCAATTGAAAAATGATTTTAAAAAAGTGCATTGATGAAAAAAAAAACTTCAGTGACTCTTCTTTTATCACAAATGTTTACCAGTAGCTTCATGAACTGGCCTCATCTTACTGTGGATGAAAAAGAGGGTTCTCTGGAAAACCTCACAAGATGATCTGATCCTAAATTCCTAACTGGGCAGGTCATGGTAGGTAGTCATATCCCAGGCATATCACTTTTTAATAAAAGGTTTATCTTTGCCTTAAGCAGGCTCTCTCCACTGTTTTTGTGAATCTAGGTTAACACGCCTTTGAAATAAGCATAACCCCCCACAGGAGAGCACCTAATGTTGTCAAGTATCCTATAATCCAATCCCTGCCTTGCTTTCCTCCACCTCCAAGTAAAGTTCCCTATATCCCTTCAATTTAAATGCATAAAAGAAGCTGCAAAACTGTTATTCTCAGGAGCATTTGAGACCTTCCTCTGGCATATGTTGTCAATTTCGTTCAAATAAGCTCATAAAATTTCTCGAAATGTTTGGACGTTCATATGTTGACATTGCCTTTTCTACTTTCTATTTCAAGATCTCCTCAGCAGCTATTATCTAAGCCCAAAACATTGTAAACTACTTGATGTTTTCTGAAGATAATGTTTTTTCCTTCACCTTCAGACCTTTTGATAATCTCTGCCTAGAATTCTCTCCCCTTTCTCCCTTATTTCCTCTTGTCTTTGATTTACTGATCTAGGGTTTGTTGTCTGTTTTATATGGCTCTCTAGTTTCCAGTATATATTCCTACTTAAGTATGTACTCACTGTATAATTTTACTTTCTCCACTTTTTTCAGCATTAAAGTATAAACTTTTTAAGGATAAGAGCCATAGCTTGTGCATTACTAAGGAAACTGTAGTGTATTATAATGCATAACAAACAGTAGCCTATATGTAATTTTTTTATGAAAAATTAGTTGTAGTATTGAGATGTCTGTTTTTACTATAAACATTCTTTTCAACTTTACTGGAGAGATAATAAAATATTCCTTTGAACTACACACATTCTTTTCTGAAAATGTAGTTCCACAGCCATGGTTACAGAACACTGGGCTTAGAGTTATACAAAACTATTTCAAATTTTGGCTTGGCCACTAATTAGCGATGAGACTTTGGAAAAACAGTAATAGACTGTTGAATATCAATTTCATTTCAAAACTCTTGTTTCTGTTAAAAAATTTCAACCAAATAAATCTGAAGATCTGAGTGGCTATAAGAAAGGGATTCATGAATTAGGAAGTATCTCATCTAGCAATTAGAAGGGTTCTCCAGGGGTTGTGCAAAATGGAAGGTTTTTATAGAGAGAAGCTTGGGGCAAGGGAGCTTTTAACAAAAGAAAAGAAAGGATTATTTTTAGATCAGGACATCTTCTTCAGAGTGGGGAGTAAGAGAATGTCAAAGGTCTTTATTGTGCAGATTACCTCTTCTTTCTATTGGGGGACGGAGAGGGCCCAAGTGACATATTACTGGTACTTGACCAGCAAATTCAGACTAGTTGATTAAGATTATATTTCTGGGAGAGACTGAAACTGCAATTAGATCAGGTATCAAATCTAGTTTTGGCATTATGGACTTTTAGCAAGAGTGGGCCTGTATTTTTCTCTTTAACAACTCTATAGTCTCCACCAACATAATTGTCTGTGTAAGATGCTCAGTAATTGCTTTTCTATGCTACTGTGAGCACTGTTTCTCTACCAAGGAAAGTATTTTCTAGAAACCCCAAGATTTGACTAAGGTGATAACAAGCAGGTTGACACAAGTCCCATGACCGATGTACAATGGACTATTCACCTAGCCCATTGAACATTGGTCAGCTCTCATATTGTGCTCTATTTGCTGCTCTTTTTCCAATAGCAGAATACTGTTCTGCTCAGCATGTTGTTACCCAGGCATCCTAAACAACAGAATTTTTAAGCTAGAGTCATAGTGGGATCCATGCAGAAGTAGACAGAATGATTGTTTGCAACCCTAGAGCGTTATCTTTAATGCTGGATAACTAATATTTTAAAACAATTTTTAAAAATCGGAGTTAATGCAAAAAATCCACTGTGAACGAAATACTAAAATGTTTTTCTTTTTTCAAAAAATTTTTTATGTTGTAACATGAGATGTGCCCTCTTAACAAAGCTTAAATGTACAATACATTATTGTTGACTACAGGTACAATGCTGTACAGCAGATCTCCAGAGCTTAATTATCTTACTTAATTGAAACTGAAACTTTATGCCTATTGATTTAGTAATTCCTCATTTCTCCCTATCCCCAGTCCCTGGTGGCCACCAATCCAATCTTTGATTTTATTGATTTGACTATTTTAGAGACCTCATATAAATGGAATCATCAGTTATGTGTCTTTCTGTATCTGGCTTATTTTACTTAGCATAATGTCCTCAAGTTTCATCCATATTTTCATATCACAGAATTTCCTACTTCTTTAGGGCTGAATGGTATTCTTTTGCAGGTATATACCACATTGTCTTTATCCATTCATCCGTTGATGGGCATTTGGGTTTTTTTCCACATCTTGTCTGTTGTGGATAAGACTACAATAAACATGGTTGTGCTATTATCTCTTTAAGATCCCAATTTCAGCCCTTTTGGATACATACTCAGAAGTGGGATTACTGGACTTCGTGGCAGTTCTACTTGTAATTTTTTTTTTAGGAACCTCCACGCTGCTTGTATAGTGGTTGTGTTATTGGTGGAAGTGGGGTACCCCTTTCCCCACTGAGTGCTGGGGGTGGTGTCCTTACAATATCTTGAGAAAAAGAATTTTCTCAGACTGACACGGGAGGATGAATAATTTTTATTTGTGTAGAATTACATCCCTGGGTTTCCAAAGTCCCATTTCTGTTAGTCCAGTCCTGGAAGAAGTGTAGCTGGGGATTCAGCAAAGCTGAAATCAAAGCCAGTGTCCAGAGTTCCTGTTATATGTTGCAGCTGGGTCCAGTTCATTATTAGGCTACTTGTAGTTCATTATTCATTCATTCATTGTGTGTGGCGAATGAAGGGAAGCCAAGAGTCAAGCACAACATGCCAGGAGGAACCAAGAGAGCAAGTTCCTCTGTTTAGGGACTTTTAAGTATCCCTAATTTCGCACCCTTGCAGTGGCCACACCTATTCTGGCCAGTGACCTCTTCCCAAGTGTGACTGACAGAAGCACCTTTCCAGCATCACCACAACTTTACTGTGCATGTGTCTATCTTCCCTACTGTCCAGTCCCTCCCCCCAGGGATCTGTGGGGAATAGACCCGTGGCTCCCTGGGGACTGTAAAGCTTTAGCTTCCTGGCAAAGCTGCCCAAATGACATGCCTATAATATTTGGCCTTCCCCTTTGCTCCTTTCCTGTTATTAATAGCTAGGTTAATCACAATGGTATCAGCTGCACCATTTCATATTCCCACCAACAATGTGTAAGTATTACAATTTTTTCACATCCTTGCCAACACTTGTCTAGCTGAAAATCTTAAACATAAGACATGAAACTGTAAAACTCCGAGACTAAAACAGGAAAAGCTTCTGACATTGTTCTTGGCAATGATTTTATGGATATGACACCAAAAGCACAGGCAACAAAAACAAAAATAAACAAGTGGGACTAGGCAAAACGAAAATGTTTCTGCACAGCTAAGCGAACAATCAGCAGAGTGAAAGGCAACCTACAGAACAGGAGAAAATATTTGCATGCCATGTACATCCGATAGGAGCAAATCTCTACAATATATTTTTAAAAACCCATAAAACCCAGTGACGAAAATACCACTCCTACAAGTTTTTAATCACTAGGGCTTTGAAGCTAGCTCTCATACTCCATGTGTCACGAAGTTTTTGCAGAAAAGAACTCATTCTTATTTATTAAATACTTCCCTCAGTGAGGGTAGAAACACCTTTGTCTGAGTTTAAGGAGACATTTCTTACCTTTTTCTCATCTCCTCAGTGTCCCCATGAACTCTTGTCTATGTATTTCTCCTTTTTTAGGAAACAATCTATTGGCTTTCAGCAAATGCATACATGAAAACAGATTCCTGATAGTTTTCCAACTCCTAACCTATATTGTCATAGGTCAGATTAAGCCAGGAGGACCCTATTGCTACACACACTCATATCTCCAAAAATCTGTTAAAAATTAAATGAGATAGTTTATGTAAATATGCCTAGCATTTTGGAAGTTCTCCAAAAATGATAATTTTAATAGAGGACGCACTATCTCCTTCTAGATTTATATCTTCCAAGAAGTTACTATATTGCTTTTTGCATTGCCCATAATAGGCACTAGATGAACCTTTCTTGAAATGATTCCAATTTCATTTATGTATTAAGGTTGAATTCCCATAGAATGACTATGTTTGAAAGTGTCAAGTACTCATTATGAGGGTAACAAAATCGAGTCTTCTATTTATTAATGTTTGTCTTTATATTTGCATGAAGTTCTGGTTTACTCAGTGCCCAAAACAGCCCTGATACACCTTTCTAGAATAAAAAACAGTTGTATCTGAAAGGATATTTAGGGGAGTGCAGAGACCAATACATATTTTTGTTTATTGTACATCCCTGAGGACTGAGCCCTGGGGCAATAACTATTCCAAGAGATAATTTTTATCTTGCAAATAACATCGCATGCTGGAATAATTTTAATTTAGTGGAGTTACAGATATGTTAATGGCTTTGCTGATATTGCTTTGGGAAATAGAGAATGTTCCAGGAATGAAGGTCTGGCCTAGTGAGCTTTCGTCCTAAAGGATTGACACTATGATGAAACTTGGAGCTTTAAAATAAAGGCGCAAGTATGAGAAGCAGGCAATTAAAGTAGGTCATGGGTTCAGCCACTAGTAGGATGTGTTTTGAGATGGGTTGCTGTCCAGAGAACTGACCATAGGGACTGAGGGACTTTGTCAACTGGTTTCAATACAGTGATATTATATGCCCAGAATACAGGAAAGCTTCTGAAACAGGGTCTGGATAACATCGAGAAGAGGATATTGTAACGAAAACTTAGTATAGTAAAAAAAAAAAAAAAAAAAAAAAGACATCTCTAACTAGAAGAGGTCTTTGACTTAAACTTAAAGGTTGAAAATATAAAAATAACAGAAAACCTAGAAAATGTTCATCTACAAATTTTTAAAAGTTTGTAACTGGACTTTAATACTGGGTATGATTATATATGAGAAAAATGTTACGGGAATTTAGGGGAATGGCAGACTCCCCACCCATGTGTGGTTGCTTCTTAAAGTTCACACCTTTTTGTCATCTTCTAACCTTGCAAACCACCCCCTCATTGGATTTATTCCTCATGTTTCCTCTCTCTCTTAGTCAATTTTTTTTCTGTTTACTTTCTCATCAACATACAAACTGGCTCCAGTATCTTCTATTAAAAAAATCTATTGCCCCTTTTAGCTTTGTCACATTTCTTTGCTGTCTTCTACAAAACTCAAGAGATGTAGGCAGACCCACACCATCCATCCATCTGCACCTCTGCCCACTGAGCAGCACACTCCAGCCTGACTTCAGATTTCATCTGTGGTAAAAGTGTTCTTTGTAGTTCATTTATCTCCACATCATGAAATCTAATGGGCATTTTCTGTATATCGTTTCGCTCTGACATCGTTTTGATGCACTATGTACTACTTCCCCTTTTATCAAACACCTTCTTCTGTTAGTTTTTAGGAAACCCCACTTCTCTGGTTTTTGTTTGCTCACTAGCCATTCCTTACCCATCTCCTTTGGATACCTCATTCTTTAGAGTAGCTCTAATGTTGTCTAAATGCAGGGCACGGTCTTAGCTTTCTCGTCTTTAATATCCATAATTTCTCCCAGAGCACCTCATCCATTTCATTGAATTGAAATATAATTCCACCCAAATCTCTTTTCTGAGCTCTAGGCTCCTTTATTCAACTGCCCCCTTGGTGTTTCCACTTAGCTTTCTCACCTGGCATGAGACTAAGGTGCCCAGATGAACCGTTTTTATTACTTTCCTCCCCTAGTATCTTGATCACCTGTTAATTTCCCCATCTCGATGATATCACCTTTTCAGTTAATCTAACTGAAAATAAGAAGTGATCTTTCATTTCTCCCTCTGCTGTATAAGCTCTCACATAATCCACCTGCAAATCTGTCATTCCAACTCTAAGTATATCATGCGATCATTTTTCTTTATCTCCACTATCACCATCTCTGTCCAAGCCACCCACATCCTACAGGGAGAATAACATCGAATTTATTCATCCAGTAATGATTCAAAGAGTCCACTCTACTGTCCTATGCTGTGCACAAATTTTTTTTTTATAGAATTTTAGTGGCCCAAACATATACATAGTTTAATAAGATTTTAGATTATCAATTTAATAGAAGAGAATGATGAGACATTTTTTATCAATAGACAATTTTATGACATAATGGAAAACATAGCTTTGTATATCTTTCTGACACAGATATTTAGAGAACCAACTGAAATTAACAAGTTGTAAAATTTTTGAACCAATATGTTGGCCAAATATTTGACCAGAGTAGCATAGGTAACACAGACCTGAATTTAGAAAAAGCAAAGTGCTGCTTTTCTCCAACTACTCATACAAAATATATGCCTGTGTAACAGCTACAGCAATAAAGTCTTATGTAAAAGTAACTAGATTTAAAATATAGCAAAATACTACTTTTAGCCAAAATTAATAATACAAAATGTGAAGTTTTATGTGAATTCAGGTATAAATAGCAATTGCAAAAATGTACTAGAAAGCATTGGTTATTTACCGTTGTGTGACTTTTGGCTAATTATTTAATCTCTAAACCCATTTCTTCATCAATAAAATGGGAATAATACTGGTACCAATAGCACAGGGTTATTTTGATAATTAAAATTATGCATCAAGCTCAAATAAAGAAAATATGAATGTCACGTTAGTGAGAAACTGATGACATTCAATCTCGGTTAAATAAATATAACTGAAATTTTATTAGCAATCAAATTTAGTTTCTTTAAAAACTTGGTTTATGTTCCTTGAGCCTGCCATCATCAAACATCTTTCACATATACATAATCAGAACATTTCATTGAGATCCATTATGCTTGCAAATGTGCTGTTTCCCTTTTGAAACATATTTTTTAAGATATCCAAGACAAGTAAGTGTGAAATGTTTAATAACAAGGATAATATAGAATAAAAACATCCATTTTGATCAATTCTATTCTCGCTTTGAGCAAAATAAGTAAATAAATAAATAAACATTTAGCACAGCTATTTTAAGCTTTTAACATGTCCTGAAAACATTTTCAGACTCCTAGTGTTTGTAAGAATGTTGAAATCTCATTATCTTATAGCCCACGATTTGTAAAATCTAATACATTTTATATTTCCACACTTTCATTTGAAATTGTCGAGTTTTTATGTTCTGAATGTTTTTGTTTTGAAATAAAGAGCATTAGTTACACTCAGAATAGATTACAAAATCCAACATGCAATACATTTAAACTACATATTTGATGGTTCCATGCTAAATTCCTTTTTCATCATTCTTGTGCTGAGTGAAAATGACTATATCATGTATTCAAGATTATTTCAGCCTATTTCTTTGGCTGGAAGGGAAATGGACTGGCTTGACAGAGAACATCAATGTTTCTGTTATTTTATTATGATGGATGTTAATCCTGAGGCTTCCCAGAAGTCTCTCTAGTTCTTACAGAGTTTTCTCTGAAATTCTGATTCATAAAGTTAACTCATTAATTTAATAACCTAGATTTTTCATCTCAAAAGTTTCTTCTGTCTTACAGGCTTTTAATTCTAAAATTCTGATTTATAATTAGTTACTAGTTTGTGATTGCAAGAGGGATGGTGGAAAACATGAATCATTTTATTCCACAAATGGATAATCATATTGCACGCCATTTTCATCAAACTGTATTTTGTCTGAATGCACACAGAATGAGCACCAAAAGAATGTTGAGAACTTTAGAACATTGGATTCTCTGGCGTGGGACTCTGTGGCCTCCTTGCTGTTGTTTCCTTTCTCAGTACTCTCAAATGTCAAGGCTATTTCATTGATGATTATAAATTGTCTTTAGTCATGCTATGTAATTCACAGAAGAAAACAGCAATGACAAAAAAAGTCAAGGTCTGTCTACAAAAACATGCATGGCCATGTTGAAAGCTTTTTGAAGTTAGACTGAAGATGGAAATTGTACTATAATTCATAGCTCTGCCTGAGAGTGCCAAAGAGCCGCATCTTTCAACAGCTTTGAAATTCTAAAGATGTAGAATTCAAGGTTACTGTTGAGCAAATTAAATTCATCAAAATACTTTGATTTTGAAGAGTATTATATATCTATTGTGTAGTTTGTTATGAAGTCTATTTAATTGTTAATCCTAGGCAAATTGGTAATGTGAAAACTAGAAAATGTAAGCAACTTTCACCAATAGATAATAATTTTACAAATAAAGGCCTTTGAGGAAAAGTCTAAGCACATTTTCATGAAAAAGAGAAGTCTGGTCAACTTTCTATTTCAATTACCCTGTGCATCCTGTTTAAAAAAAGAAAGGAAAAAGTAAGAAAAATATTGTAAATAATTAATAGTGATTAATAACTTGGTTATTAACTGTTACTTCAGGTTGTGTGGATGAATCTCTCCTTTTATGGAAGAAAAATTAGTGTATTTATGATTTTACTAAAATGATAGTCCTTTTCTCAATTATTTAGATACTTTTTAAGAGGTGCAGAGAATATGAATAAAGAAGATATGTAATTTTCTTTTATTAAAGTCAGGTACTGATATATTACTAGAGATTGTAGAGTGAAAGTTGATTACACAGTAAACTCAAGGGCACTGATTTCTGAGTTGCTTGCATATTGATATCCCATATTCTCCCTTGGAAAAGACCAACTTAGGTCAGGAGTTTAACTTTAATTACTGTCCACCTCCCCTCCAGCTCTCTTTGTGCCAGGCAATTAAGTGACAAAAGCCTTCCTGCTGGGATACCTAATACCAAAAGTAAAGAGAAGTCAACAAAACAAGTAATTAAATAGGCATTATTCACACTGATTGCCCCTAAATGTAAAATAAATGTTTATTGAGTTAAAGCAAAAGTGGGGACAGATTGCATAGTATGCCAACATATTTTATGTAAAATTATTTTTTTAAATCATGCCTTCAAGTATATTGTAATTATACTTTGGTGTGCATTTAATATTTTAAATCTTATATGTTAGCACCATGTCTTGAATTATATAAAAATTCATTTGTAATTTTAAACCTTTTTTTAAAAAATTTTTAGTAAATTTAATGTTCCGAGAACTGTATGAGGGGCAAATAAAATACCTAGTGAACATCGACAGTGTATAAGCAAGTATACCATGCTGAATTTATTCATCCATATGTAATAGTATTTTGCTAATGTGCTTGACTGTGCTTCTCCTCAACTTTTAGTTCTCTGTCTTGGCTGCCCTCTAGTGAAATTTACAATAATGAAGACAGTAATTTGTTACGCCCTTTCTTCATGCTGATTAAACCGTATTTTCTGCATGTTTTCACCCTGTGATTGTCATTTTCTCTATATGTCATCTGCATTATACTTGGGCTTGCTGGCAATTATCAGTCAGGGGGATTTGAAAAAGTACAGAGACCAATTTGGAGAAACTTCTTGCTTTGATTTCCTTTTGCTAACTGCAAAAAATAGCATTTCAGAAACTCACCAGGAAGGGACATTGTTATTCAGAAGTTGAGAGGTTTAGGATTTACTGTTCCCATACGAGGGATGCTTCTTGTGTTTATCATCATATTTACTGAACATCCACAACTTAAAATATATAGTATACTAGTTTTATATTACTAAATGAAAAAGGGATATTCATTTGCTCTAGAGGAAATTACGTGAGCTTTGGTATTAGACCTAGATTCAAATTCTATTTTGCTACTCACTATATAACTCTAAGAAATTGGCTTACTTTCCTGAACTTTTGTTTCCTCACCTGTAAACTGTAATAATATAAATCTCCTTAACATTTGAGGTGAGCATTGCATGAGGTACTATAAGTTTCCACATTAAATTATCAATAAATTTATTTATAATAATAATTTTCATTATTGTTTATGCCTTGTTTTACAAAGGATGACTCTACAAAGATAAAGAGGCATTCATTTTTGAAACATATTTTATACCTCTTTAAGTTCAGCTCAATTCTCTTCAGTATGTGAGCATGCATATATGTTTTGTGTACGTGCTGTATCATTCTTTCTCCTAAATGGATACTAGTAATCTTAGGTCCTCTGTTCTCTTTATTAAAGAATGATATTAGACTTGCCTATCTGTGTATACAAATATACTCATTGGTTATGGAAATGTATGGATGGATAGATAGATGATAGATAGATGATGATAGATAGATAGATAGATAGATAGATAGATAGATAGATAGATAGATATAGATAGATAGATAGATAGATAGATAGATAGATAGATGATAGATAGATAGATACATAGATAGATAGAGATAGATAGATGATAGATAGATAGATGATAGATAGATGATAGATAATTGATAGAGGATAGATAGGTAGATGATAGATAGATGATTGATAGATGATAGATAGATATAGATAGATGATAGAGATAGATAGATAGATAGATAGATAGATAGATAGATAGATAGATAGATAGATAGATAGATGATAGATAGATAGATAGATAGATAGATAGATAGATAGATAGATAGATAGATAGATAGATATAGATGGTAGGTAGGTAGGTAGGTAGGTAGATAGATGATGATAGATAGATAGATAGATAGATAGATAGATAGATAGATAGATAGATAGATAGATGATAGATAGATGATAGATAGATAGATAGATAGATAGATAGATAGATAGATAGATAGATAGATAGATAGATAGATAGATGATAGATGATAGGTATAGGTAGGTAGATAGATAGATAGATAGATAGATAGATAGATAGATAGATAGATAGATAGATAGATAGATGAATGATAGATAGATAGATAGATAGATAGATAGATAGATGATAGATAGATTAGATAGATAGATGATAGATAGATAGATAGATAGATAGATGATAGATAGATAGATAGATAGATGAATGATAGATAGATAGATAGATAGATAGATGATAGATAGATGATAGATAGATTAGATAGATAGATGATTGATAGATAGATAGATAGATGATAGAGATAGATAGATGATAGATAGATGATAGATAGATAGATAGATAGATAGAGATAGATAGATGATAGATAGATGATAGATAGATAGATAGATAGATAGATAGATAGATAGATAGATAGATGATAGATAGATGATAGATAGATGGATGATAGGTACAGATAGAGAGAGAGAAGCAGAGCGAAGGAGGACAGAGACAGAGACAGACACACTATTTGAAGAATCTGCTCGTTTGCTGAGAAAATATTTTTGAAGACCATGTCCTTCAGACCGGTTATAGGAGAAGCTTCTGGCTCAGAGCAAAAACCTCCTTTATCCTTTCCATCAGATGAGGAGAGTAATGCTGCTGACCATGACTTCATTTTCTCTCAGTCTGCCAGGAAGCTCGTGGCTGAATGTTTAATGCTTAATCACAGAGCTGCAAGTTCTGTAACAGTTATCCTTTTTCTCCTGATAAGGTTTTTTAAACAATTATTATACCTGAAATATTTATTTTTAACTGAGGTCTTTAATATGTGTTTTGTAGTTTCCTCTAAGAATGGAGTAATTATCTTAGAACAGTGATACTTATTCAGAGCTTTAAAATCTCCATCAGAGCTTTTCAAATGCAAGTTTTTTGATATCCCTGTACACAATCCAGTAATAAATCAATGATCCGGTCTATGAAACACCAGTGGGTGGTCATACAAACATCAGTGAAAGCTGTGGTTAAAAGCTTTAAGGCATTGGTATTTGTAAAAGTGATGTTTATATACGTAAATATATATTATGTTATATATATAATATACACATAATATATAATATACACATAAATATATATTATGCATATAGAGATCTGATGATCTATTGCAGCCTTTTACATAATTTGTCAGTTTTAGGTACAACGATAGATTCCAGAGTCATTTAAATGAGGATTGGAAAGAATGCCAAAATGAGCAACTTGCAGTTGAGCAATTACCTTAAACTTATGAAAATTGAAGTTTAAGTCCTCAGTGACTAAATTAGCTTAGAAGAAATAAAAAACTGAAAAGCAAATCTATATTTACTTTATTGATTATGTGTAATTAATCCCATAGGTCTCCAGCTTACTTTGTTTTGTTTATACATGACTAGTTTGCCTTTAGTTTAGAAATTAAAAGGGCCCAGAATTTTTACCATGGATAGTTCTAAGCCCTTCTCATGAATTCCTAAGGAAACTAGGCTCCTCATCGTCTCATCATCAACATGGCTTGATTGTCCCTTAAAGCACTTATTTTGCTGGTTCTATCAAGGTGCCAATCTTTTCCAGTAACTTGGACATTAGGAGTGTCTCTGTCTGGGAATGTTGTTCCATTTGACTTAATGTCTAAGCTGAGAGGGATCACATCATCCACTGTTTGAATGTAAGTGCGTAATTACCTGCATGGTCAGGTCATGGAAATCAACGTAGGTGATCTGTGAGATGACAGCCACCTTTCTGTCTTATGAGTTTTATGAAATCATCCAAAAATAATAAACTGCTGCTCAGTTATCAATGCAACTATTTTGACAATGCCTTAGTGTATTACAAAATGAGAATTAAATGAACAATGCCAGGTAATTATCTGTGTGAAATTGGAAATGCCATTTCCCCATTCAGTTCCTTTGATTAAAGATTTATTTAAGCTTTGAAGAACAAATGCTCTCTGGTCTTTCTGGGTGGTTTTCAAACGACTGGAGCAGTTTGTAATTTGATGTCATTTGAGATCATTGTTCTAGATTTAATTTCAAAGCTAGTATTTAATGATACAGCATCCTCCACTCTCAAAAACAATCCCTAGAACAATAATTTTAAAATTGTCAGAAATACTATAAAATATTTTTATTTTTTATTTATTTTTTAAATATGTTTTTATTGATTTCAAAGAGAGGAAGAGAGAGAGAAAAACATCAATGATGAGAATCATTGATCAGCTGCCTCCTGCATACTCCCCAGTGGGAATCAAGCCTGCAACCTGGACATGTGCCCTGACTGGGAATCGAACTCTGACCTCCTGGTTCATGAGTCAATGCTCAACCACTGAGCCACACCAGCCAGGCATAAAATATTTTTAAATTACATAATAATATCTTACAAATTTGGGTTGCCATATTTAGCATATGAGAATATAGCATGCTCAGTTACATTTGAATTTCAGATAAACAGACATCATTTGTATAAGTTTGGAACATTCTTTTACTAAAAAAATTTATTATCTGAAATTAAAATTTAATTGGGCATCTTCTATTTTATCTGGCATGCTATATTATAAATACTAATATTTTCTAAAGCTCTTACATGAAAATTCTTAGCCCAAGCTTTCCTAAACTTTCTAAGTTTATTAAGATCTGATTTCTGTTTTTGAGCAATCTCCAAGTAATTTTTAAACAAAACTAAGCCAATTACATAACTGTGATTTCTGTACATTTACTTGATGGTGAAAGGAAAGGATATTATGTATAGTAATATTTATCAGCTTTGATTAATCATATTTATGTTCATCTTGTACTCTGTATATAACTTGAAAATTTTACTTTTTGAATGTAAAATTTGGATGGTAACCTTCTTGATCTGCTTTCATATCACTTGTTTCTCTTGGGTGTTAGTAGAGCTGTTATATTTTTACTAAACAAGTAATCCATGAAAGTGACCAAAATATACAACAGATTGGAGAAAGGAACACAGCCTTCTAATTTTGTGGAGAGGAAATTGTGTTTGCAAAGGTTAATTAGCTGCTAATATATTCTTTTCATACTTCTCACCTGGATACTGACTTTGAAATTTCTTGATTCTTTAAATGTAAAATATTTTTCATGCCGAGTTCCTCATGCACTAGGAAAGAAGTCAGTGTGATCAAAAGACGAATACGTTGATGTGTTCCTTTGTTCAGTAACACATCTGGAAGTATAGTTTAAAATGTAGACAAGCCTATAATTGGCTGAGCATCTCTGCAATATATTTGCTCTCCACTGAAGTGATACCAACCTCTCGTGATTAAAATAACTTCATTTGGGCAAGTCCTTCAGCTGATCAGTTAATATTTTACCTCAATTTCTTATTTAAAACTATCTAAATTTTATTATTTATACTTAACCAAAATAAATATATATTTACTAATTTTAGAAAATTTTAAAAATATTTTTAAAAAATTGATATGAGAGAGAGAGAGAGAGAGAGAGAGAAAGAGAGAAAGAGATCAATTTGTTGTCCCACTTATTTAAGCATTCATTGGTTGCTTCCTGTATGTGCCGTGATCTGGGATCGAGCCTACAACCTTGGCGTATTGGGACAACATTCTATCCAACTGAGCTACCCAGTGAGAGTCTTAATTTTAAGAAATTTTTATTTTATGTTTCAACCTTCTCTTACTTTATTTGAATAATTATATCCCTGAAACAAGTATCTGGGGTACTTAAATAACTGTATATTAAATTTTAACCTTCATTAAAATTGTACGAAACAGTCTTAAAGTAAGTTATATACTAGATAATAATATTAATACTTGTTATACATATCTTTTAAATCTGCAAAGTTCTTTCAGAGAAATTATAGCATTGAATTATCACTGCAACCTTTTAAAGTTGGAGTTCTTTTCCTAGTTCATAACTGAGAAGACAAAATCAGTTTGAATAGATTAATTTGTTTGCTTGCTTACAGACTAAGAATTAGACCAAGGAAAAGAATTCAGATCTTTTAATTCGTCATTTCGTGCATTTGTATTTAGAGCATCATGCTGGCTCTGCTTGATACAACTTTGTGTATAGTTTTGAAAAATATACACAAAGTATATTTTTATGAAAAATATACACAAAGTATTTTGAAAAATATAAAGGTTTTATTTAATACTCACAAGAAAAAGTTATATTTTTCTAAATAGTTATACATTATGAAAATTAAAATGAATTTGTAACATTATGCCTGAAGAATGAAGCACAGTTTTCAAAGTTCCCTTTCCCTGTCCCTCCTTTTTAAAAATTTGATTGAAAGATGAAATACAGTATACAACTTAAGGAGGACTATGTTGAGAGTCTTTTGGATTCCTTGAGAACCTTTTGGATTGTGGCTTTCATAAATTAGCACTTAACAATTATGCATGTTTCAATTAGAGACAAGTTATATATGAATCAATGAATAGTTTGAATTTAAAAAACTCTTTGAAATACAACTTAATTAAATACAATCTCTAAAACTAAGCTAATGAAATGCAGGCTGTTAGGAATTTCTGTTTGTTTCCAAAGCAATTATGTATTATTCAGATGGAATGTCATGCTTCTAAAATGTCAGAATTTATTCCATTTATTTTCTTCCTCAGTAGCATTTCTTTCTCTGTGCTGTTAGGAAAATTATATTTACAGGGAGGTGGAACAAATTTAAACTGCACTATATCCCCTGCAAAAAACGCACTCTGATTTCTACTTAGTTAAATGCAAATGCACGGCATTTCATTATATTAATGAAAGATAGCAGTTGTTGATCTAGAGCAGGTAATTCATGCCATAATGAACCGATTGCCAGATTGGCAGGAGGAAACCGGTTGATTTTAGGTAGTATGATGTTTTTATCTCAGCACGTGCATCCTCAGAAGCACAGTGATTATTTTTCAGGGATAAATAAATATACTTTGACTTGACCTTTTGAGACATAAAGAAAAATAATGATGCAGAAATTTGTCTTATGCTTCTACATGTTTCTACAGAAATATGTCAGGGAGATTTCAAATTAAAAAAAGAGAGGGAGAGAGCTTTCCCTTTGCCTTTCAGGAGTGAAAGGTGCCTAAATTCTTTGGGTGTTCGCTTGAGAAGAGTACTAATCAAAGACTCGTAAAAAATAGACGAACACAGCTACTAGGTCTTCTGTGACCTACAGCAAAACAGGTACTCGGGAAACACAGAACAACTACATAGGTGGAAAGGTTCTAGGATGTATTTGTCAGCCAACTCATCACTTTACGTATGAAGCACCAAAGCTTAAAAGAATCACCCTGCTAACTAGCCAGTGCTTAAAGTCTTTTGTTGATTTAGCTATGTGCTGGGTAAATAGTTCTAAAACACTTATTATGTACATTTAGTAGATGTAGTTAGTCCCCTGCCCACATCTCCTGAACACACACACACACACACACACACACACACACACACACACACACACACACACACACACACACACAGAGAGTCCTGTGGCTTCCTACTCCAAGCATGTGCAGGTCTGTGCTTGAGGGCTTTCTCTGGTGGCAGAAGTAATGCAGAAGCAAACACTTTGAACCCAGGAGCCAACGGTGAGAGAGAGAGAGCGGAAGAGTGAGAGAGAGAGATCAATGTGAGAGAGAAACATTAATCTGTTACCTCCCCTATGCACCCTGACTGGGGATTGAATCTAAAACCTAGGTATGTGCCCTGACTAGGAATCGAACTGACAGCCTTGTGGTGTATGGGAAAATGCTCTAACCAACTGAGCCACCCGGCCGGGTCACCTGCTCTTCAGCGCACCTTATGTTGAATTCCTTCACCTCAGTGTCTCACTTCTCCACTCTCCCATTGGTATTTCCTGGAGTCAACCTCCCAAGTAAATTCCCTGCACTTAAATCCTAACCCCAGTGACTGCTCTTGGTGAATCTAACCTAGGGCAGGGCTAGAACCCTGTCCTCAAAGACCTTGCCTGTGGAGGTAAAGATGATTAAGCAGGTGATCCAGCAGCCTGGTGAGGGAGGCGTGCTTGCTGCATAGTCGTTGGCACCTAACTTTGATGGGCCTCTAGCCACCTAACTTTGATGGGCCTCTAGCCAGGCGTTGACATAAAGATGGTTGCGACATCCTCTCTCCCCGCACAGGGCTCAGACAAGTGAACACAGTATGGTGTGGTACGTGCAAGGACTGCAGATCTTTTGATCAGGCTTTCGCTGATTTATTTCATACAACAAACCACTGAAGTAGCTACTCTTGTTCACTCTGATTTATAGAGGAAGAAAAGAACACAACGTAAGGTATCTTAAAGAGCAGAAGGTGCTAAAGAGGATCCTAGCTGTGACTTGAAGTGGGAAAGCTGGGAAGGTTTTCCTTTCCACAGCTAGGAAAGCTCCCTAGACATACGTGAAGTGTGGAAATACTTTATTCCAGAGTCCCAGTAGGAGGTATGACACATTCCACTCTGCTCTAGAATTTCTCCCAAACATATCTTTTCTCTTCCACTCTGTTTTCCACATTTAAGAGGAGCCGAGGCATATATATTTCACTCTTAACTCTTTACCTCTGGTCTTCCAACCCAACTCATGGCATCCTCAGCAGTTCTTTTTAATGAAAAGGAACATTCCTTATTCCACCTCTTGAGTTCTTTCTAACTCTATTTGGTCCATTGTTTAGACTTTTAGCTTTGTCTTTTTATATGAAGGCATTCATTTTGAAATTTATATACCTTTTTCTACTTTAACAAGCCTGACTTTGAAGGCTATTGCCTGATAGAGACTTAAACCACATACAATATCCAGACTAAACAAATGATGTATTTGAATAATCTGGTATTCATTTTCATCTAGAGTGTCAAAACCCATTGTCTAAATAGTGGAAAGCTGGGATGGAGGGGACAAAGGGGTAGGAAACCCACTCAGCAATGTAAATTGTGATACAGGTTAATGAATTTTTATCAGTTTATATTTTCAAAAAGATTATAACATTGCACATCCAAGGAATTTTGTAAATTTTAAATATTATGTAAATACCTACCCCATAATGGACACACAATAAATGTCTCTTCCCCTTTTCTTTGTCCATTCTACGTAGCCTCAGTGAAAGGTGAATTAAACTTATAGTGTAGTGATTACAAACTTAACATTCTTTGAAGTTCTAGTTTTGGCCAGATCATTTTACTCTATGGTAATTCACTGACCATAGTGTAAGTCTTTAAATTTTGTTTTAGTATGATAATTTTTTGAAGTTGAAAATGATTAATTTGGAAAGTCACTGCTAATGCTACCTTTGGACAAATTAACACAACTCTGTTGCTAAGACATTATATATTGTTAGGATCAGTGTGTTCACTTTGATCATGAGTCAAATCTGTGGGTTGTCTAAGTCAATAAGAAGTAGCTAGAAAATGAAATATTTTGTTGGATTAAATTTTAATGTTTTAGAGAATTATACCCAAAGCTCCATGGGATTTACAGATTTTAAAAGTGTAAAGCAAGTTTCAAAGCATTACAGATGTGTTTTTTCAGTTTTGGAGTGTGTTTCCTAGGAGATTTGGTAGCTGAAGAAAATAATATATTTATCTTCTCAGTCTACTTTACTTTTCTCCTACAATTCAGATCATATATTTATCAATGTTATTTAAAGCACTAAAAAAAGCTTACAGGCAGATTCTTATTAAATTTTATCAGATGAAGAAATAAATTGCAATAGTTCTTAATGATTAATAGGTATTGATCTCCTTTGAAGTTCAAGAATCAAGGAATTCTCAAAGCACACTTTACTTTTATTTCCTCCTTGACTTCTTATAAGTATGAAAGTAGCCTATATTTTAACTTATTTAAAGCTTTTAAAAAGCTATGTAAGTTTTTCTGTGATGCATTGTGTGTGAGTGGGAGGGGGGGTACATGTGCGAGCCCACAGGGGCATGCATGTGTGTATTTTATTTTTAGTCTAGAATTTCTAATAGTTCCTTGTAAGCCTAAGATATTCATTTATTTGTTTATCTGCCTACTCATTAGCAGTTCATACAACATTTGAGACACTGTGCTAGCCTTAAATATACATATAATAGAACATCATCCCTACTCAAATAGATATAATTTAATCTTTTCTTCCTTTAAACTTTTAAATTTACTTATTTTATGTAGACATAATGAACCTTTCCTTTGGCAAGTATTACAAATGTTTCTTTCACCTAGGCTGATATTTCTCATTGTATGTCCAGCCACATAGTATAGCGCGGGTCTGGAGAACTTAAGTATCTTTGCAGTGAGGGAATTAAATACAGTGAAGATACCTGGGACTATCATCTTTTCCTGTGACCACTCTCTTACATGGCTTTGACTGTTGATTGGTTAATGGGCTGGGCCAGTTTTTAAGTAATACTTCAATTTATAAGCACCATGATGGCAACTTAAAAAAAACAAAGCAACTCTAATATTACAAATTTATAATGGCAGTTACCGGATGAATGAATATAAAACGGTGTATGCTATCAGAAACAGAGGTAAGCTTTAAAAAGGCCAAAATTATTTTCCAGTTTTGTTCTTCCAGTAAGCTGAAGAATTTAGTATTAAACTTAATTCACCCTTAAAACAGATTATAAGGCAAATTTAAAAGAACAGATACAACAAATGAATGTGTCTCAACGATTATTAGATATTCTCTTTATATTATGTACGCTATGTACAGTATATAAGGAATTTACTCTCTCCAAGAATTAGATAATTTCTATAATCATAACACCAATATGTACATGGTTGTAGCAAATGCCAGATTAGGGATAAGAAGACCTGTATTAGATATAGTTTAGTACTGTTAGGCTTAGCTTTCAAATATGCAAAATTGAGATTGATAATATCTTACCACTGTTTTGTTTTTAACAATGAAGTTCTCAAAACACATTTATTTAGATTTCTAGCACAGAGCTTGGAATGTGTACAAAACTCAATATAATATATATATTCTTATAAATGAATTTTGAGAGTTCTGAGAAGAAATAGATTGTGTATTTTTTATTATAATCCATAGATCAGAGAACATCTTAGCAATAATATTTCACTTTCATTTTTAAAATAGAAACTGTGATAGTCAAGCATATTATAAAAATTTATACAATTTTTGCATTTTTTATTATGCAACTAATTTCTAACACCTAGTGAGAAGTTGATATAAAGAAACATTTTTAAAAGTATACTACTCACAAATTATTAAGTTGACACAAAGGGATATTTCACCGTTAGTTCATTAGAGATGTATAAAAAATATTAAAATGTATTTTCTTTATATGTGAACTAAGAAAATTTTGCTCTTGTGGTTTCTTTGATTTTTAATCATCAGCTAGAATTTTAAAGTTTGGAGAAAAGAGAGGAGAAGTTTCATGTAAAAACACATCTAGATTTTTATTCCACAAATCTCTTTGCAAACTACTTGAATGTGATCAAAGAAATGGGCACACAGGAAAGAAAAGGGATAAGAAGGAATGGGATCTTAGGATGCAGGAGGGGATAGCATCCAGGACACAGGTAGGATTAGTTCTAGTATACAGTAAACCCTCGATTTTTGCAGATCTTAATTTACCAGACTTTGGATTTAAGGGACAAAATTTCTGGTCTGTAAGTCATATGTGAAAATTAACACCCTGTTAATTTTAAAATGCTTTTAACCAAGATATGCTTATAAATAACAGGTTATTTTTTGTTATTAATTCACTGTTATTTTTAACAAATTTTAGTGAATAGGCCATATTTTGGAAAAAATACTATAGTAATTTCGCTGACATAAATAAATATTACATATATACAACTATAGTCTACATATTTAAATCCAAGAGTCACCGCCTGTAAACAATGTTCACTAATGAGATGAGATTACCACATCTCAAGGGGTAATTGGCTCTGTTGTCTGGTGGTGGGACATTCTGCAGCGTTTTTAACTCCCCAGGACCCATGTTCCACATGTGCTAAGCCACACCTCTGCCATGTGCATTTGTTTCCTTGTGGTAACTGATTAATGCACGCATTTACTAGACTCGTTCAGTAGAAATTTAAAAATACAGTAATACATATAGAAAACTTTTCTGTGAAATTAAGCTTTTCATACGTACTTAATTTCAATTACACAAATGTGTCTACATAAGTAAAAACAGGTAAACTAATTTGTCAATTTTTTAATATACATATTCAGAATTTGCATTAGACTTTCTTAAAAATTTACCTCATCTAATTTATGTAATTAAAAATAATAACAGAAAACTAGTGATTTAAGTTTTCATTATGCTATGTGGAATCTTTGAATAAATGACTTTAAATGAATTATATAGACTCTCAACACACTAACTGATCTAAGAAAATAAAAAGACAGTAATTTACTGTGATTCATATAAGTACCAGATAAAGCTAATAGATAAATTATATAGGTATTCCTGATTTTTCTTTTTTGATATATAAAATAACTGATAACATTTATAGGTCACATATTGTGTGCCAGGCACTGTGCTAAACACTTCTTATCAGTTGTCTTATTTATTATCTCCTGGCACATAATATGAATGTAGTGTTGTCACATGTCTTCAGTCCAGTAATCTGGTAACATTGATCTCTAGATGCACTTGTGCTCGTCTTTCCTTTTCCTGTTTTTCTTTATAAACAATATGCTAATACAGTCTAAACCTCACACAAATATAATGGCATAAAAATATTTTTTTCTTAAGGACCATTGTCTTCAATTTACTTCATCTACTTTTACCTATCTTTGGAAACGTCCATTCCATTCACATTCTCCCTATGCATGCACACCCAACCGTCCCCCGGCATGCACACCCAGCTGCTCCCCCATGCATGCAAACCAACTGTCCCCCCATGCATGCACACCCAACTGCTCCCCCATGCATGCACATCCAACTGCCCCCCATGCATGCACACCCAAACACCCCCCGTGCATGCACACCCAACCATTCCCCCCGCATGCACACCCAACCGTATTCACACAAGTTCCTAAATTCTTTTATGCACTCAGAGCTACAGTGCTGCTGGTTATCTCATCCCATGTACCATGGTTGACTTGGGCACAGTCAGTAGCAGTGGTGTGTATGGTTACAAGGTCAAATTGCTGCAGAGATATATTAATCACAAAATTTGAGTTATAAATGATTCGAGTTAAACAATGGGGATCTTTGTTGGCAGGAATTATTAACATTCCTCATTTATAAATAAGAGAATCCTTAATGTTCATCTGATTGACTTTATATTTGGAACTGAAGAGTGGTAGGAATGACAGTAAGAATAAGGTTTGAAAAACTCTTTAGCAGACAATGCAGTTGCCCGAAATCTGTCAGGTTGTGGATCATTGTAGAGAGTCAAGGGTATTGCCGAGAAAAGGGGATTAATAAATTGGACCGGAAGTTAATCTCGACTTGAATTTTGAATGTGTCATATATTTCAGATGTTGGCTATAAAATCCTAATTCTCGGTTCCAATATTTAAATCTTTTCCCTGGCAACATCTTACTTCCATGTGGAAGCTTTGTACTGATGCTTTGAATTTTTAACATCAACTATTTATCAGAGGCCAACTTTTATAGGAAAGTGGCATGCAAGGGACTGTCACTCAAGTAACATTTTAAAGATGGAATGGTCTATTTTGCTCAGATTTAATTTTTGACTCCCAGCAGACGCTGGGAAACTAAGGTAATTTATCTCTCAACTTGCTAGGGGATGTTTTAAATTTCAGTAAGCAGCAGTATTATATTAGCATAGACTATTTGGGTAAATTTGTTTGAAGGATATAATAAATAACTAAACTACTTGGTTAAAATCAGAAATGAAGCAATTTGTTCTTGTCATCTGGTGGTACTTAAATTATGACAAATAGCTCTCTAAAGGTTTAACTCATCTACGAATCTTGTGTGAGGCTATTGCTGGCTTTATCCTATCATAAGGCACAGAATACACGGAAATCCACCGAAAACCCTGTGTTTGAGTTTGAAATGCCTTCCAAGGTTATGCTGTTTAATAATTTGCATAAAAACATTTAGCCAGAAGTATGATAAACAGGATAACTCAATTCTATATAATATGTGCCTGTGCTAATTAGTTGATATACCATCTCTTTAAAGTATTAAAAGATAGTGATATAACTATATACTTTCTGGAAGAGGGACTGAGGGAATTTTGAGTAATTGAATAGGTAAATGATTAAGAAACACACACGTGCACATTTGCAAACACACCACATACTTGAACTGATCAAAAAGTGAAGACTTTCACAACTATCCGAAATTCGTAATTTTCACCTATTTTGAAACTTAAGACAGTTTTGATTTATGTGGTGATGCCATCCAAAGACAATAAGAGATACTTTTCAGTTTTAGCAGATGGATTGGCTCAGCTACCTCCAGTGCTTGCCACGTGAATTGGGAAGTAGGAACTTGCTGCTTATGACTGGGGTATAGCCTTCATCTTTGTTTCCTCAACCCAGCAGACTAAAGTCACCAAAATTGTAGAATGAGCGGATTGTCTCCCTCTGTTGGTCATAAGACCCCAAAATCTCCACAGGGTAAAGGGAGAAGGAATTCAGCTCATTCCTCTTCTTTTTTTGCCCCTTCTTTAATTACACCCCCTCAGGATGTTTAACTATCTTTATACTGTTTCCTCTACTAATTTTGTTTTATCACAGAATTTATTTTAACTAAAATTCATCCCTATAAAAACATTGGGACATAGAAGTTGCATTGATTCAACTGTGAATTGTCCAGTATTCCTGAAAATTGTCCTTTATCCCAACCTGGTTAAGACTGGTTCTAGATATATTTTGGTGAATCAGTGACTTGAGTCATTGGATTTTAGATTTATTTAGTTTGACAAAGCTTCACACATCTTCCTTTTTAATATTAACAAGTAATATAAAGTACTTTTATTGAAAAATCTCTAAACAAATAAATGGATCTACATCTATGTCTTGTTTCATTGGAAGCAATTTTTTAAAAACTCTAGTTATTTAGATTTTGATATATTATTTATAATATTAATTGTAATAACACATTGGCATTACATTTATGTATTTTCCAATATTGGTGTTTTTTTTGTATTTTCTTTTTTGATTTTTCAATTACAGTTTATGTTCACTATTACCTTGTAATTCTATATAATATGTGCCTGTGCTAATTAGTTGATATACCATCTCTTTAAAGTATTAAAAGATAGTGATATAACTATATCCAGATGTACAGCTCCGTGGTTAGACAACCGTGTACTTTATATTGTTCCCCCTGATATTTCCAGCACCCACCAGGCACCATATGTAATTATAATATTATTATTTACTATATTCCCTATGCTGTACTTTACATCCCTGTGACTATTCTGTAACTACCAATTTGTACTTCTTAATCCCTTCACCTTTTTCACCTAGTCCCACCAAACCCCTTCCCTTTAGCAACCATCAGTCTGTTCTCTGTATCTATGAGTCTCTTTTTATTTTGTTTATTTTTCCTTTAACTTCTATATATAAGTGAAATTATGTGGTATTTGTCTTTCTCTGACTGACTTATTTCACTTAGCACAATACCCTCCAGGTTCATCCATACCGTTGCAAATGGCAAAGTTTCGTTCTTTTTTGTGGCCCAGTAATATTCCATTATATAAATGTACCACAGCTTTTTTTGTCCACTCACATACTGATGGGCACTTACGCTGCTTTCAGATCTTTGCTATTGTATATAATGCAGCAATGAACATGGGGGTACATATATTCTTTTGAATTAGTGTTTGGTTTTCTTCAGACATATACCCAGAAGTAGAATTGCTGGGTCATAAGACAATTCCATTTTTAGTTTTTTGAGGAAACTTTTACTGTTTTCCATAGTGTTGCACCAATTTGCATTCCCACCAACAGAAGCTGCACACATCTTAATGTCTAGTCTTATGAAGCGGAGCTAATATGTATTTTATATAGCAAAGGAGATAGCTATAAATGAAGGTGATAGGGAAGAGCATTACAATTTCACCAAATTAGGTTTTTTCTCAAGCTTACTTTAAAAATTTTTCTGAGCCAAATAATACTGATACTATCTAAATAAAAGCCACATTAAAACAAATCACCACAATTTTCCATAAGAAAGAATAATGAACTCAGACTGGAAAAATATTTTTATATGGTTATATAAATTCAGTGCCCTGTGAATGTTTGCATTTTATTTTAGTGTCAAACTGCCATGTAGATGGACTGGGATGACAAATTAAATGCACAATTACAGTTTCCCCAAATTGTTACATGGACTTATCCTTACTAAAATTGATCAGTGGAGCCTTTCTGTTAGTTACATAGAAGAAAGGAGTAATGAAATGTGCATGCTATCAATGTAAGTTTTGAGATTTGGGACAGGAAAGTGGATTTATAAAAAATGTTTCTAAACCAAAAGCAATGTCACATTTATTGGAGAAGAAATTTTGTTGTAAGGCAGTGAATGTAATGATTTGCACATTCCACTAAAGCCTGTGTTCTCTTATTGAGATATGACAATCTGATAAGCACATGTATTTGATTAAGTGCTTCATAGTTGTGTTGTTTTTTAAATAAAAAGTCACACTTTTGTTTTCCTTTGCATTTATATTTTGATCATGTAAGAAACTGACATAGTATAAAAAAAGGACTTTTAAAAGTAGAGATACAAATACCCAGTTTAGAAGGGGTATGAATGTTCAACACGTAGTATCAGTTTGTGACTAATGTATTTTTTATAGTTTATGTAAAAGAAAAAAAAAGCCAGCTTTTGGAATTATATATATTTCAAGGTCTAGAAAGCCTTGTACAAATGTATAAAATTTTTTAAGAAAACTTTGCAATATACATTTTTCAATAACAGATTTAGAAGCAATATAGAGCTTCTAAAGGAGGAGGTAATAGGGTTCTGTGTAAAACAGAGTACAGTAACAAAGGGAAAAGCATTTGGAAACTCTTAAATAAACTCAGTTGTCTCTATGTTAATTTTTAATTTAATTCTCAGCACAGTTTATCTTAATAGACTCAAAATACTTAGTTTGAGTTAAAACTAGCATTTCTTTATCATACTTGACCCTCTTCTGGGACTGTAGTTAATACATTAAATCTCAAGTTTAATAAATAAATTATCTTTGTTATATGTGATCATGTGTGACACATAAAAAGTTTACTAATCAGTTTAGCCCATTAACTCAAGTACCATGTACCAAGTGTAGTCATAGACACAAGTGGTTTTATATAGTTGATCTGTATCCATTATTTTAAGGAAAGGATAGGGGTAGGTATGTTTAACTTATTTTGTGCTCTCTTGGCATATAGGTATTTAATGAATGTTGAAAATTATGATGCTGAACTGCATAAAATTTAATACAGTCTCATCTTGTTTTCAACACACTGCAATTTTTATAAATATAAGCAAGCAATTGGAAGAAACAAAGTCTAAAATGGAGATAAACTTATTCAGTGTTTTAGCTTTTGATGGACTCCACATTCTAAATTGAAAATTGTCTCCTAAGTGTAAATTATAGGTTGCATGAGGGATCAATAAACTAGTAATTAGATTTGGGTCTCATGTGAATTCAGAAGATTCTCTTGCTTTGTGTTTATGATGAGTTCTGATTTTGTATTTTAACTTTGTTACAAAACTAATACTATAAGAAATGTTTCAGAAATTAGAACTTTCAAGCGTGTTAAATTCTCTAGCTACTTAATTCTTTTAAAAATCATTAAATGGTAATTTAAAAAGGTTTATTGACTCTCTATGAAATAAATTCAAACTCATGGGTTTCATTTAGTGTTATGAATCATATGTTCTTATATTTATCTGTATAGTGTTTGGTTTGGTTGTTTGGTCTTCATATAGAGACCTATATTTTATAGATCTTTATGGTACATTTCTCATGTCAAAAAACGGAGGCAGATTCTGTGACAAATAAATCTGGGAAACAAAACAAGATCTCTTTTCCTCTTGGAGATTTATAATGTACATTCATACACAGACTTGTGAAGTCCTGCTGAAAAGAGAAAATTTTAACTTTACCTTTATTCCAAAGTCATGACTATAGAATACTTTCACCTATGTCACATTTATAATAGCTTGAACAACTAGTAATTTTGTAGGGAACATTTTTAAGAAGCATTCATCTAGTCTATTTTTTCCAAGTAATTTCCTTAAAATATTTTTAGTGTATTGTGTTTTCTTTTAATAAAATTTTAGAGCATCCATATTTCTAAATTACTAAGAAGTACAGAAAAATGCATTTTTTTTACATAGTGCTCATGTTACTACTGAAGACATACAGAAACTGAACTGTAATTTTCATCACTTCAGGAGAGGAAAGGGAATGAAAATGGATTATTTTTACATTGTGTGGATCTAGCCTCAAAGACACAAAGAAAAGAAATTTTAAATCCCTCGACAATCATTTTATTTATTCTTTCCATTACATGTTTCCCCTGTAACACAGTTTATGTCCATAATTTATATTTATGACATATTTCAGCAACCTTGATGGTTAGAAAAAAATGTCCATATAAATTTATTCTTGAAGAGCCACCACACTTATTCACCACTTGGTAGAAATTGAGAATATTGATGTGTTACATAATCTGATATTTTTTGCCATCTACATTCACAGTTACTCCTGACTCTCATGAAGAACTGTCTGCCAGTTTTGTGCAGTTACACAGTTCTTCAAGAATAATGTCAGCACCTGATATATATATATTTTTAAAGTCATGGTTTCAGCAAAATATTAACAAGCCACTTACCTTATATTTTTCTTGAATTATCTTGTTTATCATTTCATGGTTTAAGGGTGTGTGTGTGTGTGTGTGTGGATATGTATTTGCATAGATATAATTTATTTGCATTATGAATTTTTTATTTTTTCTTGACAAATTGTACTCAGACTTACACTCTAGTCTTTTCCCTCAGTGTAAAATGTGCTTTTCTACTATCACTGATATAGTGTTTTAATATGTTCTTAGAAAATATTGGCTAATCTTTCTGGATCTTTGTAGAATATATTGTGAAAGGAATAGTATGAGGAGTTTAATATTTAAAATGGGAATCAAATGTATTTAACATTTCATCCTGTATATTTTTAGTTTTACTTGTCAATAAAGCATTTTTTTCTTTTTTATAGAGTAATGAAGTTGTCTACTACAATGCAAAGGACGATCTCGATGTGAGTATTAAAGATTTTATGTTAAATTCCAAGGTACGTGTGGCAATACTGGGATGATTGCTTTTACAGAACAAGTTGACTTAGCAGGTTTAGTATTTCAGAAAATGTTCAATAGCATGAGAAAAATACCAGTGAAGAACAACAAGGTAATGATGAATTTTAGTGTTTGTGTGATCTTTAACAACTTATTATTGGCATCTTCCCAAGCAAAAATATGTTTCTCTGGATCTGAAGTGACACTGTACCCTGTCCAGACCTCAGTCCACTGCACAGACTTAAGCTCTCTGCACTCCATTAACACTTTTGACAGAGACTGGATTCCATCCACCTCTGTATCCTGGCTCCTGTCACCACGGTCACTAGGCACGCCTACTCTGACTTTAAGTGCATTCCCCAGAAGAAGCCAGTTATTTCAGCTACAATATGAATCACATCCTGGAGGCTGAATAACAACTTGCCTGCCTGTTTGATCTTTAAAGCATATTAGGTGCTTAATATGCCTTTTACAAAATTGTTTTTGCTGATTTTAGAGAGAGAGGAAGGAAAAAGAATAGAGAGAGAGAAACACCAATGAGAGAGCAACATAGATTGGCTGCCTCCTGCACGCCCCCTACTGGGGATCAAGCCCCCAACCTGAGCATATGCCCCGGCCCCTTTACCTCTTGGTTCATGGGGTGACACTCAACCACTGAGCAACACCAGCCAGGCCTTAATATGACTTTTTAAATGAATGTCTCTAATATACATGTTCAAAGGACTTTAGAACACAGATTATTTTAGCAGAAATAAGTTACTTATAATATTGACACATTTGGACAGATTAGGGAGCCATTCTTATTAGTTATGGTGGAAACATTTATAAAATTATAAAACAAAGTATACACATAAGGCTTAGATTCACATGTATTTGATTTTTGTGATCAGAAAAAATACTTTATATACTTATTTTTTTATCCTATATGTATATATATAAAATTATTGTTTGTTCTCACTCTTTTTTATCTGAATCAAAAATATATATTACTATAATAATATATATTAATATAACTGGACCTATTGAACTTGGCCTTCTCCCATACAAAAAGACTCTGATATTACTGTGGGTTATAACTATACCTATAAAAATTATGCCTATAAAAATTCTATTTTTGAGGCCATGAGTTGATCTATAGCAAATTAAATAAAAATCCTATAAAGAGCAAAATATCAACTTTTTTAAAACTTAAAAATGACGGTCATCATTTACAGAAATTATTTTCATTTGTTTTTATATAAATAACTGTTCCAGAATAATTGGCAAACAGTATCGTATAATGGAAAGAGCATTACAAAAGGAGTCAAAGACCTTGATTCATCCAGCCCTTAAATTATAGTCGCCCACAGGGCATTAAAACCTATTTAAATTCAAACTGTTTTTTTCCCGTCTAAGACATGCTACAGTTGACTAGGTGATCCATAAACTTAATTCCAGTTCTGCATATTATTGGAATCCTGTTAAAATAGTCAAGTTTGCTGGAATTAGGCTTTCAGATAAAATTTTTGAGAATTTGTAAAGAACTGTGAGATTATTTCATACTTCGTTAAAACTTTTTATGGGGAAGTTCAAAGTGCTTTTGATATGGTAATACCATCGCTCTTGTAAACCCTTAGACATTGAATAAAATGAACCATGTTTTATGATTAGTATATTGGTTTGGCTGTTGTAGAGAAACCTAAAGTAAAAGTGGTGAAAACATGACAAAAACTTATTCATCTTTCACGTGTCATTCTGTGTACAAGTTCTAACATGGCAACTGTCAATCACCCAAGCCCCAGAGTTCCTTCTCTCGTGTTTTCTGCTCACAATATAGCTTTTTGACGTTGTGGTCCAATGGCGATGCTTCAGTATCCACAATGATTTTTGCCTTCTAGATAACAGGAAGGAGGCAGACTGCAGTGAAAGGCATGCTCCCTGCCTTTAAGGCCGTGTTCTGGAAATTGCACACATCATTTCTATCTGCACCATTGTCCACTACTTAGTGAGTTGCCTCACTTACTTGCAGTAGGATATGGAATATAATCTACCCCTGCTGGATAGGCATGTACCCAAATAAAAGTATAGGGTCCTGTTACTAATAAGAGAATAGGGAGAATACTAATTGGAAGATAATTAGTTTCTACACATATCTTCAAATTGCTCTTCTTGACATATTAAAGTTAATGCCCAAAGTCTACCCAATCTGAGTGACTTTTATTATTTAAACATAGTAAAGTTCTTCAACTTGAACTGAAGAAAAATTATCTTTTACAGCAAAATGATTATAAAATTATATGCTCTGTCTAGTATTTTTTGTCTCAATGTATGTTTTGATTACTTCAACCAAATTGTTTTCTGCAATAGAAATATTTACCATCCTACAATAAAAGGAATTTAAGACATCTAAGTAAATATGGCACTTTGATATTCTACTTTAGGATTTTCAGTGATTGCAATTTTTTTTGAAGATTTGCCTATCTGATGAAGTTGGGCTTTAGTGGATGATTGAATAAATGTACTCACCCTCACCAAAAGTTTTGAAAAATAGGTAGATTTAATTGGCTGCCTTTCTCAACATTTTATATGCATTGTGCTTGATTATTTTATATATCAAATGCTCACAAATTATAGTGCCATCCCATTGTTCTGATTTGAGTTGGCTTATAGTCACTCTTCTTTGCGGTAACTTTTCTATATACCAGTTTAGATGTATAATTTTCTCAAATTCCACAAAGCCATATCCATTATTAAAAATTGGTTATTGGAGATTATATAATGTGCTTTTATCATCGCATACATCAACATTTAATATCTAATGAACAAAAGAACTAATTGGAATATTAAATATTGAAACAACACTATCAATTAATGAATTTGTTCTCATATATTTGAATGGTGATATAAATATCTGAGATCTAACTGAAGCTTTAAGTATTATGCCTCCTTAAGGAGACTAAAAGATTGTAAATCTTGAACCTATGGTTATTATTTAGAACTTTTTTCTCAGTTCTGCATTAGCAGGGGTAGATTTGTTTATCCATGACTATTCCTAGTGGGATAGTGGTCATTTTCTATATTTGCCAACTGTATTACATCAGTCATTTCCTTTCCATCTCCACGACAATCATCCAAGTTTAGACATTCTCAAATATTTAAAGGCTGTTGAAGTGGTCTCTTATGTTTCTAAATTTTTATGTAGATTTAATAATATACATTTTTAGTATATAAATATTCCTAAACATTTTATTCATAGTTTCTTTTCCATTGTCAAGATCTTCAAATTAAGTTATTATTGCCTTTATTTGGTATTTAAGACCCTGAAAAAACTTTACTAGTTTTTCTAAACCAACATGACTTTTGTAATGAAATGGCAGTTTCTTCTTGGAGGCACAGCCAATCTTTATAAATTATTTTCTTGGGTCCTTCCCTTGAGTGTAAATTCCCAGAGGGCAGCTCTTGTGTACTCACAGCAGCTGGCATAGCTTTTATAGCAACCAGTACATTGTAATCACTCAATAAGGTTTTTTCCAATAATGAACCTTTGTTAAAATCAAAGTTTCATTTTGCACAAATATGAAATAGCTTAAGAACAGCAGAATCATAATTACATACCCCAATTTCTCCTCTCCAGAATTAACCTCATTTTTGAAGAGGCCCTTTCACCCCTACCCCAAATTTCAGCGCAGACCTATGTGAGTCTCTATAATATGGAGGATTAGAATTGAAATACATACCTGAAGAAAACACTTGCCCCTAGCAAATGCCTGCTATTGACCAGACACCATACCTATATCATTCTCTGCCCTCAAGCTAGAGATCTGACAGCATCAAGAAAAAAATGCTTGAAAAGGAATGTGTTCCATTTGACTACTCTCAATCCCGAGACTAAATAGTCTTAATTCTGAAGAAAGACTAGATAGGCCTCTCTTTATTAAAAACTGCTAAAACTTAATAATATAGAAGTAGTCAATGGAGGAATCCATGACAAGTTCACTAACAGTACAGTAGAAATACTGTATTACTAAAGATATACAGAAAACCTTTTCTCTGAAATAGTGTTACTTCAGATACTTCAGGAAAAAGAAAAACAACGTTAAATGTATGCTTAGTGTCTCCAAAGAAAAGCCAGTGATCTATGCCAAATAAACTGAAAGAAAATCATCAAAAACTGCTAAATTTTAATTCCATTGAGAGAAGTAGCAAATTTGACAATGCAAATTATTCATTGATGATGCACAGAGGAAATGAGAAATACCTGCAGAATCTCAAAAAGTTATCACAGAAAAAAGGGGAGAAAAGACAACATAAACAGAGGGCAAAATGCAGAGGTGTGAACCGTAAGTCGTGTGTGACCAAAGCTCAAGTCAAAGCATGCGGGTTAGAAATAATATCGCACGGTTGAATGGAAGAAAGCATTGACGTCTTCAAAGGAGTCCGCAGGTAATTGCAAGTTTGAAAGGCCTACAGAGTTTCTTTCAGGCAAAGAGTTTTTAAACATCAATAACATTTATACCAAAAACTTGCTCAAGGATACCCAAGAGGAGATTTCTGTGAGGCAGCTAAATATTTAGTTTGGCCTACAGCAGTTTTATGCTTAGTTTATAAGTGGACTTTGAAAACAAGTGAATAAAATTCTCCCAGCAGATGTGTAGCTACGCATACAGCAAGGCCAGATTCAACTACAGATACATTTTGCTGAGCTGATACAATGTTAAGAACAAAATAAGTTTGAATGCATTTGGATTGATACATTCTCTAGTTTGCCACTATTCCACCACTCCTTGTTGTCTTACTCTTAGCCTGTTTCACACATCTACACAATGTAAAATAATAATGCCTTAAGGTAGTACAGCATAGAATCTTTACCCCAATATTTAAGGGAAGGTGACAGCCAGAGGTGGGGAATGTGGACTGTGAGTAGCTGGAGATGAAGACAGAGTAGTTTTCATAACAGAAGTAAATCATATAAAGAAGGCCATGAATTTAGGCTGGTGGATTTAGGATTAAATTTGGAATCTTCTGATTTATATTATTCTTCTATGTTTATTATGATGGTCTACTACCCAGTTAAGATTTAAATATAAAGAATATAAAGAATGATATATTTAAATGTAATCTATCGATTTTGTTTATTATAATGATGATACATGGCCTCAGTTAAAGGTCAAACAAGTATTTAAATGTGATCAATTATTCCCTTGGAATGTAGCCTTTCTATTAGCTACATTTGAATTAGTCAGTTTGTGTGGAGCTATCAGGCTGTAAACTTTTCAAGGACTTTGATATAAGGCAATTTCTCAGGGTCATTTTATAATATCTTTGCTACTCTACTTAGATCAATGCTATTTATATTCACCTAGTGGGTATAAAAATAAATACTTAGTGACAGCCAGATTTAGCTAAAGCAGTGCCTGAAGTAGGGGGTAGAATTAATGCCTCTTAGGATTGTGTATTATGATAAAAATTATAACTGCAGTCTTTTATGCACATTTTTCCCTTGAAATTTAAAAAATAAAGTGTGTATAGCTGGGCTAAATTACTTGGTGAGCCATACTTCTCATGGAAGTTACATAAGGCACATGCCTTTACTAGCATTTTAAGGTGAGTCTTCCTGTGTCCACTGCACTGGTTAATGTTAAAACAGTCTCTTCTAATTACCTGATCATGGTATCTTATAATTTTCTAATCAAGTGTTAAGTATTTAAAAATCAATTAAAATACTACTTCCTCACGAAGCCTTCCTTGGTTTTCCTAGATAGCAAATAGTATTTCCTTCCTCTGGGTGTTATAAACTTTTTACACATTTCAGGCTTTAATCGTGTATAATACCTTACATTATAGTATTTGATACAGGGATAATATTCTCTACTAAATTTTTAGGGGTACAGATGTTACTTTCTCTCTTTCATTGTTTAGAGTAATTGTTGAAAGTAATGCTTGTTAGATTAGGTAGGTGTTTGTGTTTCAGTACCCATGTTACTTACGCAGCATCTGTGAAGATTTGTTCACCTATTTGCAGAGTAAACAGGACTCCCTGGAAAGCATGGTGGAAATGAAAGGGTTGGTTTTGTTTCCAGGTTGGGTGGAAACAAGGTTAAGAGAGGAATGGCAAAACTAGCTTTGATGACGTCCTTGTTTCCTCCCATCGACCTGCCAGTGGACAGGGAGTAATGTCGAAACAGATAATGTGGTTCCCCAGTTGTCTAAAGCTGATTCAAGCTGGGAATAAGTAGCAAAGTTAGAATATTTATTTGGCATTACTACGAGTGATATAAGGTGAGGATTTTGGGTTCTAAGTCTGGACAGATCTGATAAGCTGTTATGAATCTCCATCTCTGTGAAACATGAAATTAGGCTTATTGTATTATTCCATCAACTAAAGGTCTATCTGATTCAACATGTATTTAGGGTAAATTATAGTTGTTGAATTAAGATACATCAGAAATATGATATTTCCTAAATACTTCAGTGTACAACTATTTTTTCCCTAAATAATAACAAGACATACATGTGTAATCACTATATACATTTTTAAAAAATATATCTTTATTGATTTCAGAGAGGAAGGGAGAGGGAGAGAGAGAGAAACATCAATGATGAGAGAGTCATTGATCAGCTGCCTCTTGCATGCCCCCTACTGGGGACTGAGCCCGAAACCCGGGCATGTGCCCTAACTGGGAATCGAACAGCAATATCCTGGATCCTAGGTCGATGCTCAACCGCTGAGCCACACCCGGCCGGGGCATGATATACATTTTTATACAGAGGAGACAGTAGACTGATAGTTCACGGGCTGTATTCTGGAGTGCCACTGTCTGGATTTGAATCCCAGCTCTGCCATTTTCTAGCTGGATGATATTGTTCAAATCACATAATTTCTCTGGGTTTCATATTTTTGGTCTGTGAAGTTAAGGTAATATAGCAGTATCTACCCCATACAGTTACTGTGACAATTAAATTAGTTAACACATAAGCATTTAGAACATTTCATGTCTCATAGTTGGTAATCCAGAAATGTTAATGAGTGTACATACACACACACACACACACACACACACACACTATATATATGAGAGTGGAAGGGAGAGAGGGAGGGGAGAGAGAGAGAGAGAGGGAGAGAGAGGAGAGAAACATCAATGTGAGAGAAACACACTGGTTGCCTCCCACACATGCCCTAACGGGCAGGATCGAGCCTGCAACAGAGGTACATGCCCTTGACTGGAATCGAACCCGGGACCCTTCAGTCCTTGGACTGACACCCTAACCACTGAGCCAAACTGGTTAAGGCAATGAGCATAATTTTTAAAATAAAAATTATTAATACTATTACAATAAGTTTAAGATTGACTTGAAGTGATTTTAGCTCAAAATGGAGCATGTCTGTGTGTATGTGTTAACAATAATGAAAGAGTAATAGATTGAACTATTTTTCATATTATTGTTATGAATATAATTCTAGCATTTGTGTACAAAACTTAAGATAATGCAAAAGAAAACAAAAATCAGAGTAGAATCTTCAAAAACATTTAGAATAAAATGAACACAATGCTAAAATTTGCCTTGGTATCATTGTAAGTTTTATATATACAGATTTGAAAGAAAAATTAAAGGTCAAAATAAAATGGGAAAAGGGACATCTGTAATATTTTGAACAACAAAAATAAATAAATAAGTAAATTAACTAATTAATTTAAAAAATGGAAAAAAGCTACTAATGCAACAGTTATTTATGAAATTCCTCATTTAAGTTTTACTTAGTTTTGAAATTTATTTAGGTTATTGGCTTAGTGTTTTAGAAACATCTGCCTCAATAAGGACTTAGATTCCCTCAAAATTAGTGAAGCAAATTCCCCAGAAGGCTTGCATTGTGCCAGCAAGTTGCACTATTAATTCCCAAAGCAAGCAAAAAGAATGCAGATCATTACAAACTCTTATTAACCTAATTCCAAGATCTATGTTTCTGACTAACACCCAAATGAAATAAGTTTAACTTTGAATTCCCATGTCGATAAATTGAGTTGATTTATTTGCTACATTTTATTTTATTGATCATGTTAAAAATTTGACCTGTCTGGGACTTTCGGCTAGTCTGCTGAATTCCCTTGCATATTTATGTTGCTATTTATTTTCTTAGCAGAGTCTTGTCTATGTTAAAATTAATTCCAACACAATGCTCTAGCTAAATGCATGTTTAAAAGCCCAATCTTTCATGATTTTATTTCTCTTTATATACATAAATAAACCTGATTCTAGAAGGGATATGCTTCAGTGAAGAAATCTATTCTAATTATTAAAAAAAGAATGAAAGTCTAGATTTTTTTTCTAACTTTTTTATTTTATTTTACTCTCTTATAGTATGTAGCCTTTATTTCAGGCTCTGCTGAATCCTCAAATAGGAGGAATATTAATTGTTTCTTTATAATAACTGGTTTAATTTGAGTTGCTATTTTGTGTGTGTCCATCTAATGATTATGTTTGGATTGGATTATAAGAATAGTTAACACACACATATATATATATTCTATTCTTTAGTAGGCAGTGAATGCATTATACACAGTGTTAACATTTAAAGTTCACACTAATCTTTTGTAACACGTACTATTATTTTAATGATTTTCAAGTAAGACAAGTAAAACTTAGTGAGCTTAAGTTACACACTAGGTAGGCATTTGATGGTGCAGGGAACTGAATGCAGCGCAGTCCATGTGGTCCACAGCAGGAGCAGTATGTCACTGTGCTGTGCTGTGGGCACCCATGGGGATGGGAGAGGGCCCTATAATGGAGCCATTATAAATCAAGACGGAAGGTTAAAATTTGTGGAGATGGTTTTGATTTAAAATTTTTATTGATTATACCTACCCATTATTCTGTCCATATTCAATGTTGATGTATTTGACTTGTGTTTTATCCAGCCAGTTTCATCGTTGACAGTGATTAGCAGTAGGTAAAATAAAATCCCTGTGATTAAAAAGATTGTTAGACTTTGAATCATAAATCGTCACTGATCTGATCTTACTATTCCCGGCGATATTTGTCATGGATACCTTAAAATTAATGCATGCAGCCCGGCCGGGTGTGGCTCAGTGGTTGAGCATCGACCTAGGATCCAAGAGATCGGGGTCCGATTCCTGGTCAGGGCACATGCCCGGGTTGCGGGCTAGGCAGCTGATCAATGACTCTCTCATCATTGATGTTTCTCTCTCTCTTTCTCCCTCTCCTTTCCTCTCTCTGAAATCAATAAAGATGTATTTAAAGAATAATAAAATAAAATTAATGCATGCAATCCGGTGTGAAATATGACCACGTTAGGAGTCATTGGGGAAAAAAACTGTAAAACTAATAAAAAAGGTATATTAGATTCAGTTTCTTCCAGAAATTCTGCCTTATGTTTTTGGGGGCTTCTTTTAAAATTTTTGAGTCTATTTAGAAAATTTTTAATGCTTTGTGCACTTGGTAGCATGCTTGTTTTGCAAAGATAGTTTAAACATCACAGTTCTTGGGGTTTTTTTGGAGCATGAATAATTCTCTTGCAGATTCTAGTTCTTTCTTTCCAAAGTAGTGTATGTCGTATATATTTAGAACTCAACAAATAATCATTAAGCTTGGAAAATTCAGTGCATTTTGTGGGCATTTTAAATTTACCTTGTTGTACAAAGATGGAGACTGGATTGTTTTGAATGGTATCTTCAACCTTTTTTTGCTTGCACAGGCCTATCAGTTGAAAAAATGCACCTCCCTATATAACAATATTTACTTATAAATTCTATAGAGTTACTACTGAACTAATATGTTGAAAAACCTCAAAAGAGACTTCTAAATCTTTGCTTAGTGACATTTTAGAAAGTATCGATTTAAAGTGTCATGTGATTAAAAGTCACTAGAAGAAAACGTGTACAGTTTTTTCTGGATGCTAGTTATTAAATGCCTTTGTTAATTACAATGACTTCAATCACCACTGGAAATATCTCAACAGGCCACGTGAGCACATTACATTATCATCAATAATAAATATAAGTTGTATTTAAAATAGTCTTCTTGCCAATTTTAACTTTTTGGACCAATTTGCCTAATTAAACCAATTAAATCACTGCTTTCCTCTTGTCATGAGGTCGAAGAAGAGCTCAGCTGGGGATACACAGAAGCATCGTCTCCGTTGTTTTCCTGTTCAATGCAACTTCCATTGCCAGAATTTCTTCTTTAATCATTACTAATTTGCAGGTATTTTTAAAGCTGCTGGTCCATATGAAATAGGTTAATCCAGAAAAAAAAGTATGTAAATGACATAGAAGGTGTAGACTAGTACCTTGGAAGTGACTGTACAAGTTAAAAGGCCGCTGCCCACTTGTCATCGTGGGGTTTCCCCTCCCTCCTGCGGTGCCCGGAGCATAGTGACTGAGAGCAGCTCACAGTAAGGCAAAAGGAGGGCAGTGCTCATGTCAATCCCTCTAGGAAATATTAGTAAACTATTTTTTTTCTTACTTCACTTGCTATAAATAGGTATAAGTTCTGTTTTCTTTCAACTCTAATGAATTCCTTTGGAGACCACTGATACATGGTGTATTTATTTTTACTTAAGGTCTTATCAAAAAAGATGGTCTTGATGATCTCTCAGCAATGAAACTGAAAGAATAAAACCTGTGAAACTGAGAAGAAAAGCCTAACATTTTAATTCATGTGCACCTACAAATTGTCAGTTTGACGGATTGATGTCTTTATGATATAAATGTATTGCCCTAAATGAAAATGTAAATTCTCAGGGATAAGGGGTTTGGTTACCAAGAGACTTTAATGGTAAATGCTGCTTTTACCAGCATTCCATCATTAAAATGTTCTTGCAATTAGATGGCATAAAAAAAAAAAAAAAAAAAGCTTTGTAGACAATTTGCTTTAAGTTAAAGTTCATAGATTTCAGAATTAGAATTTTTAGAGCTAAAAGCAACCTTATAGATGTTTTCATTTGTTTCTTAAAAAAGAAAACCTGAAGACACATAGCAAGAATTCATAGAGTTGGGATGAGATTGGGAACCTAGATTCCTGACTAAGGCACTGTCTCTCCATTTACCAAATTGCTTCCTGTGTTTGTCCTAGAAAAAAGCATACGTTTGGGGTCCAAGAAACATGGATTTACCTTTATTTACTCAACAAGTAATATTAATATGGCAAGCAAATCCAGTTCTAAGTGATGTACTAGGTGCTAGGGATACAACTGCATGATGTCAATGAGGTCTCTTGCCCTGAAGGAACTTAATTTTAGTGTAGTGAGACAACAGACATGGGCAAATAAAAGGTTAGATAACTAGAGTAGAGCAGTGCTCTGAAGGTACTCAATAGGGTGGTATCGTCATGATTCTGTGGGTAATCATTTAGATGGGAGAATGTCGGAGAGAGTATTTTTCAACTGAGACCTGAAGAACAAATTAGGACCATGAAAGTCGACCAGGAAAATGCATACCAATTAAGGGAACAGCAAGTACAAGGGAGTTTGGGCTGGGAAGAGCCTGACATGTGTAAGGAGCAGAAAACAGGCCACTGCGGTAGGAACATAATGAACAGTGAGCAGCAGAATGGGAGATCTGGAAGAGTAGTCAGGCAGGAAATAGATCAGAGGGAATCTTACAAACAGGCCATAGAGGTTTCCATTTCACTGTAAATATGATGGGATTTTGAAGTCCTGGAGCCTGGGCTCTTGGACTATTCCTTAGTTGTGTGGCATTAGCTCATCTTTGCCTCAGATACCAAGGGAAAGTAATTGATCTTTCTACCTTGAAATTTTTTTTAAAAACTTTTTTGCTCTGACAGTATTTTGAAAAGTACATTTGTCTATTATAACATTTAATTTGCTTTTATTTTTTTTAGAAATGGAATGATTTCATTTAAATATTTTTCTTTTATAGTATGATATATATAATACTATATGGTTTCCATGGGGATGTAATACATTGAACTTTTAGACTATCTGAAATCATATAGTGTTTTTCAAATTCAAGACACCATTTCACAATCCATTAGTAGAGAGAAATACCCTATCAGCCTCTTCCCAAAATTTAGTTTATATATTTAAAAAAAAATAGGTATGTCTATATTTTCATAGTATTACACTCCTTTCTAATGCTGGTGATTTGAAAATTTCACACTACCCGTGGAATTTAAATCAACCCCTAAATCTTGTCATCAAACTTACCTGTATTGTGATCCTAACAGCCTTCATTCTTACTGTGGGCTAGGTCCTGGAATAGGTAACTCACCCATCATGCAAACTAAAAATTCATCCATTTTATTTGGAGAATGTTCTCAGATTGTGTTTTCCAGCTGTTTTGAGTGTTATTGTTGTAATCGTTACCAGCAACCTTAATATATTTTATTTGAGGAATGACATTTTTGCTTTTAAATTTAATTTAATAAGCAAGTTATTGTAGTGATCATTATCACTTTTGACTTAATTTAGTTGTTTTATATGTTTCATATTCATACATGTCTTTGACTCTGTCATATTTAGGAAATGTATATATTTTTGCTTTAATATCCCCTAGAGTATTTTTCAACTTGCTACTTTTCTTTATGTTATTGAACAGTTTCAGCTGCTTACTGTTCTCTTATTCCCCCAAAGTTGCTTATTTCAGGCCGTTTCTTTCTTCTTTTTGATGTATCATAATTAGTAGTAGAAGAATACTTGGAGGCTTCACAGTGAATCTAATCTTTAACAGCTAAAATTATTTCTTCAATTTCAATTTTCTTTTGATCACTTATGTTATCAATTTACTTTTTATGTTAACTTTAAAACATTCTTTTCTTAATATGTTAACTAAATTGCCTCTTAAAAATTAATGCTATAGTTTTTCCATAAGGTAAATCTAAAGAGTTATATCATTTTAATTACCTGAAGAACTGGAGAAATCCTCTGAATTCATAAAAAAAATTCTTTCTTCATGAAGCATATTATGATTAGCTAAACTCATGTTTTTGCAAGGATAATATATTTATTAAGTTGAAAATTTAAATTTTGTTCTTATTGTTATGATTCAGTAATGCAATAGTACAGATATTTAGGTCCTTAATGTAAAATTTATTTAGCGTGATCCAACTCATATTTTCCTTCTAATTCCCTTCATCCATTCAGTACTTTAGAGCCATATCATCCTTGAAGAGAAAATAGCAGCTTAAACCAATTAACTCAGCAGACTCTACAGCATTCTTGTTGCCATTGTAACTGGATTCATTGCTTAACATTCAGCCTGGCCTTACAACCTGACCAGGACAGCTATGGCTGGATGAAGGCTCCGAGGCTTTTTCTCTCTATTCATTACTCACTAATTGGACATGGTCAGCTGCAGCTGCTTTGGTGAATTTCCATTTCTAATTATGCAAGTGATTTAGTAAAAAGGAGGCTTTCCTCTGTAGGAGCCAGAACTGGTAACCAGCCTTAACTAATGGAGTGTCGCAGAATGCTTAGGTTCCAGCGGTGGACTAGTGGTTACAGAGGCGACATTACTTTTTAATCCATAGAGTGACTGCAAGGCCCTGTTGTAGATAATATGCTTGTGATAGTTGTAACAAAGAAAAGGATGGCCCTGGTGGATGGCTCAGTTGGTTGGAGTGTTGTCTCCTACACCAAAAGGTTGGGGGTTTGATTCTTGGTCAAAGGCACATACCTAGGTTGCAGGTTTGATCCCCAGCTGGGCACATACCAAAGGGAACTGATTGATGTTTCTCACTCACATCGATTTTTTTTCTCTCTCTCCCTTCCTCTCTGTCTAAAACCAATAATAAAAAACAACAACATATCCTCGGGTGAGGATTAAAAGAGAAAAAGAGCCTGGCCAGCGTGGCTCAGCGGTTGAGCATCGACCTAGGATCAAGGAGACCGAGGTTCGATTCCCGGGCAGGGCACATGCCCAGGTTGCAGGCTCGATCCCCAGTCGGGGGCGTGGGGGAGGCAGCCGATCAATGACTCTCTCATCACTGATGTTTCTATCTCTCTCTCTCTCTCCCTTCCTTCCTCTCTCTGAAGTCAATAAAGATATATTTTAAAAAGAGAAAAAGAAAAGGCTGCATTTAGAGTTGGAAATTTAAAAATACTCACATGTACTGGAGAATTGTATACAAAGGAGCGGCCTGGTTATTGAAGAATTTGGTTCATTTCACAAGAGCTCACTCATTTACCTTTATTAGTGAGCTAGAAATACCAATTGTAGTACTTCTATAGAGGGTCTCAGTGAAGCATTCTTATTCATTATCAACTAATTTTCTCACAGTTTTTGGGACACAAAAAATAAGAGAGCAGGGGGAGATAGACCTAGCCACAGTGTGATTGTGAGCCAAGCTTCTCAGTGAGCATGTTTAGTCTGAATTGTGCAACGTGATTAAGCTAGCTTCTATTGCAGTTTAGGTAAAATATATAAACTTTAAATTTCTGAACATTTTACTTTCAGTAAAAATAGTTTTAAGTTAATAACATGAAAAAACAAACTATTAAAAACAAATGTGTTATTTTAAATATCAATTCTGAGTGTTTACTTTGAGATAAATATATTAAATATGCAGGAGCCTTTCCTGTCTGTCACAGGCTTGTCATTGTGACTTTCAAAATCAAATTTGCCAATACGTACTGCTTGTAAAATTGAATGACCTACCCATCCAACATTGGCCTGTACCTCTGTCTCTGAGTGATCTAATCTATTATTTAATAACTGAAATTATATTGAGAGAAATAGTCTGAGAAACATGATTCTCATGTTTCACTTACGAGTTTTTCCAAATGTACTTGAATACATTTGAGAATCAATCAGCTCAGTTTCTTTGTACACATTTCTATAGGGTGATCTGGAGAATTTAGAAGAGATATTTGGGGGAAAACGTTAAAAAGAAATACAATAACTTAAACAAGGAAATCTTAATTCCAGGGGAAGCATTTATTTAAAATTTTTAATTAACACATTAAACAATATATATTAAGTAGCTTTCCCCAAAATTTCTTTTCTCAGACAATTCCTTTGTGTCTAATATTTGCTGTATCTTAATTTTGCCTTATAATGACATAATATATAAATATAGGTAAAGACATGGATTATAATGACATCAGAAACAGTAACTTCATAATTTTAAGAAAATAAGTGATTTGCATTTAAAAATTCTGATATTTTCATGAAATTATTTCAATTTATGGAGACTATGAAATGGAGGACCATGGGGAACAACAGTACTAATTTTCCTTATCTATTTAGCAACTGCACATTAACTAGTCTTGATACATGATTATACAAGTTAAGAAGTACTATTTTAATGCTATTTATAAAAGCCCTTTATATGGTAGTACATTACCTTTAAAGTTATTTCTAAAAGCCCTTGATATGGTGATTTAAAAGTGAAAGAATCTCTATAAAATACTTCAAAATAAACCAATATTTTTTAAATTGTAATTTTTAGGTGTGACAGGATTCAGAGGAAATATAAGCAACTTTCACCGTAGTAAGATAATCATATAATGCTTAACAGCACTCCATAAAGAACTTCCAAGAAAAATTAATATGTTTTCTGATTAAAATATAATACATGTTCCTTGTATTATTGTAGAAAACAAGAGAACACATACATAAATTCACTTATATCTCGTAACTACAAAACCAGTGATAATGCTGGTAACATTTACTATGTACTCATCCATGCATACATCCCTTTACCTCTCTTTCCTCTCAAAATAAATAGGCCTTTTTTTTTCTTTTTGCTGAACATTTACTTTTTAAAGTTTAAATAATTTTAAACAAATATAGCATATATCGTCTGGGCAGGTGTGGCTCAAAGGTTGAGCATCGACCTAGGATTCAGGAGATTGCAGTTCGATTCCCTGTTGGGGCACATGCCCGGGTTGCGGGCTCAATCCCCAGTTAGGGGCGGGTGGGAGGCAGCCGATCAATGACTCTCTCATCATCGATGTTTCAACTCTCTCTCCCTCTCCCTTCCTCTCTCTGAAATCAATAAGGATATATTTTAAAAAACAAACACCAAATATAGCATATATGTATATTCTCATGTAATACTCTTACATCTGTCATTATTACTGTGACCACTTTACTATTGTTGGACATTTAATTTGTTTCCAGATTTAGATATTAAATGGCATCTTTATAAATGTTAATATCAGCAAATCCTTCTCTTCATACTGCCAACTAAATATTTCTTAAGTGAATGAATAAAATATTTGTGCATATCCACATATTCCTAACCGTAATTCAAGCATGTAGTTCACTGTCTATCTTTCTGTTGTTCCATTATCTTCTAGTCCTTCTACTTTTCATATATCTAAAATTTGCTAGAAATAGATGTAAATGGGATTTCTGGAAAAGATATGCTTATAAAAATAATGTGTTCTTTTCTAAAATAATCAAAATGGAACTATAATTTTTTCATAACTGAAATGACTTTATAGATTGTTTAGTTTGAGAGTTCTTAATTTAAGATAGGAGAGGATATTAGAATCAACTGAGAGATTCTTTCAAAAGACATTCTCTGCGTTGTGATATTCTGCTCTAGTGGTGGGGGAGGCGGCTCCCCAGGTGATTCTGATTGTCTCACCGGTAAGGACCACACCTGTAGCCCAGAATCATTTATTTATAAGTCAAAATACGGAAGCCCAAGGAACAGTCACTGGCCGAGTTTGAGATGTTGTTAATGCAACAGAGTAGAACCAGATCTGACGCCTAACTTTCCACTCTGCCTTTTCATGGTATTTTGTAAGTACTGTATATTCTTTGTAATAGGTATTATATTTTTTTTTTTAAAGTTTTGGGGATGTATAAGCTTGAAAACACTGTGTTAAACAGGTTGTTTTTTGTTTTGTTATTTTTGTTTTTTAGTGAAGCTTATTTCAGTACCTTTGATATGCCAATGTGCTGTATTATATTCTCTTAATAGAATAGTCTAACAGGCAACATTTCCCCAATTATTTCAGGATGGACCTAACTCCTAGAGCATCATGAGGGACTGTTGTCATTTGAAACATCCTTTGACAAATGATACTTGCCATATTACCATGTCCATGCGTGGTAATACTAAAGCTGTGTTTACGTGGAGGGTAGAAAATTTTAGGTATCCATTAATCTGCTTATTATTAATCAATTCTAGTTTTTTTGTGAGTGGTTCTACTAAATAAAAAAGTATGCCTAGTTTAAGCTACTGCTACTGTAAAGCAGTGAACTTCCAGTGTTAGTGTTTATTAGAATCACCTGGAGGGTTTGCTCAGCCCCCCCCCCCCCCCCCCAAGCCCATGGTCTTTCTGATTGACTAGGTCCTGGGTGAGGCCGGAGAGCCTGTGTCCTAAAAGTGTCCGTGCGTGCTGATGCTGCTTCTCCAATGACCATGCTTTGAGAAAACACCGCTTTAAAGTAAATGTTGAGACTTTACTAATTTGGGATGTTTGCAGCTGAGAATGATGATGGCGTCATCTAGTTGGAACCCTCTTTACATTTGTGTTATTAATCAGAAATCTGTTTTAATGTGCCTTTGTCTTGGTCAGGTCAGCAGTGCCCAGGGATAGATACCCATAGAACAAAGGGTGAATTTTAAAGTGTGTTACAATTCACAGCTGAATCCAAGACCAACTCTCAGTTATCTTTTTCATTCTTTCCTTTATGGTTAAGCATTCATTTTTGCTCTGCAATTAGTCTTCCTTGTAATCTTTTTTCACTCGTTCCTTGTCCTTCACATCACACACACTTAACCTCTGTTTTAGAAGAGTGTAATTTGTGATTTTTGCATGTTAGGTGTGTTGCTAAATTTTAGACTTTCAACACTACTGTTTTGTTATTTTCATATTCAATTTGTTAATGGAGGAACAATTATATCTTTGTGGCTTTCATATAAATTAAAAAATAGTGATCTGTTTACAAAAATGTTTATCAATGACAAATTTTACAATTCAAATCACACATACCCACATGTATGCGCATACACACACATGATATCTAACTAAACCACAATTTCACAATATAGTTCTCTCCCTTATGTACAGTGTATTTTCATATTTCCTTTCCTTTATGTCTCATTTTAAATTTGGTCACGACCCATGTTATTACCTTACAATGGGTCAGACCTGCAGCTTTAGAAGCCATTGTTAAAGAAATGAAAAGACCACATTGCTCATATTTGTGTCTAAATAATCTTTTCGGTGTTGCAGTTTCTCTAGAGAAAAAGTATGTGTGTGTGAGAGAAGGTGTTAAAATATCTCAGGATACTGGTGTGTTATCTGGCCACATAAGTTTTCGGAGCCATATGGAAAGTTGAACCTGTCACTTTATAGACCTGCTGACTTCATGCTCTTTCCTCTTCTCCCAGCCTCCTTCTAAATCTTCTGGTTTTCCACTTAAGTTTTCCATTGTTCATCATATGCAGTACTGCAGTACACTGCCCAGGTCGTCCAATGTTGCAATGTTTTTTTCCAGTTTTATATTAATTTGGGACTGGAAACCATTAGTCTCTAAAATGAATGAGTTGATAATATAGGTCTGAATTTAATGAAAAAAATATTAGTTAAGGAAGAGTTAAAATAACTATATTTGAATGAAAAAAGAAAGTATAATAAGAAAACAATTGTTCTAGAGATGCATTTTGAATAAATGAGTGAGATTGTTAATTTCTTGCCAGGCAACAGGTAATTCAATATCTAAAGCATAGTTAAAAGAGATAGAAAATTAATCTTCAAACTTAAACTCCTGTGGGATTTTCCTCAATCATTATTGATTGGATCTTAGCTCCTTCCTTGGGAGACAAATTGTTCAAGTTAGGACTGAATTCCACTAAGAGTTACAATAGATCTCTTCTCTTCTAATATACTTTTTTAAAATAAAATTTCATTCACCTGGGAAACATGGGAAAGTCAAGGGAGCATGATATAAAATAAAATTGCATTGCTGTCTTGCGGTCCTGTGGACCATTAGTTGTCAAACACAGAATTATCCTCAACTGTATAATATAAACTTGGTAAGATAAAAGTGCAATTTCCTTCAAGGGAATAGTTTTAATTTGGTTGTGTTTAAAGACACTTATCCTGTTCTTTAAATGTACATTTTGATAAGTACTGGATGCTGGGAAGCTCTGGTTCTGTCAGGATGGTCCTGAGGAGTGAGTCCATCCTTGAGGAAATTAGGAAAGTGAGGTTATAATGTGAATAAATCTGATGTCATCATGGCATTATGTTTTAAAATATTACTTTAGTTCCGTTTTTGAAGAATATGCATTTGGCAAATGATATTACTATGACAGTGTCTGTGTGTCAGCGCAAGTTACAATATTCTGTTTATTGTCTATCCTTTCTCTGTAGCCTGAAAAAAATGACAGTGAGCCCGGCAGCCAGAGGATAAAGCCTGTTTTTATAGATGATGCTAATTTTGGAAGACAAATATCCTATCAGCACGCAGCAGTCCATATTCCCACCGACATCTATGAGGGCTGTAAGTAAAAGAATGTGAACAACTGTTCAAACACCATGTTCTTCTCTATCATAGATTTCTCATTTTTTTTAAAAAAGAGCTAATGTGATGTTTTATTTATATGTCATTTAAGAGCCTGTGGTAAACTCTGATTTGTATAGAAGAAGAAACCTTATTTTCATGAGCTATGTTCAGATGGCCTTACTAGATAAGTGTTTGTCGGAGAGTGTGCATCCATGGATATATTCTTCTCCTCTTACTTAGTAAATAATTCTGCCTTCCCAAATGACATCAATAGGTTGAAAAGTATTAGATGTATTCTTTTAAAATCAAAACTATGCAGCACAAGTGCATACATATAAATATTCTTACACAAACACACAAACTGGTAAAAGAAGGGAGATGTATGTTTCAGACTCTCCAGTTGTTACCACATTTTATTATGTTTTTAAGTGTCTCTCACTCTCTGCCTTACCATAGGATATAGGACAAAGATACCTCCTTTCCAATATATTGTGGGCACAAGATAAAAAGAAGTGTTGGGAAAATAAATAAGAGACTTAAGGAAGTAGAAAACCACTAAATGGAAGATTTGATTGAGAAGTCGTCACTGTGAGGAAGGGAATTAAGTTATTTAGGAAGATGCAGGAGAGAAAACCTGTGTCAGTGATGTTTCTCAGAAACACCAATATATAATTAAGACAGAGCCTGAAAATTCTAAGTATTCTTAATTATATATTGGTGTTTCTGAGAACATAAGACAGAGCCTGAAAATTCACAGCCCAGTCATCTGTGAGGACTAGCTGTGACCCAGAAAGCAGGGTCTTTATTCCAATCACAGCTCTGGTCTTCAACGTCATCCATTCTCTAACCCGCTTCCTCCCATGCTCCCCCATACCCTGCCTTCTCACATAAAATGGTAAGGAGAAGGAACCACTGACATTTTTAAAAGTATGTTTCTTGTGTCCCCCTTAATTAGAGAGGCTCCAGAGTGCGCTGGGTATCCAGAGTGTATCCAAGGTTCTGGAGCCAGGTGCCCTAAGTTCAAATCTAAATTTTAGGTGAATTTTTTGATGTTCTTGGCAAACATTTGCTCACCTGTAAAATGAGGGTAAGATTATTAACCTTATAAGTCATTTGAGGATAAAGTAAGCTAATATATTTAAGTTTGCAGTACCAGGCTCACAGTGAGTTCTATGTAAGTGTTTGCTGTTACTATTAATTACAATTAAAGCTTATTTAAGTACAGGGGCTAATATTATAAATTAGCTTTAAGTTTTTGGATTCACTGTGAGATTATTTGTTGTTTAAAAGGGAATTTTTAAGTACATGTATGATTCTTTTCATAACATAAATTTTACCTATCAAAATATTTTATTCATTCATTTTATTTCTTTTTAATGTTTTTAAAAGTCCTATCAATTATTTTAGGTATTAAAAATATGATGCTTCTACATAGAATAGATATAAAAAATTGTGTGTATAGTTAGTTTTTGATGTTCCATGAGAATTAAACATAATTTGACTTCTTTACAACCCATTTACCCTATTAATTGGCCACTCTTTTTAGAAATAACCTGGGATTTACTTTCAGGTTTTGTTGTATTTATTCCCACCATTTTGTTCTTTACTGAAAAGTTATTCGATATTTGCAGTTATATTTTGCAACTATTATAGTAACTATTCAGACAATATTGAGCTCTATGATTAGCCTGTTGTTTTCTATTTTAAAAAATATTTCATTTACCGTACTTTGTTTCCAATTTTTTATCACCTCTTATTTGTTGGGTATTTCAACAAGATAATCTTACTACTTTTATCTTTCTATTGAATGTACACTAGAAGAACGAACTGGATTGGAGGATATAGAAATTCTGAGTCAAAAATTTTTTTAATCAATGCTCTGTATAGCATGGCTCCATTTTCCAACTTGTATTACTATGTTGAACAAACTTGAATCCAACCTGAATGTTGTTAATAGGCTGGAAAACTTTTTTGATTATATTTCTGTTTTGTTGCCTCTTATGTGAGGTTTTTTCCCCTTATTCCTGAAATTCAGTACTTTATAAATGTCAATAAGATATTCAAAGTCAATGATTTTTTTCAAGTAGTTTTAACCTGTGAATAACACTGTTTAAATATATATCTATATTTACATGAAGACTTGTATAGGTAAAAATAAATTTTAAAAAAATCCAAACTATGATTGAAAAATGTAGTGTGACCAGACCCTGCCGACTTATCCCCTATGATCTTTAATAGGAAGCCTTCTGTCTGTCCACTATTGGTAGTCCAAATAGCCTCTGAGCAAGTTCATAGATCAGCAATTTCTGACTGGTGTGCCTCAAGAATTTTTAAAACTTGCATTGCGTGACTGTTGTCAAATAAAAAAACGACAACAGCTAACACAATAGCTGTCCAGTGTGAATCAATAAAAATTATACCTATTTTTTTGTCAGATCAGCAAAAAATGTATTTCTTGGTGTGCTGCTGAGTTTTAGTAATTAGTTTGTGTGTCCACAGACAAAAAAGGTTGAAAATCTCAGCCATAGATTATTTTTTGATTGTTCTGCCCAAAGAAAGGAAAAATAAAAAGATTAAGTGTATTGTAATTTTAATTTGTCTCTAGGGGAATCTAGAAGGTTTGGGAAGCTGATGGTTGTTTCTGAGAGTTTTGCCTCTGTACCCCCCCTTCCCCCTGGCGACAGCCCCATGTTTTTTAGGACGTGGATACCCTTGCCTAGTATATTTGAGAAAAGGATCGCCTGAGCTTTCTTTCTGGAGTACTTAGCATCAGACGCACCACTCCAGCCCTTTCGTGGTACACAGACTAGGCTGCCCCTGCCACACAGGCCTATTCTCACTCCAGCTCCCTGCCTTCGGATGCACAAAATATTTAATGAGGCTCTTCACACTCACTTCCACTTATATTCATGTAAGCAGCAGTCTTTTTGCCACTCTATAGGTAAATTTCCTTGAAGTTCAGGCAGTCCAGTCGTGATTACCCAGAAATCCTCAAATTTTCTATTAAATTCCCAGTGAAGGATATAAGAACTACTTCACACATTTAAAAATAGGTTTCTTTCTTCTAAAAGCCATGCGCCATGGTGGCAAAATTTTTAATATCGCATACATATTTAACACAGAAAATGAAAGTACAGTAGTAGCGCCTCCTGAAACTAATCATGGTTAACAGTTTGGGTCATAGTCCTATAGAATATTTTTTAAATTGCCGACACTAACTAGTGAAATAACCCAAATGGGATTTTTCTCGCTGTTCTGTAGCTTGCTTTCCACCCCTTCCCCCCCCGACTTCCAGTAGAGATATTTTTGTTAAACTATTAAAAGGCTGAAAATAGAGAAGAGGAAGATTTCTCTCCAGGAGTAGGTTACCCAGAGAATATTAAAACAAAATTTCTTTGCTTAGTTTTTCAATGGGATAACTAGAACCCAAATAAATCAGAATGTAATTTACCAATGTGGTAAATTACCTTGTGCCTACATTTTACAAATACCTGATTATTAATAATAATAAACATTTATTGAGTTTCAGTTGCTTTACTCCATGCTAAGCTTTCTTAATATAATATTTATTTACTACAATTTTGTTAAAATAAATAATTTTGAAAATGGGGGAAACTGAAGTTTTTAATGAAAAGCCATAACACTGATAAGAAATGGGGTTAGATGTCAAATAATCTAATTCCAGAGTTTATTCTTTTATTCACTATAAGTGGTAATACTCCTGATATTTTACTTCTGAGTTAGTTTTGACTTAGCTGTATTATTTGGGAGCCAGGATTTTCCACAGAAGTTAGTAATATACTTGCATATGAGAATCTTCATTTTCTTACTCTTTTTCTTTATAACTTTTTTAGTTGAAATAAAATTAATAACTAATGTCTTCATCTGTTTTATGTGACATGAAATCTGACACATAAAGTAAATCCAAGCATACATTTTTAAAGATATTAATTGTCACATAGTATAAATATCTTTTTTTTAATATCCTACAAGTATTTTGACTTTGCACAAATGTTTTTCTTTCCAGTTTAGCATAAACCATTAGTAAACAACTGCAAAAGGTTATTTTTATCACCTCAGAGAATAAAAAATATTGCTTTACTTTGAAAATTAATAAGAAAATACTTAGAGATTTTCAGAAATCATAAGATACTATGGCATATGGCATATGTTTCTTAAAAGAAGGAAAAGAAGCTCTGTCTTGGATTATTTATTTAGTCCTATTTATCTTAATATTGGCTTTTCCTTCTTTGCTGAATTCTCATCAGAAAGACTCTGACCCTGCCTGGCCTATACTCCTTTAAAATTCATATCTGGTGTTATGGGCTGTGTGAGTAAATGACACAGGAGTAAAATCGGGAATATTAACAAGATCTTGAAAATTTAATAATTACTGGTATTCGTTCTGCAGTTATGCAGTTCATTGGAACCTATGAGATTTACAGGATTATGCCAGGTTTTGAATTTAAGAAATGTGAAGTGCAGTTTTAATTGAAGGCTTAACGAAAGGAAATAGCTTCTTTCACTTAAAAACAGTTGTTTAGCTACATTATCATAATAAAGCTCATGTTCTAATTTCCTGAAGGTGATTACTTTAGTTCCTTGAGTTGAAATGTGATCATTTTTGGGCAATGATATATTTAAAGGTTTAGAATAGTATATTTAATTAAAACCCAATTGAAAGTTTTCATTTTTGAGAATTTCACAGGCTGATAATTTTAAGTCAAGCAATTTCAAAAATCATAAGGTGTTTAGCAGGAAATCATATACTGTTTCATCCAAGATTCTGATAAGTAGAACTCAATCAACATTCTTATTTCAATAAAATAGAGCATGGCATTAGTTCAAGATTACTTGTTTTGCACAGAAAACAACCGCCAAAACACTATCATGAACATATATAAGCATTAATAGTTTGTATAATTCAATAATTTGTACTGTGATGTATATCCCAGACCAGAAGTCTATCACAGGAACTATGCCAGACAAGCCCAAAAGAGAAGCTCAGAAATTTCTATCAATGTGTAAGGATTTATGTTAACAGGAAAATTAAAAAAAAAAAAAAATTTCTGTATATTTTCCTCTAGGATTTCTGTCATCTGTTCCTAACTGTACCACTGAATTATCAATAAAGAAACTAACTTGCATGGAATTTACTTCATTAGAAAAGAAAAATTAAAAATTATGGAGAAAGATATAGAGAGAGGGTCTTTTGATATTTTGCCAAACTGTACTTTTGTTTAATTCGCTACTCTTTCAAGATCCCAATAATTTTATCTTAGCTCATTCACTTCTCAATTTAAAAAGTATATTTATAAGTTTTATTTATTAGGACTAAATTTGTATCTCATACTGTTTTGAGATAATTAGGTTAATATACTAGAATATCATCGTAAAAAATTGATAATAAGTATAAAATTAGAAGGAAGAGTACAGACATCAAGAATATACTAGGTTTACACAATATTGATAGGAATTCTTCCTCGGGCTACCACCATTGTCCAAGGCCACACTTTTTTATGAAGGTAAAGATTATGTAATTCCTTCTACAAAAAAAAATCATAGCTTTCCATTCTGTTATGAACTGATTCTTTAAAATATGTTTTTATTGATTTCGGAGAGAGGAACGGAGAGGGAGAGATAGAGACATCAATGATGAGAGTCATTAATTGGCTGCCTCCTGCACGCCCCCTGCTGAGAATCTAGCCTACAACCCAGGCATGTGCCCAGACCAGGAATTGAACTGTGACCTCCTGGTTCACAGGTCGAAGCTCAGCCACTGAGCCACGCCAGCTACGCTGAACTGAATGTTTGCATTCTCCCCAAATTCATATGTTGAAACTAACCCGCAGCGTGTTAGTATTAGGAGCTGAAGCCGTAGAAGGTAATTAACGTTAGATGAGGTCATGAAAATAGAGCAGGATTAGTGTCCTGCCTCATAATGGGATGGGTGTCCTTACAAAGAAGGAAGAGCCATCAGGGTGCTCTCTCTCCATATGCACAAGGAGGAGATCCTGTGAGCACCCAGCGAGGTGGCGCCATCTGCACAACAGGAAGAGGGACCCACTAGGAACTAAATCTGTCAGTACCTTGATCTTGACATCCCAGCCTCAAAACTAAGAAATGTACGTTGTTTAAGCCACTCAGTCTGTGGTATTTTGCGACAGCAGTCCGAACGAAGACAATCTCAAAGTAAAAAGTAGTCTTTGCAGTTACCCACCTGCTGAGGCCTCTGATGCTACGCTGGCTCCTTCCCCTTTGCTACTCTCCTGGCCACACTGGTCTTCCTGCTCTTTATGCACCCACCATGCTCCAGCCTCAGGATCTTTGAACTTTCTGCTCCCTCTGCCCACAACCTTCTTACCCAGATGCCTTTATGACTCTCCTGCTTACCAACTACACACTTCTGCTACAATGTTGTCTTATCCACAAAACCTTCCCTATCGACCTATTTTAAAATATCAACCCCCCATCCTGACCTATAAACTACCTATAACCCTTTCCTATTTTATTTTTGTTTAGAGTATTTATTATACAATATATCACATTATTTTAATTATTTGTTAATTTTATACCCTTCTCCTATCCTTTGGAATGTAAGCTCCATGAATGCAGGGGTTTTTGTCTATTTGTTCAGTGCTATATTGCCATTATTTTGAAAACTGCATGATACATAGTCAATAAATATTTGCTGAATAAAGAGTAAATAATGTTAGAGGTAAAATAAAGGTAACATTTTTGCACTTAAATTATTACAGATGTCCCCCATTTTTCACTATAAAGGAGAAACATGATTCTCTGAAATACAAAATAGGATAAAAGAGAATATGTAAAATTACAGTGATACTAATACTATATATGTGTGTTCACTGAATAGACTAGTAGTAAATATACAGTAAATTAAATGAATATAATAATACTGACACATTACAAAAGTGAGTTAGTGCATATAAAGTTTATACCTGACCTTAACTTACCAGGAAGCTTTATCATATATTTAATAATATTTTTTGAAAATAACACTTTAATATTATATGTTCCATAGCTAATTTACATTTATACTATTATCATGGTGAACAAATAAATCTCTGTTTCTCTTCATTATTTCCTTATGATAAAATATAAGACCTGGTATTAGAAGGTAAAAACTGTTGATAAAATTTAATTATATTTCAGGTTAATACCAATTTAGATTTATACTAGCAATGAATGATTACCCTTCTTTTAAAAAAATATATCTTTATTTCAGAGAGAGGAAGGGAGAGGGAGAGGGAGAGAGAGAGAGATAGAAACATCAGTGATGAGAGAGTCTTTGTTGATTGGCTGCCTCCTGCACACCCCCAACCAGGGATCAAGCCCACAACCCAGGCATGTGCCCTGACTGGGAATCGAACCCTGATCACCTGGATCCTAGGTGGATGCTCAACCACTGAGCCACACTCAGCTGGGCTAACTGTCCTTCTAATTCCAACATTATCAATACTGAATGTTACCTTTTAAACAATGTATGGTCAATATATAGAATATTGAAAATAAATTGGATTCGTTAGCTGCAAATTTTTTTTCCAGCTATAGCATCATATATTTCTTTTTCTGCACTGGGTTCTGTAGTTGTTGTTTTCTGTGTCGGTATTTATCACAGATATTAATTTGAATAAGATACAATGATATACAATGTTTCCAGCAGTAATATGTCGTTACGTTTTGTGTTCATTGTTGTTTTTTTAACCAGATAATTTACCCAAAAAGAAAAATGTTTCTGCAATTCTGGAGGTGCATCATTCTGTGCTATAGGGTTGTATGTTTAACTACAAAAAAAAGCCAGTGCTTTCAAAAGCTGTCAGTAAAATGTTACCATGTTTATAATATAACAAAGTAACAAAGCAGTTTTTCTTTCTTCTTTTAAAATGCTATTTCAATTATACAGCCATGATTCTGAATCATGGAAGCAGAAATCTGATAAGTGCTAAGAAAGGGAACTCTTAAGAAGTATAATTGACTCTGTAACAAAGTGATCATCCATGTTTTAAAAAAAAACAACCTAATTAGCTTAAATAATTAACATGACCCCTCATTAGGAGTAGGGCAATAAAATAGTAAGAACATCATAAAAAAGACGTTGAGGACAAGCCTGAGTTATAAAATATAGATTTTAGACTCTGGTAATTTGATCATATTTAATAAGAATGGTCCAAAGAGAAGCAATTCCTCCTCTGAGGTTAAGTTTGCACTTACTTTCAATGCCTTTCTCTAATGATGTTTCTGTAATATATGCATTTCATAGAGAGTGATATAGTATTCAATTTTTGATAGGAAAATATTGAACACAGATAAACCCAAATAATCTTACTTATATTGATTCTTTAATTAGGATTGTAGAATAGGAAACTAATTAGTAATAACAGTTTTATGGGTTTTATAAATTGCTATGGACTGAATTTTCTCCACAAAAGTCATGTTGAAACCCTAATGCCCAATTGTATTTGGAGAAAGGGACCCATAGAAAGTAAAGGTTAAATGAGGTCATAAGGGTGGGCCCTAATCTGGTGGTATTATTTGCAGAGATCCATACGCGTGCACACAGAGGAAAAGCCAGGTGAGGAATCGTGTGAGAAGGCTGGTATCTGAAAGCCAGGAAGAAAGCTGTCACCAGGGACTGAATAGGCAGTCACCTTGATCTAAATCAATTTCTGTTGTTTAAGGCACCCAGTGTGTGGTATTTTGTTATGGCAGCCTGAACTGACTAAAACACAAATTTATTACCTAAGGAAAAATGCTATAGTCTTAAACTCTGTTTTAAAAGAATAAATATGCAATAGCCTTCTTCTTTACGGCTGCATAGTATTCCATGGTGTAAATGTCCCACAGCTTCTTTATCCACTCATCTACTGATGGGCACTTGGGCTGTTTCCAGATCTTAGCTATTCTAAACTGCCCTGCTATGAATATAGGGGTACATATATCCTTTCTGATTAGTGTTTCATGATTCTTAGGATACATTCCTAGGAGTGAAATCACTGGGTCAAACAGCAGCTCCATTTCTAATTTTTTGAGGAAATTCCATACTGTTTTCCATAGTGGCTGCACCAGTCTGCATTCCCACCAGCAGTGTACTAGGGCTCCCCTTTCTCCACACCCTCACCAGCACATGTCGTTTGTTGATTTGTTGATGGTGCCATTCTGACAGGTGTGAAGTGATACCTCATTGTGGTTTGAATTTGCATCTCTCTGATTAGTGACGTTGAGCATTTTCTCATGTGTCTCTTGGCCATCTGTATGTCCTCTTTGGAGAAGTGTCTATTCAGGTCCTTTGCCCATTTCTTAATCGAGTTGTTTGTCTTTCTCTTGCTGAGTGCTATGAGTTCTTTGTACACTTTGGAAATTATCCCCTTATCAAATTCATCCTTGGCAAATATGTTTTCCCGGACCACAGGGTTCCTTTGTATTTTGAGGTTGTTTTCTTTTGCTGTGCAGAAGCTTTTTAGTTTGATGCCTCATACCATTTGGGACAGTATGGAAGGATCTGGAGAATATTATGCTAAGCGAAACAAGCCAGGCAGAGAAAGACAAACATCACATGATCTCACTTATACGTGGAATCTAAAGAACTTAATAAACTGATGAACAGAATGGATTCAATGACATGGAAGCATGGATGAGACTGACAAATGTCAGAGGGATGGAGGAGGGTGGGTGGGTGGAGGGGGAGAGATTAACCAAGAATTTATATGCATATATGCACAACCCAAGGACACGGACAATGGTGTGGAGAACAACTGCGGAGGGGGGTGGGAAGGGGTGGAATGGGTCTTTGGGGAGAAAAGGGGGCATCTGTAATATTTTAACAACAACAAAAAATTATTGGCTTCAATACATAATTTTGACAAAATAAAAAAATAAAAATAAAAGAATAAATATAAAATAAGCTATGAAAAAGTTAAATTGAATATTTCATACATTGTATTAAATAATGGCTTAGAAATATTTGGCTGCTAAATTTGGATTTGCAAACCCCCTTTTTGTATTTTAATTCAGAATCTTGGGTTTTGCACTTACCCCATTGACGTGATTGGGCTTCAGTGCTCACCAAGCTCAATAGATAAATAGACTTGATTGGAAAGACAATTAATTTGCAATTCTAGGCATAAATAGCAATAAAAATTAGTTTGATCATTTTCATGGAGAATTCCCTAAGTTACTGAGTGGGCATGTAGGCTCTGTAGATGTAGAAATTGAAATTTATAGTTACTGAAGTCTGGTTTGGTTTTGTCATTTTTTAAGAGAGGGCAAAAGAAAACTCTAACAGCCTGATTGATTACCCCTCATTCGATCACAGTGCCCTGTGTCAAAGGTGGTGCTGGAGTCACAATGACAAGGTTTTTTTTGTTTTTGTTTGTTTGTTTGTTTTTTTACCAGTCTGTGCACATTACAAATTGATCACATTTTAGAATACTCTCCTGCTGGGTGAATTTCTGAAGCATCCCAGTTCCTTAATTGAAACTTGAGGGATATTTTAACCCATACTAATATTTAGAATTATAAAACACCTTTGATCTCATTGAAAATAAAATTGTGAATTAGCTTTTGAGATAGCTAAAATGATAAGGCCCACTTAGGTCTTTTATGTATACATCTCTTATGGTGGTTGCATCTGTCTTTTGTATCTCCTACCATGTCAACTACTCAGAACATGCCACATTTTCTAAATATTTCTCTAGGTAATAAAATTATATCAAGATTCTTAAGTGAGATAATGTTTTGCTGGCCAAATAAGTTTGGGAAATGTATTTTATAGCTCCCTGTTTGGAGATTCATAGTACATATTACTTTAAACAGCTCAGAGAAAATCTGCTAGCAGTAAACAAAATTTAAGTTGTTTTAACCAATGTTTTCCATATTTATTTCCATGTAACATTAACATCCCACAAGTATATATTTTGTTTAAATCACACCATTATGCAAAAAATTTTTGTATTAGCAAGAAGGCATAATACTATTGATAAAATGTATAACTCATTGTATTTTCTGTGTGAATCACTTTGTTGCGCAGATGTGACATATGGTTTGTTGTGAAAATCTTACTTTATTTTGTTAGACTCAAACTTTTTCAGTGAACAAATGTGGATAACAATGACATACCTGGTAACTCTAAAATAATAAAATGGCCTTGGTCACTTTTAGTCATTAAAACAATCACCAAATCAAAAAGTTTCAATTCAGAAATTAAAATGTCTATTTTCATGCAATAGTAAAACATCTCAAATTTGAGGTAGTGTAGGCTCTTCCCTACCCTAGCTTAGAGGTAACGGAAGCCTGCGGTGGAATAGGGACAGAGGGGGTGGGGCATTTACAAGCTGCTGTGTGAGCTTTACCCCCACCAAGTCGAAGCAGGGAGGGGAAGAGAGGGAAGAGTGTCGTAACTTGGCTGGGTGGCTTAGGGCAGGCATGGGAGATGATGGGTCTTAAAGATAATTAAATGGACTCTCTTGGGGACAGATCCTATGGGGTATTTAGAGATTTCTTGCTGGACTCTTCTGTAGCTCCTTTGACCCAACAAACACACATTTCTGTGCTATGTGAAAACTTGCTGCTAGTTGCCTTCCATGGCCCTGGGAGGCATTTTGCATTTGCCTCCCCAGAACCACCCAGCGTCCTGTAGAATAGTAACATCCTTCATACTTCACACCAGCCTTAGCAGATGCTGCCAGGTCAGCAAAATTTGGACATAAAATGTTATGTGGTTTTAATGTTTTACTGTATGTCTCTTGTACTATATTTAACTACAAAGTTTATATCATCATGTTGCATATTTGGCCAAATATATAAGAATTGGCTAATGGAAAGCCTGCTATTCTTAGGAGCCTTCTGAAGCATGTTCAGTGAGTCATGAGTACTTAGAAAGTTTTTAAGAATCTATGTCATGATTAATCTTGGTATCCCCATCTTTCTCATCTCATAAGGATAATGCCCATATATAGCACCCATGTCCCAGCACTCTGTAACATGCATATAACTAAGGAATAAACACATCTTTCCATAAATTATAGGAGCTAACATTTATTTCTCAGTGCCTTTTCTTAGGAGGGAGATCAAATATTGTACAATATGTTAATTAAATTTTCTTAATTTCTATTCATTTTTTTATATTTTATTAGGAGCTTCCTTACAAATAAAATATTCTTTGAATTATTTTAGACTATTAGTGAACATGAAATTCAGGGATTTGTTAAAGGTGCAGTTATTGCAATATTTCTTATTGTCTAGTGGGGAATGCAAATTAAAACACAGTTTTCTTTGTTTCTAAGAAATTAAAATGGGAACATAGAGGGAAGACATGAAAAATAATGTGTGCACAATTCAATACCTCTCTAAATTGATGGCTGGAAATCAGAAGTATACTTGGCTAGCTTTTTATGATGGATATAACAAGTGACAGGCCATTCAAAGGTTGAAGAAGAGAGATAATGAAATCTTAAATTAGAATAGCTTCCAAAACAGACTGACAGTACTGTTCACAGCAAATTAAAAAGGGATTGACAATTGGAGAGAAAATGGAGGTATGGAATTTGAGATGAGAATATTTTAATCATCTGGCTTTTGCGTCATGCAGATTTCTCCCTAGAGATAAAGAGGCATTTAAAAGGTATTTCTGCAATCCTGCTAAAAAAAAGGAAAGACTTTAAATGGATTAAACATTTCAAAACTATTTTGTCTCCAGATACAAAGATCAGATTTTAAAAGTATGAGGCTATGAGCTATGCTAGTATTGAGATGGCATCTTGTCAGTATTTATTGTGATTAGAGCAAGTAAGTCATGTACAATTTTAACTTAATGAACAATACATGGCATTTTTTAAAAACACTGCTTGAGGTATGTCACATTGTAAAGGGAGTACCAAAGCTTGCTAATTGGTTCAGCCTTGTGTCAAAATTTGTTTTTACTTGTTTCTTGCAAGTGATACTAACTAGAAGCTGTGAGGAAGTTCATGGTGGGCTCCCATGGACACTGGGGTCCTTTATTGTCTTACATTAGCCCAGTCAGGAAAATGACTGTCCCATTACTACCCTTTCAGGTCTGTAAAGACTGGTTTTTCTATACTTTCTTAGAAATCACCAACCCCTGGCAGGGAAATATATTGGTAATGATTAGTATAGAGCAAAAATCCCCCAGGAGAGTTACACAAGTAGTTAGTGGAAGGCTTTATTTTTGAAAGAAACCAACCTTGTATGGGTTTGGCATCTTTTATTCTTAAAATAGCTTCCCTCTTTAATCTTTATCTTTTGTAAATTATAGGGTTTCTTCATAGAAGAGCATCCTCATTCCAGAAAAATTTAATTATTTGACCCTTTTCAGTTATCAATTTCATCCTAAGGCTAAAAAACAAAACAAATGACAAGAAAAACTGGTTTCAGTTATTTTTCTCTATATGTACACCACATTTCCCCATTTCTAACAGATGAGGCAATGAGGAAAATCAATTATCCTCTGTATTTTATTTGTCACTTACTTGAAGTTTTTATATTCTCAAATTTATCACACTTAATTCTAAAGGAGTTATAGCTGTTTGAAAAATAAAATAATTCCTGAAAGGGCCAAAATGTTTGCCATCAATTTAAAATAATTCAAGATAAGGATCTCCAAAAGTGTTTGAGAAAACTAAGCTTCCATCAAGTGTCCAATTGATATAATTTAATGATGGCCATCTATCATTTTAAAAGACCATGCAAGCGTTCTGTATGTCACTGTAAGAAATTTCCAAACCTGTGGAAAATTTTTGAGTTTATTTGAGCCAAATTGACAATTCTGCTGGGCAGCAAGATCTCAAGCGCTCTAGAGAATGTCAGTTTTGCAGTTTATACTTTTAGAGTTAAGAAGCGGTATAAGGAAGATTACATGAAGATGCGAGAAAGTAAGGCAGGGATTGGATTAGAGGATAGTTAAGAATATGTGCTCTCTTGAGCTCTTGAAGGTGGTTAGCTTTCCCAGGAATCTGAAAAAGAGACATTTCAAAAGTGTGTGAACCTAGGTGCACAGAAACAATGGACAGGGCTTGCTTAAGGCAAAGATAAACCTTTCACTAAAGAAGTTACATGCCTGTGATGTTACTACCCACCATGACCTGCCCAGTAAGAAATTTATGATCCGATCACCCTGTGAAGTTACTTTTGGTTAGATTTATTAGAGTGCCCCCCCCTTTTCCACATGTGCAGAATCATTTTCATGCAGAATGCTATTTATTTATTTTCATTTCACTGAAGTCAGTGATCATATTTCTTTATTTGTATTTCACGTCTGTCATCACTTGTGTTTTTAAACCAAGTCCTACTTTTAAAATCTCATAGGAGTCTAGATTTATTCAATTTATTGTCTAATAGTTAGACAATGAATATTTATATAAACAATTCTTTAGCAAAAATATTATGACAAAGCTACCATTTGTAAGACTCTTTTAATACATATAATACCTCAAAGGATTGTTATGAGGATTAACAGAAAGCACATATAAAATAACTAAACTACTCTTAAGTGAATTTTATATCAAAATCCATCTTTTATCTATCAGCAGGCCTCATTTTCCTAAGAAAACTTTGGTATAAATTACCCTGTCTTCTGATTCGCTGACCCAGTCCTCAGCTTCCTCTAATCTGTTCTTTATTCCTTATAATGTATTCTTTATTTCTGCTATGTCACTCTTCGTTTCCTTCATAGTGTCCATATATTTTCTCATGTTCTGAACTCTGTATCTGAGAGATTGCTTATCTCCATTCCACTTAGCTCTTCTGGAGCTTTCTCTTGTTCTTTCATTTGGGGCTTATTTTTTTTGCCTCCCCATTTTGGCTGCCTATTTGGGTTTGTTTCTATGTGTTAGGTAGATCTGCTAGGACTTAGTCTTTTTGGAGGGTCTCTTGTTGCAGGCCAATGTCAGATGCTGTTTGTGACTCGCCTTGAGTACCATAGTTGGAGCTGTCAACAACCCATAGCTTGTGGTTCCTTCTGCTGGGCTGGTTTGTTGTTCCCTCTGCCGGGGCTGGGTGCATTTGGACAGGACCAAGATGCACACCAAAGTCTGCTTTTCCAAGGCCCGGGTCCAAAAGCAGATCAGGCAAAGATTCAAAGCACCCAGAGGTCTGCCTCTGCCAGCAGGCTGATTGATCTGAGTTTCTTGAGCCTCAGGCTGTAGACCACAGCAAGGCTTACACTCCACAGGATGGGGCGAAGAGGTTTTCCAGCAGGGTGGGGCAATTGCTCCCCACCACCACCATCAGGCAAAAGCTGCCTGGATAGCAAAGGTCTGCCTGAGAAAAAACTTTGGTATAAATTATTTTGATTTTAGTCTAATGAGAATATTGTCATCTAACAGAAGTTTTTAACATGGGATTGATCACATGTCCACATCTTTTTTATTCATTCTTTGAATTCAAAACAATCAGTGTTTAAAAAATATTTTAAAAAACAGAATTGATGAGTCATAGAATTTAATTTATGCTAATGCAAATTAAGTTAGAATTATTTAATATTGTTTAGTTTCTTTTTAGAGCTCTTTGTTCAGATCTATTAAAGTATCATAGGTAGTTGTAAATATCAACTTCACTAATTTGAGTTAGGTTTTAATATTTTAATGAATAGAATTTGAATCTAAAAATTTGAATATGAGAGCATATTTACTTTGAAAGCCATCAGGTTATTAATGTGCAGTCTCTTTTTGTGTACTATATTGTATAGAGTTCACAAGGTTTTAATTTTTTAAAAAATATGGCTTTATTAATTTCAGAGAGAGGAAGGGAGAGAGAGAGAGAAACATCAATGATGAGAGAGTCGTCATTGATCGGCTGCCTCCTGCATGCCCCCGGCTGGGGATCGCACCCCAACCTCCTGGATCCTAGGTCGATGCTCAACCACTGAGCCTCGCCCGGATGGGCACAAGGTTTTAATTTTCAAAGTTTAGTTAAGTTTACAAAACATATCATAAAAAATCATTCTTTTGCTACTATAAGGCCAATTTTTATGAATGAATGTAATTAACTATATATATATCTGTGGATTTAAGTATATTTTAAACATAGGGCATTAATTATATTGTTTCTGTTTCTCTCAAAAAAGTTTGTGCTGATATTGAAAGTGATATCAATTTTTATGTATTCTAAGAAAGTCAGTATGCATATGTGTACGTGTGTGTGTGTGTATACATATATGCACACATATATATTTATGAGACCTAATCTACAGGAATCTAATTACATCACTGGCATTAATTTATATTGGAAATATGAGAAAGTCAAAATATAAAAGTGAAAATAAGGCCATTGAGTAATTGGAACTCATGTTTATTTAGTATACTATCATATAGAAAACTATAGTAATATATAGTTATTATATAGTAATAACTATATAATAAGTTATATATTATATATATAAGTTATATATAGTAAACATTAGAAATTATGCACAAAGTTTTGTTATTAGGGCTCTATGTCACATAGTAGTATAATCACAATATTTTAATATTATTCTCTCTACCTTTCAAGAGTGCCAACATTTTACCAACTTTTTCTTCTGTCATGATCAAAACAGGCCATCTGCTCCATTCAGAATATTCTTCTCCATGGAACCATGTCTCAGATTATTCCAAAGACATTCCTAACTTTCTGTCCTTTGTTTTTTGCTCCTCTTATGTTCTTCCACATGAATAATTATTAAAAGAGAAGCCATGATTGTCTAGTTTGTAGCTCAAGTTTTTAATGAAACTAAAAATAATAATGTCATGAATAGACCTTCAATCAGTGTATCGTAGTTTGATTAGGCTTAGTAGAGACTGCATTAGTCAACTGTACCTAAATCTCTCCTTTAGACACAGGTGGCTTACTCACGTTTTCATTTGCATCAGGGTAGTGATACTTGACTAGTTCTGTCCAGTGAGTTATGGTGGAAGTGATGTGTGATTTTCAAGCTGGTGGATTTGATTGCTAGCATTAGACCCTCTGGGACTCTCTTTTTACTCATGACAGGATAGGTGGAACCAGAAGGATGGAGCCTCCATCAGTCTAGGTCCCTGGGTTGAATGAAGATATACTACAGAGCCTGCTTGCTCTTCCACACCTGGGCTACACTAACTGTAAGCAATGGGTTTGTAGCATGTGAGAGAGAGAGACAAGCAAACGACTTTGATGTTTAACCTGCTGAAACATATACATATTTATATGCATACATATAATATGCATATAAATGTGCATACACACATACTCTTATATTCTGATAGTTCTAGCTAATCTTCCTAAAATGTTTAAAATCAAAATCTTAACTAAAAGTTTTATCTCCAAAATAAATCTTAAGACAATTTTTACCGAGTCTTAAAGCCTTTATCAAACAGATTTCTCTTATATAGAGCTACAAAATAGATGTCATTTTCATTCTGTTCTCAATTTTTCATTCTTTTTCTCCTTCGATTTTAAAAAGTATGACAGTTTAGGGAAAACAAAAAATCACAGCTTATTCTCTCAAGAGGATGATGATAGATTGATTTCAGACTCTGACAGTTTTAAACTTATATTTTTGTTCATTTCCAAGTCAAAGTACATAAATTTTATATGTTGAAATGATACTATTTCAATTTATTAGCTAGTTTTATAAAAGTCAAAAATTAATCCATTATTAACAGTATGTGATGTTAATTACCCTACCCACTGACACAATTATACCATGTGTAATTATGACAAAATATACTTAAAATAATATGTATTCTGTAATCACTAGGCTAGGGACCATATTCAAGTTAAGAGATTTGGATTTAACCTAAATTAGTAGGCTATAAAATGTGTGTGTATATTTATTATATATATTCTTAAATATATATATTTAAAGTGTCCATAAAATACAACATTTTTACACTATACAGGACCATATATTATAATACCATTACTGTAACTATAGCATTGGTAAACTCAGCTTTATTTAAATATTTTCCATTCTTATAATGAAGGGTAAAATTTTAGTGGAAGTTGAAAACATTATAGTTTGTCAATGGATCAAATAAGAATATTGTATGCCTTGATTTGAATTTAACAATAAATTATATTATTTAAATTTTTATTTTGAAACATGCATTTTTATCTGTCTTATGAGTTCCACCTCTCATTTGACATTTACTGGTGTTAATTTGTTGAATTTCTGGATAAATAATGTAGATGTTGTGTGAGATCCATCTTCTCTTGTCTGACTCCCTATGATTTAGCCATGAAGAGTTCAGACTTTCTATAATAGTAAAGGTGTGGGAGATTTTGGTACAGTGAAAGTTGAGAACTGTTTTGACCAAGCCATTCTTGGTCAGATTCTTGGTCAATACATTATTGGTCAAGGTATTTCAAACTCTAAAATTGGTCAATACATTCTTTGTCAAGGTATTTCAAACTCTAAATTCTTTTGGTAACGTACAGTGCTACATGTACATAGTTGTTTTCTTCTTTAGATTTTCATTTTATGTTAGTGTATAGTTACTTCAGATTTGATCTATTTACATAATTTTATGTATATAAGAATCTCCCACACTAGGAGCTTACAAAGGAACATTGTATTTATAGTGTCTACATTTACATTTGTCTTTGGTTTAAATAGTGAACTCTAGGTCAATGAAAAATATTACCAAATATTTAAATTCTGTCTTATTTCAAAAGTCAAGCCCATGGTCTTAACTATTATTTATACATTTAAAAATTATAATTACAGGTTCCACTTAGAAAATGACGTTAAAACAGTTGCTAGAAAAAAAGTAGAAAGGTTAAAGATATCAATTTTGACCCAAAATAAAAACAGTAGTTTGAGAAAGTCTTCTGTTTAATATACTCAGAAAAATGAAAAATTTAGAATGCCATTTCATATCTCCTACTGAATCCTCATTTTACTTTGCATAAATGCATATTTGTATACATTTCATATGTATATTATTTGAGTGTAGAACTCTTTCCAGTAAACTGTGTTGATTGAAATTTCATATAAAAAAATACCTTAACCTAGGAAAAAAGATACTTCCATAGTCTATATTTTGATGTCAATGGCATAAATTTTAACTTACTCTGAACTAAGGGAAAGAAGAGAATTGTTTAGAAATGGACATAACAATGTCCATTAGTTTCAGGGAAATTTTAATTTTACTGAACACATCTTTATGCTCAAAAAAACTAATAATACCTGTGAAATATTTGTTAATGTTAATAAAATATATGAATTTTTAATTAAAAGATATAAATATCTTTTATTAAAGACAATAAGATTAGATTTTTGAATTTGATTTTAAAAATAATAATTGTTTTATAAAATGATTAATAAGATGGACTCCAAATGATAGAAAAAAAAATCACTGGGCATATCTTTGGACGTGAGAAAATAAAATTATATTCAAGAGATTCCTTATTGAGAATATTTTAAAGAAACAGTAAATTCAGTCTTACTCTCATATTTATATTTTCCAAAGGCATAAAAATGTATTTTTGTCTAACAAGAAAATAATTACGTAAAGTTTTGGCAGTGTCCAGAATGGCTAATATAACTAAATGCTTTTAAAATAAATTAATTAAATGTTAATGATTATGTATAAGTATACTGTGGTTTAAATAGAGGAAGGAATAATATGATCTGGTGCCCATTGTGTTTTGTATACACCCCTCCCTACCTTCTTGGGAAAGAAGGTAATGCTACTTTGTTTAAGAATATGTAATTTGTAAATTTTTCCCTCAAAATGTTAATAAAATGCGCATGCTTTTGGTTTTACACAAAAAATATTGGAGATGTCACATTTACTAATATCAGTGCAAGGACAAGAAAATGAGCTATTGATACTTTAGTAGGATATTTATAAAAGAATTTCAATTGAACCAAAGAAATGAAAAGACTTTGCTACAGATTTATTTGGAGGGCCAGATAAACTGACAAATAATGTCAAAGATTCTGGCTTTCATCAGTTTGATTCGGAATATAAAGTGACAAGAAAGTAAAGACTTCTTTTAAAAACTTGAATAAGATTAATATCAAAGAAAATACACTTTGGGAAGAAGGGTGATGTTTATTTCAATAAACCTTGTTTGTACCAGAGAATGGTAACTATGTGTTTAAAATTAAATTGCCTTTATTCTTACATGTGCCTAATTTTGTTTTATGAAATAAAAAATTTAAGAATTACTGATCTGTATGTTACCTTCTGATATTAAATTTTACTGAAAGGTTGGTTGAAGTTTCCTTTTTAGGAAGAAAAACCTCATATGTTTCTAAGTAATTAAATCTTGTCACTCTTGCCTTCTGATAAATGAGGCTGGTTGGCATTGGAGCATTCAGAGCTTTTGATGTAGGTTTAAATCATTTCCAAAAGTCAAAGGTGCAAGTGAATTGCAGAAGAGAGCCGCACAAGGCTGGTAAGGAGAGAGTGTTCGGCAGTTTGAAGTGTCTTTATAACACATATATGAGTCCTGTGGTAGAACTTTATGGTCTTATAAGACCATGTAATCATCGAGCCTCCCTCTCTAGAGGCTCTCTGTAAGTATAAAGGCACAATAGATTACCCCATCATTCTCAGGGAGGCAGAAGGGAAATTGCTTATCTGCAAGTACTCAGCAAGCATTAATGTGCTCTACATACAAGAGAGGCAGGCATTGTATCCCTGGGTGCTTGATTTAAGTCAATAGCTATTTTAAAAATACAAAATTTTAAAAAATGCATTAGAAGATAATGGATTTTTATTGGTTTTTATACCTTTTCATATTCTCTCTTCTTGATGGACTGTGAGCCATACATAGATACATGGAATTTGTATTCAGTACTTTTATTTTAATGCAGATATGAAAATCATATTTGAAAAGTACATTTTGCTATTTTCATTAAATGAAAACATTAGATATTAAAGTATACTATGCACCAATTGCTTTTTATGGAAACGATGTGGTTTATGGAGCCATAGGTCCTCATTTGTTCCTTTTGGCAATCTCTCTCTGAAAAGTAAAACTTCTTTAATGCTTGAAGATCCCTAGAGTTTATGGTGTCAGTAACTGCTGACTTCATGCGAGCCAGACAGTCCCAACTGTCACTGAAACAGTGACTCCCAAATCTGATTCTTCCTCGCAGACATCCTGGCTCAGCTGCAGATTCATTGCTTTTATTGCCTTTTAAGTAATCCTGTTTAACAGATATCTCACAGGTACCTCACATTGTGATTGAATTCATCATCATTGTCCCCATATACACCCCTCCTCCAACGTTCCTGTCTCTCTTAATACTAGTATCCAGGTGCAAGTCAGAAAACCACGGTTTCCCTTTTCACTTTCTCACCGTCTGTCACTGTGGTCTGTAGATTATTTCTCAGTGTCTTTTGTACCTACTTTCACTTCCTGGGCACCACTGCCTTTTCAGTTTAGACCATGATTATTCCTCACCAGCCTGACCATACAGGCTTTCTGTTTTACCTTCCCCACTCGCATCCGGCTTGCTTTCAATCCACATTCAATCACACTGGCTTCCAAGTGAATTCTCAAGTGCAAATATGATTATTTCCAACTTTCACGTATATGGCTCTCTGTAATTCTTGGAATAAAATCAATTTGTATTTTCTACTTCTGGATTATCATAACAGTGTGTCTTTATCTTATCATTGCTGCCGTTGTCCTACATTCGTTCCTCTTTCATTCACTGTTTTTAACAATGAGCTCCTGGCATGTCTTCTGCCTATTTGTTGTCACTGTCTCTGTGCCCTGCACAGATTACGCACTGAATCAGCCACCGAGCCCACTTTTTTAACACTGCATGTGTCACCTAGTCCAGGAAGTCTTCTGTGACCACCCTTCTGTTGGCCCTCAAAACATTTACTTATAGCTTCTGATAGGCAGGTACAGTTAATAGGGTCATGATACAAAAGCAATATTTGATTTATCTGTGTTCTGTATTTGATTTAGAGAAACTTCAGAAGAGTAATCACAATTTATTTTTATTTTAGTTTCAAGATCTAGTCAAGGATTATTAATTTTTTTTTGAATGATTAAATACAGTGCTGGAATTGGACCTTTACCTTACTAGGATTCCAACAATTACAGTAAAAATTCCAAAACCATTTTTAATCTGTCACAATATTCCTTTGTGCTGTATGTATCTCTTTGCTTATTTTGCTATTGTAGGAAAACCACGTGAGATTCTATCCTTAAAATATCACAAAGTCATTCTGTTGATAGCTATGCACTTTATCAGTGTCATTGGTTGTCTATTATCTTAATAGAATGCATGATATCAGTCTTTCCATGGTGAGTTCTTTGTCTTTCAGGTCTCAGCTTAAAATATATTAATTAAGTGAGAACATTCCTGAAGGCCCCATCTGAAGTAATCACCTAGCCAATGTTTGTGGCATTCCCAGTTTTAATTATTTAAAGAGCACCTATGATGCTGATATGTTCTTATTTATTAATTTATTTATTGTGTATCTCTTCCACTAGGATGTTAGGCCAGTCTGTCTTGATGGACTTACAGCCCTAGAGAAGAAGTTGGCAAACTATGGTTTACTGTCCTACCACATTTTTGTAAATAAAGTTTTATTGGGACACAAACATGTCCATTTGTTTATGTGTTGCCTATGGCTGCTTTTGTCTGACGTCTGCAAAATGAGTAGTTGTGACAGAGACCATGTAGACCATACAACTACAATATTTCTTATCTGGCCCATTAAGAAAAAGTAGGCCAACTTCTACTGAAGAGCTTAGAACAGTGCCAGATACAAAAGAGGAGCTTGGTAAATATTTGTTAAATTAGTGTAGGATAGAAATCAGTTGATTAGCATACATATTGGGAGATACTTCAAAGAAAGGGTTTTAGAAATATTTATTGCTTTAAAGGACTTCCTAAAAACTGGGCAATAGTATGTATTAGGTAACATGGCTCTGGAAGTAACAATCTATCATTTGATTTCTACAATTTATTGTGTTTTGTTTCACTCTGAAGCAGTGAATGGTGTTTAAACCAAGTGATTGCTCTTCTTGATTATAGCCAACTACTATGTACTGGGTTCCAATGCATCTGACCTTTGCACCTTTAAATCACCAGGCAACTCTATTCTAAAACTGGTTGACACAAACCCTTAAGTAGCAAGCAGTGTGTGCCTTATTGATAGTATCACCCCGGACCCCAGGAGCCTTGTTATCCTTCTTCAGCCATATCTCATTAGTCAGCTCCAATACTTTCTGATCCTTCCTTTGAATTCAGCAGCCCAGCTTTACATGGTGACACTAAATGCCCTGTGCTGTTAGGGAGTCTCAGAGCAAAGACAAGAGAGATCCCACATCTCATTTGGTCTGTAATTCTCACCCGGAGTTCCCTCTCTGCTTTCACAGAACTGTGTGTGATTCTGTGTGTGTTGTGTCTGGTATGTATATTAGACCTTATACAATTTAATTTTTTCTACCAGAATTTTGGTTGTCTGTTCTATCATGGCAGCATTCACCAGTGGGGTTTGATTTCAGGGAGCACTGAAATTTCATCTGCTCACCGAGCTTATACAGTACATTAAGGGCTATCATTACAGATATATATTTTTTTAATTTTAGCTTGCATTCTCTTATAACAATGTCAATAATTTTGGAAAGGTTAACATACATTTTTCTTCATGAGATTTACAGCAAGGAAGGTTAAGCAATGTTGTGGACATTAACTTAGGGCTGCAGTAAAAGCAAAGGTTCCTTGAGGAGTGGAGAGAACGCTAGGTTTTAATCATTCATCCTAGCATTTTAGCAGCTCAATCCAAATTCTTCCATCGAGATATATATTGTTAAAATATTTTAAATGCTGAATATTAAGAGGTAAATAAGCCCTGGCTGGCGTGGCTCAGCTGGTTGGAACATCCTCCCATGCACTGAAAGGTTTCCGTCCCATTCCCCATCAGGGCACATACCTAGGTTTTGGGTTTGATCCCAGGTCAGGGCATGTATGCGAGGCGATATGTAGATGTTTTTTTCTCTCTCCGCCCCTCCCCCCCTTTTAAAAATCAGTAAAACATATCCTTGGGTGAGAAGTAAAAAAAAAAAAAAAATAACGATAAGGGCAGGCAACACGTATCGCGCAGTTACTCAGTGACAGTATTCTCAGTGCATGTAACCTAATCTAATACATAAACATAGGTATTTAACAGTTAACATTTTAATTACAAATAGCCAAATTTATGATAAAAATGGCTTTGTATAAATGGGAAAAATTGAATGTCTTCTTCAGGTAATTACTTTAAAGATTCTGGTTTATATTTATAAATTATGCAATGTTCCCAAATTTAAAATTATGTTTTACCTATATGGTTTCAATGAAGAGCATCTTATCATATGAGAGCTTTTAATTGGGGGGAGTGAACATAAGGAAAGTGGCTTTATTACAAAATAAATGGTGAGATATGTTAACTGTTCAAATAAAAGAAAGTAACTGGCGAGACTAAAATAATATATAGAAATGTAAAAACGAAGCTGTTGTCTGTGGAAGACATCTAAAGGACATGTCCCTGTTATAGTTTTCCACTCCAGCTAAGGGAAGGACCATAATAGAACCATGTTCACTGATTCCTTTTTATACATAATCTTTGACACTCATACTAGCCCTGAAGGCTATCTAGGATCCTTAGTCTATTCAGGTTCATTTTTTAGATGAAAGAACAACAGAAGCACAAGAGGTAAAATGATTTGTTTCAAGTAGCCTGTTGTGCCAGTGATAGAGACTCTTGGCTACCAAAGTCACTAATTGTGTTTTCTTTTTAAAATAATGTTAGAAACAGAAAAACTTAGAATGCTTGAAGGATAAAAACAGTTTTTACCTTACCTTCTAGTCTTGTTATTCCTGTGCAAAATCACTACAGCCCCTCCAAGAGAATTCTTACAGTGATCATTTTACTGAAAGTGACATTTAAAATCCTTCAATTACTAAACATGACATTGTATCCCAGGGTCTTCTGTTCCTCTTGCATTATTCTTATTTCCTTTAATAATAAAGTGGATTTCTTTTGTGCTCCTTCTATGTGCTTCACAATTTGCAGATTTCATTAAAGCAGAGCAGCTGTGTCCTGGGTATTAGCCACATGCCCTGTCTATGGGCGATGAAAGACATAAGGGGCAAGACCAGAAATCTCAGTCATATGGGAGTTAGAGAGTTGACAAGGACAAGGGCCTTTTAATATTTGTACCAAATTAACTGAACGAATAAGGCTTATCTTGTCATCAGGGTCTACATATGCCTTGGACCCTTCTGTTTCCCATCTCAGTGGGAGGTGCAGTCTGGTACCTGAGACACGATTAGAGAGATTAGATTTGGTCTTCTCTTCTCTCTGTATTTTATTAATCTTTCAATTACACTGGGATTAGATGAGATTCCCTTAGCCAAATCCATTGAAAAGATTCATTCATTTTAATATTGATGCACACTGTCCAGTCCTTAAAGAGGATTATTTTTGTTGGTGCACTTAATTGGATCAGTGGGTTTCTTCTTATTAAAATTTTTCCTTTTAGAGATTAGGGTTGATAAATAAAACTAGTGACATCTGGCTCAGCTTATCTCTCAAATGCAACCCTTTTAATGACTACCTTATATGCTATGGGATAAAATGAACATTTGCTATAGAGATAAAATAAATTTAGTTTAGAATTACACAGTAAGTGTTGACTCATTAAAAATAACAGCAACATCAAAGCAAAACGCTAAAAATCTGTGAATGTCTAAAAGCAGGTAGTGGGAAGGGATGACATTTAATGGCACTAAAAAGTAGCCTTTAATCCTTACTTTTTTAGGTATGAGAACATTGTGTTAGAATTTCTGGGACTAAAATGAAAATCTGCTCAACCCAAAGGGTGTCAAAAATGTCACCTTAAATATTGAGATAATTTAAACTCATGAAATAATGTTTAAAAAATTATATCAACTCTCACTTTGAAGAATTTTTGTTGTGGGTCTTTGTTGACAATATTCATTGAAAATATTGATTGTTACAAAGTGAATTCATTGTCTTCTGATTTTTTGAGTGTTTTTTTAAAAACTTGAAAACCTCACCCAAGGATATGTTTTTATTGGTTTTAGAGAGAGAGGAAGGGAGGGGAGAGAGAGAGAAATATAGCTGTGAGAGAGGAACATTGATCACTTGCCTCCTGTGTACACCCTGACCATGGATTGAACCCACAACCTTGATTATGTTTCCTGACCAGAAATCAAACCCGTGACCTTTTAGTGTATAGGACGACGTTCCAACCAACTGAGCCACACTGGCCAGGGCCATTGTCTTGTGTTTATAGTTGTAGTAACCAGGTTGCTAAACTGTTGACATTTTGGTAATTCTTTCTGGTGGGGGATGTTCTGTGCATTGTAGGCCATCCCTGGCCTCTGCCCACCAGATGTTAATAGCCTCCTGCTAGTCATGAAAATAAAAAATGTCTCTAGACGTTGCTCAGTGTCCCCAGGGGAGAAATATTTCTCTCAATTGAGATACATTGTGTTACAAAGCATTGGCATTTTTCTGTTGTTTTAGATTTAAAATTTTAAATATTTAGAGCTCATCATATAATGAAAATTTAGAAATAAATAGCTCACATACAGTAAGAATTTTGGAACCTGGAACACACTTGAGTGCTGTCTCTAAGCTGTAACTGTGATTTTTGGCAAACTGTGTGCTCTTTCTAAGCTTTATTTTTGTCATCTAAAAGAGGAGATAATATTAGTGTCTCACTCAAAGTGTTATTCTAAAAGTTAAATGAGATGGCACATAAGATGTGATTAACATATCTGCAGCACACAGTTAGTGCTTAATAAATATTACTGACCTTATTTGTCATTAGCAGTGGCAGTAGCTTAAAAAATATATACTAATTTTATCACAATGCAAGGCTTTGATAAAAGAATGGTATGATTAAATAGAAATAGTATAGTAAACATTCTGGCCATATTTTTTTCACTGTAGAAGAGTAACTGGTCAATGCCGATTTAGCCTTAAACCTACTGCCAGTAACTAATGAACTTAAGCTAAGTGCCTTATGGCTACTTTAAGAGCAAAATTAGTCCTCATTTTCTGCCAATTTTAAAGAAATGAAGATCTTTATCTTCGTTAGAAAATTAGATTTTGCAAAAGAAGTCTTTTATAGATGTCCAAGGCTAAGCCTATTAAAACCAATGAATGCTGAGAAGGCAAACCTTGACTTTGGGCCTCCACTCTGATAATTGACTCGGAACGCGAAGCATACGTCTCTATTCTTCTTATACTTAGTTTCAAAAACATGGCCTTGGTGCTCGATGATTCTCTCTTTTAGAGTATTCATTCTATTGTACAACCTGGCTTCTTAACGGGAGAAAGGAAAATCTAATTTGTAGCAGCATAAAAGAAGCACCTTACATTTGCTGCTAATTCTTCTAAAACACACGGCATGTCTATATCTTGTTTATGACGTGGAATACGGAATTTTTGATAAGTTCTGAATGCAGTTTCCTTCTGTAAACTTCAACCCCTAAAGTGATGCACTGTTGATACATTTTAAGTTTGAATACATTTTGTCTATTTATTCAGGCTCAGGGCCCGTTGGGCACTGAAGGTGTGATGTGACTGTTTCAAAACCTTATGGTCATTTATAATGTCGACTACAGCTTTCAGATGAAGCAAATATATGTAGGAAAAAAAGGGGAACACATTTTTTATGATTTGCTTAAAATATAAATAGCTTGGGTTCATCTGTATCAAAAATATATTTTATAAAACATAAAATATGTTTGACAAGTCTCTGATAAGACCTGTAGATAATGAAGCTATATAAGGATCTAGATGCTAAAAACTGTGGATTTTTTAAAATGGTAAATATGATACAGTTAAATAATTAAAACAAGAGAACTGGCCAGAATGTTTACTATACTATTCCTATTTAATCATACCATTCTTTTATCAAAGCCTTGCATTGTGATAAAATTAGTATATATTTTTTAAGCTACTGCCACTGCTAATGACAAATAAGGTCAGTAATATTTATTAAGCACTAACTGTGTGCTGCAGATATGTTAATCACATCTTATGTGCCATCTCATTTAACTTTTAGAATAACACTTTGAGTGAGACACTAATATTATCTCCTCTTTTAGATGACAAAAATAAAGCTTAGAAAGAGCACACAGTTTGCCAAAAATCACAGTTACAGCTTAGAGACAGCACTCAAGTGTGTTCCAGGTTCCAAAATTCTTACTGTATGTGAGCTATTTATTTCTAAATTTTCATTATATGATGAGCTCTAAATATTTAAAATTTTAAATCTAAAACAACAGAAAAATGCCAATGCTTTGTAACACAGTATGTCTCAATTGAGAGAAATATTCCTCCCCGGGGCCATTCAGCAACGTCTAGAGACATTTTTTATTTTCATGACTGGCAGGAGGCTATTAACATCTGGTGGGCAGAGGCCAGGGATGGCCTAAGCGTCCTACAATGCACAGAACATCCCCCACCAGAAAGAATTAGAAGTTTGTGTGAAGGTAGAACATTACTGTTTGCAGGTAGGGGGTGGGGAAAGGAGGGCATGAGTGAATATAGGGGTGGGCAAAAGTAGGTTTACAGTTGTAAGTACAGGAAGGAGAGTTTATTTTTGTATTATTATTTGTTATTTATTGTATTATTTTCCACATGAACAACTGAAAACCTTTTACCCAGCACTGTATAGTACACAATATATGAAAAATGCAATACATGTACAATACATAATTTATAAAACATAAAATATAATTATTTTAAATGCTGCTAAACAATTTATAGAAAACCAGTCAGAACTATTATCTATATTCTTAAGTAATTCTTTCCAAATAAAAGGTAAAGCTTTATTTGTGGCCAAGAAATATTTCAAGTTCTTTTAGAATGATTTTATTCTGGAGTTCTTTTATGAGATGTTATTGGGCTACTAATTTATATCAGTGTTTTCACAATTAAATAAAATCTTTTGAGTTTTGATTTCTTGCTCTCGATGTTCAAATAAAGATCTTGACTTACAGAAAATTAACTGTACTTTAAAAGTGTTTTTACTAAACATTGACAGATGGGAACTTACTTATAATCTGTTAAATTTTATTGAGTCAGAGTGCCACAATTATTTTTTGAGTTTCAAGTCTTTATATGAATGAACAATACAGTTTCAAAATCCAAAGTAATATTGACTGAAAATAATTTTCCAAGGAATTTGGTCTTGTTTTATTTTTTCCGTCATGAAAGGATCATGTTTTATACCTTTAATTTTAAGTACAATGGTGTAAGAAAAATAGGGGACTCTAAAAATATTGAGGCGAAAGAAATGCACCAGTAGCTTAACCATATAAACTCTTTATAATATAAAACAAAATATCTCCTAATAATAACTTTTAACTTTTTGAATGCACCTGCCTATTACCCAGTTATAGCCAGAATAGTTGATTTAAAACATTTTCCTAAATAAACTCTACTTAAGATTTTAGGTGACAGAGAGAGAGAAAGAGAGAATGAATGAATGAATGACTTTATGTATGTAAATATAATGAAAGTAGCAAGGGAAGAAATTATATTCAGGAAATAACATGAATTCATTTTAGCATGGCCAGTATTATTCATTAGCTTTATTATTCTATCATCTGCAGATTACCCACTTATTTTAGTATTGTTTATCCTGAGTTATGCTAATAGCATAGAAATAAAGAAATGTCGTCCACCTTGTAATTCTGAATTAAGCTAGTACTTAATTTTACAAGTTTAAGAAGATAAAAATTTGTACCTTTCAGGATACTAAAACAATATGTTTATTAGTCAAGTGTAATTTATAATGTGGACCAGAAAAATATAGCCAAAATATTGAAAAAGCATCTAAAAGGTATTCATACTTGTTTGTTTACTTTGATGCTTTATATATTTTATTTTAAATTTATAGTTGCTTTCAACATAGCTTGAGAAAAAAATTTCCTAGTGCAGCAATATATTTTACTTTGTAGTTTTGGTGTTTTAGGAAATTTGAATGCTATGGTTAAATGAATGACTTGTTCAAAAATTCTCTGGTTAAGGGCTGGAGATCCATATGCTCTACATAGTATAAATTGCCTGAAATTGTTAGACTATGTTTATTTTTGAAAGACAACGGCAACCAAGCTCTCCTTTAAAGAAACTGAACTCATTTTACACTCCCATGACCAACTTTGAATTTTGATTTCTTGCTCCAGACATTCAAATAAAGATTGTGACTAATAGAATAAAGATTACACTCAAAAGCCTTTATAAATATCCACAGACAAATGGAAGTATTTGTATCCTTACTCACAGTATATCAGAGCCTAATCTTTAGTAGTTGTTAAGTTATCAAATAAAACTTAAAAAAAATAGCAGCCTTGAAAACAAATGAAACTTTATTAAAAATAATTAGATATCAGTTTTTTAACGTGAATAAAGATAGAATAGATTGGAGATTAATGAAGTCTACCTGGATAATAAATAAACATGATTATTTGTTCAGTGGAATATTACTGTTAAACTTATGAATGTTTAAAGAAAAGTACTCTGTCCCTCTTTTTCTGTGATGTTTTGTATATACTATAAATATTCATGAATAGTAAGTATCAGTTCAGGTTATCTATGTGAATATAAATTTTTATATAACTGGTCACTTAGTGTTCATTGGATCATGCTTTTGCATATGAAATCACTGGTATCTCAGATGCACAATGAATCTGACCCAGCTCATGAATATTCACACACACACTGATCTTTCTGGAAGTAATCACATCTATAAAGATGGAAATCTTGTTCGTTTTCAATAATGAGAAATGCATTAGGATGCTAGTCCCAGAACAATTTTACAATACCCTGTTTTCATTTTTTTGGTAAATTATTAACTTTAATATATATGCACATATGCTATACATATTTTTTAATAGAAGCTCTTTTTTCTTTTACCTTTAAAATGTCTTGTGCATGGTTTAACCTAATTGCATTTGCTTCCTTTATTTGCTGTGGTCACCAAAAAGAATAGAAATTAAAAAGTATTTCCAGTCCTTATCCCAAGCTAATTTCCACTGTTTAGGCTTGGTCATAGATTCTCAAGCACGGAGAGGCCCAATGTGCTAATCTGCTGGGGGTATGGTACATATTTAAAAAAAAAAAAAAAAATGTATGAGATTATTTGTCATCTTTTTGTGTGAAGGGGAAATTATATTCTAAGCTAGTAAAATATTTAGTATGTTAGGCATAGGATGCTGTAATTACAGAATGCCATAATTACAAATTATATACTATTTTAACCCCTGTTATATCCCACATTAGAATGCTTCCCTTTCATTGTAATGAATGGTGTATGTTTCAGTGAGCAGTTATAAGTAGGTATCAGCATCAGTGACCTGATCCTTATTAGCACCATACTCTAATTATTAATTTAGCTAACTAGAAAAAAAGAACTACTGTGCCTAATGGTAGTAATAAAGTATGAGCTACTTCATGTTTCTAACACTGATATTGTCAAGCCTCTGAATAATGTTGGGGGGTTCAAAATGAATTCTTTGTTGTTGTGTAAACACAATTAGTAAATTATGATCAATAACAAACATATTGTGTGTGTTTTTAACTCAAGTAACAGGCCAGGTTATGTTAGTATATCACAAAGAATCCTCAATAATTGAGGGAGGGGGTCATCAAACTGGGCCCTGAGGTGTCCTGTAGATTTCTTTTTTCAGCCTGGAGAGCTCTGCTGTCATTTGTTTTATGTATTACAGCCAGGAGCTGTAATTCTCAGCAAGGAGCAGTTTGCCCTCCAGGGGTTATCTGATGCTGTCCTTAGACAGTTTTGCTTGTCATACAAGGGGATGGTACTGGCATCTAGTAGGCAGAGGGCAGAGATGCTGCTGAGTATTCAACAAAGCATAGGAAGCTCCCACAAAAAGAATTACCCAGCCCAAAATGTTAAAAAGGCCACCCTCCTATAAAAATTTGTTTGAAGAAATAATTCCATGTCTAAACATTTTGATAGCTACTAGATTAGAGTACTTTTATAGGTAAAGCAATGAAAATTTATAATGTTATTTTGCAAATCAGTGGAGATATATTCAATTAATTATAAATTTGCATTAATTTATTTTTCCATTTTTTTTGTTAGCAACAATTGTGTTAAATGAACTCAACTGGACAAGTGCCTTAGATGAAGTTTTCAAAAAAAATCGAGATGAAGATCCTTCATTGTTGTGGCAGGTGTTTGGCAGTGCCACAGGCCTGGCCCGATACTATCCAGGTAAGTGCTTAGTGATTCAATAGGTACCAGATAAAATCATAAGTTCCAGACTTAATGTTTCTTGAGAACACTCTCTTACCTTCTACACTGAAAGCAGGAAAGCCTATTTCTCCTTACATGGCTCTATACCAAAATCACTTAGCAACCAGACACCCAAGAAGTAGCTGAAGTGTAGGCACCTGGGGTCAGGTTGCTGTGAGACCCGGAGCAGGTATCTGTGTACCTGAAGCAGGAGGTTATCCTGAATCCTAAAACAATTCCGAGCTAAAGATCTAACTGCTCATCATGGACCACGTTGTGAGTCACATTCAGAATTGAATAGAATTTTCAGAAACCAATTGAAATATTTCTCTCCAGGTTTTAAATTTGTGTTTCTATATAAAAAGTTGATGCTTTTCTTCAATCAACAAGGATTTGTTAAAATGAGTAGGACAGGAAATAACATGAAATTTCAATGAAAGTAAGGCTTTCTTATGTGTGAGGTTGGATTAATTTTGAGAGCATCTCAGCCATGATACATATTCGATGAAGATGACTATATTTTATAAATTAAAATGAATAAACCCTTTCGTGATGCCCTCTATAATTTCTTATAAGGAGGTTTGGAGAAATAAATCCATAACAAAATGAAAGTTAATCACTAGTAAATCCTGAGAACCTATTGAAAGCACTTTTAGTGAAATGTCTGTTTCTCTAGCTTTAAGAACAAGCTGACAAACACAAATGCATTTTCTTTCTCAAAGACATGGCCTGAGTTATGGGATACTTAAGTAACTTGACTTTAAACACTATAGAGGAGAATTCTTCCTGAGACTTGACTTTTTCTAAACATGTTTAACAAATAGGATTGGTTACAATAAAAAATCCCAACAGTGGATTTGGGGTGAAATAGAAATTGGGTAATATCTAGCTTTGTTTGCCAATAACTCTGTACCAAAGGGAAATTGATGATGATGCTAAGAAAAAAGAGGGACAAATCAAGATTGTAAGAGAAACAGGGAGGGGAGTAAAGGGAAGATTGCGAAATAAGGGGGAGAGAACACATTGGGGTCAATATTTGGAAGTAAAGATAGGTTGTATTATAAACACTTTTCAAAGATGGCTCTTTTTGTAAATAGCATTTAGCTTTTAAACTTACTCTTTAAACATCTTCAGTTTTTTCATTTTAAATGCTAATTGAGGACGATGGCTTTGGTTTTTTAAAACCCTATTCACATATTTTCAAATGTGTTGGCATTTTGTCCACTCTGTTTTAGAAAATATCTTTAAATGTTTAATTTTGCTGAATCTGAGAGGTCCCTCCAGAAGATTAGCTGTGGAAGCAACCTTCTGCTCTCCTGAAATACCTGGATTTGAGCAATGGATAGGCAGACAAATTGATTCACTGAATGACTCATAGGCTGAATTCATTTACCTTTTAGAAGAGGTTATTTAAAATGGCTTTCTTGACTGCTATGCAATATAGTCAATTTCAATTTTAGTGAATCTGTTGTTGTTTTTATTTTATCTTTTATTATTTTTGACTTACAAAAAGCTGTGCATAATATATACAACTTATACACCTGTGATACTATCACTGTAATTGGTGCCATAAACCTGTTCATCATCTCCAAATGTTGTCTCCCATCCTTTTATTTATTATTATATTTTTTGTGATGAGAACACTTAACATGACATATATTCCCTATTAGCAATTTTTTGAGTGTACAATACAGTATTGTTATCTACAGGCACTACACTATACAGAAGACCTCTAGGACTTATCTTGTACAAGAGAAACTTTGTACCCTTTGACCCTCTTTCACACTCTCCCTAGCCCCTGGCGACAGCCATTCCACTTTCTAAATGATATCATGTAAAGTTTGTTCTTCTGGCTCTGGTTTATTTCATTTAGTGTAATGTCTTCCAGGTTCATCCATGGCAGGATTTCCTTCTTTTTTAAGGCTGAATGAGTTGCTCTTTATGGGAATGATATAAACTAAATCTTTTTAGCAAGGATACTAAGAATAATTTAAAAGCAGAACATCATATTTCTGTTTGTGCTAATTCATGTTTTCAACACTTTTAACACTTTTTTTTCAAGTTTAAAGACTTTTAAATGCAGGGATTTAAAAATTTTTTCAGTAAACCGTATTTTCCTCTTTGGTTTTAGCCTTACAGGCCAAAGTAATGTGGAGTGGCTTATCTGTGATTACTATCTGTGAAAGCCAAGGTCAAAAATAGCCTTTAACTATTGTTAATTATCTTAAGTATTAATAAAATAGGATATGTTACTTTTACTTAATTGGATTTTCACATTATAAGACTTAGGCCTCAGGTGAGGATCTCCCTACTGGCTGTGAGAAACTGGGTGGGTCTCCTAAATTTTATGAGCCTTTATCATCAAATCTGAAAATTATGAACCCTAAGTATTCCATTTATCCCCTAAAGGTTTTTGTGATCAATCAGATACTATAATGAAAATTATTTTGAAAACACAAAACAATAGGTATTTTTACAAGAGTGAATATCAACTAGAATAATTTTGCCTAAATTCATTTTTCTCTTCATGTGAGAAATTAAAAATAATTGAGGTTCCAATCAGTTGACAAAGAAGATGAAATGGAAATGTGGAAGGAGTTCTAAACAGATCATTAAGCAGTAATATCTATCAGTAACACTACATACGGAGTTGGTGAGAAGATACAGATGTTAGCTTATGGCCTTAGTTAAGTCACTTCTGTGCTGGGTTGCCAGATAAAGTGAGGTCAATTAAATTTGAATTTTATATAAAAAACATTATTTTTTAGTATCAGTATGCAATATTTGGTTTCACTAAAATGTATTTGTTTTTTTATTAAAATTTAAACTGAATTGGCTGCCCTGTATTTCTTTTTGTTAAATCTGTCAAACCCTATCTCTCAGGCTCTGAGTTTCTACATTTGTTAATATGGGAAAATCACCAACCCCCATTACATCACAGAATTGTTGACATAATCTATTTCCTATATTAATTCAAATGTAGAATTGTATAATTTTCTTTTAATTCTGTAAACTACCTTTAAAAATGTTTTTGGCCACAATTATTGAAAATAAAGTGTTTTGCGGAAACTAGAATAGTCTAACTCACAATAGAGTCTAAAGAATATTCTTGTTCAAGGCTAAGATGCCCCTTGGAGCAGGGCTACATGGCGTCAGTAGGTTAAGCAAATATGTACCCGACAGCCAGGGTGTAATCCCACTTCCTCACCCGATGCGATGGTAACCTTCGGAAAATCCAGACTTCAGCTGCAAAACGAGGATACTAATGGTTAAACTGTGGGATTTTTAAGAAAAAGAATTCATTGTGCTTCTTAGCAAATTGTCTACATGTACGGGAAAGTCGGTGATGGTTAGCCACTCATGATTTTCATTTATCAGATTATTTAAACTACAAGGAAACACTATGGACTCTAAGTGAGGAGATCTCAAGAGCTGACATGATACAAAGGCAGTTCTGCAGAGCTGATTCTGGACAGCAGTTTGCTTGGCCATTAGTGGGGATTTGAACTGTAGCATCTGTCCTTGAACTGAACATCAATGAGTTGCTGGTTTTCTTGTTTGGTTGATGTGCATGGAAATAAGCTGGAAACGTGGTTTCTGCATGTCTTTTTTCTTTCTCCCCTCTTCCTTTTTTTATCTTTCCCCTCCCCCTCCCAGCCCTTTCTTCTTCTTTCTCTTCTCCGAGTGAGAAGGTAGGTAGCTGTGTGATGATAAAAGACACATTATGCTGGGGCAAGGGTTCTTGCACTAAACTGCCATCAGCGCAGTGGTGTGCTCTGGCTGTCCTGTTGCATCTCCGAACCTGTTTCTTCACCAGTAACTTGGGAGAATCGAAGAAGGTTTCCAGGGCAGACACTGACATTATCTACTTGGCCTTCTGTGCCTTTAGCGTTGCTAGGCCCACAGTGGGTTTCCTGGGTTGCTACGGTGGCTTGCCCCAGCCATACAGCTCGCTTCGTGGCGGAGCTGAAGCTAGAGCCTATGTCTAATGACGTTGTCATTGTATATGTGCTGACTGGAAAATTGCTTTATTTTATTAGTGTTTTCCTTTAGAAACTCTTAATTGATTTACATAAATTAGCTTTAAACTATTAAACTCTTTCAAGAGTGATCAACTTCGTGAATTTTACCCATTATAAAAGCTGTAGGTCCAAACTACTCATTTCACCTAGTGGTGTCTCCTGAAATTGTTCCAATTACTGCAGTAATTGGGATTGTAAATTAGGGATTAGTGGCTCATTGAAATGCCATTGTAGACTATACATTCTTTTTAGTTAATTAGTTGCATTTACAAAAAAAGGAAAAAACAAACTAAAAAACAGCTTCATCTTCATGTGACATTTTCTTAATATCTTATTAATCTTTTGTTCTTTCTCTGCCCTCCCTCATTTGTTCATTTAAAAAAAATGAGGTTACATAAAGGGACCTAATATATGTTGAGTTACTGTTAAATATACTTCTAGGAGATATTTCCTTGTTATATGTGCTAGAGTTTTGCTAGAATAAAATGGAAAAGAACATGTGTACAAAATGGGAGTCACTTTTTTTTTTTCCATACAGACAGCCGATTATTCTTGAGTTGTTTAACAAATATATATTTAAATATCTAAGAGTAGATGACAAGGTAGTCCAAAGAATTATTTTTTGGTTATTTATGAAGGGAGTATTTGATATATCTCTAGCCAATTTGAAGAAAATGGGATGGCAAAGGAGCCTCAATATTTTTGGTATTTAGAGAAGTACTGTTTTCAGTGAGCAGTTATCTTTAAAAAAGTCCCTAATGTTTTGTTTTTTCACTTTGATATTTGTGAGTGGATACAAGGTTTAACTAACTGTGTTTAGTTAGATTTGTTGGTCATTGTATAAACAAACTTTAAATGGAAGTGATTATTACTTTTTATGCTAATAATTATTAAAGTCCAGTGTGTCAATTAGGACTAGTATTAGCTAACAATTACAGAAAATCCAAAACAATTGCCAGTTTAAACACTATGGAAATTTGCTTCTCACTCAAGTCAAAGAATATCAGTTATGTAGATCAAAGCTGATAGGGAAGTTTTACAAATGAGGGATCCACACTCCTGTCATATGTCTGTCATCCTCTGCCTCAGAGTCCATCACTGTTATTTGTGCTCTTTCTTAAGCAACAAAGTACTGCATTTCTTCCCTTTTTAAGGGCACTTCCTGGGAGTCACCGAAGTCTTTCCTCTTATGTGACATTGGCCAAAATGTAGTGGTTTCATGGTCACAGTTACTTTCAAGGTGACCATGTACACAGTTAAAAAGCAGGGGCTGTACTAAGAAAGGGAGAAGAGACGCTGGGGGACTAAAACCATGCCTGCTGTGGTTACTCACTGCAAGTCTGTGTTTTAAAACAAGTTGTTTCTGATCTGTAGGAAATTTCAACCTATTTAGGCAGTCAAATTTATACATTTGATACTTAGATTATAATATCATTAAAATGGTCAAATGCCAAATAAATTGGACTGTAGCAATGTATCGCTATAGGAGTTTTGAAAAAGATAAGGTAATTATAGACTAGAGTTATGGGTAAGGTTATGAACTAATGGATTAAATCAAGTCAATGAAGAAAACAGGTAAAACCTTTTTAGAGGGAAAAAAGGGGCAAAGTAAAAAACGGACACGAACAAATACCGTTAGAGTCTAGTGAGCTTAGCTAGTCCAAGCGTTTGTTACAGAAGAAGAGCAATATTGAAGCAAAAGATTTATTAATGGCAGATTCTGTGGCCTTGAATGTCAGAATAGTGTGTCTGGAAAATATCACAAACATTTTGGACAGTGACATATTGTGGTTAAATCAGTGTTTACACTGACTGGAAGGAGAAACACTTAGAAAGCCTTGCCCAAAGTGTATACTCTTAGGATGGTCAGATGTAGAACTTTAAAGATCTAAATGAGAGACCAAATAGGAATTTAAAAGAAGTATTCTTGGATATAAAAAACAAACAAACAATGGCATTAGAAACCTTATGAAAATAAATTGATACAATTATGTATTAAAAAATGTTACAATTGTAGTATTGGCTAACACTTGCATTACCTCACATAATTACAAATATATATATTTTTTGTGTGGTGAGAACTGTAATCACCGTGCTGAACTAGATCCCCAGAACTTATTCACCTTCAAATTGGACATCGGTACCCTTTGACCTCTTCCCATTCCCCCCACTGCCCAGCCCCAGGGAACCGCCATTCTACCCTCTGTTTCTGAGTTAGGCTTCTTTACATTCCACACATAAGTGAGATCACACTCTATTTGTCTTTCTCTGTCGGACTTACTTCAGTCAGCCCTCATGTAAGTGTATCCTTTTAATACATTGTGTGCCTTAAACTTCTACAATCTTGTATCTGAATTATATCAATAAAAAAGATAAAATGAGAAATAAAATAAGAATAAATAAAAGAATTTAGTGACAGACCAAGGGTATAAGTTAACTATAACTTTTAGCTTGAGTGGTTATCAGAATGTTTACAGAAATAAAAGATCAGAAGTATTTTTACTTGTGGAATGAAGTGATGAGTGTGATTTAGGGCAGTGAAGTGTGAGGTGTGGACAGGGGGGTGCAGGTAGTTCTATTTACATCCAGGCACAGGGCTTATATTCTGAATTACATCCTTGGCGTTGCTCTGTGCTGGTCTGCAGTAATGTTGTCTGGGCCCACATCTTCTACAAATAAAAAATAGTATATTATTTTGAAGTTCTCCAGTGATCCAGATTTATGGAGGTGATTCTGTAGCCTTATTTTTGTTGCCTTTTGTGTAACCTTGTCTCTTACTCAAATCTCTTATTTTCCACTTCTAAGGGTTGTAATGGTTTTTCCCTTTTCAATCAGCTGTGGATCTGCTCAAGCTTAAATCGATTAAATGATTTATTTTATTGCTGACAGGTGAGAGTAGTTAAATAGGATGCTAACATGAAAGTGGAATGGCTTGAAATTTGATGGTGGATAACACTATATGTAAAATATGTGAATAAGTATTGTTAGAAAGCTTTAGCTCTTTTTAACTTCTAAAAGATATATCTCCTGTTCCTTTTTCCTTTATATATTGCTAAATTTCTATACCTTATGTTGTCCATTTTTATTTTATTTTATTTTTTTAAAATATGGTACCTCGGTTTTTTAATGTAATCTGTTCCGGAAGACAATTCAAGCTCTGAAACGTTCGAAAACCGAGGTACCACTGAAGATCAATCAATCTTCATTGATTTCAGAGAGAGGAAAGGAGAGAGAGAGAGAGAGAAACATCAGTGATGAGTCATTGATCGGCTGCCTCCTGCACGCCCCCGACTGGGGATCGAGCCTGCAACCCGGACCTGTGCCCTGACCAGGAATTGAACCGCGATCTCCTGGATCCTAGGTTGATGCTCAACCGCTGAGCCACGCCTGGCCGAGCATGTTGTCCATTTTTAGATATTAGAACCGTCTTTGCTAATGCAATTCATTTCATGTGCAGTATATTTTATTAAAAATTTAAAATTTTTGTAAAAAATTCAGAAAACTTTTAAGCACTTCTCTCAGGTACACCAAACATAAAAGTTTTAAGGAAAATATTATTATCACCATTATCTAAGATTTATAGACTTACAAAAAACTGGAAACTTTTCCTACAGAATCATATTTTGTTTTTATGAATATATCATTATAATCATCCAATTGCATTTATTTGCTTATAAAAATAAGAATCTTTCTCTCTCAGAGTTAACATTTTTCTCTGTGTAGCACTTATGAGAAATTACTTACCTGCGTCTTTTACTTCATAGAATATTCTTTAAATAGAATGTTCTGTGAAGTAAGCTTATTTCTGAGCCACAGATAATAACTGCATATTAACCATCTAAATGATTAAGTCTTTGTGTACCATTTACTTCACTGATATTCCACTTAACCACACAACGTGTCCTTGTTGTCTGCTACTCCTGCTGACAGACAAGTAATCCTTTATGTGGAATGAAAATGTTTTATGTGGATTATCTAGCATCTGCAGAATTAGCAGCAAATCACTTTGTAATACGTTCTTTTATTGTGGTGATCTCTCCTTGGCCATGATATTGTCTATCTGTATATGAGTTTCTGCCACTTCTTTATCTGGACGTGAGAGAAGTGTTCTGGATATATTGCAGTTGAGACAGCAAAGGTCCTCTCAGGCCAGTGCAATGATATCATCTGAACACTGAGTCCCATTGCTGAGAAACAAAATTAAAATCCGACACTCGTGTGATTAATTAAGTCAGTATAGTCAAGTCTGACCTCAGTGGAGGGAAGAACAAGGTGAAACCCTTGTTTCTGAAGTAACTGACACGTCCTGAGGATTCTAATACCAGTAAGAGAGAATTTGACTCTGGAGGAGCTCATGGTGGGTGAGACAGAAAAAAAATGACAAAACACATTTAAATGCAGTGCAAAAAGGAATAAAAAACATTTACTCAAATGTGATCTGGAACAACTTAGATGATCATTTCTCCAGTAAATGTATACAATCTGACATTGTTCTCTTGATGTTATCTGGCTCTCTTCCACTCTGACCCAATTTTCACCTCCAGTTTTATCTTTTCCTGCACAGTTCAATCTTCATAATGTACCCCTACATTTCTTTATGCCCTTTATTTAATTTTAATTTCATTTTGTTTCTTACAACCTGACTTTTCGCTTCATGTCTCTATATGCTTTGTTCCTAGAGCCCCTTCTCTGGCCATGTGATTCTTATCCATCAATCAAAATAGAATACAAACACACTTCCCACCTGAAGGCTTCCATAAAGCAATCTTTCTTTGTTCTCTCTGGGAACTTTGTTTTTTCTATAACAATGGCTATCAAATTTTATCTTCTTTCAGAATTTGTTTTGTGTATTTCTTTTTAAATCATTGCAATGTAAGTAAGCAACTGTAGGTATGGATGGCTACTAGTGTATATGTGTGCCCCATGTCACCTAACACAGTGAATTCACTATGCTGCATAGTGAATAATAACTATTTGTTAAATTTTGCTGAATAAGTAAAGAGCATAGGTACTAGAGCTGTAAACAAGTATCAGAGTAGAACTTCCTAGAATTCAGTTTATAAATAAAATGAAACAAGGGGCCAGGAGCAGATGGAAGCTGCAGGAAACATAGAAGTATAATTATCTAGGTGTCTGATTATACATCTTTGCCATCCCACCCTCCTCCCTATGCTGGTATTCTCCATGGGATTTCTGGAGTAACCATGTGAAGTCAGTTTTTAGATTCCAGAAGCTTTACTGACTGGGTGACATCTGCCTGCATCATCGGGATTGAGTAGAATAGGCAAACAGTATGATGCTCCAAGCCCTAGTCACAGGAATATACTTTTAAATGATTAAAATCTAAGCACATCTTATAATAATCTATTATTTTAAAAATCTGCAATCTATAATAAATAGTTTTAGTAACTTGATACTGTTTTAAAATATCCACCTAGTACGTCCTCTGTACTATTCCCAATGCTGCCCAGATAACTACTATACAGTGGTGTTGTCTTTGGATGACCCCAATAAAAACTGGCATTTGTAAAAAAAAGAGGAGGAATTACAGAGCAATCACTGTTTCATGGTATTTGTTACAATCCATCAGGCAAGAAATAAAGACCTCCTGTTCTTTGCATGAAGCCAGTTTCTTAGTCCATGGTACCACTCCTGGTCATGTTAGCTCTCTTGCCTATAACCCTTTCTGACTCATCTGAAGGATATGCTTAGGGACAAACAGCTGTCATAGCACTTTGTTTTGGGTGCAGGTCTAGAGCCCAAAATTGCTTTAGGGTTTACAACAATTACAAGATTTCTGCAGACTAGGCCTGTGGTTTCTTTGGTAACACAAACAACATCAACAACGTCACTTAGTTTACTTCTCATTATTTTCTATAGTGAGTTTCTTGCGCAAGCAATCCTAATCCTGAGATTTATCTTGAAATAATTCTTAAGTCCAACATCTTTTTTATATTTACTGGGTACTAAATTTAGCCCATTCTTCTCCCTCTCGTACTGAAGGTGGTTTACTTGACGACACCGCTGAAAACAGTAAATTGGATAATAGTGGCTATTACTCATTTTCTAACTGTTCATCTGTATCTGGGCAGAGGCTGCTAGCTGTCCACCACAATTCTGCCCTCTTCATTCCATTGTGAAGCTTTGTTTTTTAGAAATGACCTTCCAGCCCGGCCGGGTGTGGCTCAGCAGTTGAGCATCGACCTCGGATCCAGGCGATCAGGGTTCGATTCCCGGTCAGGGCACATGCCCGGGTTGCGGGCTCGATCCCCAGTCGAGGTCAGGCGTGCAGGAGGCAGCCAATCAACGACTCTCTCATCATTGATGCTTCTATGTCTCTCTCTCCCTTTCCTTTCCTCTCTCTGAAATCAATAAAGATATATTAAAAAAAAGAAAAAAAAGAAATGACCTTCTAGCCAGGGACTACAATTCTCAGACCTAGTAGAATATGAGTGAAAGTAATTGGTGTCATTTCAAGCCCAAAACTGTTATGACTTGGATGCGCCTTCCCCGCATTTCATCCTGTTCTCTACCAGCTGCCTGTCAGTGTCCTGGGTGACCTCGGAAGCCAAGTGTTGAAGAAGGCAATCACCTTACCAGCTTTTGGTTTCTGAATACCTGCTTGGAGCAGAATCTATGTCTCTGTGTATAGTAATATCTAACTTAGACTGTTAATATGAGTGAGAAATAAACTTTACTCTTCTAAGAAACAGATTTGAGATTGTTCACTAAGCCACTTTGTGTTACCATAGCTAATATAGAACTGTCTTTCTATGTTTAGGGTATTTCCCAGGTTAAACGATTTACTGGGGAACAGAGGCTACCTCTTAACTCAAAATCTGAAGAGGCCAGCTATTTGCTTTCCTAGATTCTTTGACACCTGGACATGGGTCTGTAACCCACACTCTGTCTATGAGATTCATCCTGGACCTTGATGTGGGAGCCATGATGCGAATTAGGGACTGTGGAGAATCCATTCTGGGATAGTTGGGCAGCAACACTCAGATTCCTGAAAATCTTGTGAACTATGCAACACACATTTATTGAATTAATTCTTAAAAAACAGTCCAAACTCATATCTTGGCTTGAAATTCAGAACCATGACTAATACTCCACAGGAGATGAAGGAGACAAGCCTAAAATAATGATCGACGTAACAGTTATATCCAGGCAATTGGACCAGGCTTAGCTGTTAAAGGTATTTTTAAGGATGTGAAACTCACTTTTTTCCCCCATGAGAATAAAAATGTGAAGTCTGTAGAATAAGAAAAATTCATTTGAGCTTGCTAATTGGAAATGCAATTAGCTTTCATGTGAAATGGTGTTTGTACCAAGAGAATCAGCCCGCAATGCATCATTGTGTGCTGCATTATTTCCTAGCAGCTGAAAAGAAAAACTGATACTCTCCAATTATTTTAGACTGTATTAACTAGAAAATGGCTGTACAACTTGTGTACTTTCTCAAGAATATTACTCTAACACATATTTTAGTATTCTGACTTAATGTATAAACACCTTTATAATCAGCAGTTCAACAACTGACAGAGTACACCTTAAATATCATGTGAAGTAGAATTGTAGTTCAATAGATTTTGTTAAAGATAAATCCACAGTTCACTTTTGATTAGAGGAAAACATCCTCATAAATTATTAATATCACCCTTTACTTTGGCATTCAGAAATAATATGCCCACATTTTAGGATGTCATTTCCACTCCTTTCTCCTGTCATCCCAAAATCTTATTGAAAAGCAGAGGGGACATCTAAACTGAGCAACCTTTCACTTTTTGCAGGGATTTTAGAAGCTCTGATTTCTTCTCAAGACATGTACCTTTCATTATGAATCATTATGAAACTGATCATTTTAGGGAATTGCACTGTGTGGTTATTAATCCTTTTTACTATTTGATCTTAAATAATTCTGAGCCTATATAAATAATGTCCCAGTTAATGCCACAGTGGGATTATACAGCAAATTAATTACTAATATCACAGAAGAAAGAACGTTGTTTAATTTTACCATAATATAAATATCTTAAATTTATCAATACCTGGCATAGCTGGAAGAGTGCTAGATTTAAACTCACCATTTCACCAAAACATGATTAGCCATTTAAAATAAATAAATCACTTTATAATATAGTCAATAATAAGAAATAAATTTCACAGTCAAGGAGAAGCTCAGTAGTATGTATTTTTTGACATATGCTAGTTGGCCAGGTTATCTTAGCTGACTGATAAACCTGATTTTCAGTAAACTCCATAATTGTCATAGTTTTTCAATAAAGGGCAAAATAGATTGGAGGGCATAAGTCATACAAATTAATCAAGGGATATGTCCTAATAGTAGATATGTCAGAAGACCTCTAAGAGAAGTTTCTTAATGTTTTTAAATATAAACCATTTAAGATGATATGCTATATTAGCAATTTTCAACCAGTATGCTGCAAGAATTTTTAAAACATGCAATACCTGAGTAATTAGGGGCACTGAACTCTTTTCCTTTACATTGTCAAATAAAAAAATGATAACAGTCAACACAACAGGAAAAGAGCTTTTAAACAAACAAACCAGAAGCAGGAAGCAAAACTCCTTTCCTCATTCACTGTCTCTCTTTTATCATTTGCTGACAAAGCTTAAAATTGTGCTTGTTGGTAAAAGAAAAATTGTTAAAAGTGCCTAGATCCATTTTTATAGATCAAGTTAAAAGGGTGACTATAGAGCTGAGATGCAATAAAACTATAACCAGCATAACATTGTAATGAAAGTAGGATGTATTTTTTAAAAAATTTTTAGTTATTACTAAGGTTCTAACTTAGGAGTAAATATTATTCAGGAATAGTTGAAAGTGTCTACCAGCATGCTAGTCTCTTAATACCAGTGCTACTGGGGGAGGGGGGAAGGAAGGATATTTTTATCTCACTGGCTGTAAGTTTCTGCAAATGCAGATTGAAAAAATTAAAATAAATTTACCATTTCAGTTGCATTCACTACATAAGTACCTGGCATAGCTGGAGGAGTGCTAGATTTAAACTTACTATTTCACCAAAACGTGATGAGCCATTTAAAATGAATAAATCACTTTATAATATAGTCAATAATAAAAAATAAATTTCACCGTCAAGGAAAGGCTCAGTAGTATGTATTTTTTGACATATGCTATTTGGCCAGGTTATCTTAATTGACTAATAAACCTGATTCTCAGTAAAGTTCTCCATAATTGTCATAGTTTCTCAATAAAGGGCAAAATAGATTGGAGGGCATAAGTCATACAAATTATTATTAGAAATTTTCCCAAGGGTCATATATCTAAACGTGTTAAAGGAAAGGACTTGTTCAGCATAAAATTATTGTATAATTTATTAGCATTTATTTCTCTCCATTGGGTCTAAGGTGTGTATGCATGTGTGTGTACAAAGCTTTGCAAAGCTTTTTAATTAAAGTATAGATTTAATTAGAATAAGTATAAATTAGTTACATTTAAAATCAATTCAGTTACACAAAGGAGCTTTTTTTCTGATCACTGAAAATGGTAAATGCTCTGAAACTAACAAAAACTTCTTGAATCTGTATTTGAATTGCTTCAGATCATTTAAATAACTTTAAGAAAAACAAATTTTTGTGGAGTTTTTACATTGTACTTTAGCCTTTTAATCATACTTTCAAATAGGCCATTATCAAATATTTTAATATTAAAGTTAAAAATTATGCTATTGTATGATCACAATCCAAGAAAAACAATTATCTTTTTATAGGTCAGGATACTATAGCTTTGAATGAAAATATAAGGATTAAAGAATTGAAAACATAATTTCCATGAATGCCAAATCCATTTTCTTTTAAGGTAAATTTTTCTGTTAGTCGAGAAGAAAGAAAATACATAATTTCTGGACACCTGGTAAAACATATAAGTCAGCCCTAGAAAATCCCTATGTCTACAACTTATTTCTGAAATAATATGAACAAGAAAATTGACTTATGTTTACTTTCTTTTGTACTGCTATATTGTTTTCCCTTTTCAAAAAGCAAAAAATTATGGCATAAAAATTGTATCTCCCATTTTAACATTACTGTGGATAAGTGGGATATGTTCAGTGATGTTTTTGATTTATTTTAAATACTACTTTTATAGATCATATCTAATATTTTGGTGTAATTTCTATAATTTTTAATGTAACCCCCTCCCCTTCTCTCTCTCTCTCTCCTCTCTAAAGCTTCTCCATGGGTTGATAACAGCCGAACTCCAAACAAGATTGACCTTTATGATGTACGCAGAAGACCATGGTAAGAATTTTAGATTGTCATGAAAAGATGAAACAGACAACAGTTGGACAGAATCTTTCCATTATTAGGATGAATATTGTCTAATTATGTAAAGTACTCTGATATTTTTTAAATTTTAATAAATGTATGCAATGAAAGGTAAATGAAGGTGATAAGTTCACATGGGGACAATAATGAATATTGTTGAAATTACTGGTCAAATTCATTCAAATGGACTTCTATAAGTTTTATATTCAGTTTCATTTCTAAAACACTGTTAGCTGGTGGGTATTTTTTTTGAAAGGCCTTCGGTTTGCTTGGGTAGGGCTCTAATTGAGCATCTAGACTGAGTAGGAGGTAGTTTCTCTCTGGCAGTGAACTAATGAGAACTGGCCCCAAGCTGTAAGAACTGCCCCTAGTTATAATTATATTACATAGATTTATGTTCCCACAAAGAAGTATTATTTGTTTCTTACTACTAAAGCAACTCATTTTCCTAACATAAAACTCAAAAAATACCAATAACTCATATTTTCACAACTTATGTATTTTGAGTTTTTTAAAAATGCATTTAATGTGTGGATGTATCTTTTTTTTAATTTGTTCACATTATATACAACATATTGTTTTGTAACCTACTCTTTGCTATCAATACCTTTTTGTACCTATTCATAAGAGACACTTAACATCATTTTAAAAGAGTGATCATGAGGTAACTTATTTAGGAAAGCCCCTATTATCGAAGATTTAGGTTATTTCTAATATTCTGCTAGAGTTCAGACAAATTCTAAGACATAAAGTTGATTCAAACTAAATGTATTTAAAGCTTTTAAGATGCTCTGTTAAACATCCCAGTAGGAATCAACCATGTATAATAGTGCAAGATATTATTAATCCACATATTATGATTGCTAATATTTTTCCAATTGTGATGACTCTGCAGCAATGGGTTGTTGAGTGGAGGCAACGACAACAATATCACATGGTTTGGGTTCAGGAAACAACTGTTTTGGGGAACCTTAGAGGCTAGGTGCTAAACAGAAGAGGCAGACAATATTCTGTCCTCTCATCTTCCCACCGAGAGGAATGTCTGGACCATTTGTTAAGATGCTAGACATGAACTACATTTGCCTTCCATTGGAATATCCCAGCAACACTTCTCCTTACCTTCTTAATAGAGATACAAACTTGCATGCAAGTTATAAACTCTGTTTCGTGAGCATGTAGTTCTGAGTAGATATAAACTATGCTAGATGTTGTCTGTAAACTAATTGACAAGTTATTTGGCAAGATTCTGAGAAGTTTGATTTAGAGTCACGGGTAAGGAGTTATCAGAGGTAAATAGAAAGTTGAGTTCAGGGTCAGCCCTTCCTGTTGGGGAAAGTGGGTCCCTATGACCTGTCAACTGCGGCCAGGCAGCCTGAACATTGGGATCATTCACCTGCAAGTATGTTTATCTCTACAATTCCTAAACTATCTGAATAAAACTCTGTTATAGTTTGTTTAAAGTGCAAAGATTCTAAATCTGTAGGGCAGGGTGGAATTTGAGAATCAAGATTTTAAACTGATTCTCCAGGTGATTATTAGATTCTATAAAGTATGAGAGCCACCACTGGAAAATCTTGGTAATAACATTGTATATTCTTCTGTTTTTAACTTTTTTATTGCCTGTTTGTATTTCTCTTCTGTTGATGTTGCTTTTTCATGTTCGTAGACCACTTACCTATTTTTTGTGTCCATTCTTGCATTTAAAAATATGATACAGCCTTATTATTATTTGTTATTATTATTATTCCTTAGAATAAGTTTTAAAACCCGTGGTAAACAATTGTTTAGGATAATTTTTTCCCCCCGGAAAATGTCCTTTTGGAAGTTAAGTTTTTTTTGCTCTTAGTATTAAAACACATATCTTTATATTTTTTTAATAAATATCTGAAAAACATAATTGAAATATGCCCCTGACATCTCTACTATGTTAAGTGTAGCTTTTTAACATTGACAATGCAAAATTATGAATGAAAGAGCAGAGCATTGTTGACTGAGATAGAATGAAGTAGGCCTGTTTGGAAAATACCTTATCTCAGAAATCCGTAAATATCAGGTTAACAAATATCAATGTTTGCCATTTTGCAAGAGAAAAAAAATATTTATTTGGTGTTTGTTTCAGGTACATCCAAGGAGCTGCATCTCCTAAAGATATGCTTATTCTGGTTGATGTGTGAGTAGTTAAATATTATATATTTATTTATATATTGAGAATATAGGGTGGATTCATAGATAACAGTAATGTGTTGGGACTGAGAAATCATTGATAGATTGGGGGAAAAGAACAAAGTGTAATTACAGGCACTTTTATATCCAGACAAAGAAACCATATGAAGACAGTAACAAAACAAACAAAAATCCTCTTATTAAAAATGAGAAGAGCCTATAATGGAATTGAAAATTATCGCATGGCATGGCATGGTTCTAAAGTCTGAGTTTTTGAAAAAAATATTCATTTGCTTCTAATTTTTGGCTTTATATTTAAAATAACATTAAAAATCAAAGTTGCTAAAACTAAGCAGTTCCTACCAAAAAGAAAAAAAAAAAGAATCATTTAGTTGGCACCTAGTCATTAAAGATTCAAATAATTTTGAGGGTTTTGGCCACAAAATAGATAAAGATTAAATGTATTAAATGTCAATACTGGGACTTTTTCAAGGGAAATGCTAATGTATATGCAAGAATTCCGGGAATTTTTATATTGATCATTTTATGTGTTAAAATGTTAAGGGGGGTGTGTGTGTGTATAATCCTCTAATGAACTTGAAGAGGAAATGGTAGAGCATAGAAAATAATATATCCTACTATGGAGATTTTGTTTTTAAGTTAATACAATGAATAAAAACAAAGCATAAAATACTTTATTTTCCCTGAGAAAATAAAAGTATATCCTCATATAATCTTTGCCATATTAGAAGAAACAGAATCCAATGTTTTATAGGGAACTAAATCCATATCACAAGCTAACATCAACATTTGAAAATTTCTCCATTTTGACCTATAGTAAACAAGTTCAAAACTTTATAGCCTAGCCTGAGAAGAGAAGATAAATGAATTAAACAAATGTAACTTAAATGTTCTGATTTCATTTGTTAAAATGCATTTAAGCCATATCTTGTTTTAATTAAATTATTGTGGAGTTTATATCATACATGAATCCTTGATAGCCTCCTTAAGTATAAATCTAAATGGTAATGTAATATGTTATAATCCTATTAGATATATAATTTCCAGAAATAATTTATCATATTAAAATCTTAGGAGCCCACATACATATGCCTTAAATTGAAAATATATAGCAAGTTAAAATATCATTTAAACAATTATTTCAGCATTAGTATTTTGAGGGTCTTGTCACACATACAATGTCATAATACAGATTCAAGATGGTCTCAGAAGTAAACAGAGAAAGTAATTATTAGTGAAAGTAAACTATATTCACAAATAACTAAAATAATGTAGAAAGTAATAGACCTAAGATATGACATAGCGCTAAAGGAGTCCATAGGAGAGAGGTAGCACTTTGATTTAAAGTGTCAGGAAAGACTTCATTAAGAAGCTAACATTAGAGTTGAATTGGCAGGCATGAGAGGGAAGAGGAAAGAGTGGAATTTCCAGTGGAAAAACTGACAGGAGCAAAGTGGCTTAGGTGAGAACATTGGAGGAACTATCTCGAGGAGGTGGTAGAAGGAGGCAGAGAGGGTTCTGAAAGCTCTTGAACGCAGGGATATTGAGATTATTGGCTATTTAGTAGGTAACTATGAGCTATTAATAGTATTGTGTTAAGGGATGTTTCCAGAATTTTCACCTGTTAGCATGGGTAGGAGAGGCAACTAAGAGCTGGATGTAGTGGCTGTTACCCTAGCTCAGCATCTTCAGGTGATAAAGACATAAGCCAGAGTGGAGAGAGACTGGAGAGGAGGCCACTGCCTGGGACACTGTGAAGTTGAGTGAATGAGGAGGATTGTCTAAAAGCGTAGAAAGGTTTAGAGGGAGGAGGCAGTTGGATGACTAAGACCTAGCTTGGTTGGTACCAAGAACATAAATAGGAAAGAAAAATATGTTTAGGAGTAATTTGTCATTTTGGACATTGAGCCCATAGTTGTTTAACAAGCAGACGAGTATAAAACTTGGGGAAAGTTGGGAGCTAGAGATGTAGAATTGGGAGTAAGTTGTCCAGAGATGAGCTCTGCAAATTGATGAGGTCATCGTTGAGGAACATAGAATATGTAGAGACAAGATAAATGAAGACTAACCCCCAGAAAATATCTACTTTAGGATACAAAACAAGGTATTTTGTCCACAAAAAAATCTGTCTATTATCATAATTGTTATGCCGCCTCATAATTGTTGCTTTAATCAAGGCAAACAATGGATACCCTCAGGCAGTGACTTTATCTGTTAACTGACAGAGGTTATAACCCCTCAATTCTAACTTGGCTAACCAAAATGGTATTCAGTATATGTTTCCCAAATAACTGAACATGCCCTGAATATCCATATTTTCTTAAAATTGTCATTTGACTTTTAAGTTTTATCATTGTGGTTTAGAAATATATAGATTCTGATGCTGGTAGAAAAGAAAGACAAGATTTCTTAACTTCTACTGTATTAAAAATAAGACTTTTTCTACTACTGATTTTTTAAAGATAAAATTATTTGAATATTATATAAAGATCTAGAGCGAGTGCATAAGTTGCCTTTACTTAGGTTTCTGATTTTGATTAAATATGTGGTCATTAACATGCATGGGTGCATTTTTTATAGGAGTGGAAGCGTTAGTGGATTGACACTTAAATTGATCCGAACGTCTGTCTCCGAAATGTTGGAAACCCTCTCAGATGATGATTTTGTGAATGTAGCTTCAGTAAGTATAAAATGACTGCATTTTTGGTGAATTAAATCTGCAATTTCTATCTCCTCTGAACTTTAAATACTCCACAGTGTTTTTTCATAGATAGGCTGAGATGTTTCTGATCTATTACAAGACTATCTCACTGAGCTCCTCCTATCTTATTACTAATTCCCCTGTTTTTCCACACCAAGGTCCTTTCTGGATGTCTGAGGCTTTACCATTGAAGTAATGAATGTGAAGGGAAACATTACACACATTCTCCTTCACTCAGGGAAGCTTAACCAGGTGACATGAACCCTTGTGCTCATTGATACCATTGTAACTTGTACTAAAAGTTCTTTTTCAACTTAACAAGAGAACCAATAGATATTTGAATGAGCTACTTTTAAAATTTTATTTCCCCAGAACCATCTTAGACCTTCCTACTCGTAGAGTGTACTGAACTCTGAGACAAGTGAAACAACAAAATGAGTGTTACTGTGTCTCATTTTAATTCATAGAATTTAGGCAAAAAATTTCGTGGCTCTTGCCTGATGGATGTAATTTCACATTTGAAGTGGAGATCTTCCTAGAGATGAAGGTGAGGGAAGAGGAATTTGTGATGAGGGCATTTTGTATTGAACATAGTAGGATGGCTCTGTCCCTGAAACCACTGGGAGGAGGGAGTTCAAGCAGGTGGCCTGCCATGGATCTTCTCCCTTCACTGAGGGCCACCCCTGGGAGAAGATGTAGGCAGGAGAATAGGGCATGATCCCTTACCAACCAGAGCTCCAGGTAACAGATTAATAATATTTACTGAAAGGGAGACTATTAGCCCTAAGATGATTTAGTGTGCTATCCCTGCCAAGGGTAACTACAGTGGGTAAGACCCAGGATAAATGAAGCAAGACTCCCTGGGAAATGTCCCTAGGTGATATAACTCTCTGGTTAATAAAACTATTTTTCATAGTTTAGAGTTTCGCTATACAAGGAAGCCCACAAACCTCTTTTTGAGACCTCTTTTCATCTGGGCCAGAGGGTGTCTCTGACATAGTAAGGAAGGAGCTGTTCTATGTTTTCTAGAGCTGCCACACAGACTGTCACAGACTGGATGGCTTAAATTACAGGCATTGATTTTGTCACAGTTCTGCAGGTCAGAAGCCCAAGATCAAGGTGCCAGCAGAATCAGTTTCTCCTGAGTTCCCTTTCCCTGGCTTGCAATTGCCACCTTCTTACTGTCTCTTCACATAGTCATATCTCTGTGTGTTTGACCCCTGGTGTCTTTTCCTCTTTTTATAAGGACACCAGTCATATTTAATGATGTTCCTAACCTCATTGCCTCTGTTTAACTTAATCACCTGTTTGAAGACCTTATCTTCAGACATTGTTACATTCTTTTTTTTTTTTTTAATATATCTTTATTGATTTCAGAGAGAGGGAGGGAGAGAGAGAGAGAGAGAGAGAAACATCAATGATGAGAGAGCCATTGATCGGCTGCAGCCCGCAACCCGGGCATGTGCCCTGACTGGGAATCGAACCCCAATCTCCTGGATCCTAGGTCGATGCTCAACCGCTGAGCCACGCCCGGCTGGGCCAGACACTGTTACATTCTGAAGCACTGGGGTTGGGACTTCAAAGCATGAATTTCAGGGGGACATGATTCAGCCCATAACACCTGGGTACCACCCTCCCTGTCCAGATATTTTTTTTGCTCTTACAAACCTTTAGAAATCCTTAGCTTGTCTGTGTCCTTGATATTATTTAGTAAAACTTGATACTATATAAGATCTCTTATGTCAGTCTCATTTTATATTCTGACCACTTATTCAATGAAATGCAATGTGTTTATCTCAAAAAGTGACCGGAAAAGACAGCCATTTAGTTTCATTTGTACATAAACATATTGTTTATCACAAAGGCATTGTAATGATTGATAACAAAATATGATCTTTGACATAGCAAAAGAGAAAGTCATACAAACATTAAATTCAGTACAGATTTGTGTTATCTAATGGAATTTATATAAAACAAGCAAATATTAAAATGGTTAATTTCTTAATCTGGGTTCTTCCTGATATTCACTCATGGATTCAAGTGGAAGTAGTTTAGTTGGGACAGGATCCCAGGAAACACTACCAGTTAAAGGAGCAGGGAAGTGACGCCAGGGAAGAAAGAAAGGGAGTCAATTAAAGGGTCTTAATTCAATGTAAGGGAACGTAACCCTACTGAGAAATTTTAGATGCTGTATAGAATATAAACTTCAAAGTTATTCTGCCTAAAGTTCAAAGGATCTGAAGTTTTAAGTACCAGCCTTGCCCATCTGTGAGCAGAACAGACTCTGGCCACAAGAAGGAGAACTGAAACAAAAAGTTGCAGGTGATAGGAGTTAGAAACCTGGTCAGTGTCCACTGTATCCAGGCACTGATCCTTAAAGATGGCAACTACCAAAAAAAAAAGAAACTGACATCAGAAATGTTGGATGCTAGAGTTAGAACCAAGGCCACACTTTATATCCATCTTTTCTCTCCTCTAATACCCTTCCTAATTTCTCTACACCCTTGGCCAACCCTTGTGCTGACAGCTTGCTTGGTGGGATGACTCAAGCTTTTATCCCAGAAGCCTATGAATCCATGGTTTCTGTGTCCATTCAGACAGTGTTTCCTGCAGTTGTCCATTCACAGTTATCACCTAGCATGGACGTGCTTGAATGAATCCCTGAGTTCTGTGCATAGTTCGCACATTATATAGTAGCAACTCTCATGATACTCTCCTCATCTGATGACCCGCTGGTAGAATAATTTCTTTTTTTTCTTGAATGGTGATCTAATGGCATGAGAAGCCCAAAATATCTAGATGATAGCTACACATTTAGGTTTAGTGAAATTCTTACTGTGACCCCGGTAAAAGCACCATCTCATCCCACATGCATGCTATTGGAAAGCAGAACATTTATTTCAGCAGAGTCAAGTTGCAGGGATAGGAAATACACATTTCCCAGGGGACTGCTTTGAATTATGGTTAGAGGGGACATTCCTACTTCCTTTCCTTTGTTCCCACACTCATGCATTCTGCCTTTTGGGGGCAGAGCCAGTGTTGGGAAGAGAAACCTGATGTAGGATTTGCTAATTTTCATAACATAAATACTCCCACCACGGCCAATTTCAGGCTACCAATGTGAGTTCAACTGTCTTTAAAAATTCCTGAACACTTAACCATTGTTTTTTATGAGCAGATGACAGCTGGTACCAGTATATCAATGGGTATAGCACTATGGTTCAAAGTATATATTGCATCTTGAAGCACAACATTCCAACTCAAAGATTGTCATCTCCAAGCTGGAACCTTAGTTATACTTTTAAGAGACTGTCCTAACATTTTATTAGGCTGGCAACTTCTAGTGATGTAGTACATGGTAGACCCAGTGGATCCTGTGGTCATGTGTTCATTATTGGACCACATTTAGCATAAAATAGGTTGCTGGTTTGAGGAGATGTAATGCAGGATTCTATGGTGATATCCCATGATGATAAATCAGGTAGTTTGATGAACCCAGAGGAATGAGGTATTGTGAACAGGTAAAGGAACTCATAGCTGGAATATGTAACGATAACAAGAAAAACAAAATTTGGCCTGCCCCCATCCAGATGAATAAAATTGAGTATAATCTATTTTATATCAAGTTGCTGGTTGTCCTTTTGAAAAATGATATTGAAAACTCAGCTTTGGACAATTTCCAATGGATTGGTCATTCACCAGTGGTAAAGCTATATTAGACTTGGTGAGAAAGAGCCCATGCTTTTAAAATTATTATTATTATTATTGATTTTTAGAGTAAGAGAGAGGGATAGAGGGATAGAAGCACAGATGAGAGAAACATCATCGATTGGCTGCCTCCTGCATGCCCCCTACTGGGAATCTAATTGTGACCAAAGATCCAGTGCTTTTAAGCCCATGTATATCTTCTTTCTGTCTGCTACCAAAAGCGGCTTATTCATGAGCTCATTTTGCAAGTACTACAGTTGCCACATACAAAGGCTGGATGACCTCTAAAGAACACATCATCTTATCTACCCAGTTTTTCAGCTCCTCCTCTGTGATGAATGCTCTCTAGTGGTCATCAGTGTGAGACAAAGAGATTTGCACATTTCATGCCCACTCCTATAGGTACATCCTCCAGCTTTTTCTCCAGAGCTGTTTGTGTGGGGAAGGTCTTCCAATCTTACTCCTTCAGGGGCATTGGTGAATCAGCCAAGCCATTTACCAATGGACCATTTGCTTTCTTACGTCAAGATATTCTTCCTCCACACCAAGTTGATGACCAGGTATAATTTGCCTCAGGATCTCTCAACATACATTCCCTAGCATGTTCTTAGTATCTGCTGGTTCGTATTAGGCAGATCTTGCATCTCTTTTCTTGAATATTCATTCTCTTTTTGTTTTTCTGGAGCAGAGTCTACTTTTTCAGTTGGGTCTTGTTGAGACCTGACTTATTTGTTGCCTACAGCCATGAGAGGAGATGGGATCAGCTCTTGAAGAGAGCAAGTGTCATATTATACTGTCTTTAAGAGTGGAGAAACTACTACCCTCTAAGGAGAAGAGGTTATCTCTGTCTATCCGGAGGGGATTCTGGAAGATCAGTGTTCTTTTTTTTTTTTTTTTTTAAATATATCTTTATTGATTTCAGAGAGAGGAAAGGAGATGGAGAGAGAGATATAGAAACATCAGTGATGAGAGTCATTGATTGGCTGCAACTCACAACCCGGGCATGTGCCCTGACAGGGAATCAAACCCCCATCGCTTGGATCCTAGGTCGACGCTCAACCGCTGAGCCATGCCCTGCCGGGCAAGATCAGTGTTCTTAATTGCATCCACCCAGATGTCCTTATTGTTATTTTAGGGTCCTATTCTTTTCCCATCAGTGCCCTGACTTTTGTGAAGAAACCTGCCAAGGCTGTGAATGCAGCCTCCTTTATAATTACATGACTCTCAAAAGCAAATTCACTTCTATTTCTAGCACATGCTGACTTTCTCACAATAGGAGATGAGAACTCTTCATTAGCTGCCCTAGAAGTCTTCTGGCTTTGACACTTTGCCCTTAGTTGATACTTTGCTGACCTTAGTCGTCATTTTGTTTAATGAATTTAACAACAATCAACCAACTCCTATGTTTCTCAAATACTAGGTGCCTCCTCTTCAGTCTATTTTGTGTTACCATCACCACCGATGAAAATCTTAGCAGTTGTGATGCTGCAGTCTCAGAAGGGTTTTCTTGAAACAGTTATGACTGAGATACAGACAGTTACCAGTGGAGTGTTTGTTACCATATGGCTGGTGAATAATTTAATTCTAGAATCCCATCCTGACATCTGCTTCCTAAGACCACTGCTCATGTCAGCTTGACTGGGTTTTCCCTAAAATATTCCCTGAGACAAGGATTCAAGTATACATGGTTTATTTTGAAAATAACTTTAGGAAAGAGTTAGAGATATGTGAGAAGTAAAACAGAGAGAGAAAGAAAGAAGAGACCTAGTAAATGATGGATTATCGAACATGTTACCACTCTGAGTGAGTGGAAATTAATCCTCTGGGCACTTTAGAGAGCCAATGTAGATTACACAAATCAGAGTTATCCCTTCCAAGGGGGAAATGCGCTGAAGTACTTAAAGTTAATGATTGTTCTCAAGGGATGTTGATTCTCCGGTGTTCCCAGGCCATCATGTGCACAAGCAGAGGGCTTCTGGAAAAACGGCAGTTATTTGAGCTGGCAGGCGTGGGAATGTGCATGGAGCACCACCAGCAGCTGCCTCAGTTAGAAACTGAACAATGCTTTCTGACGAAACAGTACAGATAGCTTTGAAGGAATGTTATGCTTTCAACATTTAGCTAGCAACTAGTAATTTTTTCCTAATTAAAACAAAGAACTTACATAGTCTTGACATTGGGATTCTCAATGCCTGACAAGTTCTAAAGACCATTACTTTTTCTAAAAATATTATGGTTGTTCAATGTGTTTTTTTTAAAAGGAAATTGTTAACTAACTTCTTAAGAAAAACAACTGCAAGATTTTTCCTTGTGGTTTCTGTGAAGTGATGAACCAGGTTAATACAGACTTTATTGGTGCATTGACAGCTCTTTGTAAATTTTTACTTGGGCATCCTCACTCGGGGTAGCTTGAATATGGGAACTAAAAGCAAGTGGGCAAATAGAATATGTTGCTTTTAGAACGAACGGGAATATTTGATCTGGAAGTAATGTATCTCAATACCTCAAGTTAAAAATTACGAAAGTATCTCAGTTACATATGCAAAAATATGGAAGAAGAGTGATATTGAAAGATGTGCAGCTCCTGCAAATTGTAAACCAAATACTGCAGGAATGTATTGGAAAAATGAAGTCATGATTTCCCTCTGCACCCCTGGAGAAATTTATTGCTGATTTCAGCTGCTAATATATTACCTTGTTTAGTTTAGGTTAGTTACTTTATTTTAGTAGTTTATGATACTTACCAGAAGATGATAGATATTTTTGTCAACTATACTTGAACATTTTTATTAACTACACATTTTTGTTTATTTTTATGGTTTCAGAATAATCCTTAGTATATTTTCACGATTGAAAAGTCACTAAATGATTTTAAGTGGTTATATTATTCCATACATAGATTTGCCCTTGAGAAGATCAATACGAATGAGACCTAAAGTGGACATGTGTTCATTGTTTATCTTATGTGTATATTAATCTTTAATCACAAGTCGTAGGGAATTATTAGTTATTTTTTAAACAATACTCATGTGGCAGGAACTGTTCTATGTATTTTTTATGGTAACTCATTGGGTCTTAACAACAATCCTGTGAGGTAGATAATATTGATATACTTAATTTTACAAATAAATAAACAGAGACTTCTAGTAACCTTCTTAAGGGAGGGCACAGGATGGGAGCACTGCCTTTTTCATTAATGAGTCTAGATTTAAGCACAAAATTATGTGGTTAAAGCCTAAAGAAAAGTACAAGGTAATTTTATTAACCGTATCTTGAAACCTGATATATTTAAATAACATTCCAAAATATTAGAATTCTTAGAAATTATAAGATAAATATCAGGTTATGAAAACAAAGAGAAATGCTATTTCTAAAATCTAAATTTATTATTAATTTTTAAAGAAGAATGTTGTGTTTTGTTAGGGGAATTCTCTTAGGGAATTTGCTGTATTTTGAAGAACCTCATGCATTCTCCTTCATCCTCATACCTAACATGTCAGTCATCCAAATACTTATGCAATCTCTAGAAACACTTTTCCAAAGTGGTTTAGAACCATCAGACAGAAAAATCAAGAGGTCTCTCATTTTAGGTTTGTATTTCAAAGTTTCTTTTGTTTAAAGAACATTATTTTTTAATGCTTAAATCATGTACACAATGTCAGAATGAGTGCCGCATCATTTCCTAGTGACTCTGTTGTTTCCAGTGCTGGTTTTTTTGTTGTGTTTTGTTTTGTTACAGAAAAGAAACCTGCTGTTAGGCAAAGCTCAAATGCGAGCATTATGTAGCTGTTTTGCATTAATCCAGTTAGATGTTTTGACAGAAGTAAGTAGTAGATGATAGGAGCTGCAATTCAATTACAGCATGTTCTGATTTACAGGCAAAATTTCAAATGTTGACACAGGAGCAGAATTTGTTTATGAAAGTGAGGGAGTTTGACGTTTTAGGAATAAAGTTGTGAGCTAGTGGAAGATGAAAGGAAAATGTGTGCTGATTATGGACACTATGTGAAAAGTTAGCAACTGAATAAGGTAGTCATATGTTTCCATAAAATCACATATCTCCTTACTTAAGAATTAGATATAAATGTCATGATTACATTAAGGATTCTTGAGTCCATTTTCTTCCAGAAAGCTTTTCCAATTTGTGTATATTTTAAAATGCTGTCTTTGGCCCTAGCCAGTTTGGCTCAGTGGTTAGAGTGTCGGCCCTCGGACTGAAGGGTCGCAGGTTCAGTTTCAGCCAAGGGCACATACCTCAGTTGCAGGCTTGATTCTGGCCCTGGTCAAGGAAAGTTCCCAGGGCAATCAATGAATGTGTCTCTCTCACATCAGTGTTTCTCTCTCTCCCTTTCTTCCACTCTCTCTGAGAAGCAATGGAAAAAATATCCTCGGGTGAGGATTTAAAAAAATAAAATTTATATAAATATATATTTTTATTGTTCAAAATATTACAAATGTTCCTTTTTCTCCCCATTAACTCCTTCTACTCCCTACACCATTGTCTGTGTCTTTGGGTTGTGCATATATGCATATAAATTCTTTGGTTAATCTCTCCTCCCCACCCCCTTCCTTCCCTCTGAGATTCATCAGTCTGATTCATGCTTCCATGTCACAGAATCTATTCTGTTCATCAGTTTATTAAGTTCTTTAGATTCCACATATGAGTGAGATCATGTGATGTTTGTTTTCTCTGCCTGGCTTATTTCACTTAGCATAATATTCTCTAGGTCCATCCATACTGTCCCAAAGGATAAAAGATCCTTCTTCTTTATAGCTGCCTAGTATTCCATGGTGTAAATGTCCCACAGCTTTTTTATCCACTCGTCTACTGATGGGCACTTGGGCTGTTTCCAGATCTTAGCTATTGTAAACTGCCCTGCTATGAACATAGGGGTGCATATATTCTTTCTGAGTAGTGTTTCAGGATTCTTAGGATATATTCCTGATGTGTCTCTCTCACATCAATGTTTCTCTCTCTCCCTCTCTCTTCCACTCTCTCTGAAAAGCAATGGAAAACATATCCTCACGTGAGGATTTAAAAAAAATAAAAATCCTGTCTTTGATTAGTCATTAGAAAGAAATAACTAAAATATAATTCTTTATAATATCTTTGCTATTAGTTGTAAGAGAGAACTTTTTATTGTTGGTGGTGGTGTTTTAATCCTCACTGTAGGATATGTTTTCACTGATTTTGGAGATAGAGGAAGGGGAAGATAGAGAGAGAGAGAAACACTCATTGATCAGTTGCTTCCCATCTGTGCCCCAACTTGGGATTGAACCCGCAACCTTTTGGTGCACAGACGATGCTCCAACCAGTTGAACCTCGTGGCTGGGGCTGAGAACTTTTTTTCCAAAATAAGCTCTCCCCTTTGCCTCGACTGTAGTCAGTAAACAACAGTTTTAGGAATAACAATCTCTAAATGAGGAGTGAGGACCCACAGCCACATAGGAGCTGGGGAAGGGTGATCTTGACCTGGCGACAACATTAGTAAGGCTCACCTCTGGTTAAGTGACTACTTCCCACTCTGCTCAGACAGCTCTGCCTCTTGGATGTACCCATTAAATTGCACAAGGATTGCACATAACCTTTGAAACTACTAGTTACAAGTTATGTAAGACTTATAAATCTGCTTCTTCCTCTTTGGAAAGGACAATCATATTTTACTTGCCAAAATGTTAAGCACCAAATGAAATGCACATGTAAAGCGCTTATATGTGGCAATTGTTATTATCATCCTGTTCCAATGTTTTTCTACCAACTCTCACATTTCTTCAAGCCTTCATTCCCGGATAGTGAAGATAGAGCTGTCTTCTCCCCCAGAAGAGATTTGCACTGCCCAGTAGTTCAGATGTAGTCTCTCTCTGATGAGGATACTGGGCTGCCTGCCAGCGGCCCCTCTGTAAGGTCAGAGGCTTCCTCCCCTTGGGTCCTCTTGCCTGAAACCCACCTACAGCTCGTGCAGATGACCTCTGGCCCTTCTCTTGCCCCCTGTGGGAACTGGGATTTGGATGCAAATAGATCTCACTCTGGTTTCTACTGCCTTTTGTCTCTGACCAGAGGTCTGGTATTTTTTGGTTAGTATCTCTGAAACTGTAGGCGGCTCACTCCTTAGCCTGCACGTAGGATGAAATCTCAGCCACTTCCTGGCTCTTGACCTGACAGTTTAACACCAGCTAATGTCAGAGTGGGGGTTTCAATATGAAACTGTACTGTGTCTGCAAGAAAGACACAATTTGAATTGTTTATTTTCCTATGAGCTTTAAATTTCAGTTTTTCTTCTAAACTATGCCTACTGGTTTTCTTAGTTTAGGAACTTTTCTGCATATGATAATGAGCACAGTTGTAAGTTGTTGCACAATTTAAATTTAAAAGTTATTTTTATACCCTTCCAAAACAGACCCTCTTTTTGCCAGTGCTCAAGTAAAATAAAAGATATTTGTCATGACACTGCAGTTTTGTAACAAATGAATTCCAGGAAAGTAATTTCATTTCACATCTTATGAAATAGTCATCCATTTAGATTTCAGGGATATTTTATGTTGATTCATATCTGATTTATGTCAACAAATAAGATATCGTAGTTTATACCCTTGCTACTTAAAGTGGGGTCTGGCCAAGCAGCACTGGCAGCACCTGGCAGCTAGTTAGAAATGCAGAATTCAAACTCCACCCCAGATCTAAGGATCCGGAATCTGCAGTTAGCAAGTCTCCCAAGTGATTCCTCAGCACTGAGAAAACCTGAGAATCAGGGTACATTACGAAGGCACATTGTGCAAAGTGCAGTGGGCGTCTGTCTGGGGCTTGTTATAACTAATCATGCTTATTAATGATTTAGATTTTAAGATCTTGGTACTTCATAGAATGATTAGTACTGTGGATGTTTATGAATGTTTTTTATTTTTTCACCATTTGCTCTTTGGAGGGTGATATAAAAAAACAAAACAAAAAAAGACAGGGAGAAGGAGTAAAATTAAGTTCATTAAAAAAATTGAAGTTCCCTTTCTTTTATATACTTTTTTAAGGTAAAGGTGAGTGTGGGTGTTTTTAAAAATTATCTTCATTTAAATTACACACAGAAGAAATTGTAGGCTGTGAAGAGAAGGCTGAAGTAAAGGACAAATTTAGAGATTATATAACAGGACAAGTAATCAAGGTTATTTAGTTTAAAAAACAAGAGATTGCCAGAGAATAACTTAATTGCTTTGCAAGTATAAGGAAAGTTAATAGAAGGCGTTGACAAGCATGATAAGTATTTTTCCATTAATTATAAGGTGTACTAAAAATGGCTTTTGATACTTAAAAATTAGTTGCATTTGTAGTTTCAGAAATAACAAAGTAATACATAAGGCAAAGCAGAGGGAATATTTTTAAAACTGAGCTATTGGTTTTAAAAATATAAAAGTTATTGACATTTACTGGAGCTTGAAGGACTAGGTAAAGACTCCATGCCCTAAAATACAAATATATGCCATTACTTATTGAGTAAAACTTTTCAAAGTACATTTATTCATTTAATTTTGAGTAAAGGCAAAGAGATTGGCTAGGGCTGACCTGAACTGTAATCTTGTAGGGTTGCTCACAGTTATTTTAATTAAATTAAACTATCATATTTACTATTAATTATTTATCAGGTTTAAATTAAAAAGAAATTAAAACATAAAGTGGTAGTATACTAGGGTAGTTATTAGTAAATGCATAGACTTTATCCTTAATTTTTTATAGCAGAATCCCACATTTCAGCACATTCTTAAGGGACTAAAAAAGCATTTTAAGAATTTTAACCTGTACCCGAGGCCGCCTGGGCATTCCACTTGCTTCTGAGTTTTCAAATTCCGGAGGGAGATGAACTTTTTTAAGTTGCGTTCAAGGGCACTGCCTATCCTTGCCGCTGCACTGTCCCTCTTGTGCCCCAGTCCTCTCTGCCGGTTTTGCTCCTGGGTGTTGGGAAGAGCTAGATACGCAGTGGCAGCTTGTTCCCAAGAGCTGGGGGGATGAGGCCCTGGAATGCCCCGTCCCACCAAGGCCTGAGGCAGGATCCCCTTTACCAGCAGCTCCACCTTCCTGGGCAGCTCCTTGGGTGAGGCCTGCAGGCAGGGCGGCCGCCACCTCCGCCCTCGGGTGCAGCAACCTGTGCAGCCCCAGGCTCTCCTTCTGTGGTGTGTCAGGTGTTTGGGTTAGAAGGAGAGCTCTGACCCTTGTTTGCTGTGTGACTCTTAAGCCTCATTTCCTCAACTGGATAATGGAAACCATATTAATACTAAAATCATAAGCTTGGTGAAGGTTAATTGAATTAATACATGTAAAGTGCTTAGCTTGTCACAATTGTGATTCTCAATATACGTTGGCTAATATTTTTATTATTAATATTAAAAAGTAAGAAGTTGATAAATTAATAGAAAGAGTAATGGGATAAAAAATTGTAGAAATGGCCTTGGCGAGTGTGGCTCAGTTGGTTGAGTATAGGCCCATGCACCAAGAGGTCTCTGGTCCTATTCAGGTCAGGACACATGCCCAAGTTTCAAGGCTCGATCCCCAGTAGGCGTTGTGCAGGAGGCAGCTGATCGATATTTCTCTCTCTCTCCCCCTCTCCTTTCCTCTGTCTCTAAAAATAAAAAACAAACATATTTTTTAAAAATCTAGAAATGTAGCTCAAATCTTAATTGATTACAAGGAGTGGATCATGAACCAATAATTATTCAATAACAGGTTAAGTTGGCTATTTAAAAAAAACACACACAGCTTAATCTGATTGTCACCTCACACTATTGGGGGAAATAAATTCCAACATGACTAAATACCAAAATGTAAACTATACAAGCAAAACAAGCAAATATAAGTAAAGACTGTAAATGAGTATTTATCTGATTGGTAGATGGTTTTCTAAGCAGAAAATTATTTTAAGAAATCATGAGGAATAGGTTAAAATAAGATGCTAATCAACAAAATGGAAAAATAGGGCTTAAAACTCATAAGATTATATGAAAATTAATAGTGTGTGAGAAAAATTTTACTTCTTAGCCATGAAAGAAATTCAAGTAATTAAATATTGAATTATTCTTTTTGCTTATAATTTAGCAATAAAAGTATTAAGTGCTTATGATAATGAAGTAAGATTGTTACACATATATTGAAAATTGACTCGATATTTCTGGGAAGTAATTTGGCAATAGACAAAGAACCTTAAAATCATTCTTAACTGGGAATATGAACATATGTGTATGGCTAAGCGTTACCAGCTATTTTCTCTGGGTTTTAGGATAACAATTTTGTTTCTTTTAACATTTTCTAGTTTACAAATAGCCTATGAAAAATAGAAAAATCAACAACAAAAGTATTTTTAATAGGAATGAAAGTTAACAAAGATTTAGAAGATCACTTTATTTTTCCTGCATTGCCCTCTGGTGTCCAAAATGTAGATAGCTTCTCATACCATAATTTGAAATTTTACTTGCTTGATATGCAAAGTTGCATTAAGTTTATTTAACTCAGGTAATTTAATCATTTTATATAATTTTAATTTGTTATCTAAATTAATTGTAGTTAAATTATGTAAAGAAGTTCAATCATATTTTGTAATTTAAAAAAATACTCTGTTTCAAAGCAGGCCGGTCTGGATTAGAGTTCTTGTTTTTGCTGATCAGCTGCACAGCTTGAGCTCACGCTTTTGCACGATATTCCTTTTACATGCAAAAAAGAGAGAGAGGAGATCATTAGAACATGTTCTAAGGAATACTTTTGATATAGAACAATTTTTTAAAAACCAAGGAAGTATAAATTATGTTCATTTTGCCCATTAAAGATTGTTTTATAACAAAGTACCCTAAAGTAAGTCTTCCTTTATAGGAGCTTAGAATGTCGAGGTAAGTGGGACAACCAAGTGTAGAGGAGAGGAGAAAGAGTATTGGGGGCAGAAGGAACAGGATGTGTGAAAGAGGGAAATGAAAGGCTATGCAAATGCAAGAGCAGAGATGCAGAGTACCTCATGATTTCTAACCAAATGCTCTCATTACCCCCCCTCACAGAGATTTCGCTCAGCACTTCTACTTGGTTGGATTTTGGGGAATCAAGAAGGGAATAGGTGTGATGTTAGCTTGAATTTCTGACTCTATAGGGTTAAAAATATATTTTTAAAAGAAGTAATAATAGATGACAAAAGCAGGGCTTAATAAATCTATTTTCACTCACCATATACTATTTTAAAGTTTTACACTGCTGTGTTATTAAACCTTTGCCCTACAGTTTTGATATATATGTGGTTTGTTTATTAAATATGTGATTTATAAAATAAAATCTAGGCACATGTTACTGAAGACTACAATTTCAGTATTTTCTGTTCTAAAAGCAGATGAATATCAGATGTCTGTGAAATATATATTTATCTAATTTAGACTTTTAAAATTTATCATCCCTTTCATTAGGAGAATAAGATTTGCCATAGGGACTTATACTTTGTAAGTTATTCCTTTCTTGCATAATGTATGAGTTTTGTTATGAATATAATTGTAATATTTCTGATATACACCACTGAATTTGTATTTAATGAATTGAATTTATATTTAATCAGTTTGTGTTAGTGCCTTAATGAGATGTTTCACTTTTCTTTGTTAAAAGCAGGTCAAGGCCAATCAAAAGACTCCCGATCAATACATTATTCAATGCTCATTTTCTGTGTAACATAATTTTATCATGATTCATGATTTAACTAAATCAGTTAATAGCATTTTCCATAACCGTATCTAATAATTCTCTAAGGTTAGATGTTTTGGTATTAATATATTGGCAAATTATTTTATTTTTACTTTCTAACATGGAAAGTCTCACATTGTTTTTTAAAATAATTTTTATTTATTTATTTCTTTAATTGACTTTCAGAGAGAGAGAGAGACATTGATATGAGAGAGAGCCATTGATTGGTTGCCTCCTGCATGCCCCCCAGGGTTCGAGCCTACAACCTAGGTATGTGCCTTTAGCTGGAATCGGACCTGGGACCCTTCAGTTCGTAGGCCTACGCTCTAACCACTGAGCCAAACCTGCTAGGGCAAGTTCTGATTTTTTGATATCTCCATTTGCATATCTCACTTGTATTGAAAACTCACCCTCACTAGCATTCTGTGCTTCTCTCCCCTTTCCTCAAGTCCTCTAGTTACTCCTCCAGTCCTCCAGCTATTCAAATGCTATGTCAGAACCTGACAGTCACTCAAGATACCCCTGTCTTACTCAACCACATACCCAATCTACCACCACATCATATTGACTCTTCCTCCAAAATATATCTGGAATCCCTTCTCTTCTGACCATTTCCACAAACAACAAAGCCATTTTATATGTTCAGCTTGGTTACCTCAATAGCCTTGAAATTATTTCCCCTCCTTTAAAGTTTGTTCACCTTAAATCCATTTCCCAAACAACAGCTAAAGTGATCTCTTAAAATTCTAGATTATATTACTTTGTGTTTGGCTTGAAATCTTTCTATAACTTTTCATTTGATAGAAAATAAAATCCCAGTTCTTCAGCATTTCCATTACACCTTGCATGCTCTAGCTCCTTCCTCCTTCCATGAACTCATTTTATGTCATTTGTCTTCATATGTAACCGAGCTTAACTCTTTTTCTTTATGTTTCCCTAAAAGGCTCCCCCACCCCCCACCAGGGCCTTTTTGCATGTTGTTCTATTTGCCTGGAATGTTCTTCCTCCATAGTCTTCAGTGAATCATTTTTCTGGAATCACAGGAGAATTTTTCCCCTGACTGCTCACAATTCAAGTCAGAACACATTCCCCTGATATTCTCTCCTAGAGCATAATATTTCTTTTTCAGAAATAATCGTAATTTATTATAATATGTCCAGAGGTGGTGTGGAAATAGTTAAAATCTCAGACTCTTTGGCCCCAGTGCTAGTCTGAATTCTGACTCTCACTTATTTGCCATGTGACTATGGACAAATTATTTAATTTTTCTATGCTTAAGTTTCTTCAGTAATCTTGTAGGGCATTCGCCAAGAGGCATGATTAATATTTATAGAGTACATAGTAAATGCGGCACATAGTAAAAACTGTATAAGTGTTTACAGACATCATGCCCAGTTTACATAATGTCTGAAGGCACAAAACTATCACCTGCCATAATTCTTGACATACAAGAGACTGCTAGTAAATGTCTGCTTAATGGATTGTTGATGAGTGCAGTGCACCTTATAATTAGGCTTCAGTGATCTTCAGAGGAAAAAGAATGATGCCTTATATTTATAAGAATATATAATCACTTATAAAATTTGTGTTTTGGCTTGCTATCCACCTATTAAAATCATTTGGTTATGCTTTTGGTCTGAGAATATCTTCAAGCTTTTACCTGGCCAGCCCCCTGTCTTCTAGCAAGTACGGTTTTATTATTCTCGTTTTGCAGATATGACAGTCTAAACCCCAGGAGCCTGAGGGACCTATACAGGTAGCAAAGTTAATAAATGATAGGATGACCCTACTCATCTCAGCATCCTAGATCTTATTGCAGTGCTCCTATTGCTCCTATCTTTTTTTGGAAATATCCAATGAACTATGTGAATACTTTTTATACGGTTGGTAAAACTGGTTATCATTCTTAGATTTTCAATTTGGAGCACGTTTGGTTGGAGTTTATCTTCTCTCCTCTTATCGCCTCTGTTGATCAGGGACACATCACTTAAAGCAGTGAGGCTCCATAGTGACCTCTTGCCTTTTGCTTGCCTCCCAGATTTCACTGAATTCTGTATAGAACCTCTAGAGTGATAGCTCTAAAAGGCCACCAGGTGCTCTGGACGCTTTCAGATTGCTTTCCTGTTTTAACCACCATAGGAAGACTCTACTCTCAAATTTCAGAATTATTAAACTGCTGCTCCTTTAACACAGTGTATTATTTTTCCATCTAACTTTTCCTTATGGGACTCAAGTAAAATACTCAGTTTATCTATGTACCCTGCACAAGCATATCATATTATTTCTGGATTCTGAATACATTTCATTATCTGTTGTAGATTTTTTGTTTGTTTGTTTGTTTTTTGTCTAAATGCTCATGAAATGTGAGAGCTGGAAGGGACCGCATACAATTCAAATCCCAAATTTATACTCAGGGAAACCAGGTTACAGGAGGTAACAGGCTCAGAGTTACAGTATGAGTTGGGGACTTAGATGAAAATTACTACTTGATCCTTAGTGTACTTTTGTTTACCAATCTATTTCATTTTTTTTAATAAAAGGAGAAAGCAATGCATTGGGTTTGAGAAGTATAAACAATATAATTAAATGAAAATTACACGGTTGACTTTAATGTTCTTTGTTACATATTTACTATTTTATCTTTTTCAGTTTAACAGCAATGCCCAGGATGTAAGCTGTTTTCAGCACCTTGTACAAGCAAATGTAAGAAACAAGAAAGTACTGAAAGATGCCGTGAATAATATCACAGCAAAAGGAATTACAGATTATAAGAAGGGCTTTAGCTTTGCTTTTGAACAGCTGCTTAATGTAAGTAGCAAAACCATCCCCTTTTCTCTTTCATTACCAAAGTGCAGTATCTGAATTTCAATATCCTGATAGTTAATACTTTCTAGGGTTAGATAACAGTGCTGTTTTCATCTGTTTAGAAAGCAGATGTATGTGTCCAAGCAGTAGAAATCTTTGAACTCCTTTTATCTTTAAATCCAAATTCAAAAGGCATACAAAATGCATATTTTCCTTTTAGATCTTTTCTTCTATCGTATTTTCATAAATATTCCAAAAACATATTTATAAGGTAATAATTTAATTTTTCTTAAGCACTTAAAACTTGGCATATTTAGAATATAATTTCTTTTTTCTTGTATCAATTACTACAGTATTTATCTGGAAACTTGTGCTTCGAATCATCAAATGGTTGCTGGAAATATTTTAAATATCTAGTTTGGGTATTTAAATTGTTCCTTAATGTACAGAAAGCTCCAAATGGTAGACAGTAAGTTGAATAGGAAGATGATTCCCAGAGCAGAAATTCCTTCCTCAGGGAAGATCCCCCTGAACAAATCACACACCCATGTCTACAGTTAGACTGTTAGACTCTGACATGCCTACTGCCTGACACATATTATAGCAGGTCTCTTAATCTGGACTATATTTTGAAATGGCCGTGTCATCTTTTTCGGTCTGAGCTAGTTGAGTGCAGGAGCCATCATTCAGTTTTGTATCTCTCAAGAGGCAGTATTTTTCCCTGTGTTTGAGAGTGTGGACCTAGCTGCTCTGTACCTTGTTTCTTCACTTACACAATGGACGTCACCATCACACGTACATCTGAGGGTTGTGGACAGGATTGTTTACAGAATGTGACACACAGAAACCTCATGTGTATGTAAGCTGCTGGGCTGGTGTTGGAGTCAAGATAATGATTACTATAATTAATGACTAGCACATGGCTGGTACAGAATCAGCTCATAATTCCCATCGTTTTTGCTAAATCACTGAATAAGCCCGTGCATTTGGTCTTTTCTGCAAATTTGACTTTGTTGTTCCCTAAGTGAATTTTCCAAAGAGTTTTTGAGATGTCTGATCAGTTGGTTCATTCGCTTGTTCATTCAGCCAACATTTATTGAGTGCTTTACAATTCCCTGTCACAGTGCTAGAGCTGGAATTATAGAAATAACCAAGACCGTCTGCTCTTGAGCAGCTGCAGCACACACTAAACCAGTATCCCCAGTACAGTGCATCAGGGCCATTACCGGGCATTCAGAGTGTTTCTGGAGCAGCATGGAGGAGGGACTCAGCTTACCCAAAGGAGGTCAGGAAAGTGCGGCATTTCCTTGAAAACAGGGTTTTGAGGGATGAGTGGAATCTAGGTAGGTGTTTGAGAGAGGAGGAAATCATTTCAGATCAAAGAACTGCATGGACAAAGGCACGGAAGTGTGCCAGGCTACATAAAACATTGCAGGAATATCAGGCAGCCTGGCATGTCTGGGACACAACAATTTAGGGGAGTAATGGAAATGAAAAGACCATGAGTTATCGGTTAATGGAGAGCAAAAGAATGTATGAAAATGATGCACTCTAACTAGTGTCCGAGGTTAAGCTACTGTGGAAATCCTGGCGTTGGGACAGTTAGTGAAGAGATGTTAAGGAGTGACATGGCGACTGGATGGGGGAAGAGGTTGCTGAGGGGGAAGAGGGATTTGGGTGACTCTAGGTTCTCCGAACTAGAATACTAAGTAGAGGACGGCACAGAGATCTAGGTAGAGAGAATTGGAGGGTAGAAAGAGCTCAGCTTCAATTACGTTGAGTTTGAGGTGTGATACGTATTAGATGCCACTAGGTAAGCAAGTAGGGAGACAGAAAAGCAAAGCAGTTCAGCACTGCAGTTTTCAAGGGAAGTTAGCTTTGATAAACATGCATGTTTATTAAATGATGTATATTCATTAATAAAAATAATGAAAACTTAGAACTGTGAAGTTCAAGTGTAATTGACCATTAAATTCAGATATATTCTTTCTGTAGACAAGGAATATAATTTTTTAAAATGAGAATTACTTTTCTCTTGAGTCAATAATCGAGTTTTCTAGATCTTGGCAGTTTAATTGTTCTTAGTGTTGTTAATTTGGCTGACTTTCTTCCCTCCTACTCAGGTTTCAGTTGTGAACTGCTGAGGTGTCTCAAGCCTAATGTACTATTTCAGAGGCAGTCTCGTTAGAGAGACCACAGGTTCATTACTAGTTGCTGATAAAATATCATTTTACTCCTATTGGCCTCTAGTACTGCCTTTACCACGATTGTAAAGGATTTTTAATATGTCTCCGTTATTCCTGGAGTAAATCTCCAATGTTCTGCTTTCCACACATCTGTTATGGATTGCCCTCCTTCTAAAGTAATGTTCCGGAATGTCAGGGCCTGGCCTGTACGAAGCTGAAGCACACCGTCACCCGTTTCAGACACTTCTCGACCTCTTACTCTCATGCAGTGCCATGCCCTGTGTTTTGCATGTCCTTGCAAGGTTTACCTTTAAGATCACTGAAGCGAGTATCAAGTAGAATTAGACATATCATTTTCCCCATAGTAAACCTTAAATTATGATTTGAATTTTTCTTAAGGCAGTGTTTCATAAAATATTAATATATTGAGAGGCAATTTTCAAAAATTTTTTATTGAGTGCATATATGATAGATGCAGCTCTGTGTGCTGGCCATGCAGGGATACAACAAAGCAGGTTATGAAATAACATATTAAAGTAAATTAAAAACTCTAATTGTAATTTCGTTGAAATACTCAAGTTCTTTCTTTTACTTAATTCGTTGAAAGCCAGTACGTTACAACTGCTGTGATTGTGTGACTCTTTAAAGAATTGCAAATCCATCCAGAAGTTGCTGTGATGTACTTTGCTTTATCAAAAGTCCTGAGAAGGCTACTCCTAGGAAAAATCATGCTGAAAACAAAACATTTTATTTCCACTTTTGTGTGCCCTAATATCTGTCTCTCCTGGGAAAGGTTATTATTATTTTATTTATACGAGTATACAAGTGATCAGCAGGACCCAGTGTGCTAACTTACATTGTTATTTGTGTTCGGTGATAAATACCTCTACGACTTTAAGGAAACTAAGTCCTATTTTAGCAACTTTATTTATTGTATCACTTTTATGAGACAGTCTTTTAGGTACATATTATTTTGCCCATTTTTAATATGCAGATAAAAAGACAAATCATCAGGGAAATTAATTTTAGTTAAGGGATTTCAACACCTTTCACAAAAATATTTTCATAATAAATATGTAATTTTTTATACAGTCAAATTTTCAGACAGTTAACATCAAAGATAAGAACCATGTTTGAATGGGACAAATTGTATTAGTCAATATTTGTGTTTTTACAATGTTTGGGTAAAAGTTTTAACTGCCCATTTCTAATGGCCTAGTCAATGAGGTATTATATGGAACAGGATCTTTTCATCAATAAAGCAAAATGCTATCTTTATTAGCCTTTACAACAGGAAATGGGGTTTATCTTATTTAAAAAGTAAGAACACGGGCCTCCAATAAGCTTAAACACTACAGTAGAATTAATGACTTAAAAACATATCTTAGTAATTTAAAGGCCAGGGCTGTGCTATCCAATATGGTAGCCACAATCATGTGTGCTGTTGAGCATTGGAAATGTTTCTGGTCTGGACTGAGATTTGAAGACTTTATGAAAGAAAAAAATGTCTCTTAAGAATTTTTATATTGATTTCATATTTAATTTGGTAACATTTTGGGTGTCTGGGTTAAAAAAATATATTGTTAGAATTAATTTCAGGTATTCTTACCTTTTTTAAAAAATATATCTTTATTGATTTCAAAGAGAGAAAAAGAGAGGGAGAGAGAGAGTTGAAACATCAATGGTGAGAGAGTCGCCATTGATCGGCTGCCTCCTGCACACCCCCGATTAGGGATCGAGCCCACAACCTGGGCATGTGCCCCGACAGGGAATCGAACCGAGATCTCCTGGATCCTAGGTCGATGCTCAACCGCTGAGCCATGCCCAGCTGGGCACTTCTTACTTTTTTTAACATGGCTGTTGGGAAGCTAAAATTACAAATTAGGTTTATATTATATTCCCATTGACAGCACTGGGCTGGCAAGGTGGGGGTTGACATTTTGAAAGAAGCTGAGTATTCATAAATTAGTGTAATTTTTAATTCTCAACACTTAAATGCAAAAACACATTTCACAACAGTAAAAGGCTGCCATTATCATTTCAGACCTCAAAGAAGCTCAGATTTCTAGCGGTCATGTGGTGCTCATACACTGTTCTCCCACGTTCCACTCTTTTGGGACCTTGAAGAAAGTGTAAGAGAGGATTGACTATAGGAACTGAGTCTTTCAGGGTTAGAATATGTGTGGCAAGTCAAGAGAGAATAGGAGAGGATATTCTGGGAATAGGTATGGACATTTACAAAGATATGAAAGAGCATAGGTGTTAGGGGTCATCTAGGAGTTTACAGTTTGGGAAATATAAAATGAATAAAGTAGGATGAAGGAGGGAAGAGAGGAAAAATGTTTGTAAATGGATTGAAAATATATGTGAATGGGTATGCACAATTTTTATTAATATTGTCTGTGGTATAAATATTAGGGGTGTAAAATCAATAGCATAGCCATTAATTAATTTAAAATCTATTAATTAACCACTGAGAGGTTATTATGTTCTAGGCAGGTATCTAGGCAAGGAAACAACACTGAACAAAAACAGACAAAACTTCATGCCCTCATGGTACTTACATTCACTTATGCAAAGCCAATGATAAGCAAGCAAATAAAATATGCATTCATAAATGAGTATAAAATGCTGTGAAGAAAAATACAGCCTGGGAGGGAGACTGCAATTTAAAATATAACTTTTTGAGAAAGTTCTCATTGATAAGGTGACATTTGATCAAAGACCTGAAGAAAGTTGAGACCTATGGATGTGGGGGGGGGGGGGGGGGCTGTGCTGACCTAGGAACCAGCTCTTAGAATATACATATTGGGCATATATTTTACTCATTACTTGCAGCCTGTTCATGCTCTTTCATATGCTTTATATTTTCTACCTTTTATTATGAATGATATACATATATTTTTTACAGTATAATGTTTCCAGAGCTAACTGCAATAAGATTATCATGCTGTTCACGGACGGAGGAGAAGAGAGAGCCCAGGAGATATTTGCCAAATACAACAAAGACAGAAAAGTGAGTACAATTTTATTGTATTTTTATTTTATCTTTTGAATCCTCACCCAAGGATATGTTCTTTAATTGATTTTTAGAGAGAGAGAGAGACATCAGTGTGAGAGAGAAACATCAATCGGTTGCCTCCCGTAAGTACCCTGACAGAGGACCAAACCCACAACCTAGATATGTGCCCTGACGGGGAATTGAACCTTCAACCTCTTGGAATATGGGAAGATGCTCCAGCCAACTGAGCTACCTGGCCAGGACTGTAGTATTTTAATTTTCGTATTAATTTAGGTGGTTTTTAAAAATAGATAGTGGGGGAGAATTTTTGATAAAAAGCACTAGTGTGCTGATTATAGATGAAAATAGATGATGGCAGTTATACAGGTCATGGATTATAAACCAAGGGCTGAGTCAGAGAAACATTAAATATAATATTTTAATGAGATTCAGAAGTATCTTATGAAAAGTTTACTAATAAAATATTTTTTACCAATAGAATCCTATTCTTCTGCATAAATTCTATATAAGAAAATGCTATAGGAAGAGAGAAACCAGAAGAGAATGGAAATACAGGTACAATTTAGGGTTCTTTAGGATACATTTATGATATTATTTAATTATTAAAGATTAGTATAGTAATGGTAAAATTTCCTATAGACAAAAGATTATATCCACAGACATTATTTTGTAGATCTACAAAAAGTAACTTACAACAAAAACTGCATCCTCGTTTGAAAACCAGTTCCTTTCAAGAAAAAGATTTTAGTAAAATCTTTCTATAGGTATACTACTTCAACAGCAAAAATGTGAAGATGAGTGTCAAGGTTGGAATATATCTGTTTCAGTGTTTGTTTGACTGCAGAGGACAGTACTGCAGAGGGAGCTGTTTTCAAGGTTCACACATGTAGCCGAACCAGCTGATATTGGGGAAAATATCAACTGAAATTATATTTTCTAACAGTCACACTATCAGCCTATTTTAATTTTCTGACTGACTCTCCATAGTTCATAAGAGAACAATGATTGTCATCTTGGTTTCCTAAACTGTGAAGGATGCACCAAAAAATAGTAATGACAAGTTATAAGCTACTTCTTTTGTTTCAAAAATTCCAACAGAATCTACACATTAATCCACAAGAAGACACTGCAGAGTAAAATGCAGATTTGCTTTGCTTTCCATTGGAGTTTTTATTTAGAGAGGTGCATCTCATTAACTATAACTCTCTGAATGGATTGTTTTATATGCACTTGAGGAATTAAAGAGAGAGAGATATTAATTAATAGATTTTAGATAGTTTTATAGGCAAAATATTGTTAATAAGAATTAATGAAAATTTTTATAAAACTTTGAAATGCCCTTAGATGCTTTTTATCTTACATGTGATCTGAATATGCTCAAATAATTGAAAACATACACACATATAACTTTAGATTAATGACAAACCTTTTTAATACTCAACTCCTTGAATACTGCATATGCTGTATGTCATATGACATAAGCTTATTGCGAGAGTTAGCATGTTTTTTCTAAACACCTGGTTATTTTAATGGCGTAGAGAAGCCATTCCTTTTTAGAAAGTTGATAAATGGACTGAAATGTTGAGTGTGAATACTTTCAAATGATAACTTGATTTTATGTGTATTTCTTTAAAAGAAATGATCAGAATTAAAAGTAATGGGAAGATACATTCATCTAAGATAGAATGGACATTACTTACCTTACTTAGTAACTTCTACTCATTGTTCTGAATAAATTCAGGGCAATATCATCACCTAGAGGATGACTCTGACTGTCCCCTCCCCTTTCAGGCTTGTTTGGATACCTGTGCTCTGATTCCACAGCACGTTGTATGGAGTCGACTGTCCCCCACACTGTCCTCTACCCATGGGAACTGCCCTCTGCCCCTTCCCCAGATTACAGTCCTACAAGACGGGGCCCGCATCTTGTTCAGCGTTGAACTCTAGGCACCCGTCCGCACAGATTCCAGGATAGTTCTTAATATGTGACAATAAATAAATGGTGACTAACAAAAGTTGGAATTATGATTTCTGTTCATGAGACTAGTTCATAATTATAAAACAATGTGGGGCAAGGAATATTTAGCTTATTCAGATATTCTAAATAATATAACGTAACCGCATTAAAAGAATTCAAATAAATTTAACCCCAAATTCAACTGTATCTCAAAATTATTCTTCTTCTTATATTTTTTCAGAGATTTTTTAGCATCTTGTAGTTAGTCATAATTTTAACTATACTTTGTTAATTTATGATAAAGTATATGAGCCCTATTGATTATATCATTTTTAATGGATCTAAGTTTAGATAAATCATCTTTTTCTTTATTATGATATCCAAACCACTCACCAGGAAACCTTGCTCACCTCTGGATATTTTTCTTCATAAAGGGAGAGATTCTTAAATGAATATGCAACGAATTTTATATCCTCTATCAGAATTTGTGCCTAAGATATATCTTATATTTAAGGAGTACACAATGTTAAAACAAATTTGAATAGAAAATGTAAATGTATAAAAAGAGGAGTAATAAGTAATTTTCATCTAAGCTTGTAAATTTCTTCCCTCTTCCACAACTGTTTGCATCCAGGATTAACACAGTAACATGTCTTGGGGGCCCAGCATAAATTTTGGGTTTTTTTTCCTTCCTCCTTCCCCCAAATACAAGGGTGTTACACCCTAAGGAAAGCAATTGTATTCTACCCTCTGATTTTACAAATTGTTCAATTGATTGAATAAATGAAGAATTTACTGGTTTAAAGCCATTTTTCTATGTGTATCCTCAAAATTTCTAGCCTAAATATTATGATCTTGAGGCATTGCTTCTCTGTCCCTCCACCTTTTACAGGAACTCAATTTTTTAAACCACAATTACTTTTGTAAAACTGATGAATCTCAAACTCAACCGTCCTGCTGTTTTTGTGTTAAAATATTGTATGCTGGACTTTCGGGACACACGCTTCTCTTAAAGGCACACACCCTTTGTTAATGCCAAGGCAACTTTGAAAGTTTAGTAGTTAGCCCTTAGTTTCTATGATTTTTTTAAAAATGTTATTTTTATTTCACATAAAAATTAAGAAATCCTTGGAATTAGATGCCCTGTTTCTGTGATTCTTATTTTAGTGACAATAGCAAAGTTCTGTGATACACACACTTAAACATATGTGCATACCTACATATACAGACATAGCCACACATATTTATATCCATTGAAACTGAGCAGCACCTCTGTCCATTGTCTCTCCAGGAACAAGAGACCATGAGATCTTTTATAATAAAGTAATATGAATAATAACCAACAGATGGTTGAGAGCAAGTGACAGATGAGGAAGTGAAAATCTGAGTATAAACTACTTTTTCTAAAATCTTTGAAAATTTGCTAAGAAATACTGGGGGGACAGTAAGGTAGTCAGCTTGAGTTCAAGTTGTGTATATATACACACGTGTGTGTGTATATATTTATTTTTTATTTTATTATTTTTTAAAATATATCTTTTATTGATTTCAGAGAGAGGAAAGGAGAAGGAGAGAGAGAGAGAGAGAGAGAGAGAGTGAGAGAGAAACATCAATGATGAGAGAGTCATTGATCGAGCCTGCAACCAGGCATGTGCCCTGACCGGGAATCGAACCCCGATTGCCTGGATCCTAGGCTGGCACTCAACCGCTGAGCCACACCCTGCCGGGCTGTATTTATTTTTTAAAGATGGAGGAGCTAATGAATTACATGTTATAAGTTGGTGATGGGATACACAGACAGAACGCTTCATGATCCAAAACCAAGACAGGATGATAGGTGGAGATCTAGGAAAGAGGCGGGATGGAGAGAGACACAGATCAGAGATTTCTGAAGTGGGCAAGTGAGCATTATATTTCCAGAAACACTGCTGTCCCACATTTAAAATGCATTCTGCTTTCAAGTTCAATAGCTCCCTTATTTTCTAACAGGGGAAAACTTGGTTAAACAAACACACCCTGGCATTTCCATGTTCTGTATCCACTAACAGTGAGAATAGATGAAGGCAGACAAACACTTTAATTCAGTCTACTTTTGAATGTATTTGCATTTTGTCCAGACAGCAAGTACATAATTAATTATGTCAAGGACATATGTGTGCATATAGCATATGTATGTATATAATAAAAATAGTATGTATGTGTATGAGAGGTTTTTTTTCACCATCTTCACATATAGCTTGTGGATGAGTTGAGAAATCTTTTCCAACTTCCTCTCTTTATTCTAATGTCCCAGCTTTCCACACACACACTGATCCTGTCTGAGGCATTTGCAGCCCACAGACACTGACAGGAAGGATAATTGTCTATCTCTGTCATCTAAGGATATGTATGACAGACCAATTCCATACCTGCTCAATTAATATTTGTTACATAATAAACTTACCAACTTAGCATTTCACTAGCCACTTGATCTTTCAAATGACCAATGTATAAAAATGAAATTCAGTAGATTTAGATAGATACAAATTTTCAATACTCTTAAAAAGTCTATATTTGATTATAACTTCATTTTAAATGTGCTCTTTAAAAAAGAAGTTCACTTGTAGCTTAAAATTATCAAAATTATAAAGTCACAAAGAAAGTTTGATGAGCTTTTTTTAAAAAAGTCTGAATCCTACTTTTCCCTCAAGCCTCTTGCTTGGCATTAATATGACTGCTGAATGCTTCATTTGCGCTCATTTTTCATCTAGACAACATCAGAAATCATTCAGAGCACCCAGGTAGGTGTGATGAGGTGCATCCGGAGAACTGATGAATGAAGCTGCAGATATACAGCACAATTTAATGAGGCCAAAAAGTTTTGAGAATTAGAACAAAATGTTCGAGTTCTTTTGCGAAATGTATTACTCTTGGGAATGAATCGACCTGATTATAGATAGGTACAGCTTTAAAACCGAATCCATGTTAATCTCCCCACACAGCTGTTTCAAATTAAAATGAATCACTTTCTAATCTTTACCTGCAGCAGTGCCATTCCTTAGGGCTCACCCGTGTGTACGAGACGTCCTTAAAAATGGTGCCAAAAGTAAAATGAACTCTATCATAGAGTCCAAACAAATGAATAAAGAAAAGTAAAACCAGACACACAGTTGAAAGATCATTTCCAGGCCTAGCGAAATTAAGATAGTGGCTTTTCTGTAGAATAGCAAAAGGTTCAGTTAGCATTACACACGCAAACTTGTCTAGCCAGCTAGAAAACAGTTCTCTGATTCTTAGCTTAATTCTCAGAATTAATTTTAAAAAATTAAAGGGATTCAAAATTAATTAAAAAAATTTCAAAATAACTAGTAAACAAATGAGAACAAGAGAAAGAAAGCATATGATAGATGGGGAATAAGTTTCACAATGAATGCATAACTAGAAAGTTATAATCATCTGACAATAGATACATTATTTTTTAAATTTAAAAAAAACATCAGCAAAATCTTTCCTATTTTTTCTGTGAAATCCAAAATAGAGGTATATAAACTATTGCCTACAAAACTTTAAAGCAAATCACAAATGGCTGACTCTGTGTGTGTGTTTTAGATAGTAACAGTGAAAATTGTCTGATTTTCAGCAGATGGTAGGGAAAATTATTCATGGAAAATAATTCATTGCCTTCTCTACTGTCTCTCTCTGGCTTCTTCATCAGGCAAGAATAAAGCCTTTGGAATGAATGTTCATACATGTCAATGGGGGGCATTCAAGACCTGTAAAATTATTTGATACTATTTAACGAATGCACTGCTTCTAAAAAGTTTCATTACAGATATTTTGACACTTTCAACAGTTTCCAAAAGATTTTTAGCTTTAGGACAGAAACTATACCTTGTTGATAAAAATCAAATGTATTATTTATACCGTGGTTACTGTATAGCTGAAAACACCAATTACAGGGTAACATTTGGCCCTACCAATGCAGAGATTATCAAAGGCAGGCTTTGTGCATGTGTGTGTGCCTGTGCCCTCCTCTTTGACAGATTTACTTACGTTTGTTTCTCTTTGAATGAAATTAATGTTGACAATTACCTAAACTAAGGAAAATCTTATCAGATATTTTTTCTTCAGGTTTTAGTAATATTACTTTCCTGCATTTTATAATCTTTAATATCTAAAACAAATCTATTAAAAAATGATGTTAAGTATCAATTAAGCACAAAGTGTACAATATGACATAAACCTTAGAGTACAGAAAATGCTCTTGAAGTAATTTCTAGGTAGAGTTGTACCACCTGCAATTGAGTTAGGCCATTGTTTGTGTTAAAACATTATTCCGGGCCCGGCCGGGCGTCGCTCAGCGGTTGAGCATCAACTTAGGATCCAGGAGCTCGAGGTTTGGTTCCCGGTCGGGGCACATGCCCGGGCTGCGGGCTCGATCCCCAGCAGGGGCCGTGCAGGAGGCAGCCGATCAATGACTCTCCCATCATTGCTGTTTCTGTCTCTCTCTTCCTCTCCCTTCCTCTCTCTGAAATCAATAAAAATACATATATACAAAAACAAAAAAACACAAAGAAACCCAAAAACATTATTCCGGGGGAAGGCACTCTGTTCTGCTTTTTCTGTGGCTGCCTTCTTCGCAGGTTAAGAGCTGCTGACAGTGTATCTCTGCAGAGGTGTCTTCCTCACTCAGTCTTTCCAGGGCAGCCCCCTTTCCCCCAGAAGCCCTCTTATCATTACCTATGCCAGCACCCTTTTTTCTTTTTGTTTTCTTTCTTCCAGATTACCATTTTTTAATTTTACTAATGTTTCATCCACTCTTTAATGTGAACTCTCCTCTGTTATAAGCTCCATGAAAATAGGGTCTGTGTTAGTCTGTAAACCAATCATTGGACCCTCAGAGCCTAGGACAGTGCTTGATACACAGTAGTTGCTAAATGTTGACTCATATATCAAATATATCAGTGAATAGGCACCTGAGGTAAACTAAAAGAAAATCATAAATGTCAGGAAAAACTTTACCATCATTCTTCTTTTAATAGGAAATCATTTAAAACAATGTTTTTGTCCTGTGGTTGGAATATGGAGTAAAATTGATGTTCATTCTTACGCATCATCTTATAAGTAGGCAGAGTTTAGTTTGTATCAAAAATGATTGTATCCGTGGCACTTTTCCTTTTACCCTAATCAGTCCAACACATAGTTTTTCATGAAGATTCTCATTGTTAGTGTCAGTAAAGTACTTGGCATTACCCAAGAATAACATCTGAAATAAATCACCATATTTTTTTCTGATAGCTCAGCTGGCAGTAGTCTTTGCAGAGAGACAATTGCTGGGAAATGTAATGTGCTCATAGCTTTATTCTTTCTTTATCAAATACTATAAATGAAGGCAGAGGGAGGGGGACCTCAAAATGCCTTCCTTATAATCTGATAATGTGATGGTGAATCATAACTGTTGTTAATAAATTAAAAATACCAACATAATCCCAAGGCATGTATCTGTGTTATGCACCCACATGTAAGACATGTGAGAGAAATATCAGCTTGTTTTTTTAAGATCATGTATGTACAACCTAGATGACTATTGCATTTGGTGGTGTGTGTTTTTAGATTGTTTTGTATTGTTTACTTAAACAAATCCAACAAACATCGATTAAATTCTTTCTTCTGCCAGACCCTTGGAAATTCCTTATGAACATATCTCATATGGACAAAATGACATTTAGATAATATTAGACTGTTTTCTTTAGGCTTATTGCTACATGCAATAGAGTAAGCCAAAGTTGTTCCTCTAGAAAGGTTTTACTTTGAGTAATTTTAAGTTCTTTTTGAAGCATGAAAGGTGAATGTCCCACTAATTCTGATAGTTTGACTACAGAAGACATTTGTAGTCCTCAGTGTCATCGTTGCCATAATCATTACAATCTTCGTTATCATAGCTAACATTTATAGAGCTTATATTTTCCGTATAATATAAATGCTTTACATGTATCATTTCACTTTCAACTGGATTAATCATATGATAAAAGTATTTTTATTATTATCATCATCGTCCCCATTTTGGAAATAAGAAAACCAAAATTTGAGAAGTTAAGCAACTTGTTGAATAGTCTTACAGCTATTCAGTGACAGAGTCAAGAATTCAAGTGATCTACAGTCCAAATTTCATACTCTTAGGTGGAATGTGCCGGGCTGGCCGTCTGTCTCTGTCTTCTCCTGGGCTGCCCTGTGACTATGCCAATCATCATTTGGCCACCCAGGAACCTTCCTTCTGGCTGGATAACAGGATTTTACCACTAGGGGACATGCTCCTCAAAGCTTTACAGGCTAAGATGGATTAAACTAAGCTGTCAAAACTTTGCAGGCTGCAAGTACCTTTCAGATCATTGGGCCTTGTAAAAAAACATTAAGTGTGAAAGATTAATTTAGACATTTATTTCATAATACTATAAAACTAGAGATATGGGTTATTCAGATGCTCTGGATTCTGGTATCTTTGTGAGTTATGGAAACCACTCCAGAATTTTCTCCTTAAATCCTCAGTCCAATCTTGTATTTGTATAGGCTTAAAGCCAAAAGTTTTAGTACACATAGTAAATTAATAAAATCCATTTCTGACATTTTTCTAATATGTTTCGATAGCTGAAGTTTTTATTTTAGTTTTATTGGCTTTCTTTCTTCATAGTCTCATTTCCATTAGTCCTTGGAGATTTGCCTATTGCAAATTAAACTTGAACTCTGGGTAACTGATAATTATTGAGGTGACAGTTTCCAGTAACTGTGTTCTGCTGGGAAACGAGAAATTTCTATGGCTTTCTAAAATAGGTTGACCCTGTGGCTTTGGAAAAATCTTAATTGACGACAAGTATTTTAGTCTTCAACAAACAAAACAAAATAAAAAAGAGATTAGCAGAAATCTAGAACTGTAGGATAAAGTTATAAATAATTTGTGTATTATAAGGAACAAATTGTAATATATTTAAAATAAAATGTGCTGTTAATTGAAAGTTTTCTCTAATCAAATAGGGCAGACTGAATGTATCAGCTTTATATTATTGGAATTATAATTTCTTTGTTCAGAGAAAAAAATGATTTTTGAAACAACTGAAGGCCAAATTATGCAAGTTTGAGGCTAATAAGGACTAATTTTTAATTGTTTTAAGTTTAATTTTATTAAAAATACTCTCAAATTACTATTGCTTCTATAAATATGCTTATACAACTAAGTGTGAGTCAAGAGCTCTGAGAAATTTTTTATTCTCTAGGAAAATGCAGTACATGAATGGTATGTGAATTAAGTATATTTTATTTTGCCTTCAAATGTTGGTTTAATTCCATTCAGCAAGTCTGAATAACATAAAGATCAAGAATTTACCGTGATATAATGAAACTGCCCAAATTAAAAAATGCAAGACAGCTCGGAGCCCAGTTGTGGCTCTGCTCCATTATAATGAATTGATTTATATGCCAGAGAACATGACATATGTCTTAGATCCTTCTGGTAAGAAGTTGAGTCCACTCATTTGGCTATGGGCTTTTTTCACTTAAATATTTATTTCCATTTATTTATAAGGCACTACAATAGATAAAATGATGCAATCTTGAAACCATTTTAACCTAATCCAATGTTTATTCAACACTCCCTTCCCATATTATTTCTGTTAAAGATGTTTATCTCCAGCTTTATCACAATATCTTCAAAGACATCTTTGACTGTATATGTCTCATACATGAACATTTTGAAACAGAAGTGAACATTTTGAAACATGAGCCTATGGAAAATCACACAGATTAGTTGAGGAACATTGAGTAAATTTTCTAGGATTATTTCACTTAGAACAGAAAGTTTCCAGTATGCATTTGTTCCATGAATCTAGTGTTGTGATTATAAACGTCCTATGAAGCATAAGTAAAGGAATTTTTCTTTTCAAAAGTTGACTTTGTCTTGATGTAGTTGTTTTAACTTAATTTGTTTAATTTAAACTTTAGATAAAATATATAAGCTCAAATAATTTGAGTTATTTGATATGTCATTTTACTTGTTTTTATGTAAGTCCATCCGAATACACTAATAAGAAAAGAGCTGTAAAAATACACACCATCGAGAATATAGTTTACCTTGATTTTTAAATTGTGCATCTTCCAAGGAATCGCTTTATCTTTCCTTTACCCAAGATTATTGCTAAACAGACTGTAAATTTAAAGAAGTGGAAAACATGAGAAGCAGTTATCTCCGTAGATTTAGGTATCTGGAATTTTAGAGTTAGTTCACTTTTCCACAGGGGGGCAGTAATATAATATGGAATAGGAGGAATACCATTTACAAGTAGAAAGTTAGTATGTAAAAAAAAATTTTTTTAATTTCACAAATTCATCATGTACATGCACTATAAAATGTGTATTGCACATGTTTGTGAAATCAATGAAGTTAAAATCCTTATTTCGTAACAACCTAATATGTGTAAAGCAAAGGCAAATTAAACATAGTTATAGCATCTGGGATTGAAATAATTTTTCTATTGACTTTTTTTCATTGTCATATAAGGAATGTAAATTTTGCATAATTCTTAGTAAACTTTTTCGCAACCAAATGTGTGTATTTAAAATTATTTCAGAAAATTCTAAGATAATCTGAAATCATTAAATATATATGTCTGGTTACTGTGTGTATGTGTATGTGTATGTGGGTGTTTCTGTGTCTGTATCCATCCAGAGAAAAATAAGAATCTTAGATATATTAGAAAGATTTTGTATATATTGTGATGGCAATGCAGTTGCAGAAATTATAAAAAGAAGGTTACATTTATAATTCTTGAGATTTTATTAACCATCAGGAATCCAGAAAATTTCAGGGGAAAAACGTATCTTTAAAAATGTTGACAGTAAGTAAACTGTGATTGAAAAGTAAAAATATGCTTTTAATAAAGATCAAAAATTTTTAAAATAAACATATTGACAGTAAGGCAAATAAAAATTTAGAAAAGGGTACATATTATACATTTGTTATATAGGGATGATTCAATCAGTTAATGTTATGTTTGAATAGCCAAGGACCTATGCAAAAAATGAACGAAGATAGAGGTGGAAAAAATGAATGTGCTTTAAAATTTTATGAAATTATAACTGACAGAATGTATACTTCCACACCCAGCCCTGATCCTAAAGTCCTTAATTTGGACTTCTGATGGCTCGGTAAAGAAAAGTAACAAGCTTTTGCTTTAAATTTTGTTTGTTTGTTTTAACTAGTATGTTTTTTGCCTGATTTAAGTGTTTATTTGGACGATTTGATGAGTAACTTCAGTCAAAATAATGACGCGGTATCTTAGTTGTAGCCTCTGTGTTATTAGAAATGCTCGCCCGGAAGGAACATATTAGTCGTATTCCTTTATTTCTCTTTATTGAAAAGCATTTTATGGAAAACATTTTACTACAATATTGTTGTGGGAACAGGAACAGCTAGAGAAAGCAATGCTTTAAGTTGAAAACTGGAGACTTGGTTTCACGTGTTAATTATGAAGGTGATCCCCAAGTGCTTTCCAGAGCATCTGGATTTTTTCCCTGCCCTGAATTCATGTGACAATTGTTTAGGGTATGGCAGTTAAATTGAATTATCAGTAGGGTGGCCAACCTGTTTATAAAAGTATTTCCATTTAGGAGTAAGTTCAGCTGTATAAGCAGTAACACTCCACTGAAGTATATAGACAGCCTAAAAAATGATCCAATTGAAGAATTTAAGAAAATGAAACTATTGGAGAGAGAGAGATCACTAACTTCTGTTAACTTGGAACTAGTCATTTGTTCTTGCAACTTGAGGTGATTAAAACTCAGCTGTGTTCACCAAATGGCTCCTTACATAACTGGCTAAGGCAAACCGAGAAGACAGGGTGGCTCATATAAAACTTTACAAGTGAAACAGCAACATCCCCAATGTACATTTTGGGGCAGGTATTGTTATAAGTGATTTCTGTGTGGCCAAGACAAGTGAAAGAACAGAGAACAGATGTGAAATCTCTTTTGAGATTTGTGCTCTGCAATTATGTGGAAAAGATGAAACAGACGAAACAATTAAAAAATGTCAATTCAAACAGTCAATCGACATGAATTAGGGAAAAGCTCTTAACATAGTTCAAACCAGAACTTGAAATCATGGAAAAGTGATTTTCTGCATGTTTATCTTTAGAAAAAGCTAAAATGTGGAACTTAGAATATTGGTTTAGATTACTAAACTGGTAAAAATCAATCTATGTTAGTCATTTTATTAAATACTTGCTTACATCATTAAACTTGTCCTCTATACTTTTATATTATTATTTAAATTTAATGGCTTTTAATAAGTTTAAATTTCTATAATTTTTAAGAATCATCTCAATTGAATTTTGAAATATTTGCATATTTTATAACATGCTAGAAACTGTTTTGATTCTCTTTAAAAATCCTAGGATTTTAAAATATTTGTATACATGCCATCTTTTATAGAAAATAAACAATATAACAAACATAATCATATCTATGCATCTTAAATATTTCCATAGTGTGAAAGTAGTGAAACCATCACTAAATGTAATTGCCTTAAGCAACTAAAAGTATAGTGACCTTCTTTATTAATACATTTTTGTAACCACATACCTATGAAATAGGGTAATTTTTTCTTGTGCAATGACTAGATATATCGATAATATGTTTTAATCAATTAAAATAGGTGAACTTAGATTGGACCTGAAAGATGCTATTTCTACTAATGAAACCTTAATAATAATGATACTGCCATAGGATCGAGATATGGTGCAAGGCACCTAAGAACTACTTTAAGTGTAGTAACTGAAGTCTCTGGTAATATCTTTTCCCTCTGGTGCCTTCCAGAATGCTTTACTGGTCTTGATTTTTCTTGTCATATTAATCAACTGAAAAACATGCTTTTATTATTTTTTTTGCTTTAACTATATTGTGCTGTTCAATTAAATAGTACGCAGTCTAACAGGTAACTATTTTTCAATTCACCAGGTTCGTGTATTCACATTTTCAGTTGGTCAACATAATTATGACAGAGGACCTATTCAGTGGATGGCCTGTGAAAATAAAGGTAACATCTATTTTCATGACCACATTTTATTAAGAAAAAAAGTAATTTGGTAGTTGTAGTTCTACATATTATTATTTAAAATAATCTAAAGTTGTAGCTAGTTTTAAAGGAATTGAGGTGATGATAAGATGCTGAGCACAACAAACTTTTTGTTACATTATATAAAAATTCAGACAGTGGTCATATTGTACATTCATAAAATGACATATTTTATTGAATGATACTTAATGATTCTTATCAAATATAAATTATATGAAAAACTAAGAATAAAAGAATATCTGAATTACATAAAATTTGGACATAAGAAAGTGTGATGTACATTTTTGTCTCTGGTTAAGTTATTTAAAAAATGTATTTTTATACATTCCTAGGTAATTCATATTTTGTGTAGTAAGCCCATATTTTCTTCATATTCAGAAAAATACGTTATTTGAAAAATAAACAGTGATCACATAACAAAAAGAACCTAAAAGGATTCTTAAAGTTATATTTAGGCAAATATTTTATATAAATATAATTATCAGATGCTCATGATCATTCATCTTTAATAATTTCTCCAATAAAAAATATTTTAATGATACCAGGTTCCCTACTGCTTTGTAGAAAAATAACAGTTATTTTATACAATGTAAGGTAATGTAGCAAAATTTCTAATATACTGTGCATTTGTAATCAGTATACATTTATCACATATTTTTAAAATTTATCAGTGGCATTAATATTTTACTGTTTGCAGAATTAAGGTAAAAAATGCTTTTTTTTTCTTACAAAGCCATCAATAATTGCATGAACTTTTATTATATTTTCATAAATATGCATATATATGTTTCAGGTTATTATTATGAAATTCCTTCCATTGGAGCAATAAGAATCAATACTCAGGTATGGTTGTTTAAAACTTGATTAAATTATTTTTATTCAAAGTATAAGATGTTTCCTTTCTGCATTATATATGCTTAATATGCAGAAAATAGGTGAAAGTGAAAATACTTTACTACATTTATACATAATATTATATTTGTAACAAAATGATGAGAATTATGACAATGTATTGCTCTGTTGTTTGTTTGGAGGTTTTTTTATTCCTCACTGGAAGATAAGTTTTTATTGATTTTAGAGAGAAAGGAAGGGAGAAGGAGAGAGAAAGAGAAACATCTATCGGTTACTTCCCGACCGGGGATTGGTGCACAGGATGATGCCCCAACCAGCTTGAGCCACACCTACCAGGGCAGCAATATATTGGGTTTTATTTCATCAAGGTTCCAAGGGTTCTAAAACTGGGGTATAAAATATATAAATATATTGTTCTTCTCAGATGTGGAAAACATCATGCAAAATAAATACAATTAAATTTACTAATAATCTCATCTCATGTAATTTAAACTTTATTCTCTTGCAAATAATTTAAATGAGTTTCTTCAAATTGTTGGTACCACATAGAAAATTAAACAGTAATTACCCTGGAAAAATTATATAAGGACCTACTAAGAATTTAGATACATCCCCAAATAACCCCTGTAGTTATATTTACCTGTTTAAAATAAACTTAAAACAAGGTTATGATTTTTCTACGACTATTCATTGAAAACATGCCCAATAAGTAATTTTGTACATTGAAAAAATTAAGTAATTTAAATATGTATTATTTTTAAGTGTTAATAAATTACTATTTAAAATCATTACTCAATTTAGAGCATAACTGAGGGTCTGTAAAATAGACTGTCTAAATTTTGCATAAATAATTGTGGGATTTGTAGAAATGAACACTGAATACATTGAATGTTGAAATGAAACAGCAGCTGCATTTGAGTCTGATGTCTAGATTTGGCACAGTATTTCATTTATTTTTTGATATGTTTAAATGTAGTTTTGAATTTCAGCCAAACAATCTATGACATGAAAGCAAATACGTGGCTGCTTTATTATTTCAAATTTGTGCAATTCCATCCAGTAAATCACAGAACCTAAAATAGTTTAGATTAACACAAAACAATTCACAAGGAACGTATTTCACTTATCATTGGCTCTACCACAGAAAGAGAATGTTTTGATTGTTACTAGGAAAATCTGGGATAGATATATTTTATAAATAATATAAGTCAAATAATGTTGATTCAGAGTATGTAGACATACTATTTAAGGAGTACCCAAACAGGAATTAAATGATTACATACTTAATGTCTGAATAATTTTTATTCTATATTTATTTTTAACTCTGGATAATTTTTCTTCTGTGGAGATGATTTTTTTTAACAGCATTTCTAGTTTTCAACCATTTAACTTTTTCTTTTTAATAAATAGGAATATTTGGATGTTCTGGGAAGACCAATGGTTTTAGCAGGAGACAAAGCTAAGCAAGTCCAGTGGACAAATGTGTACCTGGATGCACTGGTAAGAGGGGCTGTTCAACCAAAAACTATCATAACAAAAGCACACAGCTGACTTCTTTGTAGGTGACATTTCTCTTTTCCTTTCTAAAAAACCTACTATCACAACTTTTTTTGTACTTGAATTTAGATAATTTACATATAAAGCTATGCTTGTGTGTAGTAGAGAACCACAAATACAAAGTGTTATTTTCTTTACTAGTTGATCCATTGAGAATGTAAAATTTCCAACCTTGAATTTATGGGCATTTCAGTAACTTTTTGAATATCTATGTAAAAAATGCTGAAAGTCTTGTGAATTAGTACCTATTACTACAGGTTTTGAACAAGAATTTCGAAGTATTTTTAAAGTAGACTTTCACAAACAGAAGCATTTGTAGCCTCCACAAATCAAGCCAGGTCCAACAAACTCAGAATTACATGCAGTTAGACAGGCAAAAATCTTACCTTATCCTGAATTCATCACAAACCTAATCACCTTTTCATACATAATCTCTTGCTTTAGGTCAACCACAGATATTCATGAAAATAGGCCACTGAGGTGACCAAATCTGGTGTGAAATGACAAAAACATGTTAAGTTGTCCACTGCATGATTAAAATTTTAGCGCAGGTATTCCATTATATTTTAGGGTGGTGGTTCTCAGCTGTGGGTGATTTTGCCCTTCACAGGTCACTTGGAAATATGTATAGATATTTCTAGCACAATGACTGGGGTAGAGAGGGGTTGCTACTAGCATCTAATGAGTAGAGACCAGGGAGGCTGCTAAACATCTTATGATGCACAAGAGAGCTCCCTACACCCCACCATGTACACACAACAAAGAATCATCCAGCTCAAAATGTCAACAGGCCTAAATTTGAGAAATCTTGTTTTAATGTAATTTTTTCTTTCCTGATACAAAAGTTATAGATAGTAATTATCATACTTAAGATATACCCATATGCTTAATCTTAATAAGACTTTATTAATGATTTTACTAATGTAATATATCAGAGAGAATAAAAATACTAAGCCCTAGAAGTACATGCTGCTTCAATAACCCTTTTTCCTACTTTAACTATATGCTGATTCTACTTTTCTGAATGCAGTGATGAACCCAAAGGGCAAAATGCAACCCACTTAAAATTACTTATCATTTGGTTCTGGTAAAATAAACATATACAGGAAGTTAGAAGAAAAATAGGCACTATTAGCAGCAGCCTGCGCATGCTAACACAGATAAAGCAAAACTTGCTTACCTCAGGCCCTAGTTAAAATTACTGTCCAGTGTTCCTTCTTGACATCACATATTTATTTAAGGTCGCATGGTCATCTAAAGCTATGGTCAAATCTTTCGCTTCCCAAATCCATCATAGTATACAGAGTATGATAGGAGGAGTCAATAATTATGCCCTGTTGTGTTTCCTATGACCAGAAGTTCATTAACCAACATGTGTGCATTGTTGGTAAGGTTCGTACTGATAGCACAAATGACATTAGGAAGAAATTTTGCTTCTAAATACGCTGTTCTATAAGCTGAAGCTAGATGTTAAAAAAGAACACACATTCTTTTTACGGACTTGAAAATGAAAAGTGGCCCATCTCTATTTCTAATTATTTGTTTATAGTCTCTGCACGTAGTAGATTTGAAACAAATGCTGGTCAAAATAACAGTTATACTAAGAAGAAAAAAGTAAAAATATTTCAAGACACTATAATGAGCAAATGAAAAGACCTCTGGAAATTCAGAAGAAAGGAGCCATATATTTGGGGATGAAGTAGGGTAGGTTGAAGACATTTATGACATCAGGTTCAGTTGCTGTAATTGGTGATGAGCAGTGAAACACACAGGGGTGCAGTATGAAAGTTTCAGAAGTCCCGAGGAATGATACCTCAGTCACTTTTGGAGATAATGAGATCAGGACAGAAACAAGGCTGGGACAGTATTGTGGAGGGTACATTTTATTTTGGAGATAGAGTGAGGTTCTTTATATTAAAAAAAAGCGGGGGGAAAAAGAGCTCGGCTCTAAAAAATGAACGTCAAATTCCAGGAAAGCAGAAACCTTGTTTTATTGCTCTTTTTAATTCTCTAGAGACTTGCACAGTGTCAAGGAATATGCTACAATTTTTTTGGTCTGCTTTATAAATGAGGGGGGGAAAATGAAAGTTGGGCACCAATGAGTTTAGCAGTGAATTTATTTAATATATTACTCTAGTATTTCATTTTAGAACACATTACAATATTTATAAGCCAATTCAAGGATTCTATACAAATGCAAAAGTGATCCAAAGAAAAAGATTATATACATATATACTTTACCTTATACTGTACTAGCATGTATTAAACTATGCATATACATTATAACTCAAATAGAAAGTTTACTGAAAGGAATCTTTAATAAATTATCTTTTGGGTGCTAGTTTTATGAGTTATCTATTATCTTGACTTTAATGAGGTGAAACATTTTCATTGTGAATATTAATTTGCATATTTAATTAAGGATGGTTTCATTGCCAGGTGTTCTTGCTTAGGACTAAATAGAAAGCTAATATGTACATCACCATGCACCCAGCTATGTGCAGTTGTTTCCTTAATTTTATTTGTCCCCCCAAATTTGGTATCTTGTCCTCCTGAGAGCCTCTCAATGATTGTCCTTCCTCACTTAATTCAGTTTCCATTGTTTTTGCCCTTCCCACATGCACAATTTTAAACCATAGCCTAAGACATTTTCTCCACGAGACCATGGTGTTTCTGGAATGAGAACAGGGGTTGTGAGAACTGGATTTAGGGTTATTATTCACAAGAAGATTCAATAATATTTTCACTGAGATTCACTAATTTTCTCAGCTTAACAAATTCAAAATTATTTAAAACGTGGCTTTGTTAAAAATGATGTTTGACATGAAATAGTGAATGTGTGTGTGTGTGTGTGTGTGTATACACACATATATGTTGCAGATGGCAGTAATAAAGAAAGGCAACCTCAGACTTGAAAATCAGTTCATTTGGACTAATCCATGGACTCATTTAATATATGACATTATCTACATACTGATTTATTATTGCTATACTAAACTGCTTCAGGACTAGTCTTCCATATTTCATGCTTGAAGTTTTTTTGTCTACATCATTTCACTCATTTTGGAGGGTATTTAGAAGCAATACTGCTTCTTTTGAACAGCATAGCATTTACCAAGAATATCCCAGAAATGCAGTATCAATAACATGTTCCTTCAGTCCATAATGTTATCCTGCTACACATTTGTGATTAGCATGAAGCCTTGGGCTTAGACATGAAAAAAGTTAAGAATTAAGCTACAAAATTAAGACTGAACGAAGGTAAAGAAATCATTTGAAGTACATAATATTTTAGTATCACTGTGCTCATGGAGGCCTGTGATGTTAGGTGAACTATCACTGTAAAGAAAAGAGTGGCAAGTCAGGATTACTGAAATGTTTAGTGTCAGTTGATTTTTTAAAATTTTAGGTTATTTGCAATGCTCTTGTAGAGGAATATTTTGGATGCCACATACTTCAATAGCTGCCTAATAGATCTTGATTATTTCTAAGACATTTTCATTGATTTGTTTGAAAAATGATCTTTCAAAATCTATTAGTAGTTTTTTGTGTCTCTTAATATAATATAAAATGCAGTGTCAGATATAGAAAAATAATGCAATATGACAGAGTCTAAATTGTAATTTTAATTTGCCTTTTCTCTCTGCATCTATTTTTAGGAACTGGGACTTGTCATTACTGGAACTCTTCCGGTCTTCAATATAACCGGCCAAGTTGAAAATAAGACAAACTTAAAGGTTAAAAGTTAATTGATAAAATTAATAATAATAACTGATAAACTATGACGTTGAAGCTCAATGTGGATAAGATACTTCTATAAGGAAGTACATACAGTGTAAGCGACTGTGAGGCCGGAAGTAGAAGGCAACAGCTGCTTAAGTGATAACCACCTGGGAAACGGAAATGCAAGCTCTCTTGTTTCCCCAGGGATAGGATTTAGCTTAACCCTATTTCACTGTGACCTGATGAGAACACAAGTTCAGACTCTGGGAGTAATTATGTGATAAATGGGCAGTACTATTGTGTGCACATTTTTAAAAATGCATCAGAGATATTCATGGAGTTCAGAAAGAAAATCCAAACAAAATCATGATGATGTTTGTCTCAGGTGTCCATAGGTATATTTAATGAGCTGTTTCCTCCTCCAACTCCCATTCAAACAATTGTTTCTTTAATAATCATGTAACTCAAGGGTCTATTAAAATAATTTCCTTTTTTTCTCTTTAAGTTTCAGAAAAAATACATGAGTTTTGTAAAAATCTTTTACTTCTATAGCACCGGTATATTGTCAATGCAATAAAATGCTACCCACTTAAAGTTCTGAAAGTTCTGAAAAATATGTATCTTGTACTTGTTAATTTCCATTTCTTACTTTTTAAATACTTTTGATTTATAAAAGTAGGGTTGTATTCTTATTTCTTAGCTTGCATCAAAAGGAATTTAAGAATGCCTGAGAATACTGAATATTCATTTTGCAGTTTGGTTGACCTTCTTGATTTGAGGGACATTTATTTCCAGTTTATGGTATAATGACGCCTATGGCACTTAAGCATTGTTTGTTTAGTTATTATAAATTTTATTTGAGTTCCTTATTTTAATAATGTAGCCACAGAAAACATTGGTCATTCCTCTTTGGAAGCCCATTATCAATCTTAAATGTCCGTGGCTCATAATATCATAACTCACAAAGTAGTCATTCTCTATCTCCTCAAATGGACTGTATAAGGGATTGCTTTAATTTGAGATTTCACTTAAACTAGGATTGTTTCACAGGAAGACAGAATAGTTGTTAACATATCTTTATCATTCTCTGTGCACCTACACAAAATTTGAAGAGTTCTTACAATAACTATAGACTGGATTTTATAATTTTCCTCATAACATTTCAATTTACTTTATAACTTATATAATTCTATTCAAAACAAAAATTCCTGATTCTAATTTTTAACGCTGTTTCCACTTTTATGTCCCATAGAATATTATGGTAACGGTTTGCCAAACAGCTTCCTTGACTTACAACTCAAACTATGATGCCCATTCCTTGGTATTTATAGGAAGTTAGTGGCAAGCAGAAACAGTGTTTTGAGAATTTCTGCTGCTTTATTACCAATAAAGTCACATACTTTTCAGGATAGTTACAAATACACAGATACTATCAATAGCAAAAATCTGTAGTTTTCTCATTCCATATTGCCCAACATCTGTAAGCTAGACATTTTTTGTGATTTCTTAATCGTGGTACACCACAAAGTCAGCCTACACTCACATACATGGACACTCACAGCTGCTGACTGCACAGTAGCAGTAAATTAAATAATAACAGTAATAATATGTACAAGGAGTACCAAGTAAAAATTTTCATATATTTTTGAATTTTTTAACCTCAGTCAACAAGATATTATTTTTTCAGCTAAATAATAAATGATAAAGTTGTAGGAAAACAATCAAAGCTGCAAATCATTGTAAATTGATACCAAAAATGCCTCACCCATGTATATATGACCATATATATATAATTTGAGCTAGTATGGCATACAACCAATGTCAAGCAAAGGGATGAATAATATAATAATTGTGTAGAAATATGTAAATTTTTGGTATAAAACACATTACCTTTTTGCTGTCTTATAGAACCAGCTGATTCTTGGTGTGATGGGAGTTGATGTCTCTTTGGAAGATATTAAAAGACTAACACCACGTTTTACAGTAAGACGCAGTATACACTTTTGGTATCTCTTCTGTTTTAAAACTCTGTGCTAATTTAACTTGTCTGTAAGCATTAAATAACACAAAAATATGTACGGTTATATTAGTGAAGGAACTAAATGTTATAAGGATCCTTAAAAAATAAAGATACCATGTTATCCTTCTTCATGTTTTAAAATATGTATTTAAGATTTTTTTAAAAAATGAGGATTTCTGATTGTGACTTAGGGATCTCTATCTAAATATTTTTTATTGTTGTTGCTGTTTGTTTGTTTCCAGCTGTGCCCCAATGGCTATTATTTTGCAATTGATCCTAATGGTTATGTTTTATTACACCCAAATCTTCAGCCAAAGGTATGTATATAATTTGTTTACAGTGATTAGTGTCCTGTAAAATTAATGATTAATGTTCTTAATAGGTTTGTCATTTTAAAATGCATTTTAAAATTCACTACATAGCACTAAATAGAAAAGAACGTTATTAATAGATAACAGTTGTTGATGATTGTTAATAGATAACAAGACCACAGGTTATAATATATCAAAGTGTGAAAGCACTTTCCATTTTCTCTTACCAGTTTAGCTATCTAATATTAAGGTGACAAATACGCTGATCTTAAAGAAAGCCATTAACACCACCTGTGCCTGAGTTCCACACATCCTACTTGGGACTTTGTTTAAGGCTGTATATAGTGAAGGAGATTCCACATCCTGGTGTGAACCTGATAAATGCGTAGGCCACATTTTCTATGGCCCTTTTCTTCTGGTAACTATCTCTCCCCTTCATCTCCAAGAGTGGTTTTTTTTCCCCTACTTATGAACAGACTTGTAAAAATACGTATGCAGTTCAATAAGTAAAACTCCATGGCTACAGAAATGGGATGTGTTTATTAATCAGCGAGTTATTGGGAAGTGATAAAATTTAGTAGATTAAAAAAATATCCTAATCTTAATGTCTGTTTTTCTAAGATATAAAGTATATTCTTAAATATATCATCCAACTTATTTTACTTTCCATTAATGCTCACAGGGTGAAATTTACTTATTTAGAAGTAAAAATTAATAAAATCTTATAATTGCACTTTATACACATCTTTAAGTTGTTAATTTTGACAGTGATACTGAAGATACTTTAAACAGATGCTGGAGGGAAATACATGTAGACTTAGGCATAATACTCTCTCTTCCCCAGTCATGGATATTTAATGTGAGTGATATTTTAGGACATACACAAATATGTGCGCACACACACACATACACTGAGTCATTTAAATATTGTTCAAATTAACTAAGAACCATTGATATTGAATGCAAAAACATAATAAATGTTTATAATTAATCTCTATTCTAATTTTTCTCACTTTGGAACTTATTTCCATGCAGTTCATCATGATCTAAATACTTACAATCTAATGTAGCTGCTGAAAATCCTGCATTATTTTTAAAGTTCTTATTTTATTATACATGTGGTGTAGACATTTTTCACATGATTATTAATCTATCAGAGTTCTTTATAAACATGTCATGTTAAATTCCTTTTAAAAGATTTGTTTATGGTTGTCTAAACAATCTATGATTTTGCATGGTGAACATTTTTATCTTTTAAACTATTTTTAAGATTAAAAAAAAAAGTGATATTATTTTTGGGTTTTGTATATCCAGTGTATTTTAAATTATGTTACCATAACTAAAGTGATGTAAAAGCAGTAACAGTGCGATGTGCTGAGGGAATGAAGGATCCCTATTTTTATGATTGTAGGTCTTAATCCCTTCCCCAAGAGGAACTAAACTATATTGTAGACAAACTAATAAAAAAGAATAATGGGAATAATGCACATATGAAGTATATATAAAAATCCATCAGTTACACCTAATAGCTTGAAAAAGATTTTCCCCTTTTCTGTGTTCTCCTAATAAACAACTTTTATGTAGAAAACATTTAATTACTGTTTTTATTGCTATTTGGGCCAGCTTTTCATATTTTTACATAGGAAATTATTAAAAGCAAGTATGCAACAGAATGCATTTATGAAAATATTATTTTAGAAACCATTAAATATAAATATTGTTGAACAATCAATCTATTTTTTTTTATGAATTCTTATCGGCAGGTTAAACATTATGATTCCTATATTGTGGGTGATGGTGTGTGCTATACAGATAGTTACAAGAAATTCATGAAAGGGTAATACAGTGTGTAAGACAAGTTTTTTTAGAAATTGATGAATACAAAAGACCAATATGGTAACAGCAGGTATACTAACAAAATTAATTCTAACTTTTTCATCAGCATTTCACAAATAGAAAAACAAAGGAAAATAATGTTAGGTTCCATAGTACCCATAACCATCTAACAAGGTCAAAGTCTAATTTTATGTCTCCTGTTTTATATTATTTCAAAATTCATTTTAATTTTTTTCCACTTAGTTTCATTGAAATAATCAGATTAGGTATACATATTAGATAACTCACTTTTATCAGTCTTAAGAGATATTTATTGTAAAGGAAATTGCACATACTCTATGTTTTAGAAGTCAACATGTACAATAAATCTATAGTGTTATGTCTGAATTCTCCATTAGTTCCACAGATGTAACATTTGCTATCACTTAAGAAAACAAAGGCACAAATTTTAAGGGTTAAGACTTTTTAATATCCTATAATATTTCTATTTTAACACATTTGAATTACATAAATTCTATAAATTCCTTTTTTCTTTTTTTAATCAGCGTGAAAGTTGCCTGAGTTGTCTTTCTCACTTCCCCCTTCCTCACTTTTTTCCTAGGAAAAAAGTATATTATTAACAGTCATTTCACTAAACAAACAAAACAAATAGTTTTTTATTTACTAAACATATTTTTAAACTTTCATTTTACTTATTAACTCTTCATCAACTCTATGGTACCTGTTTTTGATCAAGGAAATATCTAACTAAAATTGTTGATAGGACAGAACCCTTCCCTGTGTTGAGATGTAGCGTGATGAATTACCATCTTTCTGTTGCTTTAGCCTATTGGTGTAGGTATACCAACAATTAATTTCAGAACAAGGAGACCCAATGTTCAGGTAACTGAATGAAATGATCAATGACTTCAAATTTGCTAAATCAGAGTTGAAATTAAGCTTCTCTTTCTAAAAGCATATGATTAATGCCGCCTTTCCTGACATCAAGCTTCCAGAGCATGAGGTGGGGATGAGCATCCTTTCTCAGTAAGCTGGAGCAAAGTGTTATTAATGATGGCAGAGGGTATGCATTGGCTTAACTAAAAATTGCTAGCAAATGATGTAATAATGATGTTAACAATCAGCGTAATCACGATCATATGGCTTCCAAAGATAAATTTATTAAATATTGTGAAATTAGTGTCAAATCCATGTAATCCTAACAATTTGTTTGTAAAATTAACTTCTAAGTGGCAAAAAAAAAAAAAAAAATAGAATTCTGATGTAGTAGTTTCTATAAGCCATAGAATTTAAGCAATTTTTTTTTAATTTCTAAAAGTGTATTTTTAGATTAGAAGTTAGAGAAATTTCCCTTCAACTAATTAAAGATCTCTAAAATTACAAATAAACATTGTGAATTGTTATTGCTTGGGAAACTCATTGCAAAACTTTTTCTCTATTGGCAACAAAATTTAAACTTTATTATATGTATGCATATTTCTTTAAGTACCCCCAAAATAATTAATATAAAAGGATACTTCCTGAAGTTTAGTATAGTTTAGTAAAAGAATTTTAGAATTCTAAAAAAAGTTCAATATGGCTTCAGGTTTTATATGTAAGCTTATCATGTCTTTAAAAAGAAAGTTGGTGACATAATACAGATGGCACTGGGCTTACGATGCTCCGACTTACGATTTTTTGACTCTACAATGGTGCAAAAGCAGTATGCATTCAGTGGAAATTGTATTTTGAATTTTGCATTTAATCTATTTCTGGGCTAGCAGCAATATGTGGGGGACACTGTCTCACGATACTGGGTAATGGTAAGAGTTCTAAACACGTTTCAAGTAGGCTAGCCGAACCTACGGTGCTCCATTGGGTAGGTGTATTGAATGCATTTCCAGCTTACAATAATTGCAATTTATAATGGTTTGTTTTTGGATGTGACCCCATCATAAGTCGAGGAACATCTGTAATGGAGAAGTAGTATGATAAGAAATCATTGAGCTATGAATTAGCAGAACTGAGTTTTATTTTGGGTCCATTTACAGTCAACACCATAAACTTGAATAATTCACTAAACCCATAGTACTTTAGTTTTCTCCTCCGAAAAGCAGGATTGAACTAATAATTGTTTTCTACCCCACACAGTATATCTGCCTAGGAAATGAAATATATATATCAATTTCAGGCTCTATTTCCTGGAAATTCTTATTTAATTTGTCTGGGGATGGAATGCAGGCTTCTGATTAGTTTTTAAACCAGTCGGGGCTGTTCTAAAGCGCAGATCCTCTGGATTAGTAGCATCCGTTCCCTTCTAGCTCTCAGGTTCCATGACAACTTGAATTTCATGTCGTTGCCTCAGTCTTTATATCTTTTCTGATTCCCGTGGAGGTTAAAATTATACTTGTATCTTTTCTTGATGTGATACATTGTTTTATGTTACTCTTCTTGCATGTTTCTATGTATTATCTTAGTCATGTACATCTTAGCAAATTTTTATTTTTGCAGTACTTTCATATATTGCATGTAAATATTATGACATAATTTAAAAATAAACAACCTTAAAAGTGGTTTGTTTTATTTTTGTTTTCCTTTAAGGAAACCCCAAATGGCAAACTAGCAACCACACAAGACTTCTGAATTTTGGGAATATTTTTTGAACTACGTATGTAGTATTTTTAATAATACTAACTACTAATTATTTCAATTTAAAATTTGTTAACAACATTACCTTTTATTTTAGTTCCACAAATTATGTGGTTATTCTGTCAGTTGATATTCAGATTTTTACAAATGAGAAATGTTAAATATTTAAAATATCAAATAAAAGTATTGGGAGTGGAGGAACTCTATTCCAGTTCTCAAGCCTCTCTTGGTGCTTTCTTATTAGAAGATTCTGCTTTTGCATATTTTAATGACTGTTCCTATGATGGCTCTTTGAAAAAATGGTCAGCCAGGTTGCCATTTAAAAAGTACAAGTTATTCATTGACATTTTTCTTTTATGATTTCATTTTCTTCTCTGTGTCTTATATGTTGGATTGGGACATCATCTTCATATTGCCAATTCTTCCTGATAATGCCTCCTCCATGCATGCTGTTTGGGTCTGATCATGCTATGCATTATCCATTGCATGTAAGATAATATTCTTATTTATGTTTTGATTATTTTGACTTTGTTTTGCTGTGAGTTTATTAAAATTTTAATGCTGGTATGGTGGTGCTTGTGTGAAGATAATTTATTTCATGGGACTTTAAATAAGCAATTCTGAATAATACTTTCAACTATAGAGTATCCTTTTGTTGGAGACTTTCTCAGGTGTGTGTTTTTTTTAAAGAAAGGGTTAGAATTATGTTTAGCATTGATTGTTATTTTCTTCTTATGAAATACATGACATTACAAATCAGTATTTGCTTCTGAGTCAATAAGATGCTGTCCGAACAGTGGTCAGTATTGAACAATCTAATACTTATTTTCATTATTGTAGATACTGAGTTCATAAGCAGTGAATATTTTTTCAATGAAATTGCCAGACACAGTTGAAATTAGTTTTGTAAATTTGTCTTTAAAATCCTCATTCATCAAAACCCATGAGAACCATAAATTTTCATTGTTTAAATGGAATTACTAAGGAAGGCTTTTTTGTTCTAAGTTAATATATGCCACGTGTACTTATCTGTTATCATTTGTGATAAATAAGTTATGGTTAATTTCAGTACATTTTAATTGGTATTGTCTTGGGTAAAACAGTCTTTAAAATAGTGATGATCTGAATATAGTTTGGAAGAGCCTGTGAGGCTGACATTATTAAAATTCCAGCGACCTTGCACTAACACAGCATAGTTTGTATTTATTACCTCTAATTAATTATCATAGTTTAGTGGGTTTTACTTTATGAACCATAAATATCCGGTTTCTAAAATTTTGCAACTATAAAATTATAGACACCTATTATGAATTTATTGTTCTAGTGAACTTTGAAATTCTGCCCTGGCATGTTGCGTTCATTACTTGGCAAGTGTTATAAGAAATCAGTATTTTTTTGTTTATCAAATCATTCAATGAGTTTTCATTTTGTAATTGACAAATTTTTAAAATATCATATGAGGTAAATTTGCCAGGCTAACTTTTATTTTGATATAGTTTTTCAATATATCAATCTTCCTTGTTCCACATTGAATTTTATTTATTGTTGGACACCAGCAAGAAGTAGTGGTAGGAGATGTTAAAACAGGGAACAGTAGTTAACCCAGTGGTTATTATTCTAGTTAAACTTTAATTACAATAGCTCATCTTTATTAAAATTCTTATTACTTAGCCACAAATTTTAGCTCATAAAATGTACTTAATGTGACTTATTAAAATATATGTACAATTCCTGAGATTCAAATACATAAAGCAGACTTGCATCTTTATGCATTTAGGAAGAATACCTTTAGGAAGAATATATTTAGAAGAGCTTGTTTTGCTAAGCAAATTGAAACATAGTTTTTAAAATAGTGTCCTTCATTTAATTTCTTTATAGATACAAATCAGAAAGGATATTATTTACATATTTCCTTTGTTATATTGTTAAATATGTTATCCACCTGGCTATAGTTTGCTCCTTTTCATCTAATTAAAGAAAAAAGTTGTGAGTGGATCTTCAAAAGTCATTTGCCCCCAGAACCTATGATTCTAAATGTGGTATCTAACACAGTGCTTAAAATGAGACTGTTTTCAACTGGTGATTAATTAAATTTGCTGCACTTAAAGCTCAAATTCCTGGTCTATTTATTATTATTTTTAAAATATATATATGAAAGACTACACCTTTATATAATTATTTTGTCAACAGTTTCTTATACCTTAAATAAGTTACTTTTACAGATTAATTTTATATTTAAATGTGAATTGAATTATTCTATATGTAGCATCATTTTACATGGTCACATATGCTTAATTATTATTATTTTTGTGTAGAACCCCAAATCACAGGAACCAGTAACTCTGGATTTCCTTGATGCAGAATTAGAGAATGACATTAAAGTGGAGGTGAGTGTAATCAGCAGGCATGAACAGTGCCCTCAGGTAAAATGCTGGAATCACCCATTCCACAGGGATGAGTTGAGCAGCTTCATTGTGTTGAGAGCTGTCTTAGGTACTATGTACACAGATTTGGATGTTTTTTGTCTTTAAGAAATTCTAGTCTTGGGCTCACTCATCCAAAAGATCATATGAAAAGAAATAAATATTTTAAGTTGGGTGTGACCTTAATTTCTTTCTCATTCCACAGGTAGAGATATTTTAATTATTTCAATACAAATGAAACTTGTAAATTTCAATTAAAAGTATATATCTGTGGAGGATATTGCTATAGAGTTGAGAGAAATTTGGAGGGAATCTAACCAGTCATCCGCCCAATGGGCAGCGTGTGTAGAGAAGCTGACGTATTTTGTCTCAGTACTCTTTACTCGGAAAATTTCTATTTTATTTCAAAACCAAAATTGCATGTCACTTCCTCTGGGAGGGCCTTCCTTCAGGGTACGGAAAGTCATTAATTATAATAATGTTTATTAAGTACTTATGTGTCAGTCATGGATTCTCAAGAGCCCTTGAAATAGGTACTATTATTATTATTACATCTGTTGTACTAATGGTATGCGAGGTTCAAAGAGGCTAAGTTGTCTGGCTTGTCTCCTGTTACTCAGCTAGTAAGTAGCAGGGCCAGGTTTTGAACCAAGCTCTTGCACTCCAGAGCAGAGATTTTTATGATTCTTTCAGATGGATTAACTCCTTCTCTTATCTATGCAAAGGCCACCATGTTTCTTTTATAACTTGTCAAAGTGTGTTTTAATTTGTATTTGCTTTACACATTTTACACCTTTATTCCCTCATTGTACAATAGCATTTAATTATTTATTATAATTATCCCTGGCCAAGGCATGGTGCTGGGGTATTTTAGGTGATTAAATATTTGTTGTAAAGTGTTTTGACATGATAGAGTTGGATCATGTAATAGTAAGAAGCTTGGTTTTTGGACTCTCATGCCACTGAGTAACTGTAATTATTATTTAACCTCTCTTAAATCTCAGTTTTCCTTTATTCAGTCCCGTAAAGTAATTGGCCACTCCTTTATTGATTACATTTCAAAGATTAATGACTGGTTGAAAATATTTCATTAAGGATGTTCTTATTTTTTAAAAATAATAATTATAAAGTGGTAGCTCTTAAAAGAATATCCCTAGAGAATATCAGCAACTACTAGTAAAACCAACCTACTATTTTTATTTAATTTGTTCTGAAATAAGGTATAATATTTTAATGATCAGTTCAGTTAGTACCTGCAACTAAGTAATTGTTCATTGTTCCTTAGATTCGCAATAAAATGATAGATGGAGAAAGTGGAGAAAAAACATTCAGAACTCTGGTTAAATCTCAAGATGAGGTAAGAATTAAGTCAGGCTTATTCTTAAATAAAATATATGTGTTAATAATAAATATTGGTAATCTGTCTTTTTTTATTAAAGCAATATTTATTTATAAAGCAGGGATTTCTCTAGTAAACAAATTTTTTAAGGTACTCTGCTGGAGGGGTATTTTCAATAGGATTTTTAACTCTTTAATTTTTACAAAATAATATTGCTTTGGGCTTCTTGATGTATTCTTATATTAACAATATGTTCTGGAAAATATTTTATGCCTTCATTTTTATCATTATAAAAAAGGAAGTACAATTTAATGCGGATGTTCTAATTGTTGGATTCCATATAGTATTAATTATTTGGGTGTTTAAGCTTTTGTTTGTTTGCTTACTTGTTTCTAGCTTGATTTATCTTAGTATACTATTTATGCCCTTTATATTGTAATCCCCATGAATTTAAATCTGAAATTAAATCAGGAGATAACACAACTACCCCCATAAATCACTGGTACAAATACTTAGTAAACTTCTATTGTTTATTATCATTCCGTTGACATGGAAGGACTCTTTATATGAGAAGTGTGTCTATCAGTGGAGTAAATACACATTCATATATTTGAGGATTTGAAAAACTATGTAGACCTCAGAAGCTTTTGAGCCTGTAAATTTAATATAAGCTTTTATATCACCCTTTTTAAATATATAATTTCTCCTGAATTCCTCAGCAAATCTTTTCCTAAAATGTAGCTGAGATCTAAATATAAGCATTCATTTGCATGTGGCTTTCCTCATTTAATATCACTAGGAGTCCCCATTATGAGAGCAGAAGGGGAAATGTATATCAATTTCAGTCTGTTGAAATTTCAGCTCCATTTGCTCAGGCTTTAGCTGTGCTGTTTGCCCTTCCATTCTTAGAGGAAACTTGTATATCATTTATCAGTTCCACCAACCAGATCTCTGACTTGTACATTCTTTTCTCGACTTAGAAATCAATTTTGTTTCCATTAAGTCACTTTGATATTTTCCTACTTCAATTTATTGTAAATTGTTTTTATGACCAATATTCACCTATGGAGTTTTCCAATTACTAATAGTGAAAAAAATATTATCGTTTTCTTAATCTGATATTATTTTTGATACTATTTTTATAACTTGCTGAACACTAGTTTGCCATGTTTTTTTTTTGAGTAGTAACAAATATGTAAATATTACTTTCAAAATTTCTTTTAAGAATTTTACTAGGTCTCAGACCTTCTCAGTACTCCGATCTTCCCTTCTCCCATTCTCCACTCCCATCAGTAAATCCAGAGGGATGGTTGATGTACAGGCGCAGCATCGTGTAGTTGCTATACAATAAATTTGGCATCATACATTTCCTTCATCCTTTCAATTAAAGTCCCCTTTAAGACTTATTTGTTCATCAATAATTTGTGGAAAATAGTATTTTCACCAGGGGTTTGATTAAATGAGACGACGACTGCTAAGTGCTTAGTATATTGCCTAACTCCAAGCAATACTTCAGTAAATGTTACTGTTTTGATGAGGATAATTACACAGGAGGTAACTAAAGAAAAAATAAAAGATACAAATGTGTCATCACTATATCTAATGGAAGAAAGAATAATAATGTTTTTACCATTGTTCAGCAGCTATATATGAAAGACTATATCCATGAGGTTATTTAGCTCTTTTATTCCTTTCCCTGGTAGGTTTAGTTGTTTTTTCAACCTTCATGATACTGAGTAATTAGTCTCTCATGATAGATAAAACTGTAATAATAGCTTAATATGAACAGTAACATGCTAATTATATATTTGGATCTAAACAAACTGACTGCATTAATTTCCTGATATTACAACCATTTCTCTAGTATGGAATATCTGAGCCTTATCTTACATTTCATAGTCCTATTTCATTATTAAAGTTTATTTTTCAGGAAATGTTTTCAGAGTTTTTGGGTTAATAATTTGGCATAAATTACTAAGATTTTTACACTTGTACGTTCTTAAAATTGACTGTGTGGGTGTTTATTTTTGTCTTAAAAATTTGCTTTACACATACATATACCCATAACAGGATAAGTGTTATAAAATAGATCAGAAATTTGTGAAGAAGGATGTTGAATGACCACTGAATTTATAAATAGATTCTAATGTTCTTCTCTTCATGTAAATTTAAATAGAATAAAAGGTGAATACAAGCATGTCAAACTTTTTTTCTAGAGGTATATTGACAAAGGAAACAGGACATATACATGGACTCCTGTCAATGGAACAGATTACAGGTAATTAACTATACTTATATGCATTAGGAGTAAAAGAATATTCACTTCAGTGTCTTTCACCTATTTTAAGTAATCATTTTTCCAGTGGATGAATATTGTCTTTGCATTTTCATATGCTATTTTCAATGTAATTAAAATAGAAATGTTACCTTTCCAACACTGAAATGTTTAAAGTTATAGGTTCTTTGTTCTCAAAATGGAAAATATGGGAAAAAGCTAGGAATAAAAATTTTAGAAATGAAAACAATATGAATATATTTGATATTTTGTATATTTATATTAGCAACAATAAATGTTATCAACATGCCCTTAATTTAAGGTTATCACCTCCATTCACCTCATTTAAATTAGTTTACATTACTCACATTTTAGGTTGTAAATGAACTTAAATATATTTATTAAATCGTAGTATAGTCTGATATAAAATGCTCAGTTGATATAATTTACCCCCATAAGTAGCAATTTTGCAATATCTCAATCCCTTCAGTAGACTGGGCCTTGTAAAACTGGACACAGTAACACCCTCTAAGAGTGTTAGATTCTAAGGCTGTTGCCTTCTTCCTTTACTTTTCAGTCCCTAGCTCATGAGACAGTGGCAGGTGGTAGACATTCTGTAAGTATTTACAGAATTAAATATTAAGATTTTCAATTTGTCTCATCCTGTCCAATTAAAAAAATGATGTCCAAACTTCCATTGAAATATTCAAGTGTGAAGGACTTCAATACGCAATTGATACGTAGCCTAATTAATAACTTGTGGTGGACTCAGCTCTCCCTTAACAGCGCCCTCCTCCCCCCAGCATACACATAGCCTCTCACGGGAGCCCAGAGTGCTGGGAATTTCCCTAGTGCTGTAGTGTTTTCATAATAGGAAACTGTTGCCTTTGTGTTCCTAGGGGGCATACAGAATAGATAGAAAACATAGACATTAATGTCATGATACAGTACCTGGCGGTCTTTCCGCTTTTTCGTTTTTTGACATACTTTTGAACCTATTGAGAAACATGAGAATAACTGCTTTAATTATTTTATTTGCGTGTGTCTACTGATTTCGATTCTCATTTCTATTAGGCATCTCTTTGCACGTGTACAATCTTTATGTACATACACAAGTCATTAAATTTTCTTCCTCTTTTATGATTATTGTCAGCTTTCCTTTATTTTTGGATAAACTTGTCTAAAAGTGTAATAGACAGAGGAAATCTAGGAGCCCTGTCTCTTTATTTATTATTATTATTGTTATTTATTTATTTTTAATCCTCACCTGAGGATGTTTTTATTGACTTTAGAGAGAGAGGAAGGACAAGAGAGAGATATAAGAGAGAAACATTGGTTGCCTCCCGCATGCATCGCGACCAGGGATTGAACCCACAATCTGAGTATGTGCCCTGATGGGAAGTTGAACCCATGACCTTTCAGTGTACGGGACAGCACTCCAACTAACTGAGCCACAAGGCGCCCTGTCTCTTTAGAGATGACTTTATGATAAAACAAAGTACGGGATGCACTGTTGGGAATGAGCTTTAATGCCTTTGTTCCTTAGATGGACAAATTCTAAGTTAGAAAAACTGTTTCCTTTTGACCCTGACAATGAGTTATCAATGACAGTTGGTCCTACTGCAGTCATAATTATATTTTGGGCTTATTTTCAATTCTCATTATATCTTACCTAAATCTGTTTGTAATGGTCTCTCAAATGTTCCATACATTCAACCCCCTGATCTCACACTTCCAGACATAAATGCACAGTGTGGCCAGATTAATGTTTATTTAGGTCAAGCATATCCCTTCTTGTTCATAAAACTTTATTCCCATTTTTATCCAAGTTAAATTTCAACTTCCTATTCTGATATTCACGTATCACGCATTTCTAGCCCAACCCATCTACCCTGTCTTTTGTCTCACTGCACTCCCCCATACCAATTACTGCTCTGAACAGGCCCAACTTCACTACTTCTGCATGTTTCCTCATACATTCCCTTCCCCAACCTACAACTTGGAGCCAGATGCAATCTCTTTCCATTATAAGCACTTCCCTGAATCTCTCTGTACAAATAAATTCACAAATAGCAATATAGAATAAGCCATCATATCTAAATTGCAGAAAAATGGCACCTGTCGATTTACTGAATGAGGTACCCAATTTCACTTAATGATTTTTGTTTCCTTAAGTCTTGATATAATTTAGATACATTTTGAAATATAGTAATTAATTACATTAATAGAATTCTCTTGTTTTTAATGAAGAGTTTCGTTTTATAGTGATAAATGATTGAGTTGAAAAGTGTGCTATGTTCCACTTAATCAGTTAACCATGTTTATGTGAGTCATAAAAATATTCCATGGGATCTACCATCCATCTGGTGGCCACTGGATTTATTAGACTTTAGTCCCTAGTAGAAAATAAAGCAGCCTTGGTCTATTGGTTTTATATGGAGGGGGACAGCAAACACTGTATATGAGAACATCATTGACTGGGAATGTCAGTAAAGATCTTATCTGCTGTAGGTTGAAGAAATAACTGTTGTGTTAAGGTGGAAATAATTAAATTAAATGTAACTATGTTTTTTCTATGGAATAGAGTGTAGCCATGAATAACAACCTGAGACTTGCAGGCCAGATATATATTTAATATGTCAATTTTAAAACTACTATTGTGTCCCTTGTGGCTTTCCACACTGTTTTTTATGGTACATGAGATGTAACACAAGCTTACAGAATGATACTGTGGCAACCTCATGATATAATGTTATCGGTTTTAATTAGAAGTTTCTCTTAGCAATAAATGCTGATGGGGTAGTAAAAATGTCCTGATTTCCCTTGAGAGGAATTTTTAGGAGACAATCTTCAAATGCTCAGTAATTCTGCTCTACATTTTATAAATGGCAAGTGAATCATGAAAGGTCATCTCGCTTTCAGGCTAATTGCACTGCTTATTTTAATTTTAATCTGTCTCCACTTAAAGGAAGTTACCTATAAAATGAATGTAGAGATTTTCATAAAATCTACATAACATTTTATTTCTCTGACCTTTATCTAAAAGGAAAGTCTGTGAATTACTTATTGATGGAGAAGATTTGGAAACTGGATGTAGCTAGCAACCACCCATTTTGCTATCTTGGTTTCATAGTTAAATTGTAACAAACCGCTGCTTTTTAATTCTTAAAATGAATTTGTAGCATATATATTCATAAAAAGGAAAACCTGGAGTTTTGTATTTTTTCATGTTCAGTATTGTCCATAAAAAATGTAATGAGATTAGAGTTTAGACATCCATCCCAAAATCCTGGGAAACATGAGGCTTGAGTTATTAAGAGAAGATCTCCTGCAAATGCCTAGAAATATTTAGAAGCCTACATATGCACACCTTTTCCTATACATTGCTAAATTTTAGATTAAATATTAAAGGCGAATGCTGAATGACTCGATCAAATTAATCTAGCATCATTTTTTTTTTTGAAAATAGTTGCATTGGAAATCTTTGATATAGCCTCATCTTCTGCACCCATTAGTTCATAAGTTTCCTTCTATATTCAAAGAATTGCAAAGGTCATTTGCAACAATAAATGTGTATATGAAATTATAATGTCCTACCCATGTATATTAGCCATTGTCAGAGTAAAAGAATGTTCACATATACGCAGTTTTATTATTGGAAATTGCATAACCTTCAAATATTCTGCCATCTTTTAATAATTTTAGTGCATTATGTTTTATTAATTGGCAACTTCAAAATAGTAAGGTCACCTGCCTGTCAGCTTTTTATTTTGTTCATTCATTAAGACAAGGTTTGAAGACAGGCTTGTCTGATGGTCCTATCTAAAACAATCTGAACTTGGTTTAAGATTTGCACTGGACCTCTCCTCCAGTTTGTACATATACTATAAGTTTAGAGTAGCCCATAACTCCTGTAAAGTATTGAGCTCAAGATGTATGTCCTTTTATACTTGACAGCAATTTACCTAGTATTATGAAATATACACAATAAATGAACTTGAAGTATTGGGTAAGAACCAATGAAATGAACAGGAACTCTTTCTTAGTGCTATAAAGGAATTTGAATTTTCCCATTAGCAGACTCTGTGGACTTGTCTAAAGATTAGAGTATTAAAACAGTAGGTATTTATCCCCTCAAAAGAATATATTTCAGATGATTATATACATTGTGTAATGGAAATAATAATACTTTCATTTATAATTTAAATAGCATACATTTACTACAAAGCACTTTAACATTATGTATAATTCATTAATTTTATCTACTTTGTTTAAACATACCCTAGCATTATTCTATCTTTTCAACACTTAAAGTGGGGTATTTTTTGTTTGTTTTTTTAAATATGTCTTTATTAATTTTCAGAGAGAAGGGAGAGGGAAAGAGAGAGATAGAAATATCAATGATGAGAGTCATTAATCAGCAGCCTCCTGCACGTCCCCTGCTGGGGATCAAGCCCGAAACCCGTGCATGCGCCCTGACCGGGAATGAAACCTCAATCTCCTGGATCCTAGGTCAATGCTCAACCACTGAGCAACACCGGCTGGGCAACACTTAAAGTGTTTTAGTATGCTTTTCTGGAAATATAGTACCCATGACATTTCTTTCTCAGCTAATTTATAGGCATATTTAGAATCTTATTTTCCGTATGTCTCTTCTGATTCCCTACACTGTAAAGAACTGGATGAATCAGGATGTCAAGACCAAATTAAATACTCTATTAGCTGAATGCATTTTACTGTCAGAGTAATATGTCTTCTTCCCATGAGGAAGATTTTTGGATTTTCCACGAAGTAGACGTGTTTGTTTTTTTAAGTTATGTTTCATTTTTGTTTGTTTGTGTTTATGCTTCTCTTGTTTCTATTGCAGTTTGGCCTTGGTATTACCAACCTACAGTTTTTACTATATAAAAGCCAAAATAGAAGAGACAATAACTCAGGCCAGATGTAAGTACTGTGAAAGCAACTTCAGGTCTCTTTGCTATCTTCTAGTATCAAATGTTTAAAGACGTCTAGATTTTGGAATACCCAAGGCTTACCCATTTTAGTAGCTGCTATTACCAAATCTACAGCAATGATTCTAACCCATTCCAAACATGCAAGGAACAAGAAATATTCTACATGGATAGAATATGAGCAGGTACTCCAGTGTCACTGGCAGCCCCACCAGCCTCCCCCGCCTTGCTTTGTGCTCGTGGAATCATTGCAGCGCTGTCCTCCATTGCTGCTGTTTTAAGGGTCTGCCAGCTGACGCAAAACGTGTCACGTAGTCTCTACTCATGGCATTGTGCTAGTAAAGCTTTACCTTTTCTTTCTTTTTCTCTTATTTTTTGTTGCTTTTGGCAAGAATAATATTGTACTCCACATCTACTTTGTTTGAACACAGTAAATTGCACTGGTCTTTGGTTTTGGTTTGGCGATTGACTTTTTTTTCTCATAACTCATATTAATGTCTTCAGCAACTCAAATGAATTATTTCTTTTTAATGTGTCAGTTGGAATGTGGAGTAATTACTAACTCTAGTGCATATTTCAAGTCATTTTTAATCTTTATTTCATTTTTGGTGACTAGATGTAGTGAAGTAAAATGACCATCATATCCTTTGCTCATTGCTCAATTGTTACTAACAGCCTAAATTTTTTTCTGGTACAATGAAGTAAAAAAATATATATTTATACATACCTTTTATATCTGACCTTAAATAAACTAAATTCTTTCATTTCTATGTCAGTTCTTTTTTTGCTCTCTGCAGTCCTGGTTCTCATAGTACATGGTGGTAGTTTATACATTGTTACCACTTTTTCTTGATAGATATGATGGTCTTTTAACAACCAGCAACTTTGCATGAGCTAGTTGTTCACTGGATAAATGAGGGGATGACTAGTGGGTCTCTGATGATTGGTAAATGGTTTCGTTTGTAGGCTAACGCCGGTATTGCACTTGCATTAACCACTTTGCAAAATAGACCCTTGAAATAACCACAGTACAGATAGGGTGCTCTCATAGTAACTGACAGGACATACCTTCCAGTCTTCAAATATATGTGTCTTCTTTTCCAGACTACAGCTGTACATAAATGAACCTTTGATCTATGCACAATATTTTTATTCAAGAGAGTCATTGAATAAAATATTGTTTGTGACCCCCTTTGCTTTACCCTCTTTTTTTTGTTTCCCTGCTTTCTCTTTCTGATGGATTTTCACAGCAAAAAAGGGCAAAATGAAGGGCAAGTATTTTCTTGTTGCTCAATTTTTTTCTGTTTAGTACACTTGACATTTCCACTGATCTTTCCATTCCTAATGGATATTATCCTCTGTGCTTCTCATTTGCTAGATTTTCCTCCATGATCATTCAAGCCGTAGGGGCCAGAAACGGGGAAAGAATATGCTTGTGTTTTCAAATAGGACCTGTTTCACATTCAAGTGTTTTCTTAGACTTAAATACTTGTGTGTTTTTATCCATCTACTTGCTACTAATTCATCCTAATGTGAAAAATGTGACTAATTCACTAAGGCAGTAATGGGTTTATTGAAATCACTTTTTTACCATAATATGGGTGAAATTTTTATGTTGACATTTTAAATAAAATACCTGTGATGTAACATTGATATAAATTATTTTTGGAAGGATATCTTGGTTATGGTTAATAAATAGGAAAATTATGAACATAGCATTTTCTCTGATATAACTCTTACAATCCATGTTATGAAATTGAAGTTGATTTTGTTTTTGTAAGTATGGAGGAAATTTATATTAATTGATGTTTAAATTTAGGATATAAGTAGTTTATTTTAATTTTTCTTCTTAGATTATCTCTCTCATGTCTTCTTATTGCCACAGAATCTCAGGATATATGTTCTCTGATTGCTTACCTAACCCTGTCACATTATCTTTGTAGATTCAGAGACACTGAAGCCGGATAATTTTGAAGAATCTGGTTATACATACTTAGCACCAAGGTTGGTTTTGTTTTATTTTTATAGCTTGTATGAATGATAACAGTTCTGAATTGGGGTTAAGACCGCTGCTCTGGGTTAATTTTGTTCCAAATTATGGAACCAAAGGGAACCAATTTTAAAACTGCAAAGAATCCTGCCAATTCATTAATTTACTCGTTCAGGTAATTACTAAGCAGCTACTCTGTGCTAGGCAATGTGCTGATGCAGGGGTACAAAACTGAACAAGACAGATGGAGGCTTTGCTTTTGTTGGAACTAACTATGCAACAACAATGAAGAATTTCATATTTGTATTTGTGAGTATGTGTACACATACATTCTCAATATCTGTATGTTTTTACATGTTATATATATACACATATATATATACACACTGATAGATGTGTACAGGTATATGTGTGTATATACACACATAAGAATGTATATACCTCATAGAAGGTCTTAACCTCATATTAATTTCTTTCAATACACTAACACGACTTTCTGGGAAAACTTATTGTAACATAGTGGCATTTTCTCACATACTTTTTTAAGATTGACATTTTTTCCTCCTGCTCAATTTTATTTCTATTTCATATAATCCCCCTTGTCTATCCCTAAGATACATTTTATCTCTACTTTTTTTCCATGTAATTATTTGAAACTATTCAGTAATCCAAGAGTGGTCTTTATTTTTATTCCTTTTCTTAGTTTTTGATTCCCACTCTCGATCAGACACATATCCTATTCCAACTAATTTAATTCCTTATTAATCTAGACCAGCGATTTTCAACCTTTTTCTCTCATGGCACACATAATCTAATTACTAAAATTCTGTGGCACACCAAAAAATATCTTTTTTGCCTGTTTGACAAAAGAAATAGGTATAATTTTGATTCCTTCACACCAGATGGCTATTGTGGCTATTGTGCTGGCTGTTGACAATCTAAGGGAAGAGAGGTCAGTGCCCTGACTAAATTAGTCAGGTATTGCATGTTTTAAAAATTCTTGCAGCACACCAGTTGAAAATCGCTGATCTAGACTAAATTATTGAAGAAAATAGATTTAGGAGATTGTATTATTAATTTATCACATTTTAATACTCCTCAAAGAAGGTACTCTAAGAACCCAAAGAAGGTTCATAAAAATTAGTCTGAGTTACTTTTTTATTTCTGGATAAGAATATCTGAATTTTTGGTTCTTTTTAAAAATTGGGAATATATACCACCCTTGGAGTAATCTGTTAATAGAGCATAGTCTTGGCTTCATGGATGACTCTGCCCTTAAGCAGCTTCTCCTGCCTGACTTTCCTTTGGTGTTTGGTATTACTCGTCACACCCTCCTTTGACACTCTTTGCCACCTCTTGCTTGATGACACACTATTCTGAAAACCTTCCTCCTTCCCTGCCACATACTGAGTCTCTTTCATAAACTTCTTTCCTTCTGCAGATCGCTTCCACGAGGGGGCTAGCTTAGGCTCTCTTCTCTTCTTGTTCTGGGTCTGCAGACATACCACCCGTCTAATCCATGTCTGCCGTTGGGGGTGATGCCTTCCAAGTCTACAGATGGCCATAACATCTAGAAACAAATTAGACACGATAAGGGGTTTATTGACATTACATTACAATATAGGATCGAACAATATATCTGTTTCCAGATTTTATGTCTACACTACATATTTCAATATGTGACTCATATTTATGGAAACAACAGGAATGTCTTTGATTCGCTTCAAATTCAGTCTCTCTTAAACATGTGTTCTCTTTGGAGAACTTTTCTTTCTCATCTGCTAAATGCTCACCAAAGGCTCAGTATTGTCCTCATGATAATCTGTACTTTATGACTTTGAAATGCTGTTACTAGAAATGCATTGCACAGTTTGCCAGTGTAGTTCTCCATACTCTAAATCAGGGCCATCAAACTGCAGCACACAGACTGGTGGCCTGTTTGTACATAGTTTTGTTGGAACACAGCCGTACTTGTTTATTGATGTGTTGTCTTTCGCTATAAAGGCAGAGTTGGGTAGTTGTGGCATAGACACTATATAACCCACTGAGCCTAAATCATTTACTATCTGGCCTCTTAAGAAAAAGCTAACCTTTACTCTGAATTTCAGCCACACTAAATGGACTGTTTTTACCTCTTCTTTTTTTTTAAAAGATTTTTTATTCATTTTTTTAAAATTTATCTTTATTGTTGAAAATATTACAGATGTCCCTTTTTTTCTCCATTATCCCCTTCCACCCCACACCCACTCCCCACCCTAGGCCTTCACCACACTATTGTCTGTGTCCATGGGTTATGCATATAAGCATATAAATGCTTTAGTTAATTTCTTTTTACTCACTAATTTTCTCTTCTATTTTGGATTATACTCAGACACACTCCACCCCTTCCCAATCCCCAAATTTAAACTCCTTGATCTGGGAATTTCTTTCCCATGTTCACTGAATTAGACATCTTGCCGACTGCCTCATAGCATCCTATATTTCCCTCACTAGAGCACCAGCCACATTTTATTTTATTTACTTTTCCCAAAAGAGCCATGACTGTGTCACATACTCTTCAGTACCCAATAAAACATCCACTGCCCAATACATAGTACATGCTGAATAAATATTTGATAGCTGAAGAATCTATAAACATATGAAGAATATTTTAAAAATCATATTATTAACAATAACACCTGCAATATTATTAGCACTTTTTTTTAATACAAATAACTTTGACCAACTTAAAACTGCTAAAATCAATTTTAGGTAGAAAGGAGAATATTAAGGACAAAACATTGTCCTACAGAATATTAACATGTTCATACATTGACACTGTAAGAAGAGATTGAAATTACAGTGAACAGATACACTCTCCCTCTATCTCAGATCTGAGTTTTTCTCTGGGCAGCTCCTTCACTCATCTCTCCCAATTGTTAAATAGCAGACCATGCTGATCGGCTTCCTGTACTTCACCATCAGACAAGATGGAAATCTACTGGTCCTCTCAGAGAGGGCAAATGTCTCTCTCAATCCCAATCTGTAAGCAATGGATGGACTTTATTTAGTTCAGCAAGAATTAGTAGACGGGCCACTCCCGTGCCTAAGTCATATTCAGTATCAACATGACTGACTGGAAGGCTGGAATTTTCCTATGTGTTTAGGGATGGAGCAAAAATACCAGAGAAGGGAAACAATGTTGTAACTGGTGGCACCTCAGTTAACAGGTGTTAAGCCCTTTACATGCATAATTATATTTACTGCTCAAAAGAACTCTATAATAAATTAGTGTTATTATCCCATTTCCCAGATCAGGAAAGAGTTTTAGAGATGTTAAATAGGGGATTTGAGCCAGTTTCCTTGTTATTTCAAGATATTAGTATGTATGTTGAATATACAAATGCTAATGAATGTCAAAAGAACATTCAGTACATCTGAGTAAAATATTTTTGTAGGGAAGCTTTCCTGAAAAAAAATGAATACTGAATGTGTATTCAAAGAGCTGTGAAAAATAAAGTGATAAAAAATTGGGATAAAGAAAAATTGGCGAGAAAAGACAGAAAGCTATGTGGTATAGGACAGCAGTCATATGTTTTTGTCACTGTTATTAATGAGAAACAGTGTAGCAAACTCTAGAGCAAGACTGTATGGGTCTGTTACCCAGATGTTCATTGTTATGACTGTTACTCAAATTCTCTGCACCTTGGTTTCTTTACTTTTTCAAATGTTATATGGGTAATGCCTATCTCATAGAGTTTGTATAAGGTTTAAATGATATCATGCATGCAAAATATTTACCAGAGTTCTTGGTAAGATATGAGCTTTAAATAAATATTAGTTCTTATTTATGGTTGTAGTAAGAGGAAGGGGTGGAGGAAGGATTGTTATTTAATAAAGAGTATTAAAAAGCAACTATTTAAAAATAATTTAAAGAAGAAAGCTTACAAATTTTAAAGATATATGACCATTTTTTTAAATTCCTAGATAAAGCATTTGTTCCTGATTAATAATCAGCTCTTGCAATTTCCTCAGTGTTAACACTACTCCAAAGGGAAACATTGAGAATTTAGATGCATGGAGCATTGCTGCCTTTAAGAGGCATACAGTCATAGGGTGAAGTCTAAAACATAGATTAATTTTGCTATCTTTCTTAGATATTCAGAAATGAGAAAGGTGCTTCAAAGAAGATGAGTTTCAATGAGAAATAAATAACAATATATGATAGTCTAAAGTTCACTGCTAATCTGTGATGTATAAGCTATTTAAGCTTGTTGAACAGGCGAGAACAAATTCACTTTCAGTATTCTAGAAATAAAAAAATTGCCAAATTTCTAATACTAAAGATCTGTAGTTTCAAAGCCTTTTAAGTTACAAAGCTAATTTGGTCAGAAACAGGAAGTGGCCAAAAGAGATGGTAACTTTCAGGCCCTGAAGGTGTTCTCAGCAAGTGGAAGTTGACTTGTTCCTTTAAAGCCACACAAATATTTCTCCACCTTGCTGCTGCACTTTTCTGAGGAATCATTTTCCTAAAAGAGATTAAATAATGATCAGTGTGTGTGAATTTGACCTGTTTTAGAAAAACAGTGCCTCACAGAAGGTGTATCAGCAGGTCTTCCACATGTCTTTGGGGAACAATTTAGAAGTTTTGCTAACCACGGGAATTGCTTGGCCACCCACTGTCCTGTGTGATTTCTTTGGTACAAGGACCTAAGAAAGAATGATTATCTCGAGTCCTCAGTCTCCCAGGCCTATGCTGAGTAATCTTTAGGCTAACAGGCAATCAACATCAGTGCTGTCTGTCTAACCCCATACTCGCCCCTCAAATATTTCCATTCTTTCTGCGTATCACCTATGGCATAGGCACCACGCTCCACACGGTGGGCGATTCTCCGAGGCCCTTCTGCATCATGCTTATTACTGGAGAACTCATCCCACTGACACAACATTCAGTGTTTTCTCACATTTTCCATTTTTTTTTTTTTTTTGGAAATATATCTTTATTGATTTCAGATAGAGGAAGGGAAAGGGAGAGAGAAAGAGAGAAACATCAATAATGAGAGCGTCATCATTGATCATTTGCCTCCTGCACGACCCCAACTGGGGATCGAGCCCTCAACCCAGGGATGTGCCCTGACCGGGAATCGAACCTCAATCACCTGGATTCTAAGTCGATGCTCAACCTCTGAGCCACACGGGCTGGGCTCACATTTTCGTTTTTAAAACCCTTTCACTTTTGTTCCCATTCTAATTCAACAAGTCTCCTTAAGGGCCCTTTCAACACTTTTTAGCTTTTGCTATTAGTAAACATCAGACTATTTTTTGATATTCTGATGTTTTCTGTAATCAGAAGTAGTCAATAATATCTTGAAGGTCAGAGATATCTTTAGACTACTTCAAAATGCAGCACAATTCAACCAGGGAGGATATAAACAAACAAACAAACAAACAAATACATGATGATATTGTCTAAATTAATTGCTCACAACACTCAAAGACTTCTATTGGTAGAGGTCAAAGTTGCTTTTGGCCTGGAGCTTTTTGGTAACAGAAGTGCACAGAGTGAAAGTTCAAAGCACATTTTATGGTTAAAACACACTAATTAGGGATATGAACACTTGGCTCCTCCTCAGGGCTTGACCATTTGCTAGTTATATACCTTTGGGCAAATCTTTTTACATCTTTGAATCTCAGTTTCCTCATCTTTGAAGTGTTAAATACTTTCTGATAAAGTGAATTTTAGGATTAAATGTACAAATCTAATTTTAGAAATGCCTTTTAAATAATAGCTTAGAATTCTAAAAATGAGTTGTTAATAATTATTTGCCACATTTTATTTAGTTCTTCTAATACCTTGCCTTCGACATCTAATTTTGTGAGATTATAATTCAATATATTGGCCTTTTGACTACCAGGCTAGTGCTATTTCCAAAATAGCCTAGCATTGTAGGAAGAAGCACTTTTATTTTTTTAAAATACATCTTTATTGCTTTCAGAGAGAGGAAAGGAGGGGGAAAGAGAGAGGTAGAAACATCAATGATGAGAGTCATTGATGGGCTCCCCCCTGCATGCCCCCAACTGGGGACGGAGCCCGCAACCCGGGCATGTGCCCTGACTGGGAATCGAACCCCGATCGCTTGGATCCTAGGTCGATGCACAACCGCTGAGCCACGCCCGGCCGGGCGGAAGGAGCACTTTTAGCTCTGTCAAATAAAGAAATGAATATAAACCTTGTAAACTTTCTCAGCCTTGCCTTCCTAAATTGAAATTTCTCATGAACCAAGAAGTTGTTTTGTTTTGTTTAGTTTTGTTTTTGAAGTTCTGACATTCTGTCCCTCTTCTCTCCTCTCCTCTGAGGTATTTAGGTAATGAACTTGTATCTGAAAATGTTTACTATTTAATTGAGTTTCCGTCTTGAATATTTGATTATCCAAATTGTTGGTTGTATTAAACTACTTATTATCATTGCAATCTTATATATATGTTGCCTTATATTTATTCTGAATTTCTAAAACACTTAGGACAACAGATGTCAAAGTATGGTTCTCAGAATCCTTTGGGTTCCAGAGAATCTACAAGGTCAAAGCTGTTTTCCTAACAATGCCATGGTGTTTGTCTGTTTTACCATGTTGGCATTGCATTGACAGTACAAAAGCAATGGTGAGCTGATACCCTCACAGGAACTAAGGCAGTGGCACTAAAGGGCTGTTGCAGTCTTCATTGCCTGGCACCCACATCAGGGAAAGAGCCAGTTGCAGTTTGCGGGGAAAGTGAAAACACTTAGGCTTTTCTCATTGCCTTCTGATTGTTTGAGTTGAGATCTGAAATTGGTGTGTTTTGTTTGTTTGTTTCATGAAATATCATTTTAATTAAACCAGGGACTTTGGTATTTGGAAAATATTTTCTCAGACAGCAATCAAATCAGCTTTGACTGGGAGTATTTGTTGCCAAGGACAAAAATCCGATTTTAAACTAAAATTTGAATTTGGGGAAAATTGTACTTATTACTGTAAGTGTCCTAAAATTTAGACTTATCTGTTGCAATCAGTGATGATATTAATGATGTGTATTTCCAGTATTGTATAATGAAATGTGTCATCATTTGGAAGACCTGCGTAACTCATATTTTCCAAGTAACTGATGAATTATGTTACAAAATCATAGGTGCAAAAAATATTCATGTAAAGTATAAGATAGTGCATTAAATTTAATGTAACAGTACAAAAAGTTCAGTGACACTGTTTTGAATTCAGTATTACAACTCAAGAAATTACAAATAATCAAATTTTGGTATCAAAAAAAGAATAGACACAATTATCTAATAATACTATTAAATAGTCTTCTCTTTTCCAACTACATACCTGTACAACACTTTTTTTTTTCAGGTGCCAATCTTGCAGTTGATTAAATGCAGGACACACTTGTCTGTTATTAAATCAGGAATTCAAAATTTGCAAATAGTTCAATCAATGCCAGTTTTTTTCAATAGGTTATTATTTTTATTAAAACAGTAATTTCTCATTAAAATGTAAGCATCTGATGGGTTTATTCTGATATGGTTTATTCTGATATTTAGTGAAAAAATATTTAAAAATTTCTCAGTTAAGTTCTATACAAAAATTGCAAACCTACAATATACAGTGATAATGTAATAAGAATAACAAAAGCTAAGATTTATTGATCACATACTATCCAGAGGTCACTTGCATAATATATATTATCTGTAATACCACTTATTTTCAAAGTATTGTTTTGATATAGAAATGAGGAAATGGGGGAAACAAGGAGATCAATGGCTTACAAAGTCATATAGCTAGTTAAAAAAGTGTTTTCATTTCCTATGATTACCATGTACATTTTTTAATGTTTTGATTTTAATCCTCAATATCTTAAAATATTTTTTTCAGAGATTACTGCAATGACCTTAAAATATCAGAGAATAACACTGAATTTCTTTTAAATTTCAATGAGTTTATTGATAGAAAAACTCCAAACAATCCATCCTGTAAGTATGCATTAATTCATGGTAATTGTTTCACTGTGCTTATATCCAAAGTGGTCAAAACTTGTTTCAGTTTAGCCTGCTGTTACGGCCCTAGTAAAGAAATTTCATTACATTAAGTGAAATCAAAATTTTAAAGACAGGTAATAGACACTTGTAAATGTTTAAATGTAAATAGGATATGCTTACCTTTGATTCTTTCCAATTTAAGAAGCTTAATTTTGAATGGAAGGTTTTTCATTGCATTGTTCTTGCTATATAGAGAAAAACAAATATATAGCACATTTTTATCAATTTATATATTTCTTCCAATTTATATAATGAGCTTTAGTATGAATAGACTAAGACCAAGATATAAAGATATATTACTTAATGGTTTGTTTTCTTACTGACATTCTCTTTTGATCATAGTTAACTTTGTGATTAAAAATATGCTTCTATATTTTCCCATTTTATGAAGTAAATAAAATTGGGATAAAAGACATTTTATTTGTCTTTAACTATTATATTTGTCTTTCAGAGAAAACTTCATCATTCATACTATGAAACTTCATGGAGGTTTATGGATTCTTAGCTTTTAAAACATTTAAAAATCTTAACTCTCTTTTTGTTACAAATATCTATAGAAGTAATGTCAGGGGAAAAATGCAATGCAAATGGGTAATAACAGAGGAAAACCGGCTCTATAACAAAAAATTTACCTTAGTAAATCTGTTTGAACAGGAAAAGCCTGCGTAATTGATGTTTTTGGTCCTTTCTCTCCTCTTCCTCCGCCTCCTCTCTCCTCCCTTTTAAAATTATTTCCCTTTCTATCAAGAAGAGTTAAACAAAGCACTTCCTCAGTTATAAAAACTGAAATGTCCATCTTAAAGCGGTCTCAAATTTAAACTTATGCCATAAAAAGGAACAACGAGCACCTCTAAGAAGAATGAGCTGCTCTGGTAACCTGCCTTGGGAGATGAAGTCCACACTGGCCACGCCTGAACGAGTGATTCCAAACCCTTCTTCTCGGTGCGCACCCTTACTGCGCCCAGGCCTTTTCAGGGTTATTTACATTACTGTTTATTTCCTATTAGTAGTAGGCATTCCCAAGAGAGAACGGAAATAATGTTCTCGAATATTTATTTAATTGCATGCCATTAGAGCCTAGGAAAGTATGAGTATGTTTCGACAAAATACTTTCAGTATAATAGCACTAATATCCATACTCGTGTCTGTTCTTCAGTCTCTTTCTCCATTTCACTCACCTTTTATCTGCCTCCCCTATAGTCCAATAAGAAATGTTTGAGGTGATTATGTAACCATGTGAAGAGTTGAAATTATATTGGATTTTTAAGTATAAAATGTAGCTAATGGCTATAAAAGAATTTATATTTTCCTCAATCATATTTCACATCATGTTATCAAATAATATGTAAAACTAACTCTAAAAGTAAAATGTTTTTAGCCTATCTTACCCCCACCTCTTGTAGTAATAGGATAAGTAAAGCCATACATTTCTAATCTGAATAAAATGAACTTTTATTATAAATGTGAACTTTCAGAGGGTACTTATAGGTTATTCAGAGTTTCATGGGCTTAGAGCAGAGGAGCCAGGAGAAAGGATGAAGGAAAAGTGTTTTAAGAATGTGTATTAATTTTACCCTTGGATCTCATCACCTATCCTCTCCATTACCTTTGAAGTTGAGCTGATAGGCTCCTTCACCAATATCAGTAGATTCCAAAAGCCAATCTTGGAATAGGGTTGGTCTGTGATAACTTATTAGGCTCCTTGGCCAAAACAAACCAAAACCTATATAATTATGTAGTTTTATATTTATATATAAAGTTGTCCTGAAATTTTGATGGTTTGGAATCACTACACTATCCTACTAAAGACCCCACAAAACAGCCCTGGCCTGTGTGGCTCAGTCGGTTGAGCCTTGTCCCACGCACCCAAGGCCCCTGTTTCCCAACCCGGCAGGGCACATGCCCGGGTTGCAGCTTGATCCCCAGTAGGGGGAGCACAGGAGGCGGCCGAGTGCTGTTTCTCTCACACTAATCTTTCTCTCTCTCCCTCTCCCTTCCTTTCTCTCTAAAATCAATAAAAATACATTTTTTTAAAAACAATATTTTCTCATCATTTCTTGATTGGCATATTTCACATCTTTTTTATAAAGTTTACAAAGTAAGTTGCCTCATTTAGAATTGGCTTTTCCACTATTAATAGCCTGAAATATGGGAGACAAGATGAAAAGTATAACAAAAATGCATATATTTTTAAATTCATAGAAATATTATTTATTCTAAATTGCTTTTAGAAACAGATAATATATTTACCTCATTATTTTAATTTAAAAGGTATGTGGGTGTAATTGAGGGTCTCCTTCTTCTGTGTTAGGTAACAAGGATTTGATTAATCGGGTCTTGCTGGATGCAGGCTTTACAAGTGAACTGGTCCAAAATTATTGGAGTAAGCAGAAAAACATGTAAGTATTTGTTCTTATTAATAAAAAATATAAGTCCTCCATTTCAGTTTAGCATCTTTGTGGGAAATCTGTAGAAATAGGTCTCAAATTTAAAGTTCATTATTTATCTTTAATAACAATTTCTTGAGAAAATTATTTAGCAATTGTTGGCAACTTGCATTTGCAGTCGTGGGCGTGTGTGAGGAGTAACGTCTGCCATTACTCAGCTTTACATGTAGTGTATACACTGATGTGTGCATAGGCGTGTGCACAGGCATGTCTGTGTGTATTTCAGTGTGTGTGGTAAAATAGGGTTTCTAGTGAACACTCAGTTGGCTTTCTAATAGCACTACCATACATCCCATCAAGAAACTGAGAAATCTGACTACAGTTCTCATTTATATAGTCTCTTCTCCACCCATTTCCAATCAATCGTCAAATGCTACATAGCTCTTCTAACAATGTTTTCCTCTCTTCTTCATACTCAAGGTCCTAATTTCCATTTCCAGAAAATTACAGCCACTGATTTGTATGCCTTTAGTGCTTCCCATTCCTCTTCCTATAACAGGTCCCATTCTATTCTCTGTATAAGTCACACGTGCCAGTAAGTCTTGCTTTTAACATGCAGTTCCAGTTCCAGGCTGATGCTCTCCGGCATGGGTTTCAAGATCGTTCTTAGAAGCCTGTACTCAAAACTTGACTTCCTTTTTTTCTCACCTTGTGCCTTATGCTTTTATCACATCAGATACACTCGCTCTTTGCTTTCTCTATGCATCTCCTTTACTCAACAGGTGATATCTTCTTGCTTTCTCTGTCATCTCCGTTAACTCCTAGGCCATCTTCAAAGTCTGGCCATATTATTCTTTCCTATGAGATGCTTTCTTTACGCATCCTCCCTTTAAGTACTTATTTCTTAGATATTTTAACTATTAAAACATAGTTGCAGCTATTGACATATTTATTTTGGCTTTCTGTATTTTAGGAACTAATTTTATTTACCTTTGTGTCACCACCACCTAAATTAATACCTTACAAAGAGTAAGTTGAATAAAATGCTTCCTTCTTCTGCCTTCTGTTCCAGAAAGGGAGTGAAAGCACGGTTTGTTGTGACTGATGGTGGGATTACCAGAGTTTATCCCAAAGAGTAAGTTCAAATAACACCTGTAAAAATAAGTAATTACAAAAGACTATGGTAAGAATCTGCACATGACTCTATAAGGAAGCCATTCTTCAGAGACACCGATCATTATTCATAGATTAAATCTGAGTCATTATTTAATATGCTTACATTATTAAAATATTTCATTTCTTTAGAAATGCTATTATATGATTTTAAGAGATTTTAAGAGATTTTAAGAGATTTAAAAATAAGTGTCTTTGTAGACACAAACTAACCTAGTTAAGTGAACATGATGATTATAGCCTGTAGGCTATATGTATAGCACTTTAGTGTTTTTACTGTTCTTCAATGGATCTTGCCCCTGTTATCTTCAGAACAGTCTGTAAAGTGGGCTGGGCAGGCTTATTAATATTAATTGATCTATTAACTGACTTGTCCAGAATTACCTAGTTAGTAAATGGCAGAGTAAAAGCAGGAGTCAGCTTTTTCCTACCCTTTGCATAATTCTGTGCTGATAAATTGCTTAATTAATGGATATCATATACCCCATCAATTACCACTAACTTGCTTAGACATACCTGGGATGTAGACATATCTGTAAATTTCACTTTGTCCACAAAGGGAAAAGTAGGTTATCAGGTAGATTAAAGAATAAAAATGATGAGCCATTTCCTCCTTAGGGCTGGAGAAAATTGGCAAGAAAACCCAGAAACGTATGAGGACAGCTTCTATAAAAGGAGTCTTGATAATGATAACTATGTTTTCACTGCTCCCTACTTTAACAGTAAGTATTACTTTGGAATTTAGCTTTCCCAATTTTTTTAGAAATATAAATTATTGCTACTAACTGCATTCCCCTAAAACAATATATTGTAAGTTAATTGCTCAGAAAAGTCATTATTAAGTATACACTATATGCTGACTTTGGAAAGACAAAAGCATCTATTTAATTGAGAAGGTAAAATGCACATACAGGAAACAGTCATTCAGTAATGTAGAGACAGCTTACCTACAGGTATGCCTAATACATAGAAACACATGTAGATAATCTCATTTCACAAATTGCAAATATAATGAAGAATGTTTAATGCATTTTTTAAAAATATAATTAGTTTACTCCACTCTGTCACTTTATTAAATATATTATAGAAATTAATAATAGCCATATTTTAAAATATTTCATTGTGTTATTTTCCTAAAATTTTCCAATTTAATTACTCAGTCTCTCTGGAGGTAGGTATTATTTATCCTCATTTTCATAAGTGGGAAAAATGAAGTTCAGAAAATTTCAGTTTTGTCCAGGGACATACATCTTCTAAAATGCAAAGGCGGTTTGGGAATCTAAGATCAATCTTCCCACTTCAGCTGCCTTCCCAATATTTTAGCAAATGTCATGAAACAGAGATTTGGCATGCACCCATTATATTGTGGAATAGATGGAGCCAAGCTGAACAGTTCACATCCCAAAGCCAACTAATGTCGACCAATTCATGGACGATCCAGTTACCCTGGTATATAGCATATACCTATGTTAGAATGGTTATCTATTGAAAGAAATTCAATTATTATTTGATTTATCTAGATAGGCCTCTTTTGCATTTTTTTTTAGAAAGCGGACCTGGTGCTTATGAATCAGGTATTATGGTAAGCAAAGCTGTAGAAATATATATCCAAGGAAAACTTCTTAAACCTGCAGGTAAGTACATGCTTCAAATTAAATGTGACCTAATATTTATATTAAAAATGGGCAGTGCTAATCAGAAAGTTTCAACCAAGACAAGGTCAAAGACAGGCAAATAAAAAATAAATAAGTAAAATAAAATGCAATTACTTCCTGAGCTTGGGGATAAAATTGATAATATAAAATTGAGGAATTTTCAAAGTATATATGTTTATACACTGTTGACACAAATGTATGGAGTCAATTTAGTGTCATATATCAAAATTCTAAGTGGTAGATTGGTCCAGCAATCCCATTCTAGAAGTCCAACCTAAGAGACACTTTCAAATATGCAGAAGTATACATGGCCAAGGATGTGAATATTTGTAATGATGTGAACATGGTTGGGGGAAACATAAATTATGGCATATCTATACTCTATGTCTATTAAAAAGTATTAGGTAGGGATTCATTTTAAAAAACTTCCAATAAAATAGAAAAGTGACTTTTTTTGTTAAAACAAATCAAACAAGAAAACAAAACAGTTTGTAAAACTGAACATCAATAGGAATTGGAGGTAGGTTGGAATAAGTAGATACGATAAAGTAACTTACTATTTTTCTCATTGTATGATTCAGTATTGTTTGACTTTTTCAAAGAGCATGGATTAGGCCACGTGGAGAACATAAATTGCCTCCCTGCTCCTGAGGGCAGTTTTATCCCTCAGTGGTTCAACTACATAGGTAGATTCACTCTGTCACTTACTCACTAACCAATACACCCTTTCCTTCATTCACTCAATTGCTTTTATTTACTTAGTTATTCTCTGACTCTTATTTATTCTTCTACTCTCCCATCCACTCATCCTCTCATCTCATCTATCCACTCTAACCAACATTGCTTAAGTACCTATTGCATACATAGCATTGGCCAGATTAGGGAAGCCTGGTAAGATATTCTACTTAAATGACATAATATTTATAAAGCTATTCCTAACACTGTCCAATTTTTTTTGAGCTTACTCTCTACATTAATTAATTAGCCAGGTTGTGGCAAGTGAATAAACTGTATTGTGAATATAAACAAAGTTTATGTTATAGTTGAAGAGCTATCAGCAATACTTCTTAATGAAAACCCAAGAAGTATCTCTTTAATAAACATTATATTCACCCCAAATTTAATGCTATTGTATAAATTACCTAAATTATGTAGAAAATATTTATTGTAGCTAATTAAAATTACAGCCTTTTAAATTAATTCAAATCAATGTTTCAATGTATAGCTGAAATTGATTTTTTTAATCTTAAAAATCTTACATTCTCCTGCTCAGGAAATTTCATATATTATAGGAAAAATAGATATGTGAGAATCATACCTAATTTTTAAATGTATATGTCCATTTTTCTTTTACATAATTTTTCAGTTGTTGGAATTAAAATTGATGTAAATTCCTGGATAGAGAATTTCACCAAAACATCAATCAGGGATCCGGTAAGATACTTTAATTTATATATATAATTTTTTTTTTTTACTATATAATTAATAATCTCAAATGTAAATAAGAAAAGTAGAAGTAAAATCTTATACAAACAGAGGCAAAAGAAATTTTCAGTGCCACAATACTGAGAGTTATGAATTTCACTTTTTTCAAAGATCTTTAAAATCAATTAATAAATATAAAAAGAAAAATATTTCAGTGTTACAATTTGAAATGCTAGTGTAGATAATCTGTAATTGCTATTTTCTAATTTTAAAGGTAAAGTAATTACCTTTTTAATTATGGACTAGACTAATATTTAATCTTACTTTTATACTAGATAAACTATTGATTTATAATTGTAACAAGATAATAATATGATATAATTAAAATTTAATTTGAAAAGATATGGCAATAATTATATTTTGTCTTTCAGTGTGCTGGTCCAGTTTGTGACTGCAAAAGAAACAGTGATGTAAGAAAACTTTAAAATAAAAATTTTAACTATAATTTTTTCTTATTATTGCTAAGATTTTATGATAAAAAAAGATGCAGGAAATTTTAATCAAATGCTAAAAAATTTACTCTGTGAAGTTGTGAACTAATTCATAGTTAAGAATTTGAATTATATGCTTTTAATTCCTAACTTTAAAAAGATAAATATATTATGGGAATTTACAATAAAGCCATATCAATATGGATGGTATTCTCTTCTTTCTCAGTTCTGTTAGATTCTTTTGTACATATTTATCTTTACCTCTGTTCCTGAATGGGAAGTTTCTAACTAAAGTATACTTATCAGTTATCAATGCAGTCTTCCCTCATCTTTTGCACTTTCTCTAAATTTGTTCAACACTGTATTTACAATGATGAGAAATGATTTTTAACTAAAGCTAGGAATTACAGAATTTATTATAATGTTCCTAGATGCTCTAAGAATAATACTAAAGTATTCCAAAAACACATAAAAAGGGGTGAATTCCACTCTTCTAGTCATCTTATCTGTGTGTATATCTCCAAGGGAAGAAAGGGGTTTATGTCATCTTATCACTTCTAGTCATTACAATTATGAGCCAATAATTTATTTTTGTACTTTGTCCATTTTACAGAGACTTTGTCAACATAGATTATGAACACTATGTTTTTAGAGCAAAGGTTTTAGCTCTAAAGGTTTTAGCTGCTTCCACAGTAGGAAAGTGGAATGCATATGTCCCCAACTCTGAAAACAATGTTTTAAACTGTGATTTTTATACAATGAAAATTATTAAATTGATTCAAGCACTTAAATTTCATTTAAACTAGGTGGGAATTTATTCTATATTTCAGGATTAATGATTTTCTTCTTAGTCACAGGCATTTCTTGTTTTGCTTTTTCTTTTACATCTCAAATTATCCAACCAAGTATTTTTAATTAAAATAGTTCTAAATATCCTTAGACTTCTGCTTTTTTTTAAGTCTGTGAAGCATGGTGACTAAAATTCATTAAAATTATTTTTTTATCAAATCTCAAGCATAAGCTTAAAATAATAAAATAACTATACGTTATTAAGTATTTTGATCTATCCAACTTATTGAATCATTCAGAGGACTTTAAAATGGAAAAAAGATTATTTCTGATTTGTTCTTATGATTTGTTAAGGTGAAGTTGACAGTTTTAACTTGATGGATAGGGGTGGAACCAAGCCCTGAGGGTTTGATAGGAATCTGTGCTTGCCCTTAATTTATTTCATCAGAATCTCTTGAGCATATGTGTTCAAGAGAATACATAGTCATTTGATTTTTCTCTATTGTTGTTATAATCATCTACATATAATGGAGTAATAATAATGCAACCTTCTAACCTTCCTGAAAATATGTTAACTGTTTTTTTTTTTTTTAATAGGTAATGGATTGTGTGATTCTAGATGATGGTGGGTTTCTTTTAATGGCAAATCATGATGATTATACTAACCAGGTGTGTACTAAAGTGAAAAGAACTACGGTTTCCAAAGCATATTTTCCTGATCAACATTGCAAAACTCCTTCATACCATAATAGAAATTGATGAGTTGTTTTATTTTTGTTATAAACTTTAAAGTGCTTAATATGATATAAATCGCTAAGAAATGCATCCAAAATCTAGATTACGTTATGTTTGTTAGTTGAGTTTACTTCCTAGTACTCACAGTAATTAAAACATATAGCTAAGGATCTTAATATATATGAACTTTTTATTTTTGACTTTCAGAAATTTAGAATATTTTCATATATTAAATATTTATCCGTTGATAATGTCTAACTTAATATCTGGCTGGTTTGAAACAGGTGAAGTTCTTAATCCCAAATTTGTAAATTGGCAGCACATAGGCTATTTGGTTCACACAGGATTTTGAACAAAGTAGAATTTGTTGCCAACTAATTTCACTTGTGAATGTACATTTCTGGCTTCTCTTAAAAAAAAAAAAAAAAAAGGAAGGAAGGAAGAAAAGACCTCTCAACAATGACCTTTTCCCTGTCAATGTTTACGGGCTGGAGTTTAGGATTAAACTCTAGGGTAATCCTCTAATCACCTAGAGGTTGCCCCTCTAGATGGGACTCACTCCAGTTCATCAGTTTCTACAAGTTTCTTTCTCATGTCCCATGCATTTTTCTTATTTATACTACTCTTCCCGTCCCCAGGAGGCATTTGTGTCCTTAATGCTGAATCTATTGTGTCCATTCCTTCCACAAATCTCTCACAGAGCCATTGAGTAACGAGAACACCTCAGTTCATTTGCACTCTTTTGGAGTGTCATATCCTGGTTGTTACTTGCTTCTGTTTTAAAACTCCTGGGTAGTTTTAGTACACAGTTCTTTGTATTATTTCTTTTCATTGTACTGGTTCAGGTTAATATTTGACTTTCACTTGAAACTTCATGTTATTATTTCTTTCTGTGCCAGATTGGAAGATTTTTTGGAGAGATTGATCCTAGTTTGATGAGACACCTGATTAATATATCGGTCTATGCTTTTAACAAATCCTACGATTACCAGTCAGTGTGTGAGCCTGGTGCGGCACCAAAGCAAGGCGCAGGGCATCGCTCGGCATACGTGGTCAGTAACACCCAAGTTGCCCCTTCCTCTCTGAGACACTCAGTATAAATTAATGCACTCACATTTTATTATATTTCCTAGCCATCAATAGCGGACATATTGCACATCGGCTGGTGGGCTACTGCTGCTGCGTGGTAAGTCAAAATTGTATTTTTATTGGTAATGAGAGAAAGATGTCAGATAGTAAAGAATTTGATGAAAATACAGATTTTGTGACATGTAAAAAATTATCATGAGAGTTAGTGTTTTAAAATTTCCAATAGCACATATTGGCAATATATACTTATAAATAGTTCTTTCTAAGTCATTGGAGTAAAGCTGTTACAATTTTTCAGTTTTTTTATATGAAAACAATGTTATGCTCGTGCAAACTTGAGACTTCTCAGATGCTTCTTTTTCCATGGGACCTTTGAAACTTCATTTGTGTTCTTTCTGTGTATCATACTCAATTCCTTAAATTTTAGGTGTTTTATCCTTCTATTAATTGGCTTCAATATCCAAATTAGATGTCTTCACTGATCAAATTCATGACATAATGACTTATCTTTCTACCTCTTTACTGTTCATACAAAGGCTGGCTTAGTTTTGGAGGCATCGTCTTGCTGAAAGGGATCTAATTCTTTCTTTTCACCAAATCCATCCTCTTACCTTCTTCACCCCCTCACCTATAACCTGTCACCTTTGAAAATGAGACATTTAAACTGCTTAGGGAGGCACTGTGGAAAGTCTGGAAGATCAAATCTGGCATTGTTTGGTTCTGGTTAAATCAAGTAACTAAGCCTCCTGGTGTGTCTGGGATCCAATCTCTCCCTCCCTCCCTACCTATGTTTCTTTTGTACCAATGCCCTACTGTATTGTCCAAGTCTTATTCCAGGTAGGTTACTCTCTAACATTCATTTGATATTGAGGCTTTCCCAGCTAAAATTAAGTGTTTACAGAGTAGCAAAGATTTTAGATTAAAAAAAAAAAAAAACAATTTTGGGGGGAAAATTGTGAAAAATGGTGCTTTCTATTGTGAAAGAGATTTATATATTAATTCACATAGGTTTTTTCTAAACCTTATATTGATTCTGAAATACTTGATTGCCTTTATATTATTTTCTGGTCAGAATATCTGCCCACTCACCACTGCCCCTCCCCTTTTTTATTAAACTCAGTTCCAGATAACTCTATACTAATATTTGGTTCCATTCCCCTTTATTATAAAACTGAAATGTGCCATATGCCATAGATATATGTATATTTATTTCATAAATGTCACATTATGTATTTATAAATATATTCTAAAGTAAGTCATCTATAAACCCATGGCACAAAGTCATTTTTGTTTTTAGGGTTTTTTCTTCCTCCACACAGTTTCAAAAACTGAAAGATGGAGAAAATTCTGACTGAAACCCAGGCACTAAAATACCGACATTATCCTGCTAGAGTTACCACTTCTCACAATCTCATTTTATAATGTGATTCCTCACACACATGTCCCTCATTTGGTCCTAAACACACCTAACTTCAGAACATAATTTACAATGTTTTATATAATTTAAAAAATATTTATATAGAATGCTTCTAAACTTTGTATTAGCAAATTCTGAATTTTTCCCCTGAAAGATGAAAAATAAATGTGTTTATGTGTATATAAAAAATTCCTCAGGTTTTTATTTTGTAATTTATAAAGGAAAATATATAGATTTTTATCAATAATTATTCATATTTAAAATTCAGGTCTATTCTACAGCAGTTAATCTTGAGTTTGACCTTTCCACGACTTCTTGAGGCAGGTACGTAAAAGCTCAGATATTATTGTCTTAATAATTAAATTTTTCTTTTTGGATGTACAGAATTTAACAAACTCAATAAGAAAGAGAACGTGTGGGAGAGAGAGAGAAAAAGAGAGAGAAGTCATTCATTTAACACTTGTAGGTTAAAACCTTTTTGTCAAAACTTTCCTATTTCACATCGGCCTCTATTTTGTAGCTGTTAATGTGTTTGAATTAATTTATTCTACTGAAATTTATTGGGCACCTATTAGGGGCTGCCACTCTGTTAATCTTGAGTTTGACCTTTAGCCAATCAAAGTGCCTGCCCTTACACAGTTGTTGTGCTCCATGAGAAATGAAGGTGCTGGGGACTGATATAGTGTCCCCTCATGATGGTGGTCTTTATTTCCCCACAGTTGACATGGAAGATGATGACTTTACAGCCTCTATATCAAAGCAGAGCTGCATTACTGAACAAACACAGTATTTCTTTGATAATGATAGTAAATCATTCAGTGGAGTATTAGACTGTGGAAACTGTTCCAGGTAATTTTTTTTTCTTCATTTCTGGACCATTTCTATTTCACTAAGAAACTGTATTCAGTTTTATAATCACTATAGAAAATACTGGAGATTGCTATTGTTCAAGTCTGAGAGATATGAGTAACTGTTTTAAGATGAAAACATCAGAGATCTTCACTTTGTGGGTTTTAAAATGAATTCTAACTTTGATAATCCCTTTAACTATGATATATAGTCAAGAAATCAATACCACTTTTAGCCAGAAAATGAGAAATTCCATTATATTTAAATGTATTTATTTTTTCATCTCAAAGAACCTATATTAAAATTTTCTAGTATAAAGAAAGTTGCAGAATTATTCATCCTAAAACTAGGATTAATTACATCCATAATTCTAAACCACCTATATGGTTCTTTTTTACATGTAGTTACTACACAGGTTTACAAAAAGATATTAAGGGGTGTGTGTTCTAGTACTCACTGAAATTTAGCATTGAAGATATGTTTGATTTGAAACTGGAAGAACTGGGAGAAATGTTTCCCAAGGTCAAGGTTAATGTTAGTCACCAGTATCCATAAAACACCTTGAAACATTTTTTGGAAGAGATTGTAATGGGATAGAGGAGAAAGGTGAGGAGGAGTTTTTTGAAGTTTTAAGAGGAGAGTGATAGTCCATGTCACAGGATCACTGAGAACAGAGCAGAAAGGCACAGCTTAGAGGGCAAAGAGTTGAGATACTTTGTTTTTAGTGAAGAAATGTTAACATAGAGAAGAGGAAATATGAAGAGATCAGGTAATGTGAGCATGTGAAAGGGCTGGAATTGTTAATTGGTAGGGATTTAAAAAAATAAAGTTTATAACAGTTAAAAATGTCTTCAGGAATAGGTTAACTGAAACTGGCATGCATTTTTAATAGATATGGTCAATATGATTTTATGACTTAAGTAATCTTTATGTCCTAGGAGGAGGTAGAGGGTATGGAAAGAAGAAGAAAGGGGAGGCCAGCCAGGCATAAACTCAGCAGAAAGCAGACCCATCCTGTTTAGAGATTAGTGTATTATGCTATCAGCTTCAAGAAACAGCACTGTAGCATGTTCTATGGGTACATCGGAAAGAGTTTGAGTCCTTTGGCCTCTCATTAATTGATGTCCAGAACTAGCAATGTGTGGTTAAAAGTTGGCTAAATTAAATCGCAAAGATCAATATAATCAAGATATTAAGTTGAATCATGATTTTTTTTTTTTAATTCACTTTATGCTTGTGTCCTAAGTTCAATGAGGAGGGAAAGCAAGAAAATCCCACTTCTTTGAACATACATAATCATAAAGAAATTACTCTTTAAGGACAGATTTACATTTTTATCTTGGTTGCTGAAGAAGACAGAAGCAGCTTAAGATGTGCAAAAAACAAAAGCAAAAAACACTTCATGGAATTTAAAGCTCTTGACTTTGTCTGTATCTGTGTTGTCCAGTTTAGCAGTTACCAGCCACAGTTGACTATTTCAATTATCAATTACAGTTAATCAATATTAAAATGTTGATATCAGTCACACTGGTCACATTCTAGGTGCTCAATAGCCTTATTGTCTGTCATATCGGAGAAAGCAAAAAACGTTTTCATCATTATAGAAAGTTTGCTGAACAACATGATTTAGTCTTTACTCTGCCATTAGCTTGGGCAAGATGCTTAGCCATATTTGTACTAAAAGTTTTATCTGTAAAATAAGGCAACTTTGGCATATTTCCAATGATAAATACCACAATTCCTTAAACATGTAAAATAAAATATTTTTTTCTATGAGTTTCAACAACTAAATAGTGCTATTTTTGCATTGAGGACTAACTTTTTAAAAAAAAACCACACAAAACATTTTTGCATATTTTATACTCATTTGAGAGACGTAATGTGTGTGTACTAATAAATAAAACACAGTAATCTTCTAAGATCATTCTCCTTCTGTTTTATTGTTTGTGTTGGTGATGCTGTTTCAAGATGTGATATTTTGTCTTTAATATTTAAGAATCTTTGAAAGATTTTTATTTCTTTCCCAAGATAATTTTGTTGTTTTTAAAAATATTTTACAGAATCTTTCATGTAGAAAAACTTATGAACACCAACTTAGTATTCATAATGGTTGAGAGCAAAGGGACTTGTCCCTGTGACACACGGCTGCTCATACAAGCAGAGCAGACTTGTATCCTTTGACAGTAGAGGTGTTTGGAATGGAAAGCCATTTAAAAATAGTGCATTTTTAATCTTGTCATGTTGTTTATGCTCCTAAAAAGAAAAATATTATAGAGTGATCATCTCACTGAGGCAGAATGGACACCTCACACAAAATTTGGTTTGGATGTCAAGACTGATGTTGCTACAAATGCACTGAAAAAATGTGTAAGGCTTCTTACTCACATGATGAGGTTTGGTGGAGAGAGCAGTGCAGGTTCCCAAGTAAAATGGCTTGACAGAGCTGTGGCTTGAAAGCTGTCAATACTCAATCATCCAAAGTGGAGTCAGGTCTAGTATATGCATACAATGGAATATTATTCAGCCTTAAAAAAAGGAAATCCTGTTGTATGCTACAACTACAATGGCAATAACACTAAAACTACTTCTGGTAGTAAACCTGCAAAATGACATGCAATGACCATTAAAGCATTGTACGCAGAGGTTCTGTAGAGCGCCTATAATTTTTGCATTAGCCTAAGCTGTTTTTGAAGAAGAAAAAATAGTTCTCACCTGTGTTTGGAACTGACATTTATTAGGAATTGGTTTATGTTAAGTAGAGTGTGCCCAGCTTCTCCCTTGTGCTCGTTTACAAGGATGACCCTGCCTTATACTCTGCATCAATTGTGCATTTCACTCACTTATATTCTACAAATATTTATTGAGTACTTGCTGTGTGCCAGGTACCATATTCAGTCACAATTTAAAAAGTTGATCTCTTCACACAGTCCCTAGTCTGACAAGAAAAAAATTGTGTCAGTTTAATTCCTTAAATCCCTAAGTATTTGAACTGGTTGTGTTGGGCTGGGAATAATGGCATAGGTATCTCTTACTTGCTTTGGGAAATAAATATATTGCATTTCTTTTTTTAATTGTGTGCAGGAAAAGTAGTTTCATATTCCTTAACAAGTTTCTTTAGCTGATGGTCCAGATCCTTGTGATATGGTTAAGCAACCCAGATACCGAAAAGGGCCTGACGTCTGCTTTGATAACAATGACTTGGTAAGACCAAACGTTTACTGTATTAATTTACTTTAGCTCGATGGTCATTGTCCACAAGAATTTAAGGAGCCATAGTGTTTCTCACTAACATGACGTACTTTCTGGTAAATAGATCTTTCATTTCAATATTTTTCATGGTAAGCATAAGCTTAACAGTTGCTTCTTCTATCTGTCCTTCCCACAGAAATTGTACTTTCAAACACAATTCCAACACAATTCCAATCAATTCACTAATAATCCAGCATTACAAAGCTGATGATTTTAAAGACTTTCTAAAAAACAGTAATTGGCAGTAAATGTTACTTACAGTATATGAGTTGTCTACCTTCATTTATATTCCAATCTTGAAGATATAAAAGTTATTTTCATTAATTTGGGTTTAATCTTCATTCAGAGTATTTAAAAACCTGTCAAACAGCTATTACCCAATTATTTTACAATTCTACCTTTTTTTGACATGGTTTCTAATTCTGTCATATATTAGATTTATATTATTTCTATTAACTGTATTAATTCTTATATTGTTTGAAATTAGACCAGGTCGATTACATAGGGTTAAGCTGATAAAATTTTACAAAACATACTTAATATGTTATTTAAACACACTCCTAATTTTCCTATAGGTCAGTCATCTTCCTCTAACACTATTCAGACTTTCTGTGTCTGTAATCAGCTGTATGATTTTAAAATTATTGTAGTTAAGAAACTTTATTCTTAAACATAAAGGCCACAAAATGCCTGCCCACTTTCAAAAATCAATTTTAAGTATAGTATTCCTCAATTCTCTGATGTGCCTTTGCATTTACTGTCTTGCATACACCAATGAGCATGTAAACAAGTATTATTACCTTAGGAACTGTTTATTCTGAAAACAGGCCCCATCATTTACTGATTAACGTGTATTTATAGAGGTTGGTATTTATTTAGCATTGACTTGCCTACTCTGTACTTATTTACTCTAATATACATAGCCACTTTTGTCCCAGAAAAAAGTAATGCATTTCCATAGATACATATTATATAGTTAAGTAATATAAATTATAATTGGAGCAAAGAAGAAATAAAATCAGGGATGGAGAATAAAGCTAAAAATGCAAGATGTTTTAGCAGGTAAATCTCAGTTATCTCTGAGGAATACTGATCATTCCCTTTGATGGAAAGTGATTCAAAGTTGCTGCTAATAGATCTTTTTCATTGTACACCATTAGACTTAAATAAAGTTCAGATATGAGGACTTCTGTTCTTTTATCTACTATACCTTTAGGAGCTTTGCCCGTGTCAAGTCATTCCCTAAAGAATGTTGTTTGTGGACCCAACAGGGTAATATCATTAGGGAAACTTCGCTCATCAGCTATTTGCCATCATAGACTGAGGTTCAATTCCTTCAGATAAACTTTAAAGACCATATAAAATCCCTATTACTCAAAAATATTTTCACCCTCTGAAGCTCTAATTTTTGTCAAGGCATTAAAAATGTTTAAGACAAAAATTCTCAGTAACTCAAGTTCCTATAAATTATACAGTGGATTGTGGGTGAAAGTACAAGTCTTGCTCGGTAGCTTAATGTGCTAATAATGTCTTGTGTTTCTTTAGCAGTGGAGTATTCTGTAATGCTTATTTGCAATGGTCACTGTGAATCTGCTCTGGATGGAGGCTCACATAAACTGCTAACTGCCAGCAAATTGCATGAAATCTCATCTCGTATGTCTTCTTTTCTGTGTTTTCTTTCCTTTTCCTGTACTTGCTACTTTGCCCGTTATTAATAGGATCAACTTATATGCACAACGAGTCGTGCCTGTACCATGATGTCAGCTCCTATCTTCATTTTACTGCAAGTTTTCATGTGGTGTGGATGGTCAGTCACTTTCTCTAATTTTTCTTTGTTTTTGTGTTTGGTTCAAAATTTTAAAAAATAAACCATATCTCTAAATGCACCGTAACTGTCCTGAAACCAGGTTATTAAAATTCCAGTACTGATGTAAATAGCTAATTTCAAATGTTGTATAAGTTTCTAATCTTAAACAGACCATAACAGCACCTATATTTATTTAAAAATCAGTATTTTCTCATATGTTTTTTTTTTATAAATATTAAGTCATTGTGGAGAAAAATTATACATGCTTCATGATGTCTCAATTTAACTAAAGAGAACTGTCTTAAGGACAATTATTAGAACTGGTAATCTCAATTTATTTTCAAAAGATGCTGATATAAAATTAATATACCATTTCAATTTTATCAATCATTACTTAATAACTCATTCTAATTTTTCTTTTTTAAATAACTTTTCAGATTTTTACTACCAAAATATTGCTCTTATTGAAATATTTTAGTATAAGTGCTTCCAATTTCTAAGTCTGTTTTACTTAGTATTACTTATATTATCTAGGCAAAATTATATTATTTATTAACCTTTTGTCATTTATCTGAATTATATAATCAACATGACTAAATAGATGTTTTAGGACCTGATTTTGTGTTCAGGGCTCCATTTACAGTTTTGCAGTTTCTTTTCTGATGCTCTCGGTTCACCATGATTATTTTACTAGAGCAGCTTGGGTTGTGTTCTTTCTTCATTGTTGTCCAGGTAGTCATTGATTAGGAAACCACTAGATGGAGACGTGGCCATTACTATGAATGGAGTGAGCTTATCAGAGGTGGGGAAAAGTGGAGTAGCAGAGGGATATTCAGAAAACAACTGCTTTTGTCCTGGGATAATAAAATAATGGTTTCCACAGCAAAAAATTCCAAGTGAAGGAAACCTATCTGGTTTAAATAGATAGATAGCTAGATAGATGATAGATAGATAGATGATAGATAGATGATAGATAGATAGATAGATAGATAGATAGATAGATAGATAGATAGATAGATAGATAGATAGATGATAGATAGATGATAGATAGATACCAAATTAAATTATCTCTCTGTATGAACATATTTTTAAATTGATATCTAGGTAGGTATTTGAAATATCATTGATCCCAAAAAATTGATCCCTTAAAGAAGATTACATAGGTAATCATACCATTTACATACTAAAGGTGTTGTAAAATCACATTTTCTACATTTGTCCCTATTTATAATCAATAGAAATGAGCACACTAAAGCTTAAGGGTAAAAAAAGTATTACATTTTCTTTTATAGATCAAAAATAGTGTAAAATTTAACTATATTTTCAAAAGTTTACTCCCATCAATCACAGAATGTTTTAGATAAGATTTATAGGCTACTCATTATGCATGTCAACTTCCTTTTGAATAGATCACTTCCCATTTTACCTTACACTTAAAAATCTATAGGCAATGCCCTGGCCGGTGTGGCTCAGTGGTTGGACCCAACTGGACGGGATCAATATGTTTTAATGAAATACTTTTTGAAAGATGAAAAGAGCACATCTGGGATGCCTTGATGTTGTTGTGTCCTTGGGGAATATATAATAGTAGTCTTGAGAAGATGCTGTAGATGACATATACTTTACACTCGGAGTGGGGATTTTAAAAACACAGCCACCTGTGTGGAATAGTGAATTGTTCTATGCAATTTGAATGTTGTTATGATGATATCAAAGGAAGTATTTTCTTTGAAACAATAGAAAGTTGATAAAAATAAAATATTACACACAAAAACCACTGAGATTATTTGGCAGTTTTCCCCCACATTTAGGACCAATAAAGGTTAAAGTCTAAGCTTCAATATTAGTCTGAATGTAACTTGTGTGGATTGGATTCTGCTCACAGGAAAACAGGGATGGTGGTGTCATCTAAAGGGTATATCTCTCTAAGCATTTAAAAAGTGCCTCTGTCTAAAGCTAGGACCCTTACACCCTATGGAGTTATAAAAGGGTATAGATTCTGGCCGGGTGTGGCTCAGCGGTTGAGCTTTGGCCTAGGATCCAGGAGATCGAGGTTCAATTCCCGGTCAGGGCACATGCCTGGGTTGCGGGCTGGATCCCCAGTAGGGGACGTGTCCGAGAGGCAGCCGGTCAGTGACACTCTCATCATTGTTTCTATCTCTGTCTCTCTCCTTCTCCCTTCCTCTCTCTAAAATCAATAAAGATATATTTTTTTAAAAAAGGGGAAAAAAGAATATAGATTATAGGTATATAATTATGAAGCCCATACCATGAGGACTTTATTAAAACACAGCTGTTCAAATGAGACATTTTGATAAGAGCTTTTTGAAGACTAAAGTTGTAAAGAAGAACAAAAGAAAAACAAAGCTGAAGTTTATCAAAGAAGAAATGAAAGCAAGCCAATGATATGTGTATTGAGGAAGTTCATTATTTTATGCAAACCTAATTTATAAAAATACATTATTGGGTGCATGAAAAATGATTATACAGAAATAAATGTTTGTGTATATTTACATATGCACACATACATTTAAATAGCTGAACAAAGATACTACCTACTTCATAAGTTAATGTAGTGAGTATGTTAAGGTGCTGTGTAGGAGAACAAATTATTTCTTAGGGAATTTTTGTAGATTTTTCTTTAACACTGGTATGGGTTACTTAAGTACAGACCTATCTAAAAAGTTAGCCATTGTTTGGTAGATGTCTTCACCAGTGATTTGCCTCTTGAAGGAAATTTAATGATTACTATAATTCAGAAAAGTGCAAAAACTTCTTAACTGAATGACCAGAAAATTTTCTCTTGGGAAAATTATTTAAATAAATTAAAATTTTTTGTGCTCTTACTATGTGAAATTAGTAAGAGGTTCTAGTTTTGGGAAGAAAGGCAGAGTAATTGTTTAGTTAGTAATTCTTGTTTAACAAGGGAAATGGAAGGGATTTGAGCCACCAAGTATACATGGTCTCAAAAAGTTAGCCTTGGAGCAAAATCATATGAATATAACTATGGTTTAGATGTTGTTGGTTATTTTTTAATGAAAAATTGGAAAAAAAATAGGAATGAGGAATCCTCAGTGACATCTTCATTAAGAGCCCTTTGAGAGACATCTCTAGAAGGAAACCTAATTATTGTATTTTAAAATATATATGTATACACACACATATATATTTGTACATGTACAAATATATATATAATATTGGCACTGAATCCTTTTTCTATTTTAATGTGTCAAACTGAAACAAGGTACCAATCTCTTATTTTTCACTATAGTAATCTTTAAAAGTCAGACTTGATTTATCTGGTCATGATGTTAATAGGAGTTTGGTTCCTTTAAAACAGAGAAATGCTAAAGTTTCACCCATACCAGTGCATTTGTGATTTAGAATGTTTTTAGAATGGAGCTCATAATTTACTTTCATAGACTAATTTCAAGTCTTGGTATATGGTTTGCCCATGCAAAACACATGAAAAACATGCTCAGGAAACTGAGGAGGCAGATTTTTCAGTGTGAATCAGCGTACAGACTTCAGGGACTCCAAATAACTTATCTAAATTACCACCTTCCATACTGAAACAGACATATCTCATCATCACACAAAGGAAATGAAACAAAAAAAAACCAACACTAAAAATATAAAAAATAAAGACAATGGGTTCAAGCCAGAGAGAATATTTTTCTTTCCAAAAGACATTTCTGGAATAAATTTTACATTAATAATTTCTTTGATAAAATATACCTTTAATGCATTAATGGGTCTTGTTTGTGTTCTCATTTTTCATTCTATCAAATTAATACTTAACTAGAACTTAGGAGATACTCCTGGTAAAATGACAATTAAGCCTTTAAGTTAGTATTTTATATCTGTAGTGTTTCTAACTGATCAATATATGTGCTGCTTTATTGAGTACTACTATTTATCAAGTGCTTACTGTATATGTTAATATCTACTTGTGAGGCACTTGGATGTCTAAACTAAAAAATAATTTATTTTTTTAATCGGAAATCCAAATGTAAAATAACCCTGTTTTTCATCTGGCAACCCTTCCTAGAGGGGAGAGTACTTGAACAAAGAGAAGAACAAGTACAAAGCCCTGAGACAGTAAACACCTTAACCTGCAGCAGAGGAAGCTAGTGTTATTTGGAGCAGAATGAGTGGTGGGGGAGGGGAGAGGAATACCGGAGGGTGAAGATGGAGACAGCTAAGCCCCAGACCTTGCTTTGCAGGCCTTGTCAAGAAATTTGGATTTCATTCTGAGAGTGATAAGAAATTTCAAGAAGGGAGTGAAATGATTTGTTGTATGGGTTTTAGAAGACTGCTTTTTGAGAAAAGATCAGAAAAGAGCAAGAACAGAAACAATGAGGCAGGAGTACAGGCAAGAAGTGATGGTGATTTGTATATGAGATAGTGAGAAGTAGGTCTCGGGATATTATTTCTATATTTTTATGGTTGACAGTATTACAGATGCCCTCCATTTTCCCCCTTGTGCCCCCTTCCACCCAACCCCTGCCCCATCTCAGGCCTTCCCCACACTACTGTCTATGTCCATATATGCATGTATGTTCTTTGGTTAATATCTTTCCATCCCCCCACCTCCACTGAGATCTGTTATCCTGTTCCATGCATCCATGCCTCTAGACCTATTTTGTTCTTCAGTTTATTTAGTTCATTAGATTCCACATATAAGTGAGATCATATGATATTTGTCTTTTTCCAACTGGATTATTTTGCTTAGCATAATAGTCTCCAGGTCCATCCATGCTGTCTCAAAGGGTAAGAGATCCTTCTTTTTCACAGCCACATAGTACTCCATGGAATAAATGTACCACAGCTTTTTTATCCACTCATCTACTGATGGGCACTTGGGTTATTTTCAAATCTTAGCTATTGTAAATAATGCTGCTATGAACATAGGGGTGCATATATTTTTTCTGATTGGTGTTTCAGGATTCTTAGGATATATTCCCAGAAGTCAAATTGCTGGGTCATACAGCAGTTCCATTTTTAATTATTTTTAGGGACCTCCATACTGTTTTCCATAGTCACTGCTCCGTCTGCATTCCCACTAGCAGTGAACTAGGGTTCCCTTTTCTCCACATCCTTGCCAGCACTTGTATTTTGATTTATTGATGGTAGCCTTTCTGGCAGATATGAGGTGATACCTCATTGCTTCCACTTGTTTGTATCACCCTCTGTTTCTTTTTTCAATTTTCTATAGTTTTCTGAGTACAGGTTTTCCCTCCTTTGTTAACTTTATTCCCAAGTATCTTACTTTTTTTTTTTTTGTTGCTGTGGTAGACGGGATTGTTTTTTTAGTTTCTCTGGATAGATTTTGAAGCTAGAATTAGGAGACATGCTGATGGATTAGATTTGAGAAAAAGGGAGGAAACACAGATGACTTGTTGTCTTTGACCTGATCCAGCCTGATACAAAATCCAGAAAAAGCCATTACAAGAAAACTGTAGTCTAATATCTCTCAAGAACATAGATGCAAAAATTCTCAACAAAATATTAGCAAATCTAACAATATATATAATGAATTACACACCATGATCAAGTGAGATTAATCCCAGGTATGTAAGGCTGGTTCAACATATGCAAATCAATATGTAGTATACCATATTAATAAAATGAAAGGTAAAAGTTACATGACTATATAAATAGATGTAAAGAAAAGCTTTTGACAAAAATACATCCTGTTATGATAAAAACCTTGGCCAGACTGGGTGTAGAGGAACATACATAATAGTGGCCATTTATGACAAAACCGCAGTTATTATACCCAGTGGAGAAAAACTGAAAGCTTTTCTAAGACCATGAAGAAGACAAGGATCACCACTCTCACACTGTTACATAATATAATATTGGACTTCCCTGCTAGAGCAATTAGGCAAGACAAATAAGAGATGCAAATAAGGAAAGAAGTAAAACTATCACTATTTGTAGATGATATGATTCTATATATAAAGTACCCTAAGACTTCACCAAAAAACTGTTGGCACTAATGAGCAATTTTAGTAAAGTTGCAGGATACAAAATCAACATGCAAAAATCAGTTGCGTTTTTATACACTAAGTATGAAACATCTGAAAAAGAAATAAAGTATCCCATTCACAATAGCATCCAAAACAATAAAATACTTGAGAAATTTTAACAAAGAAAGTGGAAATTCAGTACAGTGAAAACTGCAAGACTTTGCTGAAAGAAAGAAGATGCAAACAAATGGAAAGACATCCCATGTTCATGGATTGGAAGAATTAATATACTAAAATATAAATAGTACCCAAAGCCATGGATACATTCAGTGCAGTCCCTTCAAAATGCCAATGGCATTCTTCACAGAAATAGAAAAATCTAAAATTTGTAAGGAGACACAAAAGACCCCAAATAGCCAAAACAATCCTGAGGGAAAACACCAAAGTCAGAGGTATCACACTTCCTGAATTTAGACTATAACTCAGAGCTACAATAATAAAACCAGTATGGTATTGGCAAGGAAAAAAAAGATACAAAGACTAGTAGAACAGAAGAGAGGCCAGAATTAAATCCCTGTAATCATGTATAGTCAACTAGTATTCAACAAGGGAGCCAATAACAACCAGTGGGAAAAGGATAGTCCTTTCAACAAATGGTGTTGAGAAAACTGAATAAACACCTGCAGAACAATGAAACTGGACCTCTGTCTTATACCACTCATAAAAAATAACTCAAAATGGTTCAGAGATTTAAACATAAGGCCTGGTACTGTAAAACTCCTGAAAGAAAACATAGGGAATAAACTTCTTGACAAAGGTCTTGACAATGATTTTTGGATATGACACCAAAAGCACAAACAATAAAAGTGAAAATCAATAAATGGGACTATGTCAAACTTGAGCACTTCTTTCTGCACAGCAACAAAACAACAACAAAAGAAAATAAAGAAGAAAAGGAGGGAGGGAGAGAGGAAGGGAGGGAGAGAAAACCGAATGAAAAGGCAACCTACAGAAGGGGAGAAAAATTTTGCAAACCATGTATTGGATAAGGAGTTAATATCCAAAATATATAAAGAACTCATACAAAAAAAAAATCCAACTTAAAATGGGCATAAAATATAAGTAGATATAAAGATACCCAACTGGCCAACAGGTACATGCAATGTTGCTCAACATTACCAGTCATCAGTGAAATACAAATAAAAGCACAATGAGATATTTCCTCACACCTGTTGGAATGGCCTTTTCAAGAAAATAAGAGAATAAGTGCTGACAAGGATGTGGGAAAAGGGATCCTTTGTATACTGTTGGGTGGAATGTATATTGGTGCAACCTGTGTGGAAAACAATGTGGAGGTTTCTATAAAAATTGAAAATAGGTCAACCATATGATCCAGTAATTCCACTTTTGGATATATACCCAAAGAAAATGAAAACAGGATGTCGAATAGATATCTGTGTTCCATGTTTATTGCAGCATTATGTACAATAGCCAAGATATGAAAACAAGCTAAGTGTCCATTATTGATGAATGGATAAAAAAGAAGTAGTGTATATATACACACACAATAGAATATTATTTACCCATGAGAAAGGAGGATATTCTGCCATTCTTAACAACATGGATAGACGTGGAGCATATTATGCTAAGCGAGATAAGTCAGACTGAGAAAGACAAGCACTTTGTATGATATCATTTATATGTGGAATCTTAAAAAGCCAAACTTATAAAAACAGAGAATAAATGGTAGTTACCAGAGAGAGGGGGGTGAGGGAATAGGACAGATGTTCAAGGATACAAACTCACAATGAGTAGTAAATAAGTTGTAAGTATCTAAGACAGTACAGTGAATATAGATAACAGCATTGTATTACAATCATCAAACGCTACAAGACTAGAACTTAATTAGTACAACTACTAAAAAGAAAGGATAATTATGCAACATGATAGAAGTACTAATTATTGCTACAATGACAATGATACTACAGTATATTCATCCATCAAATTAACACATTGTATACCTTAAATTCATACAATGTTATATTCCCAATATATTTCAATAAAAAAGAGAGACACACTAGGACACATTGCAATTAAATTATCAAAGTAGAAGACCAGGAGAGAATCTTAAAAGTAGTAAGAGAAAAATAAATTTTTATGTACAAGGAAACTCTTCTAAGACTATCAGCAGATTTTCAGCAGAAAATTTGCAGGCCTGGAGGTAGTGGCACTTAATATCCAAAGAGTTGAAGAAAACACCTGCCAAACAAGAATACCCACAAAAATTGTCCTTCAGAATTGAAGAAGAGATAGAGTTTTGAGACAAGCCAAAACTGAAGGAATTTATAGCCACTAGACTTGCCTTACAAGAAATGTTAAAGACACTTCTTGAAGCAGAAGCAAAACAGTGCCAATTAGTAACAGAAAAACATGAAAATATATTTTATTGATAAAGGTAAATGTATAGTTAAATTCAGATTAATCTAATATAATGGTGGTAGGTTAATCATTTGTATATCTAATATGATTGTTAAAAGAGTTCATGTTGGTGTGTGAGACACATTAAGATATTATGATTTGGCTTCTTAGCAGTGTGATCATGGGCAAATAGCTTATTTTTCTGAAACTGTTACATTCTCTCTAAATCTGGAAGCAATACCTACTTCATAGGGCATCCAGAAGAAACAGATGAGATAATGTATGAGATGTGTTGACAGTGCTTTGCAAATTTGCCCAATAAAGAGTAGATCTTAGTCCAAAAAATATAGTGAAAATAACTATAATACAATTAAGCATTACACAAGATAAAATATGTAAATTGTGGTGTCAAAAACAAAACGTTGTAGGGAGAGGGTAAAAATGTAGTGCTTTAGAATCCGTTCAAACTTAAGATGTTACCAGTTTAAAATACAGTGTTAAAAGATGTTTTCTGTAAGCCTCTGGTAACCACATACCAAAAACATACCACATACCCAAAAGAAAGGGGAAATGGGTCTAAACATACCACTATAGGAATACATCAAATTGCAAAGGAAAAGAGCAATAGAAGAAAAAGGAACAAAGGAATTTGTAGACAGCCAGAAAACAATTAACAAAATGGCCAATACCTTCAATAATTACTTTAAACGTAAATGGACTAAATTCTCCAATTGAAAGACAATTTGTAAACTGGCTGAATGGATTGAAAACATAATTATAAACTGCATACAAGAGACATACTTCAGCTTTAAAGACACACACAGATTTAAAGTGAAGAAATGGAAAAGATATTCCATGCAAATGGAAACCAAAAGGAAACTCGGATAGCTTTTCTTAGACAAAGTAGACTTTCAGACAAAAATGTACTAAGAGCCTTTGCCAGGTGGCTCAGTTGGTTGGAATGTCATCCTGTACACCAAAAGGTTTCAGGTTTGATTCTGGTCAGGGCACATACCTAGTTTGGCAGTTCATTCCCCAGTCAGGGTGGGTACAGGAGGCACTGATCAATGTTTTTCTCTCACTTTGATGTTTCTCACTCTCTCTCTCATGTACTCTCTCTCTCTTCCCCCCACCCCTCTAAATATTTCCTCATGTGATTTTTAAAAAATGTATAATAAGAGACAAAGTCATTATATAATGATAAAGAGATCATTTAATAAGAGAATATAACATTTGTAAGTATATATGCATCAACATAAAGCACCTGAATATATCAGTTTAAAATTAACAGACCAAAAGGGAGAAATAGACAATGCAGTAATAATAGAAGACTTTAATTCCCTACTTTCATCGATGGATGGACCATCCAGACAGAAAATCAGTGAGGAAACTTTGGAGCTAAGTGACAAGTTAGAGCAGAAGAACTTAAGAGACATTAACAACATTCCATCCAAAAGCAGCAGAATATACATTCTTCTTCTTCTAAGTTCATGTGGACCATTCTCCGTGATAGAACATCCTTTATGCCATAAAAGAAGTCTTAATAAATTTAAGATTACTATATCAAGAAGAAATTGTATCAAGCATCCTTTCTGACCACAAGTGTATGACACTAGAAATCAATTACATGGAGAAAACTGGAAATTTTACAGATGTCTGGAGATTAAGCAGCATGCTGTTAAACAGCCGTGGTCCAAAGAAGAAATCAGAAGAGAAATGAAAAAATATCTTGAGACAAATGGAAATGGAAATAAAACATACCAAAACTAGCAAAGTATTTCTAAAGGGAAAGTTCATGGTGATAAATACGTACTGTCTCAAATAAACAACCTAAATCTACAACTCTAGGATTTACAAAAATAACAAACTAATTGCAATGGTAGTAAAAGGCAGGGAATAACAAATGTCATAGCAGATATTGTTAGGTTTGGACAAAAGCTTAATGTTCCTGAGGGCTCACCCCTCCCCAGGATGAGAATGTAACTTTTAGATGAATTCCTTTCGCTTGCTGCATTCTGTTCATTACTCTTGGTAACTTTCACTCCCTGCATGAGAAAGTAACTTTTAGATGATCACAAGCAACAACCTGTTCCTTACATTCAAGAACTTTCTACTCCTGCTCAGAAAAACCATGCGCACGCCAAAAATTTCCCTCCCTATGCCCTATAAAGAGATTTCCTCCCTAACCACTTGGTGCTGATGCCAGTTGAAGCTCAGCCCATCTGTGTTCAGATACTTGAACCATTTATATTTAGATGCACTAATAAAATTGCCTTTACCTTCTCATCTGGCCTCGTGTGTTCCTCCTCAGCAAGCCTAACAGATATAAATGAAATATAGGCTAAAAAGGCAATAGAAAAGATCCATGAAACAAAGAGCTGGGTTTTTGAGAAAATAATCAAAATAGACAAACTTTTAGCTGGATTTCCCAAGACAAAAAGAGAGAGGACTCATAATATTAGAAATGAAAAAGATGTTAAAATTGATATCAAGAAATACAAAGGATCAAAGAGACTACTGTGAACAATTATATGCCAAGAAATTTGTACAACATAGAAGAAATGGATAAGTTCCTAGAAACACATAGCCTATCAAGACTGAATCATGAAGAAATATAAAATTTAAACAGGCTAATTACTAATAAATCAGTTGAGTCATTTATCAAAAACCTCTCAACAAACTAAGGTCCAGGATGAGATGGCTTTACTGCTGAATTCTACCAAATGATTAAAAAAGAATACCAATTCTTCTCAAATCTTTTAAAACGTTAAAGAGGAGGGAACACTTCTAACTCATTTTACAAGGCCAGGCTTAACATGGTACCAAAACCAGACAAAGAGACTACAAAAAAGAAAATTAAGGTCAATAATCTTGATGAACAAAGATGTAAACATCTTCAACAAACTAAGTTAAACAGTACATTAAAAGGATCATATACCATGATCAAATGGATTTATTCCAGCAATGCAAGGGTGGTTTAACATCTGCAAATCAATATAATGTACCACATTAACAAACTGAAGGATAAAAATCATGTGATAATCTCAATAAATGCACAAAAAGCATTTACCAAATTTAACATGCAATTTGGTAAAACTTTCAAGATGGTAGTAAAGGTACATACCTCAACATAATAACAGCCATATGTGACAAGTCCACAGCTAATAATATATTCAATGGTAAAAAGCTAAAAGCTTTTTCTCTAAGATTAGGAATAAGACAGGGATGCCTACTTCTGCCACTATTATTCAAGACAGTATTAGAAGTTCTAGACAAAGCAATTCTGCAGTAAAAAGAAATAAAAGACATCCAAATTGGAAAGGAAGAAGTAAAACTGTCTTTATTTGCATATGACATGGTCTTATATATAGAAAGCCTTAAAGTCCACCACAAAACTGTTAGAATTTGTAACCAAATTCAATAAAATTGCAAGATACAAAGTCTATTTACAAAAGTCAGTTGTATTTCTATACATTAATATTGAACTATCAGAAAGAGAAATTAAGGAAATAATTCCATTTACAATTGCATTAAACTGACTAAAATACCTAGACGTGAATTTAACCATGCAGGTGAAAGAGCTGTATACTTAACATTAAGACATTAATGAAAGAAACTGTAATACTTTCGACAACAAAGATTCTTTTTAAAATAAATAAATAAATAAAAATATATAAAAAAAGATATTGAAGACACAAATAAATGGAACAGTACTTAGTACTTATAGATTACAAGAAATAATATTGTTAAAGTGTCTATACCACCCAAAGCAATCTACAGATTCAATGTAATCCCTATCAAAATTCCAATAGCATTTTTCACAGAAATAGAAGAAATAATCCTACAATATGTATGACATAAACCATAAAATTCTCAAATAGCCAAAGCAATCGTGAGACAGAAAAAAGGTGAAGGCATCACACTTCTTGATTTCAAACTGTATTACACAACTACAGTAGTCAAAACAGTATAGTACTATCATTAAAAAAGACACACAAAACAATGGAATAGGATAGAGAGCCCAGAAATAAACCCATACATATATGGTGAACTAATTTATGAAAAAGGAGCAAAGAATAGACACTGGGAAACAGAAATGGTGCTGGGAAAGTGGAACAGTCACATGCAAAGAATGAAACTGGACCACTATCTTACACAATGCACAAAAAAAATCATCTCAGATAACCAAATGGGACTTAAAAGATGCTGCACAGCAAATAAAACAAACAAAAAATATTAAAAGCCAATCTACTGAATAGGAGGAAATATTTACAAATCATATATCTGATAAGGGGCCAGTAACCAAAATATACAAAGAACTTATAAAACTCAGTATCAAAGAATAAATAACCCAATTAAAAATGAGCAGAGTATCCAAATAGACATTTTTCCAGAGAAGACATACAGATGGCCAACAGGCACATGAAAAGATGCCCAGCATCACTAATCATCAGTGAAATACAAATCAAAACTGCAGCGAATATCACCTCTTACCTGTTAGGATGGCTATTGTCAAAAAGACAAGAGATAACAAATGCTGGCAAGGATGTGGAGAAAAGAGAAGCCTTATACATTGTTGGTGGGAATTTAAATTGGTGCATCCACTATGGAAAACAGTATGGAGGTTCCTCAAAAAAGTAAAATATAGAACTACTACCATATTATCCAGAAATTCTACTTCTGGGTATTTATCCAAAGAAAATGAAAACAATAACTGGAAAAGATATAGACAATCCTATGTTCAGTGCATCATTATTTATAATAGCCAAGATTTGGAAACAACCTAAAAGTTTATATAAATAATGGAATTTTATTCAGCCATTAAAAAATCAAATCTTACCACTTGCAAAAACATGGATGGACCTTGAGGGTATTATGCTAAGTGAAACAGACCATGCAGAGAAAGACAAATACTGAATGGTATCACCTATATATGGAATCTTAAAAAATAAATAAATACCAAACTCGTATAAACAAAGTGGCTGCCAAGGGCTGGGGGAAATGGGGAGAGGTGCACAAAAGTAAGGCCTGAGGATCTAATAAAACATGGTGACTATAATTGATGACTATGTTGGTGACGCTGTAAAACTGAAATTTGCTAAGGGAGTAGGTATTAAATAGTCTCATCAAAGGAAAAATACATATGTGAGGGATAGATGTGTTAATTATCTTGATAGGGGAGATCCTTTCATAATATCAAGTCACTACAATGTACATTTTAAATATCTTGCAATTTTATTTGTCAATTATAACTCAGTAAAGCTGACATTTTAAGAAAAACTTTGTTTTCATATTAAAAACAATAAAAGTGTGTGAAATTTCACAAATGTGTGAAATTTAAAGCTGCAAGACTGAATTAAAACACCTAGGAAGAAAGTATAATTAAAGAAGAAAATACTCTTGAGAACTTACCCCTGGAAAAATCTCACATGTAGAGATCATGAAGAGCACAAGCCAAAAAGAGTTAGATGGACCACAAACAAGTGTGGCGGAAAGATGCATGAGAAAATATTCCAGTGAGAGACTATTGTCCATTGTCAGATGCTCTTGGAAAGTCCTGTGGACTAAGACGTGATCATTTTTTAATGATTCTCTTTAAATTTAGCACCTATCTTTGAAAACTGAAATTTTCTTTAATAGGTTCTTTTTCCTCAGACTTCTCTTAAACAGAGTTCTGCTGCCTTAAAATACAATTCAAGAAAGAAATTTTACTTATTTACTGAGTAGCAATCACTGTATTAAACCCTACTGAACAAAAGAGCCAATGTTCTGTTCTCTGGGAGTTCAGAGTCTTTGTATAATTATTCTGAATATAATATGTATTTATTTACTTACATAACATTATTTTGATTATTGGAAGATAAACCTTAGATTAGCAAATTCTTAAATGATGTTTAGAAAAATAATTAGATATGAGGGGTTTCTATTAAGTTCAACGTATTAAAAGGAACTAAAGGATGTAGAAAATGTTACAGAATACAGAACCTAGGAATAAAAGATAAATAATAAGTTTACATTAGTAGGGAACATAGTGAGCCACAACTGGACATTTGGTATCCAAATGAGTATATTCATTACATACATTAATGATTTTCTAAACAAAACTTGATAGCTTAGCTCCTTTTCTAGGTTATAAGTTTTCAGAGTGTCTTTTCATTTATGATTCAAATACATTACTCCCCTTGTTATTTTAATTCTTGATGAAGGTCCAGGTGCTCCATGTGCGGTATGGTATGTTCACCTTTGAAGCTGAATATGAGGGATATGGAAAGTAGAAGTTCACGTCTCAAATTTATTCTACCAGCCCCCAGAATTTGCCTAACAGAGCATAATTGTTAAAATCATAATTTGTGGGAATTATAAAACATGCTATTAAATTTTATTTCTTGTATTTATAAATATATAGGAACATTTGATCCTATGAAAGTTTTTATTTAGAAATTGATATACATTACTCAAAAGAACATTCACTATTAAAATATTTTATTTCATTATCATCAGAATCTACAATAAAATTATAAAGCATTCTAATGGTGCTAGGGAAATTGCTTTATCCAAAATCACTGAACAATAAAATCTAGGAGAATGTAATTTGTTTGGATTCAAATTAAAGAAATTTCATACGGTGAGTTCAGAAGTGGACTAACCCTGAGGTGCTCTGAAAGATAGCTTACCAAATGTTTTCCAGGATTTTTATTTTTCCGTTTCTTTCCAACAGGAGGATTATACCGACTGTGGCGGCGCTTCGGGCTTAAACCCCTCCCTGTGGTCCATCATTGGCATCCAGTTTGTACTTCTCTGGCTTTTATCTGGCATCAGACACTGCCAGTTATGACCTTCCCAAACCAAACCTGCATCGTTGTACCCCAGACCCTGCCAACACATGAGCCCTCAACCGCATTAACAAGGGTCAGCCGTGGAATCGGCGGGACATTAGCTGGACCGTCACTTGGCATAAATGTAAGGAGCAGACTCCTGAGGCGCCCGCCGGCTGCATGTCAGGGCGCCAGGTCCTTCCACTCGTGTGAATGTTGCGTCATCCATGTAGAACATCGAAGCAGAACTCCACACGTGCTTTACTGGAAAATTTGAAGGTCTGTTGCTGCGTTGTTGGCGATTACTTGTAAGAGGGCTCCCCACACAACTGTTTATGAATCATACCAGTTGTCTTGATTTTGACCTGGAACTTTGAATTGCTGCAACCCTTGTTCTTTTACCAAGAAAATCTCTAGGGGGAAAAAGAGTTATTTTTTGCCTTCACTTATTCATCTGTTGAACATTTTTTCCTGCTTTGAGTAGTTACTACTGAAATATGTATATAGAGAGAGAATGAATATTGATGTAATCTGTTGAAATAGAAATAATGGCTAATTTTTCTATAAAAATTGGCCGTGAATAAAATGCCTTATGAAGAATGGCTTTCTCTGCCAAAAATACAACACAAATGATGACTAATTAAATTTCGGTGGGGTAGTAAATTGGTTGTTTGAAAATAATAACTAAGAAATTATTACACTAAAGGTGCTTGAGGGTGAAATTTGAATAGGCGACGTATTTCCTCATAAACGTAAGCCCTTAATAAGTGCTTCAATGTAATGTTCCTTTTGTTCACAGTAAAGTTATGTACTGCTAGCCAGATATTTTAAAATGCTCTAAGAAAAGCTTGTTGGGGGGAGGGGAAGATGTTTTTTCTTGTGATAAATGAGCTTTGGTTATCAAGGGTATTTTGCATGATGCTGCTGCTATTTTAACTTTCAGTTTGTTTTTCTCTTACTGTATAGTCCATTGAAAAGTTAATTGAGTGACATCATTGTTACGTAAGAATCTGAACCTTGCGGTGTAATGCACTTAAGTCATCTTTAAAAACGTTGTTAAACTACTCTGAATATACTGTGCAATGTAAATGCTGAATGGCTGGGTTAGGTAAAGGGTGAAATGGGGAATTAACGGATTTTATACAGATTCGTGCTTTTGCCTGAAAACCTATGTACAGATATTTTAAGTACATAAATCAGATTTGACACATTTATTTTTTGAAAAGTACATATATGTTCTCAATGAAGATTCATCCTCGGTTTCCTCTTTGTTCGTTTGAATAGTGGCACGTACAATCCAAAAATTACCACTGCTGCTGTCCTCCCTTTTCAGTGGTCTGACCACTTGACCAAAATTTCCATGCAGATTCATGAGGGTTTTTCAATAAGCTGAACAAATAGGAAACCTCGAATCTATATGTATGCACATGAATACTTGATTATGAATAATCAAAATTGTTTTTATACAGCCTTATTGGTGAAAATCGTTAGCCTAGTAAATCAAATGTTTCATTATAGATTAATATGGAAGCAGAATATTATTTATGATTTTAAAAGTTATTTTCAGGAGTAAACAGTATTTAAAGAAAGGGTAAAAACTGAATGTGTAACTGTAGTTGTAGTAAATAATTCTGTTGAAGGCTGGAAGTATGCAGATATTTTTTATGGTAAAATGAATTTGTTCCTTTTTTGAACATGCCAAATATTGGTGTGTATATATGCTGGAAATTTTCTTATATATCCTTTTCAAGTTGAAATCTTATTAACATTATCCAGCATGTGTTAATATGCTCCGTATAGCAAAGAAAGGTATGACCAATTCTTTAGCACAGCTTAAAAGATATGTTTTGTCTTTAGCTTTGCATACATTTGTAATTCCCTGCTACCACCAATATACCCCAGGTACCATTTGCGTACATTATCTTATTTAAAATATTTTTTTATTTAAAAATGGGGGGATGGGGAAATGGACTCACTTTGCCAACTATTGTTCTAAGAGTTAACATCAGTTACCATTTCTAATGCATTGTTGTGATTTTGTAGTCTCATTTGTAACTGGTATTGACATTTTAGAAAACACCAAAGTGATTTAAAAATATATGGAATTTCTCATTCTAGTAATGTTTAAATCATGTTGTTTGTTAATTAAATATTTAAAACTTATTGTTAACTTTTGCTAGACTATTTTAAATCATGAAAGTGTTGGGGAGGGGATATCAAATTATAAAATTATGTTAGTTTGTGTATATAAACAACACATTAAAACAGTGGAATTGCTTCCAGCATACAACAAACTACCTTAAAATTATCTTTAAAATCTATTAAATATACTTTCATGACTAACGTCACTGAAATAGTATGTATTCATCAACTACATTGTTGTATTAATCACAGTTAAACTTGGCATCTTTTGGCAGGGTCCTATTTGATTTCATTTGAGATAAAAATATATTTACATGCACGAATCTTGCTACGATCCTTCATTTTCTGCTATATAATAAACTAATATATTATGACAACCACATACATGATTATAAATTGGGTGAGAACATGTGCTCTGACTAAAAATTGTTCTGAATCCTACTACCAGTCTTCATGCCTTTAGCATACTTACTTTTCTATAAGACAGTAACACTCATCCCATCAAATTGTTATATTTAATTTAGGATTTTTCTCTGAGTTCTAATTGTTGACAAGAACCTAAATTATAGCCTATTATAAATATTGATTTTCAAAGACTGAACAATACAAGAGATCAAGAAAAAACCTTTTAAACTCTTCAATTATTTAATTTTTGCTTTAGTCATGCAGCTTTAACATAGTTTGTCATTAAAACAAATTCAGATAAGTCTTGCATTGGTGTTGAGTACCAGGAACAAATTTTGCATTAATGGTTTTCTTCATTTGAACAACCAGCATTACTGCCAAACACCAATCGTGGTCCATATTTGTAACAGGTTTTTAACATGACATAGTTAGCAAGTTTGATTGAAGATATTTTGAGGTCCTGGGCCTATAAGATTTTAGTATGACCTTTTTTCATGTTTCTAATGCTTGAGGCATTATTGCTTAACTTGGAAAAAACAAAACAAAAACTGAACAGTGTTGCTGCCATTTGTAAGTTTTCTTATAATATTCCTTTTATTAACTTTAAAACTGGCCTTACTGGGTTCAAATAGGCAGTATCCCTTTTAAGTGACCTTTGCAACCCAAGTGTTACTTGCTTATTTGATGCTCTCTTGTATTTTCCATCTCATTTAAATCTTTTTCTCTACCAAAGCTTAAATTCTAAGTCTTAATTTAAAACTCTAAACTATTCCATTGATTATGTTAGTTGACATTAAAATGTCTAGGGGTATAGAGTTTGATCCAGTGAAACAAATGGATGTAATGACTTTTTTAAAAAAAGTGTAGAATAGAATGATTATTTCACTTGCCCACAATTTCAAATATTTCATTATTATCTGGAACTTGTGTGTTGTTTTCCTCAAAGCAGAATGTTAATATTGCTATAATCAATGTGCATTTATGTAAAGAACAATTCAATAAAACTATTGTATCAAGTATTGAAAAAATACAGAATTTCAAAGATTTAGACAATCCTTACCAATAGTTCCATGTACCTTATTTATACAGCTCACATAATTCATGCAAAGAAATTCCTCCGAGACTAATGGGATACTGTCTTGTATAGATGCCAAATGAGTTTACAGTGTGACCTGACAAAGCTATCTTTTTGTTGTGCTGTATGATTGTTGGATCATGCTTTTTAGGAAACTTTTATTAAAATGCTCAATGTGCATCCATGCAAAAGGCCAAGTGGCTTTGTGAACAAAAGATCTTTTCTCCCATTTATTATGTTCTCTTGACACTTTTGTGGAAATTAACTAGCCTGATAAAAACATTTTGTAAAAATTTGTATAATACTGTTATAAAAATATTTATAATCCCAGAAAATGTTGTGTTAAATCTTGTGCAAAAACAGTATATTCAGAATAAAAGTTTATCATTTAAAGTCACCACAGTTTGGATTATTTAACTATTTAAAATCCACTGGAAAGAGATAATGGTCTCTGTCATAAATATATTTAAGAAAGCCCCCTTCCTATAGAGAGAATTCTAAATTGTGGAAATAAAAATTGGGATTGCAAAGTATTACAAACCTCAACTCACAAATAAACAAATGTACTTGCAACTCCTTCATGTAACTCTCACCCTTCTCGTGCATGCTTTTGCCATCAAGGCATTTAGAAATGTACTAAATCAGGCTTCAGATTTCTGTTGTAAAAGAAACAAAAATCCTAGGCAAAAATGTTTTCATGTTTCTTTAAAGACCTTGGGAAAACTGTCTGAATGAAACTTCTTAGAATATCTGAACTATGCATAACTTTTATTACATGTGACTGACATTTAGATATTTCTGCTGGCTATTTTATACCCGCTGAGACAATGAAGTCTACTGTGACGAGTTTTTCAAAACAGGTCCCTTTTACAGTGATACCAGCTTACCACCTGCTGCCCTGTGCTCATTTAATAATAAAGTAATAAGCCTGATATTGTGTGGAACTTAGTATAATGTAAGGCCACTTTTCTTTCTGGGGACTCCCATGAGAGAGCAAAAAATGCCTCCATGTAGGAGGAATGTGACATGTAGGTACCGGCGTTGGTGGTTACTAGAAAATCTGACTCTTAGTTTCTGATCAAGGCATTTTAACAGGAAAGCCCCCACTTAAAAGTCTAAGGTAGATAACATTTTTTCAACATCTGGCTCCATTCTGTACCAATTTATCTCCTCAATCAATCCTCGACCTCATTTCCTAGATCAATCATCTTGATGCCACCCCACCTCTTCCCTAGGGACCTGGTTTCATCAATTCTTTCTCAAGCATATTCAGTTCTTCCTTCACTCTGCCTGCAAACACATCCAGACACCTCTTTTTAAAACAAACAGAAAAGTCAAACATCCACTGCTGCCCATTAGCCCTGTTACTTCCTAGAGTTATACGCTTAGAATTAAAAGATTCCTTTGTACATCTAAAGACACATTTTGGTAGTCTCTTCACAATATACTCAACCAGACCTTAGAATTTTAGGTTGGAAAAGGCATATTATTATTTCTGACCTTTAGTTTTGAGGCTACCACTGAAACATTTTAGTGACTGGTATGAGGTACTAATAAATTCAATGTCTTGGGCATTTCTTGATTACCAAATTCTTTGTATCCCAAAGTGGAGTTACTCATAGAGCACCTCCACAATTTCCTATAAATTGGTACACAACAATGTTATTTAATATTTTCTATTTAAATATTTTCTATTGACTAACTTTAAAATATATATTTAAGAGGGAAATTTAACATTACTGCCATAATTGGAGAACCAATAGAATTTGCCATAATTAGTAGGTATATCACATTAAATTAGGTTGTATCTATTTGAATATAAAATCAATAAAATCATTCAGCATATGCCAGTGTCAAATGTGCTAAATTTAACATAACACTTCAACATATTTATTGTAATGATAGATTAGGCAGTTTTTGTATTTCTGCCACTAATGTTTTATTTATTTTTTAAATGTTTCTTTATCTTTATTGTTGAGACTATTACAGATGTCCCCTTTTTAACCCCACTGATCACATCCACCCCACCCCCAAGCTTTCCCCATACCAATGTCTGTGTCTATGGGTTATGCTTATAAACATATAAGTTCTTTGATTCATCTCTCCCCACCCACACCCACACGCCCCTCCCCTCAGAGATCCCTTGGTCTGTTCCATGCTTCTGTGTCTCTGGATCCACTTTTTCATCAGTTTATTTTATTATATTCCACATATAAGTGAGATCACATGGTACTCATCTTTCTCCGACTGGCTTATTTCACTTAGCATAATACTTTCTAGTTCCCTCCATGCTGTGCCAAAGACTAAAAGGTCCTTCTTATTTCTGTCACTAATGTTTTAAATGTAAACCTGGACTCAAAAATCTTACTAAATTGTATTAACACATTAAAATATATCAAAATGTATACTCAATTTTTTTTCAAAATTTGAGTTTTCTTAGATGCACAGATTTTTTTTTCAAAATGCTTTAGCGTAATGATAGTTTTTGAGTACCTTGTCTAATATATCTTCAAAGGTTATTTATAACACTTCCATTGATATAAGGACAATGTCTAATAAACCTAGGTTGGAGTAAATGACCAATTTTCTTTACTGGGAAGGACTGTTCTTTTCCAGGTATTCTTTTTCTTTGATTAGTTTAAGAAAAAGTGATCTTTCTTTTGTGATATTATGAGATAGTTGATAATAACTATTTTAAATAGGAAAATTGTCAACAAACATGCCAGTTGTCATTACTGGTGCTTCAATCCCTCCTTTAATTAATTTCAAAAATCACACTGACCCGTAAATTCCTAAACTACTGCTGCAATCCTCATTATAAAGACAGTGTAGCCAAGTAGCAACTGCAGCCTACTACTCAGATTGGGACCTGAATTTACCACTTAATAGCTTTAGAACCCTGGGCAAATTACATAATGTCTCCAAGCTTCTTCATCTATAAAACAGAATAAAAGTAACTACACTGCAGGGCGGTCAGGATACCTCGGTGATATACATGGAAAGCACCTAGCATGGGGCCCTGAGTAAGCTCTCACAGCACCACCCATCAGGATTATGAATTGTTACTTCAATAATTTTCCTGGTCATCATATTCCTCATTTGTGGATGGAGCTTTTAATACCCTAATAACTGTACCATTTGTCACTTAAAACACTCACTTATTCTTTTTTTTTACATGTTTTTTATTGATTTTAGAGAGAGAAGAAGGGAGAGGGAGAGAGAGAGAAACATCAGTGTGAGAACAAAACATCACTGGGCTGCCTCCTGCGCAAACCAATAACCAGAGCACGTGCCCTGACCAGAATCTACCCGCGACCTTTCGGTGCACAGGGTGACCTGCGACCAACTGAGCCCCACTGGGCAGGGCAAATGCAAGAACCAGCCAACAAATGCAGGGTCGAGTGGGGCGACGGGTCAGCGTTTCTTTCTCTCTCACTTCCCCTCTCTTTCTAAAATCAAGAGATCAAGTTTTCAAACAAAGATTTCATAAAACAGTCCCTTCCCTTATGGAACTACACACAGGGAATATTAAAAATTTAATAAGCATTTACAATGGTGCGAGATAAATGCTGCGATGGGAACCCCGTGGTATTACGGGGCTCACCATAGCACGACCAGGCCAGGCTGAGCTGGCCGGGGAGGCCCCAGGATTTTGAGCTGAGGGAAGGAGGTGGCAGCGCTGCTACAGATAGGAGGCTGTGACTGGCATAGGAAGGTAGGGAGAGAAAAGTGGACTGACTAGAAATATTGAGAAGGGGAAAGAAGACTTCATGATTCACTCACTGTCATAATGAAAGAGGGGAAAAATTAGAATTATTCTCAGGGTTCTGAAGGTTAACATTGGGGCTAATGGTTCGATCCCCAAGTTAGGGAATATTGGAGGGTGCTTGGGGCAGGATTCAGATAAGGTGGGACAAGTCCAAAGGAGAAAATGAGAGATTGCACTTTGGAAATGCTGTGAATGAACTTTTGTACAGTGCTGAGGATACAAAGATGAGGGGATATTATTTCTATTTCCCAAGAATATATAGGATGTTCCCCCCATCACTTTGAATAATGATAAAGGCAGTGTTTATTAAAATACATTTCATTTTCAAAATTGAGCTATCAGCTGTTAAAGTGTGTATACATTTTTGGAGGATACCCTCTATGTGCCGGGATAATGATTCTCAACAGTGACTTCATTTAGAAACCCCTATTAAAGGTTTTGTTTGTTTTGCTCTAAATACTGATACACAAGACCCAGTCTAATCCAGAATCTCAGGTAGTTCTACTGGGCAGGCTGCATTACACTATCTTGGGGCATGTGACAATTCTGATGTAGGTATTTCTGAATTATAGATTATGGAAACCCTACTTAGATCTATGTTACTGGTTCCATTTTAAATTAATGGAACCCATTTTGGGGAATAAACCCAGGATTCCAACTCAAATGCAATCTTTTTGAGGACTTTACTTTTTAATGTTTTATTTTTCTTTCTGGGTCCAGATTACATAGCTATATACAGCCAATAATCAATAAAGTTCATATTGATTGTGGTTGATAAACAGGACTACTACTAGGACAATATTACTACTCCTATTTAAGTCATATTGATGCTATCAAATGTCTCAGAGTTGGACCACAGATTTCTATAAATATTATCAGAGAAGTTTGTCAATCATGTTCATTCTTATGGTAAATTATACTACAAGTCAGAATAAAATTAGGAAATGATGTTATTTAATCTGGTTTCTATATTTAGTTAAATAATGACTATTCCTTAATAAAATAAAAAGCTAATTGAAACTTTTTAAACCCACTTAAAAGATGAATATTTCAGATTGATTTCAGACTGCTTGTCCATCTGAGTGTACAAAACCTCAAAAAATCTGACTGAAGCACAAGAGAACATGTGGTACGTGGTAGATATCCCAGGCTCTGCAGCCAGGCTTCCTGGGTCCACATGTCAGCTCCCTTACTTGGGCATATCATATAACATCTCTTTCTTTTCCTTGTCTGTCTGATTTATACTATTGACTCCATAAATATTTGTATGTGAAAACAGTGATAACAGTCACTATCTAATAGTGTTAAGGTCTCTACTTCTTAGAAGCTCAACCATTCTGATGCTGATGATGTAGGAATGCCTAGAGAAACTTGGCATCAAGAGGATTCCTAAGGTGTGAGGAATATTGTCAAAACTTCGAACTTTTTACTGGGCACTAGGGATACAATGATTATGATGAGAAATACAAATATAGCACAAGGTATAGTGGAACATAGGGAGAAAATTCATGCAAAAATATATATAAATATATTATTAACTCTAAGGAAATACTTTGCTAGAAAGGATCTTGGTAATAAGAAGCTGATGGCAAGGGAGAAAATAAGGCTGATGGAAACTGAACTGGGTTTAATGACTGGACTGGGAAGAAAGTAAATGAAAGATCCAAACTGTGTGGGTGTCTTCATCCAAATCTCAAACAATTAGGCCAACATCCCTAGTGAATACAGATGCAAAAATTCCCCTCAAAACATTAGCAAATCAAATTTAAAAAACAAACAAACAACAATAAAAGGAGTATGCACCATGACCAAGTAGGATTTATCCTTGGGATTCAAGGATGCTTCAACATACACAAATCAATAACTGTAGTACATCACATTAATAGAATGAAAGATAAAAATTTTATGATCTCAGATGCAGAAAATGCATTTGACAAAATATAACATGATAGAAATCTCCTTTATTGATAAAATGCCTGGACATACTGGGTACAGAAGAAATATACCTCATCATAATAAAGGCCATATAATGGCAAACCCATAGTCAGCAGAGAAAAATTGAAAACCTTTCCTCTACCATCAGGAACAAGACAAAGGAGCCCACTCTCAGTGTACCTACTCAGAATAGTACAAGAAGACCCAACTAGAGTAATTAGGCAAGGCTAATAAAAAGGTTTTCAAAATATAAAGGGAGAAGTAAAATTGTCATTACTTGCAGATGATATGATTTTATTCTTTTTTTTTTATTTATCTTTATTGATTTCAGAGAGAGGAAAGGAGAGGGAGAGAGAAAGAAACATCAATGATGAGAGAGTCACTGATAGGTTGCAGGTTGCAGCCCACAACCCGGGCATGTGCCCCGACAGGGAATCGAACCCTGATCACCTGGATCCCAGGTTAACGCTCAACTGCTGAGCCATGCCCGGCTGGGCGATATGATTTTATATAGAGAAAAATCCCAAAGACTCCACCAAAGAACTGTTGGGACTAATCAATGATTGCAGTAAAGTTGTAGGATGTAAAATCCACATAAAGAAATCCATTGCATTTCTATATACTAAGATGAAACATATGAAAAAGGAATAAAGAAAACGATCTTATCACAATAGCAGCAAAAACAATGAAATACCTCAGAATAACTTTAACCAAGGAAGTGAAGATTTGTACAATGAGAACTAAAACGTTGCTGAAAGAAATAAAAAAAGACACAAATAAATGGAAAGACATCCTGTGTTCATGGATTGGAAGAATTAATGCTGTTAAAATGTCTATACTACTCAAGGCCATCTATAATTTCAATGCAATCTCTATCAAAATAGCAATGGCATTCCTCACAAAAACAGAAAAAACAATCTGAAAGCACAAAAAATCTCTAATAGCCGAACAATACTGAGGAAAAAGTACAAAGCCAGAGGTATCACACTTCCTGATGTCAGACTATACTACAAAGGTAGAGTAATCAAAACAGTATGGTACTTGCATAAAACCAGACACTTAGACCAGTGATTTTCAACCAGTGTGCCACCACATAATGGTGTGCTACAAGAATTTTTAAAGCACACAATAACTGACTGATTTCTTTTCCCTTAGATTGTCAAATAAAAAAATGACAACAGCCAACACAACAATAGCTGTCCAGTGTAAAGGAATCAAAATTATACCTATTTTTTGTCAGATTGGCAAAAATTTAATATTTTTTTCGGTGTGCCACAGAATATTAATAATTAGTTTATGTGTGCCATAAGATGAAAAAGGTTGAAAATCACTGACATAGACCAATAGAACAGAATAGAGAGACCAAATCTAAAGCTCCACATATTTGGTCAACTAATATTCAATATGGGAGTAAAAAACACCCGATAGGGAAAGGATAGCCTCTTCAACAAATGGTGTTGAGAAAACGGGACAAATACACACAGACCAATAAAGTTGGACTCCTGTCTTACACTACTCACAAAGATTAACTTGAAATAGACCGAAGGCTTAAACAGAAGACCTAATACTATAAAACCCTTTGAAGAAAATGTAGAAAACAAGCCTCTTAGCATTGGTCTTAGCAATGACTTTTTTGGATATACATCAAAAGCACAAATGAAAAAGCAAAAATCTGAGGGAAGGCAGGGTGAGTGGGTGGGTAGGGAGAGATTAACCAAAGAACTCATGTGCATAAGTGCATAATCCATGGACACAGACAATAATGTGCTGAAGGCCTGGAGCAGGGAGTGGGTGCAGGGTGGAAGGGGTCAATGGGGGGAAAAAGGGGACATCTGTAATACTTTCAACAATAAAGATAAAATTAAAAAAAAAAAAAACAGAAAAAAAGGGAAAATAAATAAATAATAAAAGAATTAAAATAAAATCAACAAATGGAACTATATATCAAACTTAAAAGCTCCTGCACAAGAAAAAGAAACTATTAACAAAATGAAAATGCAGCCTTTTCAATGGAAGAAATTTTTTGTCAATCCTATATTAATCAATAAGAGGCTAATACCCAAATATATAAAAAAACTAATGGAACTCAAAAATTTTTAAAAAACCTGATTTATAAAATGGGCAGAGGAACCAAATAGACATTTTCCAAAGAAGGCATCCAAATAGCCAATAGGTGCATGAAAAAATGCTCAACATTACCAATCATCGGGGAAACAGAAATCAAAACCACAATGAGATACACCTCATATCTGTTAGAATGGCTGAGAAGTTCCACTTCTGGGTATATACTCAAAGAACATGAAAACAGGATATTGAAGATATAAATTTATTCTCATGTTTATTGCAGCATTACTCATAATAGTCAAGATATGGAAACAACCTAAGTGCCATCAATGAGTCGATGGATAAAGAAGATGATATATATATACATATATATATGTATGTATATGTGTGTATACATATGTATATATATGAGTATTAGCCATGAGAAAGGACATTCTGCCAGTTGTAACAATATGGATGGACTTGAGCACATTATGCTAAGTGAGATAAGTAAAGAGAAAACAGGTAGTATATGATATCACTTGTATGTGGGGTCCAAAAAGGTCAAACTAAAAAAAAAAACTAGAGTAGCCTGGCCAGGCATGGCTCAGCGGTTGAGCGTTGACCTAGGATCCAGGCGATCGGGGTTCGATTCCCGGTCAGGGCATGTGCCCGGGTTGTGGGCTCGATCAATGACTCTCTCATCATTGATGTTTCTCTCTCTCTCCCTCTCCGTTCCCTTCTCTGAAATCAATAAAGATATGTTTTAAAAAAACCAAAAAACCCCCACAGAGTAAAATGGTGGTTACCAGGGAACGGGGGTAGGGGATAGGATAGATGATGTCTCAGGGTACAAACTTACAACAAATAGTAAATAAATCCTAGAGATCAAATGCACAGTACAGTGAGTATAGACAACAATATTGTATTATATTAATTTATCTTGCTGAGACTAGAACTTAATTATTCCCACCACTATAAGAAAGGATAATTATCTTAACATGTTAGAGGTGCTAATTATTGCTACAATGGCAATCACATTATAATATATAAATGTATCAAATGAACATGTTGAACAGACATCTGTAGCACAGCTCATGTATGCATAACGGGGTCTGAGAGAACCTCACTTCCGATGACTGGGAAGGTAGAACCCCGTCTCAATAATGGGCCTATTTAAATTCCTCTCAACAAAAATGCATCTCCCTATTCATTTTCTCTTTTTTCTTTTATTGCAAACCTTCTTGAAATGTTTCTGTGCTCAATTATCACTTGTCCTCCTACCATTAGTTTCAGTCTCCTGAGATTTCGCCTCTCTTCTAAAAATGCTTTGCATGGCATTCCAGTCTCAACATGTTCTGCTGCCATCTGCCCTCTTCTCAAGACTCTAGGCCTTCCTGGGGTCCAGGGCTCCACTGTCTTCCTAGTCACTCTCTTCCTCTTTCTACCCCTTCTCAAGATCTTCTTTACCTGTTCTGTAAACTTGATGTTTGTAGAGTTTCAGCCTTAGCTTTCATATCTTTTTATATTCTATGTGGTTCAAATTTCCAATTGCCATTGAATTCTCATCCGTGGATGTCTTAAATACATGCCAAGCAAATAACTATGATCTATATCTCAAAATATTCCCCCACTTTTTGTTTCTGCATCTCAAGACTTAGAGAGGTCTAGTCACCTAAACTAGAATCTTCAGTCATTAAATTACTAAGTTCTAACAAGTCTGTCTGCCTCTTAAATACCTTTTCATTCTCCAGTGTTTTTCTTGTCCAGCACTACTTTCTTGCTTCAGAATTTCATCAACTCTTGCCTCAACTATTTATTTATTTTCATTTTTAATTGACTAGAGAGAGAGAGAGGGAGAGAGAAAGATCAATGCGAGAGAGAAACATGGATCAGTTGCCTCTCAAATGCACTTTGACCATGGGTCTGACCTGGGTATGTACCCTGACTGGAAATTGAACCCAGTCACCTTTTGGTGTATGAGACAATGTTCTGACCCACTGAGCCACACCAGCCAGGGCTTGCCCCAACTATTTAAATGGCTCCCAACTAGTTTCCCTACTTTTAGTTTCACTCCACTTCAATCCGTCCCCCATGCTAGTTTATTTATTTTTTTAATTTAGTTCATCACATTCAGTGGCTCCCCATTGCTTCTTAAATAAAATATAAATGCCTTAGGAAAACATACACAAATCAGGAGTTGACCTCTGCCTATATCTAACCTCATATTATCCTCTTTTTCCATCCCAACAAAACCTCAAAAATGCAATTTCACTTTAATCTACCAAATACCTATGGTTCTTCAAACACAACACAGCAATTCATGTTTCATTGCCTGAACACGATTCCCACAACTTCTAATGTCCCCTATTAAATGCTACTTACACCCAGTTCAAATGTTACCATCTCTCTGGAGCCTTCTCTGATAGTCTAAAGCGCAATTATAGCTCCTTCTACAAACTGTCATAATATTTGGAACATACATCTGTTAAAAAAAATCTATGAAAATTTAGTATATTTTTTAAAAAGAATGTGTGGATTTGGGGATTTAAAAAAAAAATCAAAGCAAACCTAGTTTCAACTGTAGCTTTGATTTTTACTAATTTGACCTTAACAGGAGATTTACTTACATTTAGTATAATAAGTATCCAATCTCCAAATAGCCAAAGTCCTTCTAGTATTGCCAGAATATCAAGAATGCTTCTACTGGTCAAATATTTGCTTGATTTTTTATTAATATGTTCATCTCAGTTTAACAAATAGTTAAGTGGTCATATTTCCTAGCAGGTTTTTCTTCCCTAATTTATCATTCATTTCCACCTAGTACCACTCCATGTCAAGTCAGAAAAACCTAATGGAACACATCAACCTGAATATCCCAGATTATCTCCTTTGTAACTCAAGAATATACTTCTAAATTTTAAAAATTACTTTAGAATCCTGGAGTTCTGATAACACTGTAGGAGGGATTTAGTCATAAGGATTGGATCAGAATTAAGAATCAGAGTTCTGAGAATACCAAAAGTGAACCAACAAAGTTATAGAAAAACTAGCAAATCTGATGGATCTCTTTTAATAAGGTATAAATATGTTTTAAAACTGGGTTACAAAAATAGGATTCAGGAGGAAGTTTTATTTAATATTTAATACTGAGCCATTAAGTTACTGATAGAGGACTTTTTATATTTCCCCAAATTCTAGGATCAGAAGAGCCTAGAGAAAGACATCAGGTGGCTGCCAATTGATGGGAAGCAAGACAAACAAACTACCACTAGATATGATGGGAGGTGAAGTGAGTGGAAAAGAACAACAAAGTTTGATTTTTAAAAGTCAGAAGTCCAAAGTCAAAGTGCCAACAGGGCCACACTTCTTCCAAAAGCTCCAGGAGAAAATTCTTCCTTGCCTCTTTTAGCTTCTGCTGACCCCAGGCAGTCCTTGGTTTGCAGCAGCATAACTTTCATTTCTGCCTCTGCCTTTTCCTTCTCTATCTTTTAAAAGGATTTAGGGCTGAGAAGACCCTTTATCCAAATAAGTTTACATTCATAGATTGCAAGGTTTAGGACTTAGACATATCTTTCTGGGAGACATAATTCAACCTATGTATATGCTTTTGGCACTGTGGCACGTGTGTAAAGACTGCTTATTACGCTTATGCATTCTCCAATTCCAACCTCCAGCCTTGACTTTTCCATTTTGTCTAGATTCGTGTATCCAGTTTGATATGTTCTATGTTAAATGGCCAGCTTGATTGCTCCACCTGAGTGTTTAATCGGTGTAGGAGAGGCCATGGGGCAAAATCAGACCCCTATGCTCAAGACAGGCACTTATGCTCCCATTTTCCAGGAGAGTTGACTGTGGCTCACAGCTAAGTTCCTTCCCAGAAATTACTTTGGGTGAAGGAAGCTGCATAGTGCCAAGTTATGCCCACCTCAAAGATGATAGATGGGGAAGTTACAAAGGCTTGGATCACTTGCCTTAATTCAGTCCATCATGGAGGGGTCATACCCACTCCAGAGCTTCCCACGAGATTGCTCAAGACCTCTGTTACAGCTGTATGACACAGCTCTCTCTTCCTCTGCACAACTCTGCTTCTTTCCTTTCTTCACAGGTATTATTCCTAAGAGCACTCTGCAATAAACCACTCATATACAAGTCCCCATTTTAGAGTCTATTTTCCATAGAACCCAGCTCTGTAGTTGTGTGGAAAAACAACTTTTATTACTATGTATTCTCCACCAACTCAAGTTTCTTCCCTTCCACCAAAAGGGTTCCATCCCCCATCCCAATGTAGTAAATGGCAGTATCATTCACAGAGTTCTCAAGCCAAAAACCTAGAAATCACTATAACTTATCTTTTCTCTTACCAATATCCTGCTTGAGCAAGGCCAAGCAATTTTACTTCTAAATTATATTGATTATCCATGTACTTTTTTTCCATTTTCATCACCACCCTCCTGGTGTGACCATCATCTCTCCCCTGAACTATTCCTAGTTACCAGTATTTTGATTCTGAACAATTTATTTAACCTTTCTAAGCCTCCAGAAAATGAAGAGAATAACAGTACTGATACCAAATTCAGTTTTGGCTGCCTACTGCTTGGAAAGTCAATACTCGAGAGATAAGTGCTGGTGTTAGGGGAAATGGTTTATTCAAGAGGCAGCCTGAGAAGATCAAGGACTCTTGTCCCAAAGACCATCTCAACATCTCAGTGCAGGCAGAGATTTTTATAAGCAGGGAGAGAGAAAGCAGAACAAAAAAATCAAGGGGAGGGGTTTGAAAAGTTCTCTATGGACAGATCAGCAGTCTGTTCCAATAAGGACCTCAAAACTGGTCCAGTGATGGTATGGTGTGAGTCATCTTGCTTTTCGTCATCCCAGTTTCACGTCATCTTGGTTTTATGGTTGAAGGTCAGCAGACCTCCTGGAGCTGGAATGCCTGAAGGTCAGCATATGTATCTTTTGAAGTTAGTTCCTAGAATTCTGATACAAACATGCTGTTTATCTATAAGCTACACATTAGTCAGCAGCAGCATTTATAGAAACAATGTCAAAAGAATGTTGGGGTTGGTTACAGTACCAACATAGTAATAGTACCAATATGACAGAGTTGTGATTAAATGGGTTAATAAGTATAAAAGAGTTAATAATACTTGGTTTATAATAAGTGCTATAGGGTCAGTCATTATAAAGATCTTGCAATTTAATTAGGTTACCTCTTATGGTGGGAAATGGAAAGTGCATACAACTGCATGAGGAGAATTATCTATGGACTTCTCCATAGGTTCTCTTTGTCCCCACTATCAAACAATACACATATTTATTGCACATAATTTCACCATATCATTCCATCTGGTGGGATTCTAGGACCTATGCTATTTTAAAATATTCAATATACACATATAATAATGAAGGAAATGTTATATAAAATAATATTTTTTCTAAATATCACAGTTTTGTTACTTTATCTGAAGGGCTCTAATTTAAGAATAAGCACTCCAGATGCTGCCAAAAGTGCATTCCAGGAGCATATTGTGGGTTGATTATTTCCAGTACTTGGCCTTACCCCTGCCATGAATCTGCTTACTGGTTAATTTCTTTTGAAATTCCCACATATGTACAAAAATACATATTAGACTCTTAATTTCTTCATGTTCATCCCTTTCCATTCTTAGTGATGACTAAATGGGAAATGATTTCTCTGACACTGTGGTAAAAATGTGGTGTTCAAAACTATGAAACATAAGCATATATGTGTGATCTAATTCCAGGCATTTTCCTAGATGAAATGAGTATTAATAGAATGAATTAGGTTACTATACATCCTTTAACATGACATGATAGTTTAACAAGGATCATAAGACATAAACTCAATTTACAATTTAAAATTATGAATAAGTGGATTATTTTTATTAAGCCAATCTACTACTCTTCACAACAGCATGGTAATAAGATATGTGAACAAATAAAGTTTTACTTTGTTTTAATATAGCCATGTGAAAGAATGTGTTAAAATTTAATAGAACTGAGCCACATCTGCTTCAAAAGCTCATACTTCAAAAGTTAATAAAATGTTATTCTCTTCTTTCAGTCTAGTTGGAAAAAAGCTAGATTAATGTTGAAGCTTCCTTTCGCCTGAGTAAGAAAAGAGGTGCCAATTCCTATCATATCCTACTCTACACTTGGGGTGCAGAAAAATGTAAGCACCTTGGAAATAAGCATGACAATGATGGCAAAATATTTCATGAAAATGCACAGAACTCCCACGTCAGGGAGATCCTCCTGGTATTTAGTTCTGCTATAGGCCAGTGAACAGGAGGCAGTTAAGACAATAACCAAGTAGAGAGGCTTCAACCACTTTGCTACGTGGAGCCAAAGAACCCCGACTGAAACAAATGGAACAAAGTTAACCAGGCTTCCAGACACTGAGGAAACCACTTACTATGGAAATCCGGAGAGGGCCTGGATTAGGAAGAGAAATAATGAGCCCATTAGACAAGGTTGAGTTTTATGTGCCGATGAGCTAATATATAGAGTAGCTGTAGGACAGGAGTGTAGATCTCCACAGGACAACCCAGAGGGAGAAACACAGATTTGGAGCTAGCATATAAATACCACTTGAAGGCATAGGCTTCGATGCGGTAGCCAAAAGACAAAAAGAAGAGCTAGAGATAAACATGTTATTTAGCCTAATGAATCCTTTGAGCCCAATCTTTTATGCCAATCTTATTTATTCAAATTTGTTATAAATGTAGATTTTTAAAGAATATGACAGATGTTTTTAAGAGAGGTGTTAGTTTGCATATATTTGCCCAAATAATTTCTTCCTTCTTAGGTAAGATTTTTAACAAAACTATGTCTGAGGTTTTAGATCATGTTTAAAATTGAACTCTAAATATTAAGTCGGAATTTTCTTTCTTATGAAGAAATTGAATATGTCTGACACATAGTTCAGAAGTAGAGCATGAAAACTAGAATACAAAAAGGGAAGTAGGAGAGGTGGATGGGTGGAGTCAGTAAAGAAAAGAAAAGATGTTCATTTCAAATATTCTCCTATGCAGACTTTCTCGCATCTATTGGTTAAGTATAATTTCTCTGTCTTCTGTAATCCCATAGCTGTTAAATTTTAAAATTAACATCATTGTATATTCATGTTTATGTATCTTCCTGCCTGGATAAATTGTAAGCTATTTCAAGATAAGGACCAGTTATCTTTGTTATGCCACTATAATATCAAAGTTCAAAATTTGGATATGTTTGTCCCACAGGTCTAGTAAAAACAAACCTAAAATATATTTTTTTGATTTGTGTAAAAGGGTGATCTCAAAGCACTTGAATTATGTTTCCTCATATATTTAGGTGTATCTCAGTGTAAAAATAAAATAGGAGACTGAAAAAAGTATTCTGACTTCAGGTTATAGAAGTTAGATAATACCTACAGTTTGCCCCACTCTTTTTGAGATCCACTGAAATAAATGAATGAATTATAAAGAAGAATAAAAGTATAACATTGAGTAGAACAGGAAGAAGGGAATGAGCACACTGACCAAAGAAAGATCAACACTTTTGTTGAAGAGAGAAGTTGCAACATAGAAGAAAAAAGATAGGAGCAAATTTTTACAGAGAAGCTCTAAGAAGCTCTCATCTCAGCCAGGAGGTATGATCAAGTACGGAAACGGAAAATAGGGCTAAAATTCAGTGAAAGTGTAGGTATGAAGTAATTGTCATTAGACACTGATTTACCTTTCCCTAATCCTGAACACGCAAATCACAAGCATCCATATTTGTTCCCAAGCAAATTAACTGATGGTTTTACAGGACCATGTGGCTTGTTATAACCAATGAATTCTCAGAGAAAGTGATGTGTGTCCTTTTGGGGACAGAATCATTTAATTGTTACCACTCCAGCTCTCTCTCCATAAATCTCAGACCAGCACCATTGAGATACTGATTACACCCAGTATCAGCCCACACCCAGTGTGAAGAGACGCAGAACAGAGACCAGTCTCTATTGTTGTTAAAGTCACTATGTTCTTTGGTCTGTTTGTTATCTTGGCAAAATCTAGTCTATTCTTATTTTTCCGGTCCTCTTAGCCAAAATGTTTTGGGGAAAATGGGAAAACCAAACCTGTTAGTGTGGATACTGTACCCCAGAATTAAACCCTCATCATTCCAGTATTTGGGGATTTCTACAAAACATTGACAAAAAATGAAGAAAAGAAAACAGACTTTGTTTGAGACACTTTTTAGAATGAAAGAACTCACTAAATGCCCATCACTTTCAATTTTAAAAGGCTCACACAGAGACGTATTTTTATTAAATTTCAGGACACTAAAATAAGGAAAAGATGTTAAAGTCTTCTAAAGACATTTTTTAAAGGTCACTCAAAAGGCATTAAGAAAGAGACTGTCATGAGAAGCTGTGTAATGCAGTATTTAAGCACATGAGGTCTAGCATCAGGTGCTTTGGACAATTTATTTAACTTGTGCTTCAGTTACTTCCATTATAAAATGGAGATAAGAATTTCCTTTATGGTTGTTAAGACCTCAAAGTGTTTAGACCAGTACCTAGACCTAATAAGCTGTTAAGAAACTATGACTAGAATTAATTTTCAGACTTATTAAGAACAACCCTGAATGTGAGAAGACAATAGGGCAAATAACTCAGTTCATAATATGCTTTAAATGATTGTAGTTACAAAAGAAACATAATTAAAAGTGTCCATTTTTCTTCCTAATTGAAATTTGTTTTTAGTTCCTGCATCCCAATTTGTGGTCTGCAGTACAAATCTGGCCAAATAAACAATCTAATATTACATCTTAAAGAAATAGAAAAAGAAAAACAAATGTAACCCAAAGTCAGCAGATACTTAAAGTTTTAAAAATAGACTCTTGGGACTCTTCTGTTCTCTTGCTTCTCTTGTTGACAGAAGGAATGAATGGGAATAGGAAGTACCTAGGATTGCAATCTCTGCTCCAAGTGCTGCTCTCTCTCGATAGCTTCCCATCTGGCCTAAGATATTGGCCACTGTCTCCAATAAATCATTGTGTTACTAGAGGGAATAATTTATCGTCTCTGCTTTCATAAAAATGGATAGTATTTTTTCTTAAGTGAAGCTTCGCAGTTCTCCTCCTGTCAATTTGGATTCCATCTTTGTTCTTGTTGCACGTATCTGATGCTCTGAACTCTACCTCCCAGTACAGCTTGGACTATCCTTCTAGAGCCTCAGCTACACAGTCCTTTCCCTGCAATTCTACTGTGGAGACTCAGCAGGCTCACCGGTTCTATAATCTCAACCACATTTTGCATCAGATTCAGAAATTTCCTGACCTTCTCCATGTTTGTGACAGCCAAGGATCTCTGCCATAAGTTGCAACTGTACTTTTGCATATGGGACACATACTAAAGGGTGTGTAAAAGAAATAGGGTGGCTATAGTGTGACGATGCTAACGAGATTTAGAGATGAAAGAAATTAAAGTACTCCATCACAGAGTTACTGGAGTATATGGGAGAAAAAGATGAGTTTTACTTATAAAAATAAATCATAAAATAAAACTAGACTAACCTATACCTTAAGCATTTCTGTTGAGAAGAAACATTCTTTTTCAAAGACCTCTATCCCACTGCTCAATTATATATGCTGGGTAAAATTTTATTCTTCATTATTTAGACAACTGACATACCCAGTGAGTGGATGAGCACAAAAGCTCAGTCCTTAAATGTGACCTGATACACGGAGAATGTAACCTCAGGCTCTGCTTTCAGTTTGAAAGTCTGATTCTGTCTGGGATTCACATATAATGCCAACTGAGTGTAGTTTCCTATGGTTACAACATAAATAGTTTAATATTTTACAATTATTAAATTTTAGTCTAACTGTATTTGATAATTGATAACTTTTAAAAAGAAGACCTGTTTACTTGTTCCTTGATGATTTAAAGAGAAAAAAATAGCATAAGAAACATCTGTAAGCAGGTCTTTAAGACATCTTTGCTATTTTATTTGGAGATCCTTTCCATTTTAGAGTGTGAAAAAGAATTTGTATTTTTAATTTGGTTTAAAGCATAGTTGTGGAGACATAGATAAAAGAAAAGCATGTCTTTGAAAAACTTAAGACATCATAATTTTTCATCATCTGATCATGCCTTCTTATCGTATCTAAATTCAAGAACATGTGGAATGAAATGTGATAAAGAGTCTATATATGTTACATATTACATTACCAATGTCTAGCTTCAATAAAAACTTCATCCAGCTTCTGTGCCATGTGGTATAGGAGTTAGACTCACTTTAATTGACTCCAGCTGTTACTTACTATGTGGAATAATAAATCATGATCTTTTCGGCATTGTCTAAAAGCAGATATGTGTACAAAGGAAGAAAAATGTGTAAAAAAATAAATAATCACCAATCTATATTTATTGAGTGTACTAAGTCCAAATGTAGGGAAAGAGGGAGAATCTAGAACATGGCAAAGTAAATAATAAACTAAGTTAAAGACATTCAGTCATAATGCAAAGAACAGATGTCTAGAAGTCAGTACACCTGGTTTCAGGCCCTGGCTTTGCCACTAACTATCCATGTGAGTGAATAAAGTGTGAATTATGCTTGCTCCTTACAGCTACATAAGGTTAAGAGAGAGGGACAAGCTTAACAAATTTGAATAGGCTGACAGGTAAGGCAGGGTGACAATAGAGCATCTAACCAGTACAGAGAACCGTGGCCAAAGAAAACTGATCTACCCAGGCTAATTTAGGCCACAGACACCCACGGGTGTCCATGTAGTGACAGAACGTCAGCCAAAAAGAGAAGAGAGGCGGATAGTATTTTACAGGCAAATAAGATCAGCGGTTCTCAAACTGACTACACAGTTGCGGAGCCCACCTCAGACTAATGAAATCCGGTATCTAGGGTTACAGTTGACATACAGACATGTAAAAAAATTTTAAAGCTCCCCAGATAATTTTAATATGTTGTCAAGGTTGGTAACTAGTGGGTTAGGTGAAAGTTTTGCCCTTAAAGTGGCAGGTCACAAGACGCTGGACTGGGGCTCAGCCCCGTCAGGGAAGCAGAGCCAGGGCAGCGGGAATACGGTGTGAAGGGAGGAGAGAGCTATCAGGCCAGGATCAGGATTGTGACCAGTGGAGCCACGTGGACAGTAGATCCCAAATCGAACTGGTAACACATCTGAGACGACAGCTACGCTAAGCCCTTAGTACTAAAGAAAGACCACAAAGTAGTGGGAACAGACAGCTAGAGCAGCTTAAGAACCTCAATCAGCACTGGAGATTGGTTAGGAGAAAGGCAGCAAACCTAAGGATGTTAGATAAAACCGGGAGAAAAGCAAAAGGCAGACGCTGCTTCTGCCTTGGTTACCTCATCAGCGAAGTGAGGGTGAAAGTCAGGCCCACATCAGTCACCTGCTCCACCTCAGAGCCTTCTCACAGGGCAGCCCTCTCACAGCTACACTTTTATTCGCTGTTCGTCGGTATTTCGAAATTCTGCAATATAGCTCTCTCACAGAAAACTGCAAAACTATCTGATAAAGTTACTAGGACGTTTCAGCTCAAAAGGGATTTTGAATGGTACTATATAAGTAATGCAATGAGAAAGAAAACTAAATGAGTTTTAAAATTGTAAAGATGAGTATAGTTATTATTTATTGCTGAAATGGTACTGTCTAACCCTTAGAGAATATTATAAACATTAGGTTATACAGTAAACTGGTAAGTGCCAAAGTAATATGCAATAATAGGAGTCTGCCTGTATACAAACAATAAATTAGAAAATAGGGATAAAAAGATTAATATTGAGGAAAAAAACTAATAGAAAATCAGGAAAAATTAAAATATAAATGCTACTGAGGAACTTTTAAATGAATAAATAGGAAAATATTCTTTGAGCTTTAGTAGACATTTTATAATAAAGATATTAGTTATAACTAAATTAATTTTTTAATTGACACAAAAGAAATATAAGAATTTATTTTCAAAACTAAACAACTTAACTTTAAAGTTTATAAGGAAAATAATACATGTAGCAATATTACTTTTTTCATAAGGCAAGAAGTAAAAACAACTTTAACAATAATATTTTGATTGTATAGAAAAGAACACATCAAGGAAAAGGAGAGACTATGGGGGGAAAAAATGGGACATTTATCTAGGTAGAAATTATTTTCTGGATGAAGGTATTAACTACTAGTGATTCAAATCACAAATAGAAGTCTGAACTATGTAGTTTGGTCCTTGACTTCTCCACTTTCTTTTTAGAAATTCACATAGAAAAGTAGGCTTGCAATCAATTTTAAATAGGGGACGTTTATACCATTCATCAGCTTTATTTCCCTTACTAACCCAGATATAATGTTACACTTTCTTAAATAACACGAGTACTGTTATGATCTGACCAACATTTTCCATTTTTGAGTCTTTTCTGAATCCTCCCTTCCACTGCCCAAAGCTTATACCTACCTTGGCCTCATTTCTTCCATCCATCAGTTTTTCAAATAATACATTTCCTTCCTGTAGATTCTAAGACAAACAGTAATGTTTCAATCCAATCTATTTTACTGCAACTAAAACTACTAAACATTTTTATATTTGCTTCTATAAAGAATAAGCACTGTCCATTGTCCTTACATACCGATTTGGCAAACCTTGACGACATTACTTTTATTAGATCTTAATTTCCTTATCACATCATAAAATAAATTATTGACATTTTATTAGAAAATAATCTGATTTCAGAGTTTTAAAAATTCAAAGCCTGTGAAGAGTTTAACTGTATGTATGCTACATCCTATGTGGATTTATTCCATGCTTTCAGATCCATTATTAACTTACTCAAACTGAATAGTTAAGTTTCATAACTCACAGGCATTATTTTAGATGTATGGTATATTAATGAGCTTTTGGGGAAAAGCATTTAGAACAGCAGTACTTTAAGCCGGAAAATAAAAACATATATTTTTTTTCTAAAAACATATATCTAGTTGACATTATTTTTTTCTGATGTTCATCCATATGGTTGAGACATAAGTAAGCCTTTTAAGGCTGATGTGACATGGTACTACATTTTAGTTAAAATTTTTGTTTTTCTGGGAGTACAAATTGTATTTATCTTTACACAGAGTGAAGCAAAGTGTATGCTTCACAAAAAGGTTCTTTTTATATTTTACAGCTTATCTATATCATTATTGATAGTTATAGCAGAGAAAATACATTAAACTTTTCTCTCTAAGTAAACTGGCAGTCCATACTGTTCATTTAGAAAGGATAGATTTTTGTTCACCTGAAGCATAGAATTTGGCTCTAGGCCACTGAAATAGTTTGAAAAATGACCTCTAAAATGTTTAAATTAACAAAGCAACTGCACTGTATGTATTCATTTTTGTTTCAGAAGTCATTCATTTTATACTCTTTGACCAATATGGTTAATTTATCACTAAAATTCATTTTATGATAAATTTCAGGAAAGGCATATTGTTTCAACTAAATTATAGAAATGGTATTCAAGTCATCTAAAAAGTTGGTTTTATTTTTTTACACACTATGGAATATTTTTGCCATCGTGTACACATAGTTTATCTGAAAATGGAATAATTTTTATTTTAACTTTTTCACTGCAGATTTATTTCATGCCCAGTATCAGGAATGCACAAGAAAAGAAGGGACTCTGAGGCAAAGAGGATGAGGTAAAGGAGGAGGGCGAGAAGGGGTATAAAACAGTGACCTATTCGGTTAATGGTGTTGATGAGATTAAACAAAGTAGATACAAGTCAGCAAACCCTTGACCTAAATGAGTGTGATCGCAATTAAGTGTTAAGGATAGAAACCATCCTTGACAAATTAAGCAGGAATCGAGATAAAGGCATTAGAAGCATGTTATGTTGTTAGTGAACCAAAGTGTTTTCAGTGAATAATTGCAGAAAGATAAAAATATTGGAAAAGCAGTGTTCACATTTTATTTCTTGAAACAAATATGTATTTTGACACTCCTGATAGATAAATTTGCATTTGAATTGAACAGACAAATTTGTAGGGCTAAAATAGCTTCTAAAGAAGTCTGAGGAAAATTACATGCCAGCAGTTGTCACTAATTTGTATATGAAATTGACAGAAATCTTTTAATTTCTATTTTGCAATAGAAATATTCTTATACAATCTTAATAGTCTCATAATGACAACAATAAGTGTCTAAATTATTTGTCATATCCACACATTATTCAATTAACCCTGCTTCAAACATATTTTCTTAGACCTACAGATTTATTGTTGATACGCTTTGAAACATTTCAAAATAACCCACTAACTCAATGAAATAAATTGCATTTAATTAGAATAGAAATCAACTAGAAGGGTATCAAACATGAAATTAACTTGTCATCATCAACTCTGTTCAGAAATAAAACACTGAACCTTGAGAGATTTACTTCCCCTCTGGTAGCATCTACCATGTGATACAAAGCCTTAATCTGTGGGAAATGACTTTTTGATTGCAGGTGTTATTGTAGAAGATTTGACAGTATTTAAAAGTCCACATTTTTCAATGTTTAAGATTAAATGCACTTATTATATCTTAGAAAAGTAGTTTGACCTCAAATTAGGACACGGATCTCCATAATCTATAAGTCATTAAACTGATAATATTCTATAAAGTGCCAATTCTCCCATTCTAATATTAACAAGAACATAGGAACATTTTAAGATAAGCTATGGAATATAGAACATATAATTATTTCTTATGTTTCAAAATCACCTCAGAGTATCATAAAAATTATATAAGGAACCAGAAGCATTCTCAGAAATATGTATATATCGATAGAAAATTCTATAAAAAGCTTAAAGGAAGCATTCTATATTTATGCCACAAACCAAGGAAACTGCTCAAATAACTTTCTATTTAAACAAAAAAAATGTCAGTAGAAATAAAAATGTAGTATTATGCTATTCAGCACTAGCACATAGCAATTTTTACAGTTAGTACCATGCACTAGGGTCATTTTGATCGAGTTGGTGATTTTTCAAAGGGGGATTATATATCTTAGTTAACTTGATTTGGTCTCATTTTGCTCTTTTTACAAGGCAGAAAGTTCCATCTTTGGTAAATTGCTTAATATCCAATAAGACTAGAAATCCTAGGGTTTACTACCATAGTTGTTTATGGTATTTGCCATTTATTGCTGTTTAGTTTTATACAGTGTAATCAGAGAATGTTGTATATAGTAGTATTACTAGTTTGTATTTTTAGAAAGTTTTCTTTGTGAAGTGATATATGGTCAATTTTTGACTATTTGATGAACCTTGAAAAGGAAAGTAATTTCTTTGTTTTTAGAGTACAGAGTTTGATGTATATCAATTAAATCTACCTTCTTAAATATGTTATTTTGGTCTTCTATATCTCCCTTTAATTACCCTCTTGCTTTATTAGAGAGAAATACAAACTAAAATTTTCTCTTCTTCACATGCTGTTTCTATTTCTCCTTGTATATCTAATAAATGGCATTATTTTAGTAGCTGAAGTCAACACTCTACCCAGGCTAATCATGAAAAAAGAGAAGAGACCCAATTTACCAATATCAGGAATCAAATAGAAATCTAATTACTGAATAAAATAATAAAAAAATACAACCAAAACAATTTTTGCCCATAAATTCAATAACTTAGGTAAAATGGAGCAATTCTGTGAAAGACACAATCTACCAAAACTCACTGGAGATGAAACAGATAGACTGAATAACCCTCTGTCTACTAAAGAAATTAAATTGTAATTAAGATCATAGGTTTTATCTGTTATTTCAAGACCAAATGATTTCAATACTGAATTCTACCAAACATTTATAAATAAATAATGCCAGTTATTTGTAATGGTGGAACTACATAAAATTTGTGTTGGTAGAACTACATTATCACTTCCAGAAAATAAAATGAGAGGCAACACTTCCCAACTTTTTTATGACTCCAGCATACTACCAAAACCAGACAAAGACATTATAAAAAGGTACAGACAATTATCTCTCGTAAACATAAACACATTCCTAACAAAATAGTAGCAAATTGAGTCCAGCAATGTATAAAAAAGATTAGACATCATGACCAGGTAGAACTTAACCACAAAAATGCAACTTTGGGTTCAGTTCTGGACAATTAATCAATGAATCTGACAATATTAACAGAATAATTAAGAGAAACCATATGATCATCTCAATAGATGTAGAAAAAGCACTTAACAAAAGGCAATATCCATTCATGATTTAAAAAAAACAAAAGACACCAAAAAACCCTCAGTAAACTGTTAGAAGGTGAACTCTCTCATCTAATGCAGAGAGAGTATCTATACAAAGTTCATAGTGAAAATTATACTTAATGGTGAGAAACTGAATGCTTTCCTTTTATGTCTAGAATAAGGTGAAGACGAGCTTTCTTACCAATCCTATTCAATATCATACTGAAAGTCCTAATTAGTGCAGTATAGCAAGAAAAATTTAAAAAGAGAAAGAAATTGAAAAGAAAGAAATAAAACTGTCTATATTTAAATGACATAATTTTCTATGTAGTAAATTCCAATTAATATAAAAAATTATTTTTCTGGAAATAATAAATGAGTTTAAGCAAAGTTTCAAGGTACAAGGTCAATTTACCAAAATCAATTATATTCTGATATACTGGGAATTAATAATTAGAATGTAAAGTTTAAAAATACCACTTACAATAAAAGCTCAAAAAATGAAGTACATAAGTATAAATCTAATAAATTCATCTAGAACATGTATGTGGAAAACTATAAACCACCAATAAAAAAAATCAAAGAAATCTAAATGAGTTGGCAAGATGTAATGTCCATGCATTGGAAACTTTAATATTGTTAAAATGTTAATTCTTTTCAATTTGATCAAAAGATTTTACACAATTCCAATCAAGGATCCATCAAACACTTATTAGATACTGACAAGCCAATTTAAAAATTTATATGCAAAGGCATTGCCAAAGATAAACTGATGGAAAATAAATACATGAAATGATGCTTAACATAGTTGTAATTTCAAAAAAATGCAAATTAAAACAATGATGAGATGTCACTATACATCTATTAAGTAACTAATATCAAATGTGGGTGAAGACGTGAATATTTATTGTTTAGAGAATTAAAAAAGGTTTAGGCACTTTGGATGGCAGTTTGGCAGTTTTTTATAAAGTTAGATGTATACTAACCATATGATCCAGCAATCACACTTCTCAGTTTTCACCCTGGTTATTTGAAAACGATTGCTCACACACAAAACCTTTTTATAGCAGATTTCTTCATAAGAGCTAAACTAGAAACAACTAAGTTGTCCTCCAACAGGGGAATGGAGAAACAAATAATGTAATACGATAAGAAATAAAAAGAAATAAGCTATTGCTTCATGCTACATAAATAAATCTTAAATGCATTTTGCTAAGTGGAAAAAGCCAGACAGAAAAAGCTACCAATTCAATTTATTTTATTTATATGACCTTCTGGAAAAAAACCCCAATACAATCAAGATGTAAAACAGATCAGTAATTGCTAGTGGTTGCTGGAGTGTGAAAGGAAGTAATCAACAAAGAGGACACACAGGGGCACTGTTCTGTATCATACTGGACTTGTGGATACATGACTCCATGCATTTGTCAAAACCTATAGAACTATATATAACAAAGAGTTAAATTTAATGTATGTAATCTTAGAAAAAACAAAAATCATCAGTCAGGATGCTGGGGGATGACGGCAATGGAATATAGACTGACAAATGAAGATAACCAATATATGACAAAACCACAGTGATGGGGAAGCTGGGAAAACCTGATTTAATTAACTTTGGAAAATGATCTTTGATGGAAAGTGTTTGACTAAAGACAAAAAAGAAAATTTTAATAAACATGTAAGATGATAGATTGTTGGAACTAGGTTTCTCACTGTTGAAGAGGGGAGGTACAGATAATAAAGAAGGAAAGGCTAATAGGCAAAGTCAGCATTAGCAGACTTGCAGATCCCAATTCTTTTCCTTCACCACAGAAATAACAAAAACAATGAATAAACAACTACACACCAATGAAAATAGCTCTAGGAAAGCACCAGAATAAAATAAAGATGCAGAAATCTGTGGAGCACAAAAACTAAGTATGGCTGCAGAGAAATGCATAGGAAGCATTTTACTTGCATCACCCAATCCTCTAGTCTGGCACAGCTAGGCACCAAAGGAAATACCCTTTGTGTTACCTGTCTCCTCCACCCCCAGGAGAAAAGGAGAGCAGGAGGATTCCAGCAACACTCATTACTACCAACAATCCCTGCAGTTTTTGTCACCAAATAACCCTACAGCCTTCACTAGCTGACAGAACTGCCTGGAGTCCACACTGCTGCACCCATCCCAGATCCTGGGGCCACAACTGTTAACCACCACTCCCCATCCCCACCAGATATGTGAGTGCATCCTACATCTCCCCCAGTCACTGAAGCCAACTTTCCCCTCCTGCAACCACACACATACCTTGGACCCAGGTTTCATGACTCTGTTCATACCTACAACTCAGATACTGGTGCCATTGTGGCGAGTGAGCCAATGCACAGGGCTAGGTTCCACGGTTACTGTGAAAGTCCCTGAACCCTGGACTCTGGCTGTGTGGTCATTGAGTGCAAACTCACATCCCTGATGCCATTGTCACAGCTGCCATAAGTACAAATACTCCCCAGATTCCAACACTGCTATTGCCATGTTTGTGCCTACACACCATGTCTAGTTCCAAGAGGAACCCCCGCAGCCACAACTTCCTCCACAAGGCAAAATAATACGAGGAACTCAGCAGACTTTGCAATCAAGCATGCCAAAAGTCCTTGTTACCACCAGGGACACAAACAGCCTTGGCTTCTTAGGACCCCTATAGTTTTCACCAAGGCTGACCTCAGCTGATGAAGCTCCATAGAGACTATACTGCTGTGCTCTCCCTGAACCCAGAACTATCAGTTGCAAACCCCAGAGTAAGAGACACTGTACCCCACCTATCTAGCACCATCACACTCACCTTTAGGTGAAGGTCTTTCCCCATCTAGGCCAGTCCATAAAGTCTGGAAGAGGCTACTGCTCCCTTAAATGGACATGAATTCAAGGCTAAAAAAACACACCAAAAAATCAGGAAAACATGACATCACAAAAGGAACACAATACTTTTCCAGAAATTGATTCTAAATAAATGAAGATCTACAAATTACATGACAAATAATTCAAAATAATTGTTTAAAGAAAATTTAGGAATCTAAAAGAGAACACGGACAGCTAAAAAAAATCAGGTAAAATGATAAATAAAATGAAAAGTTGAATAAAGAGATAAATCATAAAAAAGAAACAATCTAGAGCTGAAGAATGAATAAAATAGAAAATATAATGGAAAGTTGAAACAGTAGATTCAACAGCTTTAAGAGCATTTTAAAGAGTTTCAATAGTTTGATTAGGCAGAGGCAATAATCTGTGAACTGAAAGTGAAGTCATTGGAAATCATCGAATCAGAGAAGAAATAAGAAATAAAAATGAAAAAGAGTGAATAAATCTATGGGATTTATGAGACACCAACAAGAGAATCAATGTGCAAATTATAGGAGTTCCATTAGGAGAACAGAGAGAAAAGCACAGAAAACTTGTTTAAATAAATAATGGCTGAAAACTTCCCTATGTTGGGAGGGAAATAGATATCAAGATTCATGAAGCTTAAAGTTCTCATACAGGTACAACTCCAAAAAGACTAGACCAAGACATATTATAATCAAATTTCAAATGTTAAGGAAAAAAAGAAAATTCTGAAAGCATAAAGAGAAAAGCAACTTATATATAAAGGAACTCCATAAAACTATATGCCAATTTCTCAAGAGAAACCTTGCAAATCAGGAAGTGGGGGAATGTTATATACAAAGTACAAAACAAAACAATACCCTCTAGCCAAAAATACCATACTACGCAAAATTATCCTTTAAAAATGAAAGATAAAGTCTTCCCCAGAACAACAAAAACTGAGGAAGCCCATGACCACTAGAGCTGACTTACAAGAAATGCTTAAAGGAAGTTCTTCAAATTGATGTGAGAAGGTACTAAACAGTAATGTGAAAGCATATAAGGAGTGACATCAGAAGAATGGCGGTGTGAGAAATCCCTTTGGTCTCTCCCTTTGAAGTTTCAACAATTTGAACAGCTATGACTCAACAAAGGATTTCCTGCTCAAGGTAGAGACACCCTAAGTAATCTGTACATTGAAGCATCTAAAGGTGGGTAAGTGGAAACAAACAGGGGAGGTAAGGGGAGAAGGGCTGTAACAAGCCACAAATGCAGCCCTATAGCTGGGAGCTCATGGTGGGGCTCAGCCCTAAGAGGGGAGGAAACTGGTTGTGGCTGGTGCTCTCCTCAGATGGGAGGAGCAGACAGATTCAGTGTGCATTCCTGCAAAAGTGAGCTGTATGAACTGTGGCTGAGCCCAAAGACCTGAGCAAGGACATGGCTCTGGGGTGCTGCTGTGGTTGTCAGGTGGTTGGCGGTTCGGACAGTGAAACAAAGCCACAGAGTCCTGCTGCCCCATAACCTCCCAGAGCTCGCCTCCCTTTGCCCTTGGTGTTGGATTACAGAGCACATTATCTGCAAACCCAAGAACTACTACTACAGAATCACTATTTCCCTCAAGCAAAGGGTGTACTCTGTGGCTGGTCTTTGGTTGGGGTGTAGGAGGGACCCTGTGGAGGCCCAAGGTCACCATTACTGGGAGGTAAAACAAAGAAGGCAGCCAGATTCCCTCAGCTCAGTTCACCCCATGCATCAAGGATTCACTGATGGCAGCCAGAAACAATGCAGTGGTCAGCACTGAAATTTCACAGAGCTAAAAATCTTATAATTCAACACCACCTACTGGAAAATAATAGGAGGTCTTTGCAGTAATCTGCTAGAGAATTCCCACTCATACACAGATGCCTAGACAGAGAAGGAATTAATCTAATACCATGAATAAACCAAGGTAGTGAGGAAACTCAGAAAGAAAATGAAAAATCTCCAAAAAGCTAATGTAACCACATGGAAATATGTGATATATATGACAGAGAATTAAAGACTGCAGTTCTGAAAGCACTCAATTAGATGTAAGAAAAGATAGGCAATTTAATGCACTAAGAAAACAAATCAACAAACAAAACCAGTATTTTACCAAAGAGACTAAAACTTTAAAAAAGAACAAAACAGATATTCTGGAGTTGAAAAACTCAATATAAGAGATCAAGAATGAACTGCTGAGCATAGGCTATAAAGCAGACCAGATGGAGGAAAGGATTAGTGATATCAAAGATAGAAAACTAGCAATGATGCAGAGGAAAGGAGAGGGAGATTTGAGCAGGGGGGAAAAAAAATTAAAGAACTCTACAAGAACTATTTGACTCCAGCAGAAAGAGTAATATAAGGATAATAGGCATACCAGAATAAGAAGAGAGGGAGAAAGAAATGGAGAACGTATTCAAACAAATTGTTGATGAGAAATTCCCAAACCTATAAAAAGAGCTACATCCTCTAACCCAAGAAGCAAATAGAACACTCAGTTACCTCAATTCAAAGAGGCCTTCTCCAAGGTACATTGTATTAAAATGTCAAATATTAATGACAATAAAGAATTCTCAAAGCAACCAAGGACAAAAAGGAAGTAACCTATAAAAGAAAGCCCATTAGGTTATCATCAAATTTCTCAGGAGAAACTCTACAAGCCAGAAGAGGGTGGAACCAAATATTTAAACTACTGAAAGAGAGAAATTATCAACCAAGGATTATATGTTCAGCAAAGTTATAATATTCTACCTGAAACAAAAACAAAAAGTCACAAAACTAAGTAAGATCACCAACAAACTTACAGCATAAACAGGGATAATTTGTGACAACAAAAATTTAAAAGGGGAGAGGTTAAAGGTCTGAAATTGCAAAGGAGGATAGGATTAGATGCATTCAAAAGAAAAATGACTATTGTATATATAAAACTTTATTTTTTATAAACCTAATGGTAACTTCGCAAATAAAATCCAAAACTGAAATCCATAGCTTAAAGAGGAAACAGAGCAATGAAGTATGGAATACCACAAAACTAAAATAATAGAAACACAAAAGAACAAAAGGAGGCACAGAGCTACCAGAAAACAAAAGAGAAAATGGCTACAGGAAATCCTCCTACATCAATAATTACCCTAAATATAAATGGACTGAATTCAACAATAAAGAGGCATAGAGTAGCAGACTGGATCAAAAAACAAAACTAAACCATATACTGCCTTCAGGAGACACATCTAAGCTGCAAAGACAAAGTAAGACTCAAAGTGAAAGTGTAGAAAATGATTCTCCAAATAACATGCACACAAAAATCAAGTGTACTTACATCTGACAAAATATATTTCAAGATAACAAAGGTAACAAGAGACAAAGAATGGCATTTTATAACGAAAAGGGGGACACTACATCAAGAAGACATAACACTTCTTAATATATATGCACCCAATCAGGTAGCACCAAAATAGATAAAGCAACTAGTAATAGAACCAAAGAATGAAACCAACAAAAACACAGTCATAGTTGGGGAACTTGATATTCCATTGACAGCTCTAGACAGGTCATCCAAACAGAAAATCAATAAAGAAATATTGGCCTTAAATGACACATAGACCAAATGAACATAATTGTTATTTACAGGGCCTTTCACCCAAGAACGCTGGATTATACATTCTTCTCCAGGGCACATGGAACATTCTCAATGATAGATTATATGTTAGGTCACAGAACTAGCATCAAAAAATTCAAGAAGATTGAAATTATAGCAAGCATATGCTCTGACCACAGTGCCTTGAAATTAGAAATCAACGGCAAAGAGGAAGTAAGAAAAACACAAATATGTGGCGATTATACAACATACTACTAAAAAAAAAATCTCACTAAATAAAAAGTGAGATTAAAAGATATATAGCGACAAAAGCGAATGACAATACGACATATAAAAACTTCTGGGATGCAGCAAAAGCAGTAATAAGATGGAAGTTTATATCATTGCAGGCCTATCTCAAGAAACAAGAGAAATCCCAAATTAGCAACCTAACATCACATCTTAAAGAACTAGAAAAAGAACAAAAGCAACCCAAAGTCAGCAGAAGAAAGTAAATTTAAAAAATTAGAGCTGAATTGAATAAAACACAGAAAAAGACTATATAAATAATACAAAGAAGAGCTGGTTCTTTAAAAAGATTAATAAAATTGACAAAACTCTGGCTAGGCTCACTAAGGAATAAAGAGAAAAGATTCATATAAAGAAAATTAGGAATGAAAGAGAAGTTACCACAGACATCACACATATACAAAGGATAATACTAGAATACTATGAAAAACTATATACCACAAATAAACAGTGAGGAAATTGAAACCACCAAATAACCATCAAAAACCTCCCAAGAAATAAAAGCCCAGGACCAGGTGGCTTCACTAGTGAAATCTACCAAACATTCAAAGAAGATTTGACACCTATCTTCTCAAACTCATCCAAAAAAAGGAAAAAGAGACAATAATCCCTAATACTTTTTATGAGGCCAACATAACCCTGATACCAAAACCAAGCAAGGATAACACAAAAAAGAAAACTTCAGACCAGTATCTCTGATGAATATGGATGCAAAAATCCTAAACAAAATACTAGCAAATCAAATACAATATCTTAAGAAAATAATACATCACATCAAGTGAAAGTACCTCAACATAATAAAGGTCATGTATGATAAACTCTTAGCCAATATCATACTCAATGGTGAAAAACTGGAAGCTTTTCCTCTAAAATCAGGAACAAGACAACAATGTCCACTCTCACCACTCTTATTCAACATTGTTCTGAAATTTCTAGCCAGAGCAATCAGGCAAGAGAAAAAAATAAAAGGCATTCAAATTGGGAAGGAAGAAGTAAATAACTCTTTGCAGATGACATGATTCTGTGCATAGAAAACCCTAAAGACTCTATCAGAATACTATTAGAAACAATAAACAAACATAGTAAGGTTGCAGGATACAAAATCAATGTACAAAAATCCACTGCTTTCCTCTATACTAACAAAGTTCAGAAATATAAATGAAAAACACAATTTCTTCTGCAATTGCAACCAAAAGAATAAAATTCCTAGGAATAAATTTAACAAAGGATATGAAGGACCTATATACTGAAACTACAAAGCATATTAAAAGAGATTGAAAAAGACACAAATAAATGGAAAGAGATTCTGTGGTCATGCATTAGAAAATCAACGTTCTTAAAATGTCCATATTACCCAAAGCAATATACAGATTTAATGCAATCCCCATCAAAATCCCAATGTCATTTTTTAAAGAAATAGAACAAAAAATTGCCATATTTGTGTGGAACTACAAAAGACCCCGAATAGCCAAAGTAATCCTGAGAAAAAAGAACAAAGCCAGAGATATCATACTACCTGACTTAAAATTATACTACAGAGCAACGATAATTAAAACACCATGGTATTGGCAGAAGAACAGACACACAGACCAATGGAACAGAATTGAGAGCCCAGAAATAAAACCACAGGTATATGAGTAAATAGAGTTTTTCTTGATATTGGTCTAGTCAATAATGTCATGGATATGACACCAAAAGCACAGAAACAAAAGCAAAATTAGACCAATGGTAATATGTCTTTCTAAAAAGCTTCTACACAGCAAAGTAAACTATCAGCAGAGTGAAAATACAACCTGTGGAATGGGTGAAAATATTTGCAAACTATAAGTCTGAAAAAGGATTAACATAAAAATATATAAGAAACACATTCAACTCAAGAGCAAAAAACAAATAATTCAGTTTTTAAAAGGTAAAGGGGAGTTTTGGTTCAAGAGTATGACATAGGAGGTTACTGAAGTGACCTGCTCCCAAGGACACCAAATATACAGCTACATACAGAACAATTCCTACAAATTGCACAAATGAGAAAAGAACCTTGCATGTATAGCAAAAAGAAAAAAAGAAGAAAAGAAAAAACAACCTGATTAAGAAATGGGTAGAGCCCTGGCCATTATGACTCAGTTGGTAGGAGCATCATCCTGTACACTGAAAGGTCACAGGTTTGATTCTTGGTCAGGGCACATACTAAGGTTGTGTCTCTCTCACATCAATGTCTCTCTCTCTCTCTCTCTCTCTCTCTCTCTCTCTTTCTCTAAAAAAATCAATGAACATGTCCTCGAGTGATTAAAAAAATAATTAATAAAATGTCCATAATTTTTAAAAAAAGAAATGGGTAGAAAATCTAATATACATTTTTCTAAAGACATACAGATGGCCAAGAGTTACATGAAAAGGCGCTGAACATCAATAACTAATCATGATGAAAATGCAATTCAAAACCACAATGAGGTATCACCTCAAATCTGTTAGGGTAGCTATTATAAAAAAGACAAGAAATAATAAGTGTTGGCATGGGTGTGGAAAAAAGGAGGCACTTATGCACTAAAGGTGAGAATAAAAATTGGTGCAGCCACTATGGAAAACAGTATGAAGGTTCTTCAAAAAATAGAACTACTTATAATCCTGCAATCCCACTTCTGGATATTTATCTGAGGAAACAAAATCACTTACTCAAAATAATTACCGTGCCCCTATATTCATTGCAGTATTAATTACAATCGCCAAGACATGGAAACTAGCTAAGTGTTCATGAATGGGTGAAAGGAGACAGAAGATAATACTATATATACATAAAAATAATGGAATATTATTCAGAAATAAGAAAGGAAATCTTGGCATTTGTGAAACATGTATACTCTTTGAGGGCAATATGCTAAATAAAATAAGAGAGAAAGACAAATACTATAATCCTTATATGTGGAATCTTAAAAAAAAAATGAATTTATAGATACAAAGAACAAATTTATGGTTGCCAGAGGCATGTGGTTGGGACTGGGCAAAATGGGTAAATGTGGTTCAAAAGTTACAAACTAAAAAGCACAAAACAAAACAAAACAAAAAACAAGCATTTGGCAGTATGCAACAACCGTTAATAACCGCAACTCAGAAAAGTAGTGACAGAAGAATAGTAATAGAAGAAAACTTGCACGATATGATAAAAGGCAACTCTGAAAAACCTAAAGCTAAGATACTTATTGGTGAAATTCTAAATACTTTCCCCTAAGGTTAGGATAAAGTACTTAGAAGCACAGGGTGTCTTCTCTACCTCTTCTATTTAACACTGTGCTTCAGATTCCAGGCTGTGTGATAAGGCAATGAAGAGCAATAAAAAGTATTCATATTAGAAAGAAAGATGTAAAACTGTCATTATTCATTGATGAGATTTTTAAATGATTTAACAAAACTAAGATATTTTACCAGAGTAAAAATTTATAGTTTAGCCAGTAGATAGAATAAACACTATACAAATCAAATCAGTCAAATAGAGAACAAGAAATTATTTCAGTGTAGTGTCATAATGAAGTGTATATGGAGGAGTAGGTTACACTGAGGAAAGCCAAAAATACATGTATGTTGTGGACAAAGAGAAAAAAATTAATGCTTAAAAGTTAGGAATTTTTTTATAAAGTATCAAAATTACACAAAAGTCATAAAAAATGCACTAACAAAAAACCAAAACACATAAAACTCCAGACTATTAAAAAAACAAAACAAACAAAAAACAACTGTGCAGAAAACTAAAAGGCTTTCCCAATACCATAAAAAAATTAGAGAAAATTTAGCAAATACATTTTAAATTAAATAAAGCAAAACAAAAATATTACTTATATTCTTCTACAATGTAAATTTTAGAGGAGGGTGAACATTTAAAACTGAACAAAAATTAAACTAACTGAAGTGATTTAGAACACAAAGTCATATATTCACTGCAGTTTTAAAGTGATAAGAATTTAATCTACAGTTAGAATGTTTTTTATGTTTGAAAACTACATTACGTTTTTCTCAGATATGTAAATGAATTAAAAATATTTAACACACATTCTCAGCATATAAACATTTAAGAACAGAAAAATTAAAGACTAGCAGTTGGATATTGAAACAGTGTCTTGAATAATTTTAGTACATTTGGTGGCAAAGTGGGGTTAACTATAAAAATAATCCTTCAAAGATCATATGGATATTTAAAAATATAGCATTTAACAACAAACAGGGTCTAAAAGTAATATATATTCAATAGATGAGAAATCTATGGGACTCCAACTATAAGGGTCCATAAAATAATGTTAAATTATTTTTACACTATGAAAGTCAGAAGACTTGTTATTGATTATTAAAATAAAATTAATGAGAAAACTTAAAACACATGCAGGTAGGATGTATGTATTGCCTATCATTGAAAACTGCAACAATAAAAAAGTAAACGAGATAAAAATGCCTCAGCCTTTTAGAACCATGGACCTTTATAAGACTGAAGAAATCTACAAACCTCTTCCACCTTGTTTATTCCAATACCTATTAACACTTGCATTCAAAAGTTTACCTAAAATTCATTATATTGAATTAGAAGTTTATTTCCTTCATATAGTAAAATTTTTTTGTTATATTTCAAAAATTGTCTTTTATTAATTTTGCTGCAAAACTATGGCTATTGCACTGAAAAACTGGAAGCTCAACTGTACAAATTAGTTTAAATGTGCTCCAAGTAATTTTCGATATGAAGACTGCAGTTATGGACATGAATAATTCAAATTGGTGAGTGGTCTTTTATAAAATAATACACATGATTATTGAAAAGCAATTAATTTTTACCATCTTCTGTTTAACAAGCTGCAGAAAATTTAGACTCACAAAGGTATGCATTAGCAAACAGACACAATACATTCTCACAGCCACTTCTCCAGATAAGGGTGGCTTATATCGAGGAAATCCAGAATTCTCTAAGACATTTCTTTGAAATCATGTCAAATTTTTTCTTTTGTCTTCAAGGCTGACATCATCTTTGGCAAGGTATGCCTTACTGATGTTGTCTTTGTCAGGTCAGAAATTAATAAGAAACCCACATTTCAATTCTGAGGTTGTCTGAGCAGAAGTAATCTTCAAAAGAAGGCTGCAGGGTTCCCAAGTGTCTTCAGATTCTTGCCTGTAGTGAAATTGATGTATAAAACTCTTGACTTCATTCTGCAGAAATATTTCCAGCATTGGAAAGTTCACATATTGTTGATCTTCCATTCTTTCTCTAGAGTGGCAGCCTATATAAACTTCTAAAGGTTTCAAGAGACTTCATAATATTGCCTATAAGGCCAAAGTAAAAATATCCACCCAAAAACCTATTTTTGAGTTTATATTGAGTGAATTCTAATGTACATATATCTCTTTAGAAATGGGCTTTCCCTTGAATGTTGTGAAAATTAGAATTTTTAATGAGAGGAAAAAAATGGCTTCAAATAATTTAATGGGGGGAAAAAGCACCACCCCTTTTTATCTGGGAAATATACTGGGATAGTAAACAGAATAGATAAACAATTAAAAGCTGGGATTCTGAGTCTATGGCTCCTAGGATATTCTATAAGAAATTGTACGTATGTTCATCACTCATAGTATATTCTGAAAATGCTAACTTAATAGTTTAGCAAGCATTGATGGTTAACTCCTCTGATAAAAGATCTTGCTCCCACATTAAAGCTACATTTTCTGCTTTTACCTTTCCTGCTCAAATGTAAGGCAGAGCTAACATGCCCACGTCCTCCATGATACTCCAGGAAAATCCATTTTATGCTAATTGGGGAAGGATGTAAAACTGTGACCACTCTGGGCAAACAGTACACAACAGGAGTTAATTTGGATAGGCTTTTTGTATTTCTCTTCTCTACCCATCACAAAACCAATTTTATCTCCAATTTTGTGTCTTTACCCATGTGAACTTTATTTAGCATGTGTCAGAGAATTGGCCTGAGTTCTGCAGGACTCTTTTTGGAATTAGTAACTTTAGAACGTTGTCCATAAGTTATTTTCTTAAAACAAAGTTTCCTTTCTGCCTGCATACAAATGTCTTTGATGTCTCCTCCTTTCTTTAGATCTTACTAAAGCTTACAAGAAATAAATGAAAACATCCATTATTTTCTTAAAAAAAAAAATCTTTTTTAATTTCAGAGAGAGGAAGGGAAAGGGAGAGAGAGGGAGAGAGAGAGGGAGAGAAACATCAATGATGAGAGAGTCATTGATCGGCTGCCTCCTGCACACCCTCTCCTGGGGATCGAACCCGCAACCCGGGCATGTGTCCTGACCAAGAATCGAACCTCGATCTCCTGGATCCTAGGCCAATGCTCAACTGCTGAGCCACACCGGCCAGGCAAAACATCCACTATTTTCAACTAAGCCCCACAAACCTTCTGCCACAGTAGACTTTGTTCTGGATTTGAAATTACAACATGAAGCATTTTGTCCAGTTGCTTCAATAATATATAACAAATATTTTAACTTGTCAGCCTTCCTTAGAGAAATTACCACTAAGGAAATATTCTGCCTTTGTTTCTCACAAAATAAATCAGATTACTTTGAGTTGATTTCTAACACTTAAGAAACACCCATAGCAAAATGAATATCAACTCAAAGGAGTTTCCATTTTCTATGAACTCAGACAGAGTGGGATGTGGTAGAAGGAAAGAGAAAAGGCTAAGGTTGGAGTGGTGGAGTGATCCAAAATTCTAATGGGATCTTTGTTATCAAATCTCCTGTACTTTTAAAAAAATTTATCTTTATTGTTGACACTATTATAGATGTCCCTTTTTTTCTCTGATTAACCCCTTCCACCCCCCCACCCACTCCCCGTCCCAGGCCTTCACCACACTATTGTCTGTGTCCAAGGGTTATGTATATATGCATATAAATTCTTTGGTTAATCTCTCTCCATGTACCCACCCACCCTCATCTTCCCTTTGAGAACTGTCAGTCTGTTCCAGGCTTCTACGTCACTGAATCTATTTTGCACATCAGTTTATTATGTTTTTTAGATTCCACATATAAGATCATGTGATGTTTGTCTTTCTCTGCCTGGCTTATTTCACTTAGCATAATATTCTCCAGGTCCATCCATACTGTCCGAAAGGGCACAAGATCTTTCTTTCTTACAGCTGCGTAGTATTCCATGGTGTAAACGTCCCACAGCTTTTTTATCCACTCATCTACTGATGGGCCCTTGGGCTGTTTCCAGATCTTAGCCATTCTAAATTGTGCTATGAACATAAGGGTGCATATATTCTTTCTGCCTGATGTTTCGGGATTCTTAAGATACATTCCTAGGAGTGGAATCACTGGGTCAAAAGGCAGCTCCATTTTTAAGTTTTTGAGGAACCTCTGTACCGTTTTCCATAGTGGCTGCACCAGTCTGCATTCCCACCAGCAGTGTACTAGGGTTCCCCTTTCTCCACACCCTCACCAGCACATGCCGTTTGTTGATTTGTTGATGGAGCCATTCTGACAGGTGTGAAGTGACACCTCATTGTGGTTTTAATTTGCATCTCTCTGATGATAAGCAACCTTGGCCATCTGTATGTCCTCTTTGGAGAAGTATCTATTCAGGTTCTTTGCCCATTTTTTAACTGGATTGTCTTCCTCCTGTTGAGTTGCAACAAAGGAAAAAATAAACAAATGGGACTACATGAAACTAAAAAGCCTCTGCACAGCAAAAGAAAACATCCTCAAAATACAAAAGAACCCCATGGTATGGGAGAACATATTTGCCAAGGATGCATCTCATAAGGGGCTAATTTCCAACGTGTACAAAGAACACATACAACCGAACAAGAGGAAGACAAACAATCCAATTTTGTACTTTTTAAAAAACTTTTTATTGTTGACACTATTACAAATGTCCCCATTTCACCCCTTTCCTCCCCCCCCCATCACCACACTGCTGTCTGTGTCTATGGATTATGCATATATGTCCTTTGGCTAATCCCTTCACCTACTTTCATCCAGTCCTCCCCTAGCCCCTCCTCTTGACAGCTGTCAGTCTGTTCCAGGTATCCATGCCTCTGGTTCTATTTTGTTCATGTTTATTTTGTTCATTAGATTCCACATATAAGTGAGATCATATGGTACCTGTCTTTCTCTGACTGGCTTATTTCATTTAGTATAATCTCCAGGTTCCTTTCATACTTTTTAAAAAACTAGGTAAATGAATAATCTAACACCACTGTCTCTAAAAGCACTTTTCTAAAATCTTTTGAGAGGGATGATAATTATAAACTAATTCTTTCTTCATAATCATTTTGCAATTGAAGAATATTCAAGAGCAGGAAAATCTCACTAAATCTCTTCTCATGGGAGAGAGCACAGGTAGTTCAAGCTATTACTGGAAAGAAATCAGAGTCAGAATTTTATTTTCACCTCATGCAAATTGTCCTGTGAAATGTACTGCCTTCTTTCCTTCCTCTCTTCCAAAAATAAATCCTTAAATTGGGATTTTATGTGCAAAGAGTGTGAAAAGAAAATTCAAGAAGCTTTACTTGATATGGGAGTTTTTATTGGGCAAGACTCAAACCATCCTTGAGCAGGAAGACTTCAAAAGTGGTGAGAAGGCTGTTTCAGGAAGGTTACAGGAAGACTTAGGAAGCTAGAGGAGTTCATAGCACTTAATTCTCATTGGCTGGAACAAGCAGGTTATCTCAACCATCATTGATTGACTACAATGCGCTGAGTCCAGCTGACAAGGAAATGAGGCTCACACTTCCTTTACAGAGTAAGTGGGTATTTCAGGAAATGGATCTTTATGAATTTTACTAACCGGCTTGTGAGCCATTGATTCAGTAGCAAAGGTAGGTCCTGGCTTCTATTTTGGTTTTTATTTCATAAGGGATTATATTATTTTCTTCCAGTTTCTTTTTATCTGCAAATTGAAATAGTTTAAGAATTAATTTCAATTTTGAAATATTGCCATGTAGGGACTGGGAAATTGTTGTAAGGAAAAAGCCTTGCTCTTGTTCCCCTGAGCTACTTTTGGTCTGAATTATAGTTCCCTTGGTAAAGATAGGACTCCCAAAGTGTAATGTATTTCTGAAAACTATGCAATAAGTTTAGAGCTGGCAGAGAACTTTCTGGATTTAAAGAGGCATCACTATTGGGAGATATAAGATTCCTGAAAAATGTTGAGACATGGCTGCCTTTTTCTACATGTATAGGCACAACTTATGCCCAGAGAACTCATGCTTGGCAACTACTTTTGACATAATGCAGCTGGTACCCTCCAACTCCCTTTTTCACATGGACCAACCCCTTATTGGAACAGCTGAATGTCCAAAACCTTCTCTAAGTCCTGCAGGAGGGGAGTGTTGGCATGGGGCTGGGCATTGCTGCAAAGGAGGGTGGGTGGGTGGGGGCAATCAGCTAACATTTCTAACTCTACCTGCCTAATCAAGCACTGGTCTTGTTTTTTGCCTTATTGCCTGACTACTCAAGCTAGGTTTAATCGGTGAGCTCTTTACCCATATACAAAGGCAAGTTGACGAATCACAAACCATTCACAGGTAGGCTACCAAATTTTAATCTATACACAAAATTTATTTTTATTTCCATTGAAGATACTATAACACTATTATGTTAATGTTTGTCAAATTGACTTTTTATCTGAACAGATTTAAAATATGATATAGAGCAGATTGTAATTTAAGGGGTAAGGTGCATGGTAACTCAGAGCCAGAGTCACATAGCATTTAGTTGGGATATCAAATAATTTTTTCCTGGTGCACAGGTAGAAAAAAATAGTTACATCAGGGATGAAAACAGCTCTCTTGAGCAACCACAGTTTTACAGGATAACTAACAAGAGCAGCAATTGTGGATTGTTTTTTATATAATGGATATTCTCCAGTTTGCTATTTTTAAGTCAGAGTTTGCCTCTTAACCGTTCTAAATTGGGGCAGAAACAACTCTAGACTGTGTATTTCAATCTCCTTCTTTTAGAAATGAGTATAGTCACAGCCACGGGGAATGGTAAAGCAATTGCCCAAGCTCATTGTTTTCTTGGTCAATTAAGGCAGATTGCCAATTATGAAATTATCCAAAGTTAACGAAGCCTACATATTCATTGCCGAAGCTGAAATTGTTAGTGTCTGAAGCATCTGTACTGGTGGTAACTGTCAAACTTTGCATTGCAAAATTCAAAGCCAGAACTTGAGTGGGATATTAAATATGAGGATTCAGTTTTCAAGCACTGTAAAAAGTAAAAAAGAAACTAAAAGCCCTAAGGCAAATATATTGCACTGACATTTGAAACTCTTACAATAGATTTTATTTATTATGCTTTTTAAAAACAACTAGAAATACACATTCCATTTTGCAAGGTGAGATATATTCTCTCTATGACAATAAAAATGTAAAAATAAGGTATTTTATGTATTGAAGTTCCAATGAATTTGAAATTTGCAAATGATCTCTTTCAGAGGACCTCAAGACAATAGTCAAAAACCTCTGGTGACTATATAATGATTCATGCCCAGAAAGTGCTTGAAAATTGTTAAACACTGATTCATATCCAGAAAGTGCTTGAAAATTGTTAAACACTGTAATAGAAGTTGAAATAGTCCATATTGAAATGACCTCTGGTGAATTGAACTGGGGCTGAAAAAACTGTTTTGCCAGGGATCATGTTAAGTGAGTGCTAGCAAGCAGGGAGACAGGTGTTTCCTGTTCCCAACCACATGGCATAACCATATAGATTAGCTGCAAGGAATCTAGCCAGAAGATTTAAAAACACACACACACACAAAAAAAAAACACCAAAAAGCCCAAAAAACCCTAATTCAATTTACCACCACTCATATGGAAATTGGTTTAGGTTTAAATTATATTCTAAATAATTTAAACTCATAATTAAGATTTATACTCCTCTTTATTATACCAGTGCTATACAATACCCTAGAATCATAAATGCTAATAACAGGATGGGTATTAGATCTACCTCATTCAAACTCTACCAATATAAGTATTCTCTGGAAGATGGGCCACTGTCCTCTGCTTGAACACTTCCAGTGTTAGAAAGAGAAGAGGAGGAACTCAGAGGACTGAGATGACAAATGCATTTTTAGACACCTCTGAGGCTACTGTTTACTGATGATCGTTCAGACATTTAAACTGGAATTAAAATAGTAAGTGCTGCACTTGCAAAATGGGAAAACATCATATTTGCATATCCTGCCTCTTTAACTTGATCATATATTAATGCCTACTTGGATTACCACACAATATTGCTTTTACATTCCTAAAAAGATGTTTATGTCTAACAGAATACTGATGTTTTCTGGGTTAACACTAACAATGACACATAGTGATTAAGTGGCATCTGTATGTCCGTAGCTCTCATTCTGGAACACAGTCATCTCATACACTATGGGAAGTCAGGCTCTGCAGGGCCCATAAACAGGAGAATCCCTAGATTCTGTATCACTGCCCTGCCACACAGTACAGTAAATCATCTGATTTGCTTCAAGAGAGTGGTAGAATGAAAAAGGCTTAGTAATGTGGCACCCCATTGGGTTAGAGAGGGGGTAGCCTTGGGATGTTGTGAAGGGAGTGCTGTACAAAATTCCTAAAATACCATTTGTTAAGGGCTAAAGGCTGTGTGGAAGTGATGAGCCCTCAAAATAGCAGATTTTCCCCATACTCTTTCTATTACAAACTAAAAAATCATTATAACACTTTATTCTCTGTGGAGCCATGAGGCACTAGGAAAGATGCATTGGTCTTATGCATGAGTCTTTTCTAGCAATGAGACATGTTTGTGTCCAGGAGCCACGTTTGTGGCTCAGAGTAAGTGGTCCAAGTCAAATTCCAGCACCACTACTTAAGCCCTGTAACTTTGTACAATTTATTCAAATTCTCTGTGCCTCAATTGCTTTATCTATAAAGTGGAGATAATAATCTGTAGTAAATAGAGTTGAGGTGATGAGAACATGAGTAAAATCTGCAGTTTTCAGTTAGTGAATATATTATTTTCATTGTTGTAAAAATATTTTTAAGTGCCATTAAGTGCTTTGTATGAGCTTTGTTTTGCTTCCATTATTAAGGGGACACACATTCCTGACTCTCTAACCTACTTTGTTTGTAACCCAGGTTATGAAACCCTAAAAATGGAATTTTGGTGAAAGAGGCAGAGATCTTTCTTTCTCTCTCCCCTTCCTTCCTCCCCTCTACTCCCAATCTTTTTTTGTTGGGTCCTCAGTTTTGTGGGACCTAACAGTTATGCACTGAGGATCTGCCCACACAGGTGGTAATTCCTGGGCTGCAGGCTGAAAGCACAAAGACTGCATGTGGTGGCTGGGACTTTCTCTGTTTGGGACAGATGTCAGCATAATTTTGGCCAAAAGGCAAAGGGATAGGAAAGGGACTGATTTCTCAGAGCACTGCTTTGCTGGTGTCTTTCAAAAGGAAAAAAAAGAAAAAAGATTCTACCTCTAGGTTAAAAAGTAGACTAAACCACAGTTATGTAATTTTGAAAGATTCCTAAATCTGTACTGGCATTATATTTAAAACATTAAACTTCAAAGAAATAACCAAAGAATTCCCCCTGATCTCATACTACGTATATCCCATTAAAATTTCAATTTGTAAAACATATTTCAAATGGTCATTCTCAAGAGAATATGCCTCAGTGAAGACCAGACACATGGAATGTTTCAACTGTGGGTGGCTCTTTATTTTATTTTTTTTTATTTTTCTTCACATACAGGATGGGACTTCCAGATGAATAAAGATATAGTGTATGTGTGTGTGTGTATTTTCCAGAATCAAGTTATCTTTGGGCTGAGATCAAGCATGAGAAATTTGCACCCTGAGGAAAAATATGTGAAGGTTGCAAAGTGAATTTAAGTTCATGGGTAACACTACTTTTATATTGTAAACATACTGTAATTCAAATATATTTTTCTATGGAAAACACCTAGGAATTCTTAAATTATGTATTCTCTGGGAACATATAGATTGGTCATCTTCATAAAAATTTTAGTGTGGCAAAGATTTTAGAGATTTTCTAGTTCAATGCTCCCAGTCTGCAGCTAGGTAAACAAAGACCTAAATTATTTCAGGGAGAAAGTGCATGCAAACTTTGTGACAGAAAATAGCTTTGTGACTGAAAATAGCTTTCAGTGCCAACTCTGGCTGATTGATAGCGCCTGTGTGCAAATTTCTTTTGAGAAAGATGGAGAGGTTAAGTTTGGAGTCAGTTGGAAAGGATGCTCTGATCAATGAGCATCTGCCCCAGATTTGGGATCAGGTATAAGAAAGCAAGAATGTCCTGTAGTTGCTGACTGGGAAGAGCAGAATCTTTACAGTCAATAAATCAGGCAATGGATTGATTTCCTCATCAATCAAGCGGGAGTAAATTATGTATTGGGAAAATATTTATTGATCCAATCAACTCTTTCCCTACAGCCCTAGATTTTACTTTACAGAAGCAATTATGCTTTGTTTGATAGTGACTGACCTCTCCGCCAGACTGGCTCGGGTAGTCCTGACTATGATAGTGAAAAAGACACTCAAGGAAAGCTGTGAAAAATGTGAAAAGCATACCAAGAGAAGACTATAGAATAACAGTCACGTGAGAGGAAAATCTGAGGAACATCACTATACAAGATTGTAAATACTGCATATAACTAATCTGAAAAGCCATATCATAAAAGCCAGCTCTACAGAGATTCCCCCAAGATCAGGTTGGAGAAAGCATGGCATAGCAACCTGACCAGAAAGCAAGGTGACTGTATTTTGTGCTGAAAAAGCAGTACCTCCATAAGACCAGAAAATTGGTGTTTCTGTGTGAGCAAAACTTCGAACATTCTAGATAAGCCAGGAGCAGAACAAGTGTTATAATGGGAGCTTTCCTGGCAGCAGCTTTGATCATGTGAAACAGAATGGTGGCATTGAAACTGAAACTTCTTTCCCTATACAGCTATAGATAAAATTTGAAAATGCATAGCTTATCTATAAATTTACAGATAAAATATGGAGTTTTCTCCTATGGATCACATATATGAGAAAATCTGCAAAACTAAAGAAGAGCTTCAAAATGCTGTGAATAAGTATGACTATCTTCTTTGTGGCTATCTTTTGATAACATTGATAACTTTCAATAAATCTTGGGTTTTCAATAATAAAAATTGTCTCAGTGGTCATTTGTACTTGACCATGTTTTATTGTTTCTAAGCTGTGGTGTAAGAACTAGATTGTCAAAAACAGTTGTTTTGCCTGGCTGGTGTGGCTAAGTGGTTGAGCACTGACCTACAGATCCCGGAGATCAGGGTTCGATTCCCAGTCAGGGCACATGCCCAGGTTGCAGGCTCCATCCCCAGTGGGGGGAGTGCAGGAGGCAGCTGGTCGATGATTTTCTCTCATCATTGATGTTTCTATCTCTCCCTCTCCCTTCCCCTCTCTCTGAAATCAACAAAAATATATTTTAAAACAAACAAACAAAATCTAGCTGTTTTGAGAGTTGTAAAGATGGAGAATATGTAAAATCACCAAAGGCAGTAAAGGAAATATCTGTGATTTAAAGAGAGGAGTAATCATTTCCTTTCGACCTGGGGAGAAAGTAAAATGAGAACAGGCCATAATGTTACTAGAACTGCTCAAGGCCAAAAAATTCCACAAAACAGACAATTTTTTTAGAGTCAAAGAGAACATTTAAAATGTTACTGCCTATTTTAAACACACTTGTTCAAAACACATTTGTTCATGTTTGACTTGGCAGATGAAATTGATATCGTTATGTGTCACATGACACACTTTATTTTAATGTACATAAATATTTAAAACTAACAATAATAAATACTTATTAAGTACCTACTATATGCCAGGCACTGATAATTTCTTTAAACTGTTTTTGATTATTAGGAAAAAGAATATTTATGGCACCTGAGAAAATTGCTCCTTAGTGAAGAGCAGCTATTATTTTCCCCATATCCACACTGTTAGGAAAGGAGAGTGTATGAACTGGAACCAAACTGATATTCTTTTTCTGCTGTGCTAAGTTTGAATTTCTGAAAGCCAGTTGCATTATCTTGCCAATGGATGAATCACTTTTACCTTTCATTTTCTTGCCATTCCTGATTTCGATTCACTTTCTATATAATTGCAACCCCCCAAAAATTCATTACTTATTTTCACAATAGAATCCACACTTATGGATGTTACTGTCTTCATTAACTCATAACTTCATTGTGTATTATGGGAGTAGGAAACCACACATGTGCCTGGAAATAACCTATTGTTTTGTCTTATTTTTAATGTAGGCCATTATTTGATGAAACTTGTATCATTACCTATCACTTCTATTGTATCAAAAATTATGGCATATATTAAACTCTCAAAAGATGTCACGAAGTTCCCTTTAAATATGGTCTAAATATATTATCAGTACAATGTGTTTTTAAGTGAATGAAAAGGAGTCAGTCATCATACTGTGAATGGAAGATCTGGTTAGTTTGTATGCAATTGGACAGAATGGAATTTCTGAACAAGGAGAGATATTTTAAACTGAAAATGGTTTAATTTTTTACTATATTCCCAGAGTTTTAGACTGTCAACTGTTATCATACTAACTTGCTTCAAACTGAAAGAACAAACATCATTTTAGCCAGGAAGGGACTGGACGTCTTGGAGGAAGACAGCATGTAAGTTCCTCTGTGCTATTTCCATTCAAGGGAATATTATACTGCCTATGGGTCTGGTATATCTCTTTAAATATGTGAAAATTACCCCACAAACATACACTACTAATAACAACATAAAGTATCAAACTCTTTCTTTTCATAAAACAATCATATGTGAGAATCAAGAGAAAAATGTATGTTTTATATTCCACTTCCTTCAGTGAAATCTGTCATGACCAAATCTTATTAATATTGTTCCTTTGATGGACATTTATGGAGAGTTTCCTTAGTTTGTTCATTTAGATTTGTTTTACTATGAATAAACTCCTTTTTGATAGATTAGATTTAAAAAGCTAATATGAAGTGAAAGAAAAACAAAAATGTAAAGTGTCTTCCTCACATATATGGAAAGTCATATTTTTATATATGCCATATATTTATTATTTAATTTGATATTTTTTATTTAAATCTGAAATTAATACGTGACCTTCACATTAGAAAAACATACACAAAACAATTAAATAATTTGCCCTAGATCCCAAAGCTTATAGGTAGTAGAATCAGGATTTCAAACCTGGATCTGAACCACTTAAAAATCCTGCTCTCAGAACAGTCCCCAGGGTCCTGGGACTCCTGAGCGGAGCATCAAGATGCTCAGTAGAGAAACTCTTCCTGTTAACCTTGTTTGGATTGAAATGAAGTCTGTTGTGGTGATTTACTAATAAAATGTAAAAGTGAAACAGAAGGAACGAGCAAAGGGCATTTTTTTTCCCTTTTTGGAGGAATTACCAAGGAAGTGAGGAAACCTTAGGAAGATAGGACTTTCTAAGCTCTGTTTCAGTGTGAAATCTAATTACTGTCTATTCCACAGCCTGGTGAAGGTGTGGGCAGTGTGGTGAGAGATTTGAGGAACGGGTGAAATGAGCTGGGGGATCTGTAGATCAACTCAAATTTAAGGTTTTTTTGATGAGAATAAAGTTATGTTCTGATAGTTTGTACAGAAAAAGACAAAACAAAGCACAATGGAGGCCCTTCATGTCTTATGGCTATTACTTCATAGGACACTTTACTGCCGTTTTCTATGCACATGAAAGAGAAATAAATGTGGAGATTTCATCCTTGGGGAAAAAACCCTGCTCTTTTCCACTATGATACATCATTTGTACTTGATGGAAGGACCCTAGCAGCGTGAAATCGGAAGTTGGTTCAGTAATACCTATGTGGCATCAGTGTTTGGTATGAGGAAAAGTGTCATATTTCCTACGTGAAGTTAATTCATGACAACAGCTGGAAAGTCACATATTTCTGCGAGACTCGGCGTACACCCTAAGTGCCAACCAATTCTTGCATTTATGTCTGTTGTAAAGAAACCACGGGAAGGTGAGCCAGAGGGCTCCCAGCCTTACTCTCTGCCTCTAACAATACAGTTTAAAGGATGTTGGTCCCAAATTTGTCTCTATACAAAATGATCTCTGTGTAACCATAGTTGTGTTTTCTCTCTCAGCTCTTTATAGGAAGAATTTTTTTCTTTTTCTTTTGGCTATATAACCCTTGTTTTATATTGTTAAATTCCTACAGTATAGTAATACATAGAACAACTTGAGTAAAGGTAGTGACTATATCTTAGAAACATATCTTATATCTCTGGAATAGCATTATTATAAGTGAAGCCTTGTAGTAACTGAAAATGGTCAGAATGAGAGTCCATTATACTCCTAGTTTAAAGACAATATTTCAGCCAACAAATGTACATAGATGGTTTAGTGTAGATACAGCCTTAGTATTAGCAGTCTAGGCTAAATTGCCTCAAATTAGTGAACAGATTCTTCATCGTCTACTTCCTTTATTTTTTATATTTAAATGGTTTTACATTTTTATCCTATTAAAAAATAAATATAAACATATTGAATATTTATTGGAAATGAACAAAAAATTATAATTATAATGTATAAAGTTCCCCTCTTTTCCTCTATAAACTCAGAGCCCAGTCCAAATCTGTTCATATAATATACCAAGGCAAATTCAAACTACTAATTTACCTAAATTTTCTTTGCCAGCATAATAAAATTTCATAGCATTCAAACACACTAATTTTTTAATAATAGGTATTAGGTTATGAGTGATCTTTATGTTGGTCAGAACTCTAAGTTACAAAGACATAAATCAATTTGTAATAGCTTAATCAATAACAACTGATGTATTGGTCATAAATAGTGGTAAGACAGAGAACTGAATGGAAAGCTAAACACACAAACCTCATAAAAACATAGTTTCAAAGTCGGACCAGTTCAAACCACAAAACTGCTTCTAAGATTGTTTCTATTACTGGTTTATTTTTCTCTCTGTGAGTCATCTTCATTATCTTTAACCATAGATGGGTTTCTCTACAAGGTGGGGGAAATAGCCATCTGAAGCTCTGTACCCCAAAACTCCCACCCCCTGAAACTAAAGAGAAAAGGGATTACCTCTATTGATTAAAAAGTCCTTTGAAAATATTCTGCCTTCAAAAGGGTTAGATTGGGGCACTTGCCAACACTTGAACCACTATGACTGGGGAATAAAATATCATTATTGATCTAGCTTGGGTCCCTGCTGTATCCCCAATGCCTCACAATGGCCAATCCTCAACAAATATTCATGGAGTTAGTATCCCAAGGACAACTTTGTGAAAATATAAACATTTAAAAAGTCTAAGCACTTAATAAACATCTCGTGTCTATAATCTATAATTAATTATTAATTATTAATGTAATTTACTATATCTATATCATCTATATATCTATATATCTATATATCTATATATCTATATATCTATATATCTATATATCTATATATCTATATATCTATATATCTATATATCATCTATATATCTATATATCTATATCTATATATCTATATATCTATATATCTATATATCTATATATCTATATATCTATATCTATACGTATACCTATACCTATATCTATATCTATATATATATAATGTTCACTATATCCACAGTATTTTTAAAGCCACTCAGAGAAAGACAAGTATCACACAATGTTAGTCATAAGTGGAATCTAATGAACAAAATAAACCAATGAACAAAATAGATCCAGAGACACAGAAGTATGAAACAGACTGATTAATCTCAGAGGGAAGGTGGGGGTGGGTGGCTGGGTGGGGAGAGATTAACTGAAGAATTTATATGCACATATGCATAACCCAGGGACACACACAATAATGTGGTGAAGGCCTGGAGGCAGGGGGGTGCAGGGTGGAGGGGATCAATGGGGGGAAAAGGAGACATTTGTAATACTTTCAGCAATAAAGATTAATTGAAACATAAAGTGTTAATGCAATAAAAATAATTCTGACTAGAATATTTATTACATAATCATAAAATCCACCATTTAATCCATCTGTTATTTGAGATTAATTAAAAGACCAATGACTGCAAGCCCAATTTATTGAGATCATGACAAATTCAGATTTTCAATTGGTTTCGAGCATTGAATATTTTGTTTGGTTTATTTAATTACACAGTTTAAAAATCGTTATTTCATCTTTTCGCCCTTTTAGACATACTCTATGAACATACATAAAGTGTGAGGCCCCTGGTCCAGGTGCTGGAAATAAAGCTGTTTATAAAACCAATCCCTGCCCGGCCAGGCATGGCTCAGTGGTCGAGCATCGACCTAGGATCCAGGAAATCGGGGTTCGATTCCCCATCAGGGCACATGCCCGGGTTGCGGGCTAGGCAGCCGATCAATGACTCTCTCATCATTGATGTTTCTCTCTCTCTCTCTCTCCCTCTCCCTTCCTCTCTCTGAAATCAATAAAGGCATATTTTAAAAAATGAATAAATAAAAAAATAAATAAAACCAATCCCTGTAATCACCTAGTTTATATTCTAATTAGGGGAGTTGGTGGATATGCAAATCACGATGGGGTCATGAATATGCAAATCAATATCATTGAAAAGATCTATTAAGGAAACACAGATATTAGAGGAAGGCAAGAGAGTGGTGGCTTACACAGACTGATACTTAGATAGGGACCCAGGGCAGCTACTTCTCTTGGAGTGCTGTTATAATACCTAAATAAAGGAGGGAGTCATACAAGTGACTCAGGGCAGGGAGAATTACATGTATAAGGGCTCTAGGAGAAATAACGCAGCACTCAGAAAATTGCAAGATATCTACGGAAAACCATTATCTATTGAAAACCACAAGAGAACTGTGAGATATATGGAGCCTTGGGGAGGTCTGTAAGTGGTAGGAGATGGGGGTAGATAATGTAAGGCTTCATTTTTAATTTTTTTTTAATTTGTCATTATTGTTGAAAGCATTACAGATGTTCCCCTTTTTCCCCCCATTGGCCGCCTCCGCCCCACTCCCAAGGCCTTACCAAACTACTGTCAGTGTCCATGGGTTAGGCAATATACACATATAGATGATGTAAAAAGTGCGAGAATCTGATTTTTGTTTTAAATCATCTCTATGGATGCTGCTGTCTATTGTGTACTGTTTTGTTGGGAGAGCAGTTCTGCAGAGTGAAGTGGAGGAACTTCAACAATTATTAATATATTAAATTTTGCCACTCCTCCATTGTGCTAGCAACTTTTATTTGGTGACTTAAAATAAATGCTCTGTAAGAAATTTAAATTTAATTGCATCAACTCAATTTATATTTCAGATGGGTGATCTGACCATAAATTTCTAACTGGACAGGACATGGTGAGTAGTCACACCCCAAGCATATAACTTTTTTAGTAAAAGGTTTATCTTAGCCTTAAGCAAGCCTTGGCTAGAGTTTTTGTAACTCTAGGTTAACACACCTTTGAAATAACTACCCTCAACAGAGCACATAATCTTGTTAGCTATTCTGTAATTCAATCCCCACTTTGCTTTCTCCCACCTCCTTATAACCTTCCTTACATTCCCTCCTTAATCTCAAGTGCATAAAAGAAACTGCAAAACTCTTATTCTCAGGAGCATTTAAAATCTTATTTCCTGGCAATTGTCGTCAGTTTAGCTCAAAAAAACTCTTACAAGTATCCTCTACCGGTTTGGACATTCTTACGTAGACAGAAGACACTTAGGAAACTTCCGATTAGATGGGGGAGACTGGCAAATAAACAAAGTGATTAATATATTGGGATGCAATGGTATGACAGAAGGAACACTTAAACTAGCTCTTAAAAATGTGGGAGGGGCCAACAAGGCTTATTGAAAGATATAACTTTTAAGTTAAAAACTGGTGGAGAGAAGAGCATGTGCAAAGACAGGAGGCAAGGGAGTGTGTGGTAAATTCAGGAAATGTTCAAGGATGTCGGTGAGGCTGAGGCTAGGGGCAAGGAGGTTTGTTTATTTTGTTTGTTTATTGGGATTTGGTATCTAGGAGGCAAAGTTACTGGAGGTTGGAGGAGATAATTAGCAAAGGTAAGTATGGGTTAGAGACGTAAACACAGAATTACAGCTGATACCCCACCAAATTTGACATCAGGGCAATGCCAACAAACAGCTTACTATGAAAAGACTATTAACAGTGAATGATAGAAAAAGCACTGTACTCAAAAACCCAACATTACTCTCAATGTCCACCAGTGAAAGTGTATTCAGCCCATCCTGAAGGAGGAGGGCGAACCCATAACAGAAATGGTGAGGCCCCTCAATGTTACCTGAAATTATGTAAATTTCTGACACCACCAGGAACAATTCACAACTGAAGCTAATATAGTGAAGGCTCAAACTCATGTCGCAAAATAGACAGCATTACCTAATTTATAAAGAAGCATTTTGGATGAACTTTGGTGTGGTTGTTCATTGTTTTTTATACTTTACTTGCTTTATAATTATTGAATAAATAATTTGTCACAAAAAAGTACCCTGTAGTTTTAGATATGATTTTTGGAGCAATGGAAAGCCCTAAAGGGTTTTTAACAAATACATGGCTCAGATTTGTATTTCAGAGACATCTTTGCTATCTTTGTCACTGAGTATTGAGAATCCCTCAGAGCAATTCAAGATTGGATGTAAAAAGACTAGGGTAAAGGCTATTACAGGTTCTGTAGGGAATCTTATACATGCTATAACACAAATGATAATAAATATGGAAATAAATGTATACATTGAAGAGATATTTGAAAGCAATTATTGAATGGAACTGGATGGTTTGGAATGGAGTTAAGAGAAACTGAGGACAACACTAAGTGTCTGGCATTAATTTAGATTCCATCAATATCTTAGAATATCACCTTATTTGAAAATAGGATCATTAAAAATATAGTTAAGACAGCCTTGAACTGGAGTAGGGTTCTTGTAAAAAGAACACCATGTGAGGAGACACACACAGGGAAAATGTTATGTGAAGATAAATAAAACACTGAGTTTCTTCAGAAGAATTTAGGTCGTATTGATTATAAAAGGTATATTCTGTTTTTCCTTTGAAACAATTCACAGGTCATCTCAATTCATTGTGAATCTATTCTTCCCCCTGCTCAGGTCAAAATGGTTGTAGTCATTCTTGACTCTCTTATTTCTCTCACATCTTTTTTCAATCCACAAGCAAATATTAGTTTTACTTTTAAAATATATTGAGACTATAACTGTTTCTCATTACCTCCACAGCCATTACTTTGATCCAAACCACCATACCTCTAGCCAGAATTACTGCAAGATTATTGCAACTACCTCTGCCTCTCTTGCTGTTAATAGTCTCTTCACAGCACAGCAGCCTGAGTGATTCTGTTACAATCTAACTTTTGCATTTAAACTTCCCAGTGGCTTCCCATTTTCCAAGTATAACCCAAAGTTCCTACAGGGACTTTTTCATTCCTACATATCTCATCCAACCTGTACACTCTCCAACTCATTTCCTACAACTCTTCCCCTTGCTTATTCTGAGACAGGCTAGTAAGCTAGGACAAGTGGAATAGGGAAACTGAGACACAGTTAAACAGCAGTTTGCAGCCATCTAGAAATCTAGATGCCAAGCAGTCTGCAGCCATCTAGTAAACCCTATCTTTCCTAAACCAAGGACACTTCAGAGTAAATGGTTTGCACTTCTCCCCAACCAGAGGGTAAATAGCTTAAGTCACCCTACTAACGGAGACAGATAACAGAAATCCAATTAGTGTCATTTGTGCCAAGCACACCAAAGGACAGGCGAATTTAAGAGAATACATCTTTTTTTTGGTATATCAGCATAAAGCTGATGAATAGTCTATTGAGATCCTCCCCTAAGACATCCTCTAAACGCCCAGCCTTTAAAACTCCTCAAAATGAAGGTCAGGCATGCTCTCCCTCCCCCCTCCTTTCCCCATGGGCATGCATCTCCTAAACTCTAAGGGATCCCAGGAGGCTTGCAACTAGGGCAGCAGTGGGCAGTGGCAGTTCATCCTCGGCAAATTCTCTGAACCTGTCTCCAAGGTCCCCTATTCTCTCACTTCTTAGTGAGCCAAAGCAAACCAGCCTAGGCTCATTTCCCAAGCCCTTTCTCGTTTCACTGTCCCCAGTTTTAATAAGCATCCTCTAAAATTCACCTGGACCCGACTTGTGAAATTTTTCCTGCAGAGTCAAGAACCCACACAGTACAGGCTGGCCCCAGGCAGACCTGCCAAGGGCCAGGACCCCTTTCTAGTAACAATTCTACTTCAGCAAACTTTGCCTCTTTTCTGCTTCTTAAGCAAGCTTGTTGGTTACATTCTTGCCTTAAGGCTTTCTTTAGCGTTTGCTCTTAGCTCTGTATAAAGCACTCTTTCCCAACATAGTCACATTATTCACTCCCTCTTAAAATATTTTTGCAGATCTTACCTTCTCACATCTCAGTTCCAAGTCAGCTGGGGTTCTGACCGAAGAGTTACTAGCGTGCAAATGCGTAATTTAAGAGATAATTAGGGGCTATTTACAAAGACTGGGAAGGCTAAAGGAAATTACAAAGAGGTGGTGAAGCTCTCAAAGATTAGCAGCAGCTGGAAGCCATTACCATCCCTGGAGTGAAAGCACCAGGGAGAAAAGCTGTTGTTATCTGAAAGTAATGAGAGCTGTAACATTGAGGAAAGATACCTGACAGGGGCTTGTGGCTGTAGATAAAGAAACAAAGGCACTAACAAACTATAATTCATCAGGAAAAGAGTAAGGGGGATAAATACCCCCATACCTCTCTCTTTTCATCCTATGATTGACTGCTGTGGCCTCACATTGGCTGTAATTAAACAGAGGCCAAAGTGAGAGGAGGTCTGGGAGATACACACTGCAGAGGAAAGGCTCTGTGAGCTCAAGGTGGGGTAGAGAAACTCAGGAGATTGATCTGGTAGGTTAAATGGAAAACAGCCACAACTATGGACCCCTTCCCCGTTCCCAGAATATACTCTTTTTTAAATAATAGCTGTACCTACATAATATATTACATGCTACAAAACTGACCATTTTAAAGATAAGATATCATCAATAAAATAAAATTAATTGAGTCGCACCTGGAAAAGTCAGCATTATATATATATGTTCACTGCCTTACCTTAGGGCTATGCCAACTCTCCTTTCTGTTATAGTTCAGAGAAACCATGGTCATCCTGCTGGTCCATTACAAGGGCATCATACAAGATGATTGCGATATAGTTAATGTGCTTAATCATTTCTGTTATGTCACATCCAGCAAACAAAACTCTCCCACCTTTCCAGCTGCATGTCAGCTACTTCTGCTTATCTTTGTTGATGGAAATAGAAAAGAAAGTGATGTCTTATTCAACAGCTTTGTATCAGGTACCAAGGACTGATTTGCTGCAATGATATTAAGAACAGCTGGGATTAGCTCCAGGTACTGATCATCCTTAAGAAAACTCAGTCATTACTCAAGACTCATTTGATTTTGTAATGGCTAACCAGACAAGTTAAACAGATGTGAGAGGAACTACAAACCTGGCACTTGTCAAGACATTAATGATAGTGCTAATCTCTATAATTTTCTTATAGATGCAGTGTTGCCTTGAATATGCTATTTTGGATGGAGAGCAACACCTATAAGGGCTTCCACTAGAATATTTCTATCATAGTAGCCCTTACTCCATGATCAGGTAATTAATGTGGGGAGTTTTGCCAGTTACTAAATATACACATTCTTACTGGGCATGCTTGGGCAAGGTAAATAACCACAGGATGGGTCATTGGTTCTACTGTGAGACAAACTCAGACCAAGACTCCACCTGTCATTGTACTTCAATAAGCCTCCATTCTAATCTGTGAGTATTAGTGGCATTTTGGATATCCCAGGATTAACCTCAGTGAAGAGCCTCTGTGTGGAGCTAATAATCTTCCCAAAAATCTGTATTTTCATCTCTGGTGTAGAGTTCTACCACCACCTCCCTTCATTAGGATAACACTTAGAGAAAGAGTCATGGTGTAACTTGTGGCCACACTACAGTTCTTTTTCAAATATTTATGGCCAATTTGTCTTTGATGGGTTAGGCCTGCTTCTGGTACCTATGACCAGGAGTTTATTATTAAAATTAAACTAAAAAAATCTGAGCTCCAATCCATCATCTTCCATCATTATCTCTGGCCTACAGAAGACAGCCATTCCAGAACTTTTAATAATGTCCTGGAGAAGAGTATAGAGGCATACCTCAGAGATATTGAGATTTCAGTTCCAGGTCACCACAATAAAGTGAATACTGCAATAATGTGAATATCGCAGTAAAGAGAGTTGAAATTGTTTTTGCTGGTGTAGGGTTTTGCCTTCAATTTGTAAAAACTACAACATCTGTGAAGTGCAATAAAGCAAAGCACAATAAACTGAGGTGCGCCTGTATCCTCTTGCCTTTCCAGAAAGACAGTAGGACGAGGCTGAACAATCTGTGCAAAGCTGATCCACTCTAACATTCCTTAGGTCTCCATACTCCTTTCTTTAGCAAGCCAGGAAGCGTTGTCAGCTCATTGATAGTGTTTCACCACCCAGTTCAGTTTCCATTTGGTTAATGAACCAAGACATTATTAACTACTCCCAAATGCTTGAGCTACCACAGTAAATTCATCCCAGGTGAGATTTTCTAAATTCAACTAAAATCAATCTTGTATTTTGTCTTCTGTTTTTCTTATACTCTTATAAATAATTTCTACCTGTGTTGCCAAAACTCCTGACTATGCAAGTGGGTAAGATCCTTTGTTACGCTGCTTCAGACTCGGAGCAGACTTTTCACTTTATATCTGGGCTGCACTGAGATATAAATCACCCTATGGGCCTAGAGGTCAGGGAATGACAATGAAGAGAACCTGTAATTCTTGTTATTAGTAAACTTAGTTAAAGGCTTTTGTAGATTGGGAGCCTTGTTCTTTGGGGGGAAGAACAGGCAGTTTCCTCTTCTAGGGAATGTTGAGGAAGATTTAAGTGCCTGATGCTTCTTATATGGCCTCTGCTTTGTCTGTGCCCAAATGTCTGCACACCACATCTCAGGGTACTATTCCTATTAACCCTATATCTTTCTCTCAGGAGAGGAGACTGAAGGTATTGTATATTTAATTGGAATTGAAATGTCATAACCCAGCAATCAGGCCTTGGGCTGAGTCCTTAGCCATGCCTTTCCTGTGACTAAATAAGAAAATTCTTTTGTAACTGCATGAAAGCCAGTTGATTTTTCACCCATGCTTTGAGTTCTGAATTCAGGCTTTCAGTGTTTTCAAGCTTTTAGGTTATTCAGAAACAGCTAGCTCACCCCCCAGTTTTTATAATCATCATTGTCACCACAGTGGCTAAAAGCTTCACTGCCACGAGATTTGCAAATGCCTAACCACCACTAGCATTCTGTCCCATGCTGCCACCAGTGATAAGTAGAGTGATCCCAATACCAATTCAAGCCACAAATTAAGTGTCTCATTTATTCCAACAAGGAGATTCTTTGTTTGCCTCTCTTGGTGTATGAGCAATTGTTCCAAATCCAATGGAGAGGGTCTATTTTGGGTAGAAATTAAGGTATCTAAAATTGTCCAGGCAGGAAACAACACAGTGTAAAGGGTATTTCAAGAACTATAAATGTAAGAACTATTTATGTAGGTGTAAATGAAGAGAAGCAATAAGGATGGCAAAGCACCTAGGAAAAATCATTGATGTGAAGCTCTTAAAACCCCTAGGCTTGATAGACAAGTGTGGAGAACTCTTAAGAGAAACTTGAGAGCTGTCTCCGTAGTATACTAGCTGCCCAACAGTAACTGTGGCCAGAGTAGTGGACCATAGCAATGACCCAGGTGGATGGTTGGGAGAAGTAAAAAATCAGACCTTTCTTACTTCAGATTTCCTACTGGTAACTTCCATTGTCCAAACTCAACTAGAATCCAGTGGAAAAGAGAGCCTGGATGATGCAGTCATAGAGATCATATTTCTGGGGCACAGGACAAGACAGAAAAATGTGGAAAATAGATCTGAATAGGCAAATGGGGTATAACTAGCACCCTTTTCTTACCCTCTGGCCCCCCTATTAAAACCTGGAACACTCCTTCTTCTGGCACTATTTACATATCCTGGATTTATTCTTCTTCATAGCACATATCATCTTTAATAAGATATATAGTTTGCTTATTTATTTTGTTTACTATCTGCCTCTTCTCATACAGTGAGACCTTTCTGAGCAGAAATTTCCCAGATTTGCTCATTACTCTATTCCAAGTGCCTAGTACATGATAGGCACTCTATAAATGTTGAATAAAACTCAATTTCAGGCAAAACTTAATTAATTTTAAGTACTCAAAAACTGTCCAAGAAATTAAGAAAGACCCTGCACATATACTGTGCTATAATTATAATACCATTTCTATAACTATTAAATAAAGAATGTTTTACAATATATGAAAACACTTTACAACTTTGTGTTCATTATTTTAACAGATGTTTTAAGACTTATTGAAAGGCTAGTGCTTTAAGATTTTTTTAAAAAGCTGATGATCATATAGGATAATACAAATGAGCAGTTTAGATGGTTGAAGTACTGAATATACTGTCTACCACTTTTATTCTGCTATTATCCATTATTACACATTTATTATATAAATTTTGGCAATTAAAGCAAAAAGCAAATATATATATATATATATATATATATATATATATATCTGTGGAGATTGCTCACATACCACAACTGATAACTTTTTGCCATGCCTATTGTCACACAATCTAAAAAAACAGGGGCATACCATACATTTTTTTTTTCTTTTTCTTTTTAAATTTTATTTTTGTTTAAAATATTACAGATGTTCTTTTTCTCCCCAATGACCCATTCCACCCCGTCCCATCCCCCTCCCGAGTCCCTCTCCCCACCATTGTCCATGTCCTTGGGTTGTGCATTTATGCATATAAATTCTTTGGTTACTCTCTCTGCCTCCACCCACCTGCCCTCCTCCATCCCTCTGACATTAATCAGTCTCATCTATGCTTCCATGTCACTGAATCTATTCTGTTCATCAGTTTATTAAGTTCTTTAGATTCCATGTATAAGCGAGATCATGTGATGTTTGTCTTTTGCTGCCTGGCTTATTTCACTTAGCATAATTTTCTCCAGGTCCATCCATACTGTCCAAAAGGGTACGAGATCCTTCTTCTTTACAGCTGTGTAGTATTCCATGGTGTAAATGTCCCACAGCTTTTTTATCCACTCATCTACTGATGGGCACTTGGGCTGTGTCCAGATCTTAGCTATTGTAAACTGTGCTGCTATGAACATCGGGGTGCATATATTCTTTCTGATGAATGTTTCAGGATTCTTAGGATACATTCCTAGGAGTGGGATCACTGGGTCAAAAGACAGCTCCATTTCTAATTTTTTGAGGAACCTCCATACTATTTTCCACAGTGGCTGCCCCAGTCTGCATTCCCACTAGCAGTGTACTAGGGTTCCCCTTTCTCCACACCCTCGCCAACACATGCTGTCTGTTGATTTCTTCATGGTGGCCATTCTGACAGGTGTGAAGTGATACCTCATTGTGGTTTTAATTTGCATTTCTCTGATGATTAGCGATGTTGAGCATTTTCTCATATGTCTCTTTACCATCCATATGTCCTCTTTGGAGACGTGTCTATTCCAGTCCTTTGCCCATTTCTTAATTGGGTTGTTTGCCTTCCTCTTGCTAAGTAATATGATTTCTTTGTACACTTTGGAAATTAGCTCCTTATCAGATTCATCCTTGGCAAATATGTTTTCCCACACTGTGGGGTTCCTTTGTATTTTGAAGCTGTTTCTTTTGCTGTACAGAAGCTTTTTAGTTTGATATAATCCCATAGGTTTATTTTTTCTTTTGTTTCTCTTGTCTTAGGAGATGTATCAGTGAAAAGTCCACTACGTGGGATGTCTGTGACTTTACTGCCCATGTTTACTTCCAGGATTTTTATGGTTTCGTGACTTACATTTAAGTCTTTTATCCATTTTGAGTTTATTTTTGTGTATGGTGAAAGTTGGTAGTCTAGGTTCATTTTTTTGCATGTATCTGTCCAATTTTCCCAGCACCATTTATTGAAGAGACTGTCTTTACTCCATTGGATACTCTTGCCTCCTTTGTCATATATTGACTGACCATAATGGTGTGGGTCTATCTCTGGGGTCTCTGTTCTGTTCCATTGATTTATATGCCTGTTGTTGTACCAATACCAGGCCGTTTTGATTACAGTGGCTTTGTAATATAGTTTGAAGTCTGGTAATGTGATCCCTCGCACTCTGTTCTTTTTTCTCAAGATAGCTGCAGCTATTCAGGGTCTTTTTTGGTTTCATATAAATTTTCAAAATGTTTGTTCTAGGTCTGTGAAATATGCTGTTGGTATTTTAATAGGAATTGCATTAAATTTATAAATTGCTATGGGTAGTATGGACATTTTAATGATATTAATTCTCCCAATCCATGAGCATGGTATATTCTTCCACTTGTTTAAATCTTCCTCTATTTCTTTTTTCAGTGTCACATAGCTTTCTGAGTACAGGTCTTTTACATCCTTCGTTAAGTTTATTCCTAGGTATCTTATTTTTTAAGTTATAATGGTAAATGGTATTGCTTTTTTAGTTTCTCTCTCTGAAAGTTCATTGTTGGTGTATAAGAATGCCATTGATTTCTGGATGTTGATTTTGTATCCAGCTACCTTGCCAAGTTCGTTTATCAAATCTAGTAGTACTTTGATGGAGTCTTTAGGGTTTTCTATATACAATATCATGTCACCTGAAAATAATGACAGATTTACTTCCTCCTTTCCAATTTGGATACCTTTTATGTTTTCTTCCTGTCTGATAGATATGGCGAGGACTTCCAGTACTATGTTGAATAAGAGTGGTGACAGTGGACATCCCTGTCTTATTCCTGTTTTTAATGAAAATGGTTTTAGTTTTTGCCCATTGAGTATGATGTTGGCTGTAGGTCTGTCATATAGGGCTTTTATTATGTTGAGGTATGATCCCTCTATTCCCATTTTGCTGAGAGTTTTTATCAGAAATGGGTGCTGGATTTTGTCGAATGCTTTTTCTGCGTGTATTCATATGATCATATGATTTTTGTCCTTCATTTTGTTTATGTGGTGTATCACATTTATTGATTTGTGGATGTTGTACCAGCCTTGCATCCCTGGAATAAATCCCACTTGGTCATGATGTATGATCTTTTTAATGTCTTGCTGGATCCGGTTTGCTAGTATTTTAGTGAGGATTTTAGCATCTATGTTCATCAGGGATATTGGCCTGTAATTTTCTTTCTTTGTAGCATCTTTATCTGGTTTTGGGATTAGGATGATGCTGGCCTCATAAAAACAGTTTGGCAGTTTTCCCTCCCCTTACATTTTCTGGAATAGTTTGAATAGAATAGGGGCTAATTCTACTTTGAATGTTTGGTAAAACTCACCTGTAAATCCATCTGGTCCAGGGCTTTTTTTGCTGGGAGTTTTTTGATTATTGCTTCAATTTCATTTGTTATTATCGGCCTATTCACGTTTTCTGCCTCTTCTTGATTCAGCTTTGGAAGGTTGTATGCTCCTAGGAATTTGTCCATTTCCCCCATGTTGTCCAATTTGTTGGCATATAGTTGCTCATAATATTTTCTTACAATCCTTTGTATTTCTGTTAGGTCCATTGTTATATCGCCTCTTTCATTTCTGATTTTATTTATTTGGGTCCTCTCTTTGTTTTTTAGTGAGTATGGCTAAAGGTGCATCAGTCTTATTTACCTTTTCAAAGAACCAGCTCTTGGATTCATTGATTTTTTTGTATTTTTTTTTAGTCTCTATGTCATTAATTTCTGCTCTGATTTTTATTATTTCCTTCCTTATACTTCCTCAGGGCTTTTCTTGCTGTTCTTGTTCTAGTTCTTTTAGTTGTTGTGTTAGATGGTTCATTAGATCTTTTTCTTGTTTCTTGAGATAGGCCTGTAATGCTATGAATTTTCTTCTCAGGACTCCTTTCACCAAGTCCCATAGGTTTTGAGTTGTTGTCTGTTCATTTTTGTTACTTTTCATGAAGTTTTTGATTTCTTCCTTGATCTCATTGGTAACCCATTCATTGTTTAATAACATGCTATTTAGCCTCCATGTGTTGGAATATTTTTGAGTTTTTTTATAGTGGTTGATTTCTAGTTTCATGGCATTGTGATCCGAGAAGATGCTTGATATAATTTCAATCTTCTTATATTTATAGAGACTTGCCTTGTACCCTAACATGTGGTCTTTTTTGAGAATGTTCCATGTGCACTTGAGAAGAATGTGTATTCTGTTGCTTTGGGGTGAAATGTTCTATAAATGTCAATTAAATCCATTAGGTCCAGTGATTCATTTAAGGTCTGCATTTCCCTGTTGCTTTTTTTGTCTTGATGATCTGTCCAATGCTGACAGTGGGGTGTTAAAGTCCCCCACTATGATTCTGTTGCAGTCAATCTCCCCCTTAAAGTCCCGCAAGAAATTTTTTATATATTTAAGTGCTCCTATGTTGGGTGCATAAATGTTTATAAGGGTTATTTTCTCCTGTTGGATTGATTCCTTTAGTAATATGTAGTGACCATCTTTGTCTCTTGTTATCGTCTTTATTTTGAAGTCTGTTTTGTCAGAAATAAGAATTGCTACTGCAGCTTTCTTTTCCTTTCCATTTGCATGGAATATTTTACTCCATCCCTTCACTTTTAGCCTGTATGAGTTTTTTTGCTCTCAGGTGGGTCTCTTGTAGACAGCATATATTTGGGTCCTGTTTTCTTATCCATTCAGCTACCCTTTGTTTTTTGATTGGACCATTTATTCTGTTTACATTTAAGGGTACTATTGATATCAACTTATTTAATACCATTTTTCCCCTTTATGCTGATGTACCTTTCTCTCACTATTCCTTCTTTTTCTTAAAGCCATCCTTTTAGCATTTATTGCAATGCTGGTTTAGTGGTACTGAGCTCCTTTAGCCTCTTTTTGTCTGAGAAGCTCTTTATTTCACCTTCAATTTTAAATGATAGCCTTGCTGGATAAAGCAATCTTGGTTGCATGTTCTTGCTTTTCATTACTTGGAGAACTTCATGCCACTCCCTTCTGGCCTGAAGAGTCTCTGTTGAGAAATCAGCTGTCAGACTTATGGGGGTTTCCTTGTAGGTCACTGCTTATCTCTCTCTTGCAGCCCTTAATATTTTCTTTTTGTCCTTGACATTTGCCATTTTAATTACAATGTGTCTTGGAGTGGGTCTCTTTGGATCCCTCTTGTTTGGAACCCTCTGTGCTTCCTGAACTTGTGTGGCTTTCTCCTTTGCCAGCCTAGAGAAGTTTTCTATCATTATTTCCTTCTCCAAGTTCTCTATCCCTTGCTCTCTTTCCTCCCCCTCTGGCACTCCTATAATGCAAATGTTGTTTCAATTCATGTTGTCCAAAAGCTCCCTTAGACTGTCCTCATGCTTTTTAAGTGTTTTTTCTTTTTGTTGCTCTGATTGTGTGATTTTTTTCTACCTTGTCTTCTAAATCACTTATTCTATCCTCTGCTTCATTGAGCCTGCTTTTAATTCCTTCCAGTGCATTCTTGATATTAAATACAGCATTGTTTATCTCTGTCTGAGTTTTGTTTATGGTATGTATCTCTTTTTTCATGCTTTCACTAAGATCCTCAATCTTATCTATTGTCTTCTTAAGTTCCTTGAACATCTTCACCATCAATACTCTGAACTCTGTTTCTGATAACTTGTTGAACTCCATCTCTTCAAAGTCTTTTTCTGGTAATTTTTCCTTTTCTTTAATTTGGGGGTTGTTTCTTTGTCTCCCTGTTTTGGTAGGTCTTAGTGTTTGTATCTATATATTAGATATATTTGCTGTGTCCCAGTCTTGTGGGATGGGATTTTTGTCTTGTGGGTCCTGTGGAGCCCAGAGGTGTGTTTTCCTTTTACTTCTGAGCTCTTTGCTCTAGGCGTGTCCCTCTTGTTGGTGTCCCTTTTGTGATTCCTTTATGTTCTGCTGTTGTGGTTGGGTCTAGATTGTTGTTGATCAGTCAACCCTCATCTCAGGTTGGCTAACTGTGTCTCAGCCCCAACCTTGTCATGTAAGCTGTTGTACCGGTGCTGGCAAGGCAGGACAATACACAACTAAACTTCCAGGAAATAAGAGATATTTTACAAAATATCTTGACAGTCACAATGAAAGCAACCCACATGAAAATAGAACTGGGAGAGTGAAGGGAGAACACACACACAAAAAAAATGCTTAAAAAAGAAAAGAGAGAAACAAAAGTAATGCTCAGAGAGAGAGAGAGATATGTATATTGTTGTTAATACTGGTGAAAATTTAGAAAGTAATAATAAACTAAAATGTGAAAAATAGAGAAGCTACTGGTAGATAACAGAAGCAGAAAAAAGATTCTAAAAGAAGGGTGAGCAAGAAATTAAGAGAGAGAATAGGAAATAGATAATAGTTGAAAATGAGAAAACAAAAATACAATAAAGAAAATAAGAGAAACTAACAATCAAACAAAAAGTCAGGAAGACAGAAAGGAGGATAACGAAAAAATAAAAGTAGAAAAAGAAAAAGAAAGTTATGCCAAGGGATCCAGAGGAGAGAGAGAGATATAGCCCAGGCAGGGAGGGAGTCCAGTAAGAGATCTGGTGGAAACTATAGAGGAAAGCAGTAAACTTGGTTATAATGATAAAGTCCCAGTCCTTAAGCAGGGATAACACTAAAGTCTTGATATTAGAAGCAAGGATAAAACAAAACAAATCAAATCACTAAAACAAGACTAAAAACAAGCTAAGCAAGACAAAATTCTTTTATAAAAATAGAGAAAAAAATTTAGTTAAAAAATGTTTAAAAAAAAAACACTAAAAAAAAAAATTATTATAAAATTTTAAAAAGGAGAAAAAACAAATTTTCTCCCCTTTCTCTTCTTCCTAAGGAAGAAAGAGAAAAAATAAACCCACAAACAAAAAAACAAACAAAAAAACCCAAAAACCAAAAAAACCAAAACCAAACAAAACAAAAAAACAAGAAAAAAAGACAGTCAATCAGGTGAGTTTCTTCTGGGCAACTTATGTTGTCTGAGGGTCACTGTTTTGTGTGCTGATTTCAGTTCTCCTGGGAGGTACTTTTGTATCAGCCAATGTGAGGAGCCATCTAGGTTTGGCTCTGGTGTCCTTAGGTAGATGGTTGATCTGAGGCTCTCCGTGAGCCACCTCCTCTTGTCAGCTATTTTGCAACCTTGTAGTTGCCTGGTCTTACTCCAGAGTCTTCTGTAGAGTATTTAGGGTGCAGGGTGCCTAGTGTAACCCAGGGTATCACTCCCCTAGACGTGTCGCTGTCTGGCGCTCACTCTGCTGGAGTTAGTCTCTGCTCCACAGCCAGCTCCTCAGTCCCTACCCTGTCCTCTGATTCTAGTTCCTCAGGCTCTGTCCTGCTGCAGCTTCAGGTTGATCTCAGCCTGTTGCCTTTTCTGTATGGGCCGTTTCGGCAGCCTGGGCTCAGTGGGTTCGATTAAGAACACATTCTGGTGAGCCCTTTGCCTGCCCAGCCCTCAGCAGGGTTTTCAGTGTTTCCTCCAGTTCCCAAACCACAGTCCCTGAGAGTCTTATTCTTGTAAAGTCCTCCTGTGAGCTGCTCTCCTTTCCCCCTCAGGACTGTGCCCTGCGGGGTGTCTGGGGCTTCAGTGAGCAGGACCAGCCCCTTTCCTGTTGGGGGTGGTGCTCCTGGCTGCAGGAGAGGCCGGAGCCCCTCCCTGCTCAGCTCTGGTTGGCTGGTCGCACCAGGCCCGCCCCTCAGACCGTCTACTGTGCGGACCCCAACCCCAGCCTCTACGGGTCTGTCCGCGCAGTGCTCGCTGGGGAGGTGGGAACCAGTTCCACGATCAGGCTCACAAATGCACAAAGCAACACACAGGCAGAGGGTCCGCCCTGCAAGGTCCCGCTGCCCACCCACCAAGGCCCCAGAGGGAGGGGACCCAAAGTCAGCTCCCCACAGTTCCCTGCACTGCTGGTCTCAGCAAACCTGGGGCAGCTTCACGCGCCACCACGGCCCCCCTCAGGGCTGGTCACCCATCTCAGCCTCTCTGCACAGGGAGCTGTGGGCAGGGGGACACCCTCAGGGCTGGTCACAGGTCCCAGCCTCTTCACACCAGGACCTCATGGAGGGAGGACAGCCTCAGGGCTGGTCACAGATCCCAACCTCTCAGCACCAGGAGCTCAGGGCAGGAGGACTCCTCCCCTCCCCTGCTCCACACAGGTTCAGTGCTTTCTGGGGCTCAACACAGTGCCCCACAGTGAGGCAGAGGGTCCCCGTGTGCTCAGCGCAATCCCCTGGTCCCTTACCACTCGGGTGCCACAGACCCTGGGACAGCCTTTCGTATGGTCGGCATCCCGAGCACTAGATGCCAGTCACAGCGGCCACTAGGAGCTTTGGAAGGCATCATACCCTCCGGGACTCACTGCTTCCCGGGGTCCCTCTGCCCTGTGCGTGGGGTGCTTCTTCCCCTCTCATCACTCCGGGTATGGGGTCCCCGCTTTTGGATGCCGTCCGCACTCCCAAGGGGAGGGAGCTTTGCAGCCTCCAAGCCTCGGGGCTCAGAGCCTAGTACAGGCTTCAGGGGGACTCTCCCTTCCTACGCCCCCCCCTGTCTTACTGGACTCCGTGATGTGTCTTCAGTGCTCCCCACTCACACTTCGTTCACTCAGGTATGTTTCTCTGGTTTTTCCCAGCTGGCTATGTAGGATTTTAGGAGGAAATCGAGTCCAGGCTGGGAGTGGGGGCGCTGCTGCTTCTCACAGGGCCGCCCCCTTTCCCCACCCACCATACATGTTCTTAATAATCTTAAATCATTAAAATCTACTTCATTTTATTTTGGAAAACAATGTAGCAGAGATACTTTTCCACATCAATAATTTTTTTTAATACCTGTAAGATTATTTATAGATATTTAATTTTTATTATTTCATATATATTTAATTTTTCACATTTAATAAGCACTTATTTTCAGATATTAAGCCATTTAAAAAATTTGTAAAAACTTGAATTAGCATTTTTATTTATATATTACTGTACAATATCCTTATATTTCCTTGGATGAATTTCCAGAAGCTAAATTCCTTAATCAATGTGCTAGTGTTTACAGATAGAGCAATTTTTTTCCAGAAATTATGTACCAATTTGCATGCCCTGCAAAAGCACATGAGAATGAATATTTCTCTATATACTGGCCAACACTCAGCATAGTCATTCTTGTTAAAAGTTTTATAATTTGATATAAAAAAATGGCATGACATATTGTTTTAAATAATTGCTTGTTGTTTAAAAAACATCTGTTAGGCCCAAGCTGGTGTGTCTCAGTGGTTAGAGCATCAGACTCCTCACTGAAGGGTCTCAGGTTCGATTCCTAGTCAAGGCAACATACCTGGGTTGCAGGTTCGCTCCCTGCTCCCGGTCGGGGTGGTGGTGCAGGGAGGCGACCAGTCGATGTGTCTCCCTCACATAGATGTTTTTTCTCTCCCTTTCCTCCTCCCTCCCTCCTTTCCACTCTCTCTGAAAAGTAGTGGAAAAAATATCCTCAGGTGAAGATTAACAAGAAAAATTCTGTTAGAATAAGCTTGTAACAGATTTAGAAATAGTGGCACCTCAATGTAATCATGTATCTGTTACATTAAGACACGACTTCAGTTCACTAAAATGTTATACTTATAACCTCAAAACTTTCATTATCCACGAGGTTTAGAGGAACACTGCCAGTCAAATAGAATCTACATTTCATTATGCTATTACTAATATGTCACATTTGTCAAGAACCAAGTCTCAGCCTGGCACAGTAGCTCAGTTGGTTAGAGTGATCCCAATACGCCAAGGTTGTGGGTTGTTCTGGGTCAGAGCACATACAAGAGTCAAACAATGAATGCATAGATGGGGGATCAGCAAATCAGTGTTTCTCTCTCTCTCTCCCCCTTCCTCTATGAAAATTAATCAACCAAAAAAAAAAAAAAATTAAAAAGGAAAAAAAGAACCAAATCTTATCTTCTTGATAGACACATAATCATTTCACTACAGAGATATTATTGCAGCTGGCGTTGGGCTATAGCTCCCTCTTCCTTTCAAGCTTTCCCCCCTCCTGCGTTTTTCTTGGTGCTCTCTTTCACCCCAGTATTCAACTTAAATGTATGTGCTTAGGTCTAAATTCTCTCTTTTCAATTCATCACTCTACATTATTTTAACACTCTGGCAACTTATTTGCAAAGTTAATCTAACGTTTTTCTTTCCTCACGGTGTTCTAAATGTCAGGCTGTTGTTCCAGGCCAGAGTATAAATTCCTACATTGTAAGTTAATTGGTGGATTTCCTGGTAGGAGCTTCATGGAGCTCAGCGCACACTGGGCACTTAAATATTATCAGCATGTGCTCGTTTCTGAGTTCTAGACAGAGCCTGTTAGCCTGTATCTTTTTTTGAAACAAGAATAACTCAAATTTTGAAATCCTCTGTTACACTGAAGTAATCCAAAAATTCTGTGTCTTTCTTGGCTACTCAGTTCCTTAGTTTGCAATTTGTGAATTATTATAATCTTTCTTGACCCTTTTGCTTCCTATTGCTGCTTTGGTGTCCTTTCATCCAGAGTTCTCTGCCACATCTGTGAAAAACATTATTTTTCAGCTAGTTTTTAGTGTTATGCGACTCACTAAATGTGTAGCTGAGAGGTTTCTGCAGCATTCTGATTTTTTTTCATAGCTGTTTTGTCAGAATCATTTTCGATTTACCTCAGCAGGTCTGCAATCACACACAGGACATTATTATTTCAGTAGGACATGAAAAACAATAACAGCGTTGATCAAAAGAGCCCGAGGAAAGACATGATTGCAGTTCAGAGAAACAAAAAACAAAACAAAACAAAAAAAAGCAGATGAACAGATACAATCTGTTATAACTGGAGATTGAGTGGTCATTGCACCTGGGGTGACCAGGAGAATAGGTGGGTTTTTAAATAACATTGTTTTATTTTTTTCCTGATTTATAAAAGTAACACGTGTAGCACATTAAAGAAAAAACTTAAAAACATATAAAAAAATAAAAAGCAATTGCACTTAGAAAAATATCTCTTAACATATGAATACCACACATAAAAAACCATGGTACAAACTATTTTTTACTTTAAATTATATCATTAGCATTTTACTATATATTAAAAATTACTTGATATATAATTTAAAAGTTTTGATGCTATTTAAATACTATGGATTTTTAAAATGTTCTCTTCATATAAAGCCTCTATAACGTTGCCCCTCACTTTTCACATATTTCCAGTAATTTCTAGAGGATACATTTCTCAAAGTGAAATCACAGTGCCAAAAAATATGAGCATTTTTAAAAAACAACAAAAAACATGAACATTTATATCTTTTGATAATTATTGCTAAATTTCCTCCAGAAAAGTTGCCAAATATTTGAGAGCAAATTATGAGAATATCTATTTTTCTTTAAATTGTCACAAACATAAATATGTCTGTTGTGGGTTGAATTGTGTCTCCCAAAATGATGCTGAAGTCCTAACCCCAAGTCCCTAAGAATGCGACCATATTTGAAAATAGGGTCTTTGCAATTGTAATTAATTTAAAACTTGACATACTGGACCAAGGTGGACTCTAAACCCAATGACTGGTGTCTTAATAAGGAGCAGGAGGTTTGGAGACATAAAGAGACAGAGAGGACATAGGGAATAAAGCCTCGTGATGACGGAGGTGGAGCCTGAAAAGGCAAGGACGCATTCTCCCCAGGGCCGTTTAAGGGGACATGGCCCTGCCCACAACTTGAGTTTGGACTTCTGACTTCTTAAACTGTGAAAGAATAAACTTCTGTTGTTTTAAACCATGAAGTTTGTGACCATACAATATCCTCAAAAAAATTAAGTCCTTTGTTATATAGGCATTTTACCCTGTATGTCTTTTTTACTAGAGAGGGGACACCATTTTCACTATGCTCGTGGCAGAACAAATGCTGTGTCGCATCTCTCCTCTGCAGGCTGGTCAGAGGGCCTAGCAAGGCGTTTCCACAGACCCCTTCTTTACTGGGTCTTGGTTATGGCAGATGTTTTCACACTGCTTCTCTAATGTTTATTTCTGTGGTGGTCCCCCCAACCCCCACACCAAAGAGCTCTGTGAAAGCTTGGAAATGTTACTTCTGGTGGAAGACTTTTTTTTTTTTTTTGCCACTGAAACCATAACAAAGGCAAGATATCCCTGTTGTTACACTGGCACACAGCTATTTTTTTAGGCCCTCTCCTTGGCCTTGAGTGGACAAATCTTGTGAATCCCAGCTTTATTCAGTCTTACTTCCATAACTCTACACTGAATTCAGATCTGATACCACGTTTTCTCTTGCTCTTGTTATTGAAACTCCAGCTCCCTACATGCCAGGCTCTGTACTGGGGCCTAATCCCTCCTCCTGGTGAGTGAGCTAGGCCCACTCACACGAAATAAAGCAAGTGTCACATTCCCCCTGACACGAAATAAAGCTGCAAGTTTTTTAAGTTAACTATAATAATAAATATATATAGTATTTAGTATTTTTAGCTAGTTTAGCTAGTGTTTATATCTCAAATAAGGTGGGGGGTAGGGTAAACGAAAAGAAGTTTTTGAGATAAAAGTTTGTGGGACTATTACAGTGTTACTATAGTGAAATGGAAGACATTTACTCAGTCTAGAGAATTAGCCTAATTACCTAATGCTAATGTTTGTAATGTAACCACCTAAATTCAATGGTTTAACACAATAAAGGCATTTTTTGCTCTCATCATAAAAAAAGATAATGTTTTGGGCAATTGGTGACTCAGGGGCCCAGGGGCCTAGGTTTCTCCATCTTGTGACCCTGCCATCTTGAACATATGACCTCCAAGATCACTTCTGAAATAGAAAAGTGAGAATGAACACAGAGGCCTAGAAGAGGCCACATTTTAACAGTGAGAAGCCAGTCACATGCTCTGAACTTAATCTGAAGGAAGCTTGGAAATGTAGTCTTTCCTAGATTCCTGAGAAGTTGATATCAGGCTGTGCCAAGGAGATGAGATGAAGAAGACCCCCAGGAGATGCTCATGAAATGTCCAAGTCATTGTGTTTACAGTTTCCCTATGATAGGAACAGTCAAATGTAGTAAATTTCCTTAAATCCACACACTGAGAGTAATGTAAGAACTTAAGCGTTCACATGTTTAGGAAAAAAACAACCACCAAATATATCTCATTTTGAATCCAGTCTTATTGTAAGGGAAACTAAAGATCACAGAAAAAATATAATTCATAATTCTCTTAAAGTAATATAGGTTTAGCCTGACTGGTGTGGCTCAGTGGTTGAGCATTGACCTAGGATCCAGGAGATTGCAGTTCGATTCCCAGTCAGGGCACATGCCCGGGTTGCGGGGCTCGATCCCCAGTGGGGGGCGTGCAGGAGGCCGCCGATCAATGACTCTCTCATCATTGATGTTTCTATCTCTCTCTCTCTCCCTTCCTCTCTCTGAAATCAATAAAAACATCATTTTTTAAAAAGGTAAGATAGGTTTATAAAACAATGGATAAGTATAATTTCATATCACCATTTCTTAAGGAAACTAAATGTCACATTTCTCCACATTATTGATATTGTTTGTTCTTCTAAAGCTTTTATCATTGTCTTCAGTTCTCATCTTTTAAAGTATCTCTCAAATTTATATACACCTACTTTTAACCTGAAAACAAAGCTTCCTGGCCAAGGCTCGCTTCATATCAAAATGCTTACTACATTTGATATTGATACTTTTACGTGTGTAAGTTTCTATAATTGGACTCTGGATACTAGAAAACCCACTAACCCAGAGTTTTCTCTTGTCCTTAGTTTTCTCTACAACTAAGCTTATTACAACTAAGCTTATCCCAATTTCTAATTAGCACTGCCATTACTTCGTTAGATTTAGAGCTGCTACAGGCAGAGCCCACACCCGAACGGACAACCTGAGCTCTTATCTTGTGGGATGAACCTTATACTCTCTACTCTCTGTACTCTTATTTGATGACTGAAATATTGTTTTAAAATGAAGTGATATCCTAATCAGTTGCATTGCCCCCATCCAATGTAATGTGATTTCCTGATGATTCTAGTAGGTGGGTTTGCCTCCACCAAACTGGGCTACCTTCAATACAGAAGCCAGTCAAAATTAAGCCTATGTTGATCACTTCCTTTTGGATCACAGAATTGGGTCTGCTGGCCATCTCTCTTGGTCAATGAGGTTCTCCAGGCCAGTCCTCCAAACTAGTTTGATACAAAGTTCCATCAAAATGGGCAGCATCTTTTCTTAATCACTCTAGCTAAGATTTTCTTCCTTCTTTAAGTTCACTCACAAAACTGACAACACATCTTCATTTCTGAAAGTCTTTGAGTAGCAATAACACTGAATACTGTAAAGAGAAACATGAGTAAGAGTGATGTCCTATTTTGAGATGCGCCATCTAGAGTGATAGATATATAAACACATATATAATACAATATTGTAATTGCTACAATGACTATTAAAGTGCTAATAATCTGTAAAAGAATAAAAATAAATATTAATATGCCAAGTTAATAAATTATCCGACATAGTCTTCCCTTATTACAAAGACTTTTGAAAGTGCTATTTCCCTGGCTGGTTTGGCTCAGTGGGTAGAGTGGTGGCCTGTGGACTGAAGGGTCCCAGGTTTGATTCTGGCCAAGGGCATGTACCTCAGTGGCAGGCTGGGTCCCCAGCCCTAGGCTAGGATGCTTTCAGGAGGCAACCAATCAATGTTTCTTACCCCCACCCCCGTTTCACTCTGAAAAAGCAATGGAAAAAGTATCCTTAGGTGTGGATTAAAAAAAAAAAAGTGCTTATCAATTCGTGGCCAGTGTATTTTCCCCACATTTCAGTGTGGCTTTCATCCTCCAAGCACACTCTGAAAGCCTAAATGTTCCAGCAGAGTTTCCTGTGAGCTCCTGAGGGACAGGCCCTGTTGAGTGGTGAGGCACTGGAGGGTGGACCTTACAATACACTTGGTGGGAGGCGGGGAGGCTGAGGCAGGGCAGAGCTCACATGGACACCAGTGAGGGGATGGACAGCTCGGGGGAGCCAGGGACTCTCAGGGACCTGCCCACTACTGAGGAGGGTTAGTAAGTTAAAATACTGTGCTCCTATGTGAATCAATAAACTGCCTTTCACGCAGGAGAAGGTGTGTGCTTTCTCCTTCCCGTGGTAGAATTACGTTGGTAGGCTCTGCTATTTATCATTCGGCCCTTCTGGCTGGACGGGCAAATTCAGTTGTAGGAGAAGGAATAGTATGACATCGGAGTACGTTCTGGTAATCACACTTCATTTTCCTGTCTAGCTGTACTGGAAATAAAGAGTAGATTTGGAGTTCCATCTGATCCTTGTATCTATTTAAAATTGGCCCAGACTACACTGGGCGTGCTGGGCCAGAAAACTTGCAAAAAAGACTTAGGAACTAGCATTTTGGGCCCAATTATGAAGGCAGACAGAAGCTTTTTATTAATACAATGGTATGTTTACCAGGCACAGCTCCATTGAGTCTAATTTTTTCATTAGCAGAGAACTCAAACTCTGAGATTTTAAGTGGGTGTTGTTTTAAGATAGTGAGTGTGTTAAATTTTTTTGGCAGCCAAAGATAAATAACACAGGTGTGGTGGGTGACAGAGGAAGGGTCATGGAACAAGTAAGAAACAGGAAGGTAAAAACGATCTTATTCTTAATGTTCTAATTCCTAAGTGAATGGGGGAAAGGGGTTCATGGGTGTTTTTACTGTGTTTTATAACATGTATAAATACTATATACTTTTTTCTGTTGTATGTACCTCACAGGACATGAAAACAGTCTAAAACTCTTGTGGTGCTTCATTCGTGGTTTTGTGGCAACAGCAAATTAAATTGCCAGTATTTTCAATTGAAACTTTCCTTTCCTGAAAAAGACACATTTTGCACAGTGTATTTTCACAAAGGACAGGTGTGAGGTTCTCTGGGGCTTTTTGTTTCCTGTTGATTCCACACTAATATTAGAAACACTGAAAAACTGCTTCCTTATTTTACTTAATAAAAATTTTAAAACCCACAGGATATGAAATCTTTGCTTTACTTTCTGTCCTTTAGATTTTTCACTTTATACAAAGTGTAGTATTAAAAGACAAGAGATGCCATTTGTCACATTTACTTATTGAGTGCCTATGATGTGCCTGGCTTTCTGCATTTGGTGGTTAACCATAGAAGTAAAGCTCTTGCCTGTGCCTGTTTAATGGTCTGTAATTACAACTATAGTGTTTATTTAATTTATACGATTGGACATTGTATTAGTTTCCTAGTGCTGCCATAATAAATTAACATAAAGTGAGTGGTTTACAACAACAGAAATTATTTCCTCACAGGTTTGGAGGCCAGAAGTCTGAAATTAAGGTGTCAGAAGAGCTAAGTTCCCACCAAAGGCTCCAGGGGAAACAATCTTTCATGCCTCCCCCAGCTCCTGGATGCTGCTGGCATTCCTTGGCTTGTGGCTGCACAACTCCAATTTCTGACTCTCTTCATTTGGCTTTTCCACTTCTCCTCATGTATCTTTCCTCTGTGTGTTTCTTATAAGGGCACTTGTCACTGGACTTAGTATCCATCTTGATGATCCACAAGCATCTCATTTTTAGACCTTTAATTTACTGACATCTGCAAAGATTTTTTTTTTTTTTTTTAAATAAAATCACGTTCACTGGTTCTGGAGTTAGGATGCAGACATATCTTTTTGAGTGTCATTGTTTACCCCACTACAAATACTAATCTAGAATTCATAATATAGAGATAATAATGCTAATATATTTTCACTAGAATTACATGATCCCTTATACTTTTTGTTGTAAAAATTACCTCAGTAACAAAAGGGAATTTCCCCCTTCCCCCCCAATATGATTATAAATGTTTAAAGCAAGGAAATGATTTTTGGATTTAGTTTCAATTTGGCTCATAGTTATTCATGATCTATTGACCCCTTATAAAAAATCATTATTCTGGAGACTCATTCTCTACAAGGAACTGGACTAAAAAACATATCTTCTGGGGAAGAGGCTAACCAAATACCTATCTTGTAAATGAGAGAGAGATTCTGGAGTTTATGAAAAACACTTTTTGATACACCTATTGCCTTTATAATCCATATGATATCAAAATTGAAAAAATTATTCATACTTGGAGGGATGGTGAGAAATAATTATAAGGTTGAAAATGTAAAAAACAAACAACCTCTGATCAGTAATCATACCATTATTAACCTCATATTATTAATATCTACTACATATATTCCTCTGTCACACTGATTTAGAAGCCAAAACTAAATACGATAGTCATTTTGCAAAACTGTGCAATAATCCTTTGGGCTGCAGTGGAGGACAGTTGGTTAACTACTCTACAAACACCTTAAAACTTTTGTCTGCTTGTGTAATCGAATAATCATGGCCTTACAGGGAACTTAGGGTATTTCTGTTCAACTTCTTTGCAAAATTTCCTTAAAATATTATTCCTAACATGAATTTAAAAAATCAACAATATATTAAATATTTTCTTCCTGTACTGAAAGCTGTATAAAATTTAGAAAACATAGTTCACTTATTCTAAAAGAAAAAAAAAAATTGTCTCACATTAGAGATAATGTTTTTTTCAAGACCCAAGTGGACCTAAATGTTTTCATGGCATATAAGTATAGAAAGGCCAACAAACTGAGAAAATCTGCAACTGTGTGTGTGTGTGTGTGTGTGTGTGTGAGAGAGAGAGAGAGAGAGAGAGAGAGGAGAGAGAGAGAGAGAGAGAGAGAGAGAGAGAGAGAGAGAGAGAGAGAGAGAGACAGGGAGACAGACAGACAGAGAGAGAGAATTATTTGAGGGACACAAAGGAATATGGGTGAAAAAATGTGTTCTGTTTGCTATACCCTTCTTAGAGCTCATAAATTGAATGTCTTTTAGGTTGGTGTACATGTACTAACTAACATTATCTTCTTCCAAGTGGGAAACAAACATTTCTTGAGCTGGTCCCCAAAATGTTGATGGTTTATGTCTAATAAAGACGTTTGGATATCACTTCCTTTAAAATATACATGTGACAAATACAGGATACATTTTTTCTTTGCCAATTCTCCTATTACAAGAGCATGCTCTGATTTAAGGGGCTGCTCCAAAGGGCAATACATATCAGGAGACTGCACACAAAAAAGTTGAAGAATAGCATGCAACTTAATAAAATAAAGTTTAATACAAAATTAAGTACAGAACAAAACAATATACAATACAAAGTTAAATGCAAAATGTCTGGAGAGCAGTTTGAGACCCCTGACAGCTTTAGAGTATGATCAGGTTTGATCAGCCTGCCAGGCAAACGGAAGGCGCTGTTCCATATTCAGAGGACACATCCAGAGCTCCCACAGGAAGGAGAATGACTCTGAGTTCAGCAGCGTGGGTCAGGTGTCTGTTTCTTCGCTGCATCATTCGTGTTCATGTCATCATGATGAATGCAGTGTAACTGAACACTAATTCTGTCTAACTCCAGCTGAAAAGAGTATGCGATCGTATCACAATCTAAGACTACTTATTTTTTCAGCCTACTACTTGATAGCATGACAAAGTCAAGGGTTATCACTAATGATGAGTAACATCTTAGAATAATTTCATGTGGGCTACGGAAGGACTTTTCTATGTTTGAAAAAAGAATGTATTCCCAAATTGTAAAACTCCAAGCATTTTTTCCGGCAGACCTAATCTGGACATATTTTATTTCCTTTCATAAATCACTAGCATTAACTAAAATTAGAGGAAATTCTCTATGGATGTTAAGCTCTTTGCCATAAACTAAGAATGTAAGGTTAAAAAAAAAAAAAAAGATCATTCTCTGTGGTTTATTGATGTATTCTTTGCATATAAATCAAACTATATGCAAATAATAATTTAGGTAGGAAATGCCATGAATTCTGTCCATGAATATCAATAAGTTCAGCTTAAAGTACATGCTCTTTAACATAATTTATAAAAATAATATTGTTGCATTAGCTGTTTGTTCTCACTGGTTAGAACGTCGGCCCTCAAACTGAAGGGTTCTGGGTTCAATTCTGGCCAAGGGCAGGTAGCTCAGTTGCAGCTCCAGGCCTGGTCAAGGTGCTCATGGGAGGCAACCAATCAATGTGTCTCTCTCAAATCAGCGTTTCTCTCTCTTTCTCTCTCCCTCCCTTCCACTCTCTCTGAAAAGCAATGGAAAAAATATCCTTGGGTGAAAATTAAAAAATATAATAATACAATTGTCCAATTTAAGCTTTCCCTTTTCACAGAAGGTGACTGCTTTTCAGTTGTCTAATTATCGGTATTAAATGACATAGCTCAGAATAAGTCCTGAGGTTAAACAGAGATTTTTATTTTTAAATTTCAGCTTTTACAAATTAGAAGTTTGTCTCTGTTGCTTGTCTGAACCACTAAATGCCAACACCGCCAATAATAATAATAATAATAAATAATAATAAAGATCCTTAAGTGCAATAGACGAGGTTTTGATTGCTTTGTTTTGAGCAAGCTTAACAGACTCCAAGTTTTCTGAAATACATATGCAGTGCACTAAGTTAGTTTTAAAAAGATACTATGATTTATGGCTTCTTGTGTTTACACTGGAACTATATTTAATGACTAGTATCTGGTTTTCAGAAAATCATATATTTGTAAAAGATAAAACCAAAAATTTTAGGCTCTTTTGGAACATTTGTAAGTGTACATCTAATTAAAACACATCAGTTACCAAAGTCACTTTAAGAAGTGACTTTGAAGTACAATAGCGCCTTATCATAAACATTCTTTGGGAGTCAAACATTCGCCTTCACCGCAACAATGACTTAACAATGAATCACATGAAAACTTTACTAAGATCAAGAGCAATCTTATTCTGATAAATATAATGGAAATCTAGCCAATAAGGGAGATAGCCAAAATAGGTCTAAATGGAACAAGTATGTGTATTTTTTTTATTCTTGAGATACATTTATTTATTTTGAAATGATTTAAAAACTGCCTTCTAACAATTATGTGGTATTTAGTTGGGTTAAATGAAGTTCAATGTTATCTGTGCATTTTCTCCTCGATTCTCATAAAGCACATTTGTTACTTAGCTTTTCCACAAGGGTAAATTTGCACAAGTTTGGAAAAGGATTCACATTTTTATCGTCATGGAAATATTTTCATTATTCTGATAGAATTTTACTCTAAAATTGTTTTATTCCTTAAAGTCTTATCAATGTATAAATGTACTCACCCAAATAGTTTACTAGAACTTTGAGCAACAAAAAAGTATTTTTGTTACTAATATTTACTGAAAGATTATTTTATCCATGTATAATATACTTTATTTGCATAAAAATCCTCTTTTATTTGTAGATATGGGGCATGGGTAATGAACCAATTAGCTATTGGGAAGGAGGTATGGAAGCAAGCATTTTGCTCCCAGTTCAGTGAACTTAGCACATTTGGCAGTCACTGAAGCTGTGGGCATACAGGCTAGCAGCTGCCTGCTTGAGAGTCAAGCTTTTCAGAGACCTAGCAAAAATAATTAAAGCACAGGAAGGTAGTTCATTCATTTATTATTATTAGTTATTTTTATTATGGATTTTTTTATATGCAAAAGTGATTGAGATAGTAAAATAAAATCCATGAATATATAGGCTGATTTCAACAATATGTCTAATTTTGTTCCATCTATTTTCCTCCAAATTTATTTTTATTCAAAACTAAAACATTATATCACCTGTACATACTTCAATAAATCTCTAAAAGACAAATACTCTTTAAATTAAAAATAACCACAATATGATTATGACAACTAAAAATGAATACTATTTTATCTGATTAACTTTCAAATAATTAAATTCTAACCTTGTAGAATATTATTTTATCAGTTTTAGATTCTTGGGCTGCCATTGATTCAGCTTCTATGCTAATTTCTTTATTTGGAAAAACATTGTAGTCACCTAAAGAGCATTTTGTGGTAGGTATATGATTATCTTTCTCTCACTTTTTTTGTTGTTTGTTTGTTTCAGATTGAGATCTACATGAAGTACATTTCCTAAGGTCACAGTGCCAGAACCAGTTCAATTCCTGGCATCTTATTCCAGTACCCACACTCTTTCTTACCCAGACTCATATAATTAACTTTAGGGTAGAAAAATATAATGAATGGAATTATACTCAAATAAATGTACTGCTTTTTTTCTAAAATTTTATATGCATTTGAGTATGTAATTTCCTCCCTTCCGTTCTTCTCTCCTTCCTTTTCTTTTTATTTGATAGTAAACATAAGTTTTTTCCATCAACTCAGAAATGCTTATTCACTTTAACAAATTTACCAGGAGATTCTATTTTACTTTTTGTAAAATACCCTACGCATATCTTGGCACATAAATGTGGAGATAAATAAATGTTTCTTTGCATCTAGCTAAAATATTTCTGAGGGCAAGAATGTTAGATGATTAATATTTAAAATATATTTTGATATATATATCTACGTTTTCAATTTAAAAATAGGTTCCATAATTGAGGCTTTTACATGAATATGAAATGAAAGGCTTAATAGTTTCAGGACCCCAAAATGATAGGAACTATAAACACATCAGGGAAAGCACTAACATCAACAACTTGGCATATAGGTAATGCATGGCAACTGAAGCAAAGGAAACACACTTAAGAATGTATGGGTTGAAACCTGTGATTAAGGCTTATTTGAAGGTTTATATGTAGTTATGGGTGTTCCTAAAAAGTGACTACAATTGGTCTTTGTATTTTTACCTCATGCTTCCCCTTGTCCTTAGGTGTCAAAGTAAATATTGATAAAATTAATCACTTTTCTGAAATAATTTCTGCATATGGATTTCTTACTTCTGCCAAGCTTTGCAAGGGATATAAGGATGAATAAAGCCCTATATCCTCAAGTGGAGAAATTAAAAATAAAATACTGCTCTAGCCAGTTTGGCTCAGTAGTTATAGCATTGGCCTGTGGACTGAAGGGTCCCAGGCTTGATTCCTGACAAAGGCACGTACCTCGGTTGCAGGCTCGATCCCCAACCCCAGTCGGGGAGCATGTGGGAGGCAACCAATTGATGTTTTTCTCTCACATTTGTGTTTCTCTCTATCCCTCCCTTCCACTCTCTCTGAAAAGTAATGAAAAAATATCCTTAGGTGAGGGGTGAAAAACCAAAAAACTATTCCAGAGAATATATGTTATGTGATGTTAATTCATAAAGTTCTGAGTGTGTCCAAAGAAGGGACACCATAACAACTAGCTGGAAAGAAATCAGGATAGATTTGTGAACAGGATTTTTTTAATTAATAATTTTTATCAAACCCTTGTTCCTCCAGCTAACCAAACTGAAAACTGGAGGCATTTTAAATTTCTGTGTTATCCTTCACTTCCAATAAAAGGTTATTTCTACAGATGCTACCTTACTCCTTTCTTAATTCAGAATTGATGCAATAAATCAGGGCCTTAGCTCATTTCTAAATTTTTAATTTCTCTCTGTTGAATCCAAAAAAGCTATCATATTGATTTTTCTATAGAGCAGTTTTACACTGTTATTAGAATTAATATTTAAGAAAAACATGACTGAAAGGATAATAATTCTTTGAAAAGCATCTAGTACCTCAAGAAACTATTATTATCCAGATCTGTGGTTCTCAAATATTAGTATGCATCAGAATCACCTGGATGGCTTGTTAAAATACACAGTGCTGGATTCTAGATTTTCTGGTCAGTAAGTGTGGGTACGGGCCTGTGAATCTGCATTTCTAAGAATTTCACAGATACTACTTAGGTTGTTGGTTCCAGGATCTTACTTGGAAAACCACTGGCCTATGGTGAGTAGAAAAAGCACTAGAGCTGTGAGATGATTTGGGTCCACTTTCAGATGTTCCATTTGCTTGACCTATGAGATTATAGAAGTTGGGTAGTCTCTTTAGATTTCATTTTATTATCCTGATCTGGCTCAAACTGGCTTACAAGCACCAATTTTATGAATCTGTTCTAAGCTCTGGGTTCATTGACATCACTGAAGATAGAAATCAGCCATGGTAGGAGTATTTACACCACAGAAATGGATAATTGTTTCAAATCAGTTTTTCCTTTTTCATTTTGGAGAACCAATTGTGAAATATTGTGAAGGCCTGGGGAGGGGGCAGGAATGGGATGGAGGGGGTCAATGGGGGAAAAGGAGGACATCTGTAATACTTTCAACAATAAAGATAAATTTAGAAAAAAAGAAAATTACCAGCACACCATTGATTAGATAGATATTAATTTTCATAACATTTTGGAGGCTATAATCTTTTTCTTTTTTTAAAAAAATATGTCTTTATTGATTTTAGAGAGAGGAGAGGAGAGGGAGAGAGAGATAGAAACATCAATGATATGAGTCATTGATCTGCTGCCTCCTGCACACCCTTGACTAGGGATTGAGCCCACAACCCAGGCATGTGCCCTGACCGGGAATCAAACCACAATCTCCTGGATCCTAGGTTGATGCTCAACCGCTGAGCCACGCCAGCCGTGCTATAATATCTTGAAACCTTTTATTCCCTTTAGTTTCATCTATATTTTTTTCTGAGCAGCATATGAGTCTTTCTTAGTCTATCCTTGTTATAAAAACTATTATAAATGTAGAACTTTGAGAACTCAATTATTTAGGAGACATTAATGACCATATTTAGTTTAAATTGATTCTCACTTCATGGAAACATTTATATCATGATGCAAGAACACTTGAAACAAATGTAGACCACACTTTCTGAGTTTTCTTCTGGTCTGAATACTGTATGTTTTTAAAGATCATATCCTAGGTTCTCTTACTTCAAACTTTATGCTTTCTCCAAAGGATATGTCATCCAACTGCATTCATTAACTCACTTAGTTTGACAATGACTCCCAAACTTGTGTTTGTTTTTTTAAAAACCCATTATTGAGCTTCAGACACACAAACCCATAACTTGCTTAATGTTTCCATCTGGGTGATAGAAAAGTAACACTAAATCAATATGTACAAAAAACAATTTATGGTCTTCTCCCGAAATATGGTCCTCTTCTTCAACATTTTATCTGCCCATCACATTTTGTATTTTATCTTTTCTTACCTGGACTACAGGTATACCTCAAAGATATTGCTGGTTTGATTCCAGACCAGCACAATAAAGCAAGTCACACTTTGTTTTTGTTTCCCAGTACATATAAAGGTTTTGTTTACACTATACTGTAGTATAGTTTACACTATACTATACTATTTTTTATGTCTAAAAAAAATGTACACACCTTAAAAATATTTTAATGCTAAAAAATATTAATCATCATTTGAGCCTTCCACAAGTCATGTTTTTGCTGGTAGAGGTTCTTGCCTCAATGTTAATGGCTACTGACTGATCAGGTTGGGGTGGTTGTGGCAATTTCTTAAAATAAGAAAACAGTAAATTTTGTTGCATCTTTCTTTCACAAACAATTTTTCTGTAGCACATGATACTGTTTGATATTGTTAGCTACACTAGAACTTCTTTCAAAATTGGAGTCAATCCTCTCAAACTCTGCTGCTGTTTTATCAACTAAGTATGTGTAATATTCTAAATACTTTGTTGTTATTTCAACAAATTTCACCAGGAGGAGTTTCCATCTCAAAGCAATCAAAGACTGCCCTGGCCAGGTGGTTAAGTTGGTTGGAGTGTCATCCCATACACCAAAAGATTGTGAGTTTGATTACTGGTCAGGGAACATACCTAGGTTGTGGGTCCAATCCCCAGTCAGGACATGTATGGGAGGCAACTGATCAGTGTTTCTCTCTCATATCAATTTTTCTCTTTCTCTCCTTTCTACTCTCTCTCTAAAATCAACAAAAAGATATCCTCAGGTAAGGATTAAAATACAAAAAAAACAAAAAAAATCCACAATCAAACACATTTTTTGCTCATCCACAAGAAGCAACTTCCTCATCAAAGTTTTATTGTGAGGTTGCAGCAATTCAGTAACATCAGGCTTCACTTCTAATTCTAGTTCTTGGTTTATTTCCACCATATCTGCAGTTATTTATCCACTGAAGTCTTGAATGATAGTGAAAATTAACTTCTTCCAGACTCCTAAGAGTCTGTAGATTCACAAGTGTTCTGAATGGAATCTAAATTGGTGAATCCTTTCCAGAAAATTTTTAATTTACTTTGATCAGATTCATCAGAGAAATCACTACCTATGGTAGTTATAGTCTTATGAAATGTATTTCTTAAATAATAGTGTTTGAAAGTCAAAATTACCCCTTGATCCATGGGCTGCACAGTGGATGTTGTGTTAGCAGACATGAAGATATCATTGGTCTCATTGCACATCTCCCTCAGAGCTCTTGGGTGACCATGTGCATTGTAAATAAGCTAATATTTTGAAAGACTTATTTTTTTTTCTGAGCTGTAGCTCTCAACAGTGGATTTAAAATATTCAGTAAACCATGTTGTAAACAGATGTGTTATTATTCATGCTTTTCTGTTCCATTTTTAAAGCATAGGAAAAGTAGATTAGCATAATTATTGAGGGTCCTAGGAATTGTGTAATAGTAAATGAGCATTGACTTCAACTTAAAGTCACCTGCAGTATTAGCCCCTAACAAGAGTGTCAGCCTGTCCTTTGAAGCTTTGAAGCCAGGCATTAACTTCTCTTCTCCAGCTATAAAAATCCTAAATGGCATCTTCTTACAACATTACACTGTTTCATCTACATTGGAAATGTGTTGTTGAGTGTAGCCACCTACATTAATTACCTTAGCTAGATCTTCTGGATAAATTGCTGTAGCTTCTACATCAGCATTTGCTGCTTCACCTGCACTTCTATGTTACAGAGAGGACTTCTTTCCTTAAACCTCATGAACCAACTCTGCTAGCTTCAAACTTTCCTTCTGCAATCTCCTCACTTCTCTCAACCTTCATAGACTTAAAGAGAGTTAGGTCTTCTTTGGACTAGGCTTTGGCTTAAGGGAATGCTGTGGTTGGTTTAATCTTTACCCACACTCTAAAACTTTCTCCATATCAGCAGTAGGCAATTTCACCTTCTTATGATTCTGGTGCTCATTGGAATAGTGCTATTAACTTCTTTTAAGAACATTTTCTTTGCATTCACAAGTTGGCTAACTGGCACAAGAGGCCTAGCCTTGGTCTATCCTGGCTTTTGATATGCCTTCCTCATCAAGCTTTGTAGCCTTTTATTTAAAGTGGGAGATGTGTAACTCTTCCTTTCACTTGAACACTCAGAGGCCATTGTAGGGTCAGCAAGTGGCTTAATTTCAATATTGTTGTGTCTCAGGGAATAGAGAGACCTGAGAGGAAGAGAGATGGGGAATGGCCAGCCTATTAAGCTGCTAGAACACACACAACACTTATCCATTAAGTTTGCCATCTTATATGAGTGAGGTTTGTGGTGCCCCAAAACTATTACAACAGTAACATCAAAGGTCACTGATCATAGGTCACCACAGCAAATATAACAATAATAACAAATTTTGAAATATGTGAGAATTACCAAAATGTAACACAGAGACATGAAATGACAAAATGCTGTTGTAACAATGGCACCAATAGACTTATTCCATGCAGAGTTGCCACAAACTTGCAGTTTGTATAAAAAGTAAGTGCACTATCTGCAAAGTACAATAGAACAGGTTGCCTGTAGTTTGCTAGTTAGTCTCCCTTAGCCACCTTTATCTCCTCTAAATATATTATCCTCATTAGATGGTCATTACAAATCCAAGTCTGATAATACTTTACTTTCTCTGCTTTTAGGGTAGTGATCAAGCCTTAAAGTGTCCCACAAGTCAACACAACATGGCCAATAAGCATGAACTGACTCATGCCTATTCTTTCAGGCACATACCAAGCTAATCTTTCCCTTGATCTCTATATGACAACTTTACTTTCAATAAGTAGTCCCTGGAGGCTCATGGGCTTTGTAAATGAAGTTTCCTCTATCATTTATCTCCCTCATCTTTGCTTGTATAGGATCTCAGTTCAAATTCACTTCATTGAGAAACCCATGCCTCTCAAGGAATTCTGAAAAACCTCTTTTCTATAACACTATTTTCTTTTAGTTTTATGGCTTTTGTCAATTATAATTTCATAGGCATTTATGTTTTATTTGATTAATGTATGTTTCCTCTCAAGATAATATAAGCTCCACTATAGTTTGTTTATATTCATTATTAAATAGCATCAATACTTAACACAGCATGTAACAACAAGTAACAACTCAATATCTACCAGTTGTTGAAAAAATATGTTATAAGGTTGAATAACCAGAATTTAACCTCCCTCCCTTCCTCCCTCCCTTCCTTCCTCCCTTCCTTCCTTCCTTCCTTCCTTCCTTCCTTCCTTCCTTCCTTCCTTCCTTCCTTCCTTCCTTCCTTCCTTCCTCCCTCCCTCCCTCCCTCCCTCCCTCCCTTCCTCCCTCTTTTTCTTTTCTTTCTTTCTTTCTTTCTTTCTTTCTTTCTTTCTTTCTTTCTTTCTTTCTTTCTTTCTTTCTTTCTTTCTTTCTTTCTTTCTTTCTTTCTTTCTTTTCTTTCTTCTTTCTTCTTTCTTCTTTCTCTTTCTTTCTTCTTTCTTTCTCTTTTTTCCTTCCCTCCCTCCTTCTTTTCTTCCTTCCTTCCTTCTTTTCTCTCTCTTCTCCTCTCCTTTTCCCTCTCCTCTCCCCTTTTTCTCTCTCTCTTTCTCTCTCCCCCTTCTTCCCTTCTCTCTCCCCCCCCCTTTCTCTCTATCTCTCCCACTTTCATAGTCCCCTTCTTTTAATAAATCATCATGAGATGTTCATTCCTATAATCTGTAAGTCATTCTAAGAATCTACAAGGCTGTAATGTAGTGATTCTTTAACCTGGCTGCATATTAGAATCACCTGGGGAGTTTTTAATATGTACCCATGCCTAGGCCCACCATAGACCAATTAAATCAGCATTTCTGGAGGTGGGGATCAGGCAACATTTTTATAAAGCTCCCTAGATGATTCTAATGTGCAGCCAGGATTGTGAAACGTACTCTAATGGGTGAAATTTGAATACCCATCTGTTCACAGAGCATACAAGCTATGACTCTTGGTGTGGGAAATTCCTGATTCTGATTAAATGATCTTTATATTCATTCACTCATATATTTGTTCAAAACATAATTTAAAATCATATGTTATTAAATCTTTTATTTGTTAAACTAATATTAAATAGTATGTTTAGTACTAGAAGTAAGTTTCTACTAGGAGTAGATACTTTCTAGATTTTGATTTTATTGAATTCTTTCTTCATTTTGCTGATATCATGGGTTTAAATTACAAATTTAACCCTAGAATTTTCTCTTTGCTTATCTTCTCACTGTGCATGTTACTTGAACACGTGGTAGCCTTTCACACTAATTGCACAAATGTAGTAACTCAGACATCATTTACGCAAGAAAACCCGTGCACCTCTTCTGGAAAATAGGCACATCCACGTAAAAATTTTTCTCCCTCAATCTGAAAGCTGTGAAGGGAAGTCTCTGATTGCTATAACATCTAAGGGAGAGTAATTAGAGACATTGCTGCAAAAAGAGAAGCTGAAGAGCTGTTGGGGCTGGGCAGGAAGAGTAGAAATATTTAAAAAGAGACATGGTGAAATCAGGAAGCTTTTTCCTCAAAGGGCAGTTGCTGCTGGAGCAACTGAGTCATCCCCACAGTATTGTCTGTCCTAGATACAGAGAACAGGAAGTGAAAGTTCAGTGTTGCTTACTGTCAATTACCATCCACATAAACAGACACAGGAAGATCAAGTCATGTTAGTTAGCATGATTGCCCTTGGATGTTTTGATAAATATGTTAGCAATATAAATAATAAACTTGCATACCCCCAAGGCCAAATTTTATAGTTTTCCTTTTGAATTCCTCTCTTTTAAAAGCACTATCTTTTCCCACACATTTTCTTCTTGAACTCACCAACCTCTGAGCCCCTTGCATCTCCTCACCTTCTGCTTATAGGAGGGGGTATCTCATCCTCCAGGCCCCTCATAAAGGTACACTTGGTGCCAGGGAGTAATCCCCTTGGGTCACTAATGGATATTCACACATCTGAGAGCTCTGTTAAGAAGCTTCTGAAGTGGAATGCGATTCCAGCTGTAGCAATTACATACTGCTCATATTTCCTAGTCAGACTCGGGGGAGTTCAACAACTGCCTATTAGCAAGCTGACGATGGAAGGAAGCGCTGTAAATCTCACAAGCAATGATAAAGCCGATGCTCCTGGAAGAAGTAGGAAAGAGCGAATTGCAATTAAAAAACAGAACCGTGAACTTTGGCCTTTTAAGAGAACAACACCCACAGTAAGTTAATGAAGAACATGAGGGGATAAACTAAACTGTAAACATTTCTTAAATCTCATTTCACTTATCTTCGGGGTTGCAAGCAGAATGAAAGAGGACACTAAACATCAAGAATCCAAATTAGTCTGTAAGATACCAATACCATATCATTTTGAACTTTTTTAGAACATTTGGTTTACATATAATTTGGTCACTCCTGTTAGTTCAGAGAGGCAACAAGTTTGTAACTCCTATCATATAGGTACCATTAAAGAAGACTGTTCAGAACTTTCAAAAATAAGAGGAATTGACCTTAGGTATTGTAGAAGGAAAAAAATACTAAATATCACACATAGAGAGTTAACTAAATGGCATAGGTTGTATATTAAGCTTCATAACAATTTAAGAGGTTTTATTAATTGACTAACTTGACAGATGTTTAGAGGGATTACATAGTTAAATGGTAAATCCACAAACACAAAAATACAAAATACAAATGGGGACCCAGCTCTGGCTCATTCCAAAGTTCAGATGTTTTATATTACCTGATGTTTCCTACTGTGATCTAACTGGGCTCTATTGGAGAGGGTAGAAATAGGAATTTTAAGACCAGAAAAGGAAATATCAAATCACAGATGCTTTAACTAATTATGGTGGATATTTTTAATGACAAGACGGTGTTGATGGCACATCTCTTCCATTGTTTAAGCATAAGCTAATTAAAATTTCAGAATGTGAAGTAAGTTTCCTGACTATACTCCAAGTAAATTGAATGGCTTCACTGACTAATGACTACAGGGTACTCTACCTTGTGTGTGATGAAGGGAGGGAAGCTTAATATTTAGACTGAAGAAAAGGGGGAGGGAGATGTAATACAGTAAAAAACAAACAAAAAACAAACACATAAGAATTAAGATATAAAAATTACAAAGAAGAATACCTTGCTTAATTTATACTTACATATATTGTCTTGTTTTATACTCACAGTCTTTTGATGAGTAAGATCCACTCTCTATCAAAGGCATGGGGAACTTCAAAATAAAAAAGATTGCCATATATCACTATTGTCCTTTTAATTGATGTAAAAGAGGTATAATAATACGAGTATTTTACTTTCATAGATTGCTAATACCTCATAGTACCATCATTACATCTGTTGAAAAGATAATTATGTTCCTTATTGTCAAATGTACCTAAATAATAAAATAACATTAGACTAGATAGTACCATACCATATAGAGCCATAAAATAGTCTCAGACCATTTTGAAATAGGAAAAAAAGGTACTCATAAATTTATGATTATGTCTACAAAGCATTATCTCTAAGATGTACTATTTAATTGTTTCTACATTTTAAATAGCTTAATAGCTGACTTTGTACTGCATTGGCCATAGATGTAAAGCTTGATCTGTAAACTCACAATTTACCGAGAGTATAGGAAGTACAGGTGAAGAATACATTAGTCCCATGTTACAAAATCTACCTGCTAAAAATAATCATTTTGCCTTCCTGGAAATCTTTCATTGCTGCATGGCAAATGACTTTACAACATTTTTGGACCAAAGTCTATCAGTTGATTGGTTTAAGTAGCATTAGTGGCTGCTTCTCTCTGTGCAATAGAAATTCCTGTTTCACTGCCAGCAATTTAAGGTGACTCAAGAAAAATTCTTCCAACTATATTTTACAATTGCTGGTCTTATTTACTTGGTCTGTCTCAAAACCCAATAAAAACAGCCCTGGCCAGTTTGGCTCAGTGGTTAGAGCATCGACTCTGGGACCGAAGGGCCTCTGGCTTGATTCCCTGTCAAGGGCATGTATCTCAGTTGCAGGCTCTGTCCCTGGCCTGAGTTGGGGATTCGTATGGGAGGCAACCAATCGATGTGTCTCTCTCACATTGATGTTTCTCTCTCTCTCTCCTCCTTCTTCCCTCCCTTCAACTCTCTCTAAAAATCAATGAAAAAATATCCTCAGGTGCAGATTAAAACCAAAATGAACAAACAAACAAACAAAAACCCAATAAAAACAGGTGAGCTTCCCAAATAGTCTAGATTCTATGTAAGTTATGCAATTTCATTTCTTAATTTTAAATGATGTTTTGGGATTAGAGAAAAAGAATGCAATCTGATAGTTTTTCAGAGAAGTCTTTACTAATTAGACTGAAACTACAGTTTCTACAGGTCATAATGGGTTCCCAGAGACCAACTCCTGTAAGCACATTAAATCCTCAAAATAGGTATAAATAGTAAAATTTTAATATTATGTACAATATATATATGCAGGTATTCATGTTTTCTTTCAATGAATTATCACTGTATACATCACATAATATTAATTGATATACTTGTTTAATAAGACCAGTGAACCATGGTAGATGACATCAACAGTAAAGAATGGCAGACTCCGAAGCCAGAATGTCCAAGGATACTTGGGTTCATATCCAGGACTTACTTATATTCATGTGTTCCAGTTTAAAAGAATAATATTTGATCTGTGTAAAAAAATTCAAGCATTCCAAAGATGTATGAAGTAAAAAAAATTAAAAATTCTAATTTCCAACCCCCCAGTAATTACTCTAATCTTTTGATGTATATTCTTCCAGATTTTGAGTTAATAATTTGGAACTATACTCCATTAAGTAGAGTCCATATATACTGAGTATAGCAACCTACTCTATTTTACTTGATATCTTATGAACATCTCTTCATTACCTATAGTTATAATTTACAATTTTAAGGATTGTATGATATTTTTCTGAATTTTTTTGTTGTACGTGTTTTTATGAATAATTTACCACAAGTGGTTATTCATGTTTCCAAATTACTACCATTATGTTCAAAGAACCAAACATATATGTGTTTTTGTATTTGTCAAATTATTATATTTTAATCTTTTTTAATTTTTCTATTACAGTTGACATACAATATTATACTAATTTCAGGTGTACACACCAGTGATTAGACATTATATAATTTACTAAGTGATTATATAATTAGACATTATATCATTTGCTAAGTGATTATCTCAATAAATCTCTTGCCCGTCTGACACCATACATAGTTACTGGAATATTATTGACTATTTTCCCTATGTTGAACTTTACATCCCCATGATTATTCTGTTTCTACAAATTTGTACTTTTAAGCCTTTCATCTTTTTCACCCATCCCCCCAAACCCCCCTCCCACCTGGCAATCGTCAAAATGTTCTCTGTATCTATAAGTCTGTTTCTGTTCTGCTTGTTCATTTATTTTGTTTGTGATTTTTTTAGATTCAATTATTAATAGATAATGTATTTATTGCCAGTTTATTGTTCATAATTTTTTAATTTTTTTCTTCTTCTTCTTCTTCAAGAAGACCCTTTAACATTTCTTGTAATACTGGGTTGGTGGTGATGAACTCCTTTAGCTCTTTCTTGTCTGGAAGCTTTTTATATGTCCTTCAGTTCTAAATGATAGCTTCTCTGGTACAGTCAAGTTTCTGTTGAGAAATCAGCTGACAGTCATTTGGGTGCTCCTTTGTAGGTAACTAACTGTATTTCTCTTGCTGCTTTTAAGATTCTCTCTTTGTCTTTAACTTTTGGCATTTTAATTATTATGTGCCTTGGTGTGGTCCTCTTTGGGTACCTTTTGTTTGGGACTCTTTGCAGTTCCTGGACATGTTTGTGTATGTCCTTCACCAGGTTAGGGAAGTTTTCCGACATTTTTTAAACATAGGTTTTCAATTCCTTGCTCTCTGTCTTCTTCCATTACCCCCATAATGTGAATATTGGTATGCTTGAAGTTTTCCCAGAGGCTCCTTACACTATTTTCATGTTTTTCAATTCATTTTTCTTTTTGCTGTTCTGATTGGGTGTTTGTCTCCCTTATATTCCAAGATGCTGATTTGATTATTGGCTTCATCTACTCTACTGTAGATTCCCTATAAATTATTCTTCATTTCAGTTAGTGTATCCTTCCTTTCTGACTGGTTCTTTTTTATGGTTTCCATGTCCTGTTTTATGCCATTGAAGTTCTCTATAAGTTTATCTATTCCCCTAAATTCACTGAGCATCCTTATAACCAGTGTTTTGAACTCTGCATGCAGTAGATTTCTTATCTCTATTTTGTTCAGTTTTTTTCTAAGTTCTGTTCTGTTATTTTTCAGGGGACAGGTTTCTTTGTCTCCTCATTTTGGCAGTGTCCCTGTGTTTGTTTCTGTGTATTAGGTAGAGCTGCTACATCTCTCAGGCTTGATAGAGTGGCCTACAGCATTGGTTCCCTGTAGGGTGCAGTGGCCCAGCCTTCCCATTCACCCAAGCTGAGCATCCTAGGTGCATCCCCCATGTGGGCTGTGTATATTCTCCTATTGTATTTGAACCTTGATCGCTATTGGCACATCAATGGGAGGGATTTACCCCCAGGCTGATCTGCTGCAAGGACTGGCTGTGACCACTGTGGAGGATCAGCTGTGCAAGGGACCACCCCACAGAGCAGGACTTACTTCAGCAGGACTCTGGTGCCCACTGAATCTGCACTTTGAGTGTGTCACTTGTGCAGCTGGTTGGGTGGTGCTTCAATGTTGTGTGAAGCTGTCTAGTGGGTGCGCTGGCTCTGGGGTTTCCCAGGACATGCAGGCCAAGATCAGCCACCACCTGTGTTCTTCCTTGGGTCACCTGGCATGAGCTACAGAGCCATATACAGAAGGCTGCTACTTGTGCTGGGCTTGGAGGTACCCATGAGAAGCCAAGCTGTGAACCAAGGACAGCTGCAGTCAGTGCTGGGCCTGGGGCCGCTTTGCAATGGATATAGGGTATGCTAAGGCAAGATGCTGGCTGTTTGAGAGATTTTAGGAGAGATTGAAGCCTGAGCCAAGACAGACTATTGGATGGAAAAGGCACTGGAAACAGCCTGAGTGGGTCTGTAAGTTGTGGGGAGGGGTTCAGGTAATCACCAGGGTGGAGTGAACAACAATAGCCAGGTTGATGGAAATTCAGATATGTCACCTGCCTGCCAGTTCTGTGGGGAAGGGTTCAGAAAAGGAACAACTGCCTCTTCCAGTACTTCTGTCTGGGAGAAAGCTGCCCCTCCAACTCTTGCCCTAATACTAGACACTTCAATTCTTCCCTGTGCTGTTCCAGTGCTAGAATTCAGAGGGACTGAGTCCAAGCAAGTTGGTGTGTGGAGTAAGCCTGAGTAAGAGGAATTGCCTGGGGCTCCAGTAGCCTTCTGTCTCACTCAGTCACAATCCCCACTAATTTTTATAGCTAGAAGTTTTGGGAATTCTCTTCCTGGCACTAGAACCCTAGGCTGGGGGGCCTGGTGTGGGGCTCGGACCCCTCATTCTTCAGGGGCACTTCCATAGCTGAGATATTCCTCCTGATTTTTATCTGCTACATTCACATGGGTACAGGGTACCATGAGACCAGCCAGTTCACTATCTCTGCCCCTCCTACCAGTTTCCATGTGGCTTCTTCTTTATAGTTTTAGTTGTAGGACTTCCAGTTCAGCTAGATTTAATGTGGTTCTGAATGATGGCTATTCTGTAATTTAGTTGTATTTTTGATGTGGTTGTGTGGGATGATGCAAGTACTGTGTTTACCTATGCCCCCATCTTGATTAAGCCAAATTACTTTTTATATAAATTCCTAGAAGTAAATTTATTGAGTAGAAATTGCTATGCACTTAGAATTCAAAACATTTTACCATGTTGACCATCAGAAATATACTGATCTCCATCCATTTCCCCTTATCACTAGGTTTTTTCAATTTTGTTCAATTTGATTGGTTGTTTGTAATTCTCAGATTACTAATGAGGTAAATATATTTTGACTTGTCAAATATATTTTTAAACTTTGTTTATGGTGACTCTTGTTATGTAGTGAGTTTATTTTTATATTTTTGCGTAAACATATATATATATCAGTCCTTTCCTTCATGATATTTGGTCTGGGTTTCTTTTATCTAACCTAGACCATCCCAACACAGAGATGATGAGAAAAGTCTCTTATATTTTTCTCAAATTTTTCTGGTTTTATACTTTACAGCTAAAAATGTTAATCAAATTGGAATTTGAGTGCATCTCTCTCTGTGCATGAGTGATATATATAAAAAGGGTATAATTTTGTTTGAACAATTTTTTTACTGGTTTTCAATTACAATTTTATTATACATGAAGTTATTGCCAAAATTTATTTTATGCCTGTTCATTTATTTACTTATTCTTGCTCCTTCCTATGATAAACAGGGCTTATTTGTTTTGTTTTTATTATCTGATGGAAAGATTCACTGCATTATACTTGTAAAAACTGCCCTATTTTCTTTCATTTCTTTTTGGAATAAGATATACTATAAATTACTTAAAAGTTATGCCTGCAATATTGTAATTGTGATTGTATAGAATTATAATCATTATTTTGGGAGGAAACTTACATCTTTACTGATGGGGTCTCCCCTCCCAGCAACAACATACACAACATGTACCTAATGCTCATGTGCTCTTTTGCTTTTCTGATTGAACTTTTCTTCCTTTGGGTCCTACCCATATCAGTCTTTTAGTTCTTGGTTGAAAGCAATGAAACTACTCTAACAAATAGTTTGAAATCAATTGAACCTTTATAGGGTACTTGTATAAACAAAGAAAAATAATAATAGGTTTGAAAGAACAGATGGCCAAACTAGGTCTGGGGATCTAGATAGTAGCATGTAATGGACATCTCCAGCTCCCCACCATAAAATGAGGAGGTTGCTATGTAAAAGAGCACAAAGAGGTATCAGATAGCCAAAAAAGGGGGCGCCTCTATTTTAAGCTTATTATCACTATTATTAAAGTGAATAGAATGACCAGTTTAACTCTTGATGATTAGTTGATTATTACTGGTATTAAATATATTAAGAATTTTTTTCATGCTGCTTTAATAAAATTTTATATGTCCTATCAACAATTTGAATATTTTCTATATTTTTTCTTGAATTCTCTAAGCATTCAAAAATATCATATATATATGATTATTTTGTTTCATTCTAAAATCTGTATTATTAGATCTGATCTTAATTCATGATAAAGTGTAACAAAATAAGATGGTGATTGTAAAACTTTTTTTCTTCCTAATTCTAATATTTACTGTTCAATATAATTTTTTTCTCTAATATATAGTTTTACCATGTTAAGGAAGATTCTTGCAATCACTAGGCTAAATTAATTTTATTTATTTATTTATTAATTAGTTAATTAATTTATTTCTTTATTTAACTTTTGTATAAAATATTACAGATGTCCCTTTTTCTCCCCAATGACCCATTCCAACCTGTCTCATCTCCATCCCCAGTCCCTCTCCCCACCATTGTCTGTGTCCTTGGGTTGTGCATATATGCATATAAATTCTTTGGTTACTCTCTCCCCCTCCACACACCTGCCTTCCTCCATCCCTCTGACATTCATCAGTGTCATCTATGCTTCCATGTCATTGAATCTATTCTGTTCATCAGTTTATTAAGTTCTTTAGATTCCATGTATAAGCGAGATCATGTGATGTTTGTCTTTCTCTGCCTGGCTTATTTCACTTAGCATAATATTCTCCAGATCCATCCATACTGTCCCAAAAATACGAGATTCTTCTTCTTTACAGCTGCGTAGTATTCCATGGTGTAAATGTCCCACAGCTTTTTTATCCACTCATCTACTGATGGGCACTTGGGCTGTTTCCAGATCTTAGCTATTATAAACTGTGCTGCTATGAACATCGGGGTACATACATTCTTTCTGATGAATGTTTCAGGATTCTTAGGATACATTCCTAGGAGTGGAATCACTGGGTCAAATAGCAGCTCCATTTCTAATTTTTTGAGGAAACTCCATACTGTTTTCCATAGGGGTTGCACCAGTCTGCATTCCCAGCAGTGCACTAGGGTTCCCCTTTCTCCACACCCTCGCCAGCACATTCCTTTTGTTGTTTTGTTGATGGTAGCCATTCTGACAGGTGTGAAGTGATACCTCATTGTGGTTTTAATCTGCATTTCTCTGATGATGAGCAACATTGAGCATTTTCTCCTGTGTCTCTTGGCCATCTGTATGTCCTCTTTGAAGAAGTGTCTATTCAAGTCCTTTGCCCATTTCTTAATTGGGTTGTTTGCTTTCCTCTTGCTGAGTAATATGAGTTCTTTGTACACTTTGGAAATTAGCCCCTTATCAGATACATCCTTGGCAAATATGTTTTCCCAGACCTTGGGGTTCCTTTGTATTTTGAGGCTGTTTTCTTCTGCTGTGCAGAAGCTTTTTAGTTTGATGTAGTCCCATAGGTTTATTTTTTCTTTTGTTTCTCTTGCCCTAAGAGATGTATCAGTGAAAAGTCCACTACGTGGGATGTCTGTAACTTTACTGCCTATGTTTTCTTCCAGGATTTTTATGGTTTCGTGACTTACGCTTAAGTCTTTTATCCATTTTGAGTTTATTTTTGTGTATGGTGAAAGTTGGTGGTCTAGTTTCATTTTTTTGCATGTATCTGTCCAATTTTCCCAGCAGCATTTATTGAAGAGACTGTCCTTACTCCATTGGATACTCTTGCCTCCTTTGTCAAATATTAACTGACCATAATGGCGTGGGTCTATTTCTGGGATCTCTGTTCTGTTCCGTTGATCTATATGCCTGTTGTTGTACCAATACCAGGCCGTTTTGATTACAGTGGCTTTGTAATACAGTTTGAAGCCTGGTAATGTGATCCTTCGCACTCTGTTCTTTTTTCTCAAGATGGCTGCAGCTATTCAGGGTCTTTTTTGGTTCCATATAAATTTTCAAAATGTTTGTTCTAGGTCTGTGAAATATGCTGTTGGTATTTTAATAGGAATTGCATTAAATTTATAAATTGCTTTGGGTAGTATGGGCATTTTAATGATGTTAATTCTCCCAATCCATGAGCATGGTATATTCTTCCACTTGTTTAAATCTTCCTCTATTTCTTTTTTCAATGTCACGTAGTTTTCTGAGTAGAGGTCTTTTACATCCTTGGTTAAGTTTATTCCTAGGTATCTTATTTTTTTAGTTATAATGGTAAATGGTATTGCTTTTTTAGTTTCTCTCTCTGAAAGTTCACTGTTGGTGTATAAGAATGCCATTGATTTCCGGAAGTTGATTTTGTATCCTGCTACCTTGCCAAATTAGTTTATCAAATCTAGTAGTACTTTGATGGAGTCCTTAGGGTTTTCTATATACAATATGATGTCATCTGAAAATAATGACAGATTTACTTCCTCCTTTCCAATTTGGATACCTTTTATGTTTTCTTCCTGTCTGATGGTTATGGTGAGGACTTCCAGTACTATGTTGAATAAGAGTGGTGACAGTGGACACCCTTGTCTTGTTCCAGTTTTTAATGGAAATGGTTTTAGTTTTTGCCCATTGAGTATGATGTTGGCTATAGGTCTGTCATATATGGCCTCTATTATGTTGAGGTATGATCCCTCTATTCCCATTTTGCTGAGAGTTTTTATCAGAAATGGATGCTGGATTTTGTCAAATGCCTTTTCTGCGTCTGTTGATATAATCATATGATTTTTGTCCTTCATTTTGTTTATGTGGTGTATCACATTTATTGATTTGTGGATGTTGTACCAGCCTTGCATCTCCGGAAAAAAATCCCACTTGGTCATGATGTATGATCTTTTTAATGTCTTGCTGGATCCGGTTTGCTAGTATTTTAGTGAGGATTTTAGCATCTATGTTCATCAGGGATATTGGCCTGTAATTTTCTTTCTTTGTAGCATCTTTATCTGGTTTTGGGATTAGGATGATGCTGGCCTCATAAAAAGAGTTTGGGAGTTTTCTCTCTCCTTAAATTTTCTTGAATAGTTTGAGTAGAATAGGTGTTAATTCTTCTTTGAATGTTTGGTAAAACTCACCTGTAAATCCATCTAGTCCTGGACTTTTGTTTGCTGAGAGTTTTTTGATTACTGCTTCAATTTCATTAATTGTTATCGGCCTATTTAGGTTTTCTGCCTCTTCTTGATTCAGCTTTGGAAGGTTGTATGCTTCTAGGAATTTGTCCATTTCCCCCATGTTGTCCAATTTGTTGGCATATAGTTGCTCATAATATTTTCTTACAATCCTTTGTAATTTTGTTGTGTCCATTGTTATATCGCCTCTTTCATTTTCTGATTTTATTTATTTGGATCTTCTCTTCTTGTTTCTTAGTGAGTCTGGCTAAAGGTGCATCAATCTTATTTACCTTTTCAAAGAACCAGTTCTTGGTTTCATTGATTTTTTGTATTGTTTTTTTAGTCTCTATGTCATTAATTTCTGCTCCGATTTTTATTATTTCCTTCCTTCTACTTCCTCGGGGCTTTTCTTGCTGTTCTCGTTCTAGTTCTTTTAGTTGTTGTGTTAGATGGTTCATTAGATCTTTTTCTTGTTTCTTGAGATAGGCCTGTAATGCTATGAATTTTCCCATCAGGACTGCTTTTGCTGTGACCCATAGATTTTGAGTTGTTGTCTGTTCACTTCTATTACTTTCCATGAGTGTTTGATTTCTTCCTTGATCTCATTGGTAACCCATTCATTGTTTAATAACATGCTCTTTCGCTTCCATGTGTTTGAATATTTTTGAGGTTTTTTTATAGTGGTTGATTTCTAGTTTCATGGCATTGTGATCCAAGAAGATGCTTGATATGATTTCATTCTTCTTATATTTGTAGAGACTTGCCTTGTACCCTAACATGTGGTCTATTTTTGAGAATGTTTCATGTGCACTTGAGACGAATGTGTATTCTGTTGCTTTGGGGTGAAATGTTCTATAAATGTCAATTAAATCCATTAGGTCCAGTGATTCATTTAAGGTCTGTGTTTCCCTGTTGATTTTTTGTCTTGATGATCTGTTCAATGCTGACAGTGGGGTGTTAAAGTCCCCCACTATGATTGTGTTGCAGTCAATCTCCACCTTAAAGTCCCCCAAGAATTTTTTTATATATTTAGGTGCTCCTATATTGGGTGCATAAATGTTTATAAGGGTTATTTTCTCCTGTTGGATTGATCCCTTTAGTAATATGTAATGACCATCTTCATCTCTTGTTATGGTCTTTATTTTGTAGTCTGTTTTGTCAGAAATAAGAATTGCTTCTCCAGCTTTCTTTCCCTTTTTATTTGCATGAGATATTTTACTCTATCCCTTCACTTTTAGCCTGCGTGAGTTTTTTTGCTCTCAGGTGGGTCTCTTGTAGACAGCATATATTTGGGTCCTGTTTTCTTATCCATTCAGCTACCCTTTGTTTTTTGATTGGACCATTTATTCCGTTTACATTTAAGGTTACTATTAAAATCAACTTATTTAATGCCATTTTTCCCTTTATGCTGATGTACCATTGTCTCACTATTCCTTCTTTTTCTTAAAGCCATCCTTTTCGCATTTCTTGCAATGCTGGTTTTAGTGGTACCGAACTCCTTTAGACTTTTTTTTTTTTTTTTTGTCTGAGAAGCTCTTTATTTCACCTTCAATTTTAAATGATAGCCTTGCTGGATAAAGCAATCTTGGTTGCCTGTTCTTGCTTTTCATTACTTGGAGAACTTCGTGCCACTCCCTTCTGGCCTGAAGAGTTTCTGTTGAGAAATCAGCTGTCAGCCTTATTGGGGTTTCCTTGTAGGTCACTGCTTGTCTTGCAGTCCTTAATATTTTCTCTTTGTCCTTGACATTTGCCATTTTAATTATGATGTGTCTTGGAGTGGGTCCCTTTGGGTCCCTTTTGTTTGGAACCCTCTGTGCTTCCTAAACTTGTGTGGCTTTCTCCTTTTCCAGCCTAGGGAAGTTTTCTATCATTATTTCCTCCACCAAGTTCTCTATCTCTTGCTCTCTTTCCTCCCCCTCTGGCTCTCCTATAATGTGAATGTTTTTTCAATCATGTTGTCCCAAAGCTCCCTTAGACTGTCCTCATGCTTTTTAAGTGTTTTTTCTTTTTGTTGCTCTGATTGTGTGATTTTTTTCTACCTTGTCTCCTAAGTCACTTATTCTGTCCTCTGCTTCTTTGAGCCTGCTTTTAATTCCTTCCAGTGCATTCTTGATATTAGATACAGCATTCTTTACCTCTGTCTGAGTTTTGTTCATGTTATGTATCTCTTTTTTCATGTTTTCACTAAGGTCCTCAATCTTATCATCTAGTGTCTTCTTAAGTTTCTTGAACATCTTCATAATCAACACTCTGAACTCTGTTTCTGATAACTTGTTTAACTCCATCTCATCAGCGTTTTTTCTGGCGATGTTTCCTTTTCTTTAATTTGGGGGTTGTTTCTTTGTTTCCTTGTTTTTGTATGTCTTAGTGTTTGTATCTATATATTAGATATATTTGCTGTCTCCCAGTTTTGTGGGATGGGATTTTGTCTCATGGGTCCTTGGAGCTCAGAAGTGTGTTTTCCTTTTACTTCTGAGCTATTTGCTCTAGTCATGTCCCTCTTGTGGGTGTCCCTTTTGTGATTTCTTTATGTTCTGCTGTTGTGGTTGGGTTTAGTTTGTCATTGATCAGTACTTGGGAGGACCTTCCTTTCAGGTTGGTTAACTATGTCTCATCCCCAACCTCGTTCTGTAAGCTGTTGTACAGGTGCTGGCAAGGCAGGACAATACACAACTAAACTTTCAGGAAACAAGAGGTATCTTACAAAATATTTTGACAGTCAGAAGGAAAACACCCCATGTGAAAATAGAACTGGGAGAGTGAAGGGAGAACATACACACACAAAAAAATGCTTAAAAAAAAGAAATGCTTAGAGAGAGAGAGAGATTGTTGTTAATACTGGTGAAAACTTAGAAAATAATAATAAACTAAAATATAAAAAATAGAGAAGCTACTGGGAGATAACAGAAGCAGAGAAAAGATTCTGAAAGAAGGGCCAGCAAAAAATTAAGGGAGAGAATAGGAATAGGATAATAGTTGAAAATGAGAAAACAAAAATACAATAAAGAGAATAAGAGAAACTAACAATTGAACAAAAAGACAAGACAGAAGGGAGGATAACAAAAGAATAAAATAAAAGTAGCAAAAGAAAAAGAAAAGGAAGTTACACCAGTGGATCCAGAGGAGAGATATAGCCCAGGCAGGGAGGGAGTCTGGTAAGAGATTTGGTGGAAACTACAGAGGGAAGCTGTAAACTTGGTTATAATGATAAAGTCCTAGTCATTAAGCAGGGATATTAAGAAGTCTTGATATTAGAAGCAAGGATAAAACAAAACAAAGCAAATAATCAAAACAAAACTAAAAACAAGCTAAGCAAGACAAAATTCTTTTATAAAAAGAGAAAAAAATGTAGTTAAAAAGTGTTTTAAAAAGTTAAAAAAATTATTATAAAATTTAAAAAAGAAGAAAAAACAAATTTTCTCCCCTTTCTCTTCTTCCTAAGGAAAAAAAGAGAAAAAATAAACAAACCCACAACAAAAACAAACAAAAACCCCCCAAACCAAAAAAACCAAACCAAACAAAAAAAAGAAGAAAAAAAGGTAGTCAATCAGGTGAGTTTCTTCTGGGCAACTAACTTATGTTGTCTGAGGGTCACTGTTTTGTGTGCTGATTTCAGTTCTCCTAGGAGGTACTTGTGTACCAACCAATGTGAGGAGCCGTCTAGGTTTGGCTCTGGTGTCCTTAGGTAGATGGTTGATCTGAGGCTCTTTGTGGACCACCTCCTCTTGTCAGCTATTTTTCAACCTTGTAGTTGCCTGGTCTTACTCCAGAGTCTTCTGTAGAGTATTTAGGGTGCAGGGTGCCTAGTGTAGCCCAGGGTATCACTCCCCTTAGAGGTGTTGCTGTCAGGCAATCACTCTGTGGGAGTTAGTCTCTGCTCCACAGCCAGCTCCTCAGTCCCTACCCTGTCTTCTGCTTCTAGTTCCCCAGGCTCTGCCCTGTTGCAGCTTCAGATTGATTTCAGCCTGTTGCCTTTTCTGTATGGGCCATTTCAGCAGCCTGGGCTCAGTGGATTCAATTAAAAACACATTCTGGTGGTCCCTTTGCCTGTTCTGCCCCCAGCAGCGGTTTTCAGTGTTTCCTCCAGTTCCCAAACTGCAGTCCCTGAGAGTCTTATTCTTGCAAAGTCCTCCTGTGAGCTGCTCTCCCTTGCCCCTCAGGACTCTGCCCTGCGGGGGTGTCTGGGGCTTCAGTGAGTGGGACCCGCCCCTTTCCTGTTGGGGGCGGTGCTCCCGGCTGCCGGAGAGGCCGGCGGGCTCCGCCCCTCCCTGCTCAGCTCTGGTTGGCTGGTCGCCCCAGGCCCGCCCCTCAAACCGTCTACTGTGCTGATCCCAACCCCAGCCTCCGCTGGTCTGTTCGAGCACTGCAGGTCGGGAAGGTAGTAACCAGTTTGGGGATCAGACTCACAAACGTACAAAGCAACACACAGGCAGAGAGTCCACCCTGCATGGTCCTGCCACCCGCGCACCAAGGCACCCAGCGGGAGGGGACCCAAAGTCAGCTCCATACAGCTCCCCGCACCGCTGGTCTGAGCAAAGCTGGGGCGGGTTCACGCACCTCCATGGTTCCCCTCAGAGCTGGTCACCGATCCCAGCGTCTCTGCACCGGGAGCTCTGGGAGGGAGGACACCCTCAGGGCTGGTCTCAGATCGCAGCCTCTCTGCACTGGGAGCTCAGGACAGGGAGGGCTCCTCCCCTCCCCCATGCAACATAGATTTCAGTGCTTTCTGGGGCTCAACACAGTGTCTCACAGGGAGGCAGCGGGGCCCTGTGTGCTTAGCACAGTCCTCTGGTCCCTTACCACTCAGGTGCCACAGACCTTGGGACAGCCTTCCCTATGGTCGGCACCCGGAGCACTAGATACTGGCTGTAGCTGCCACTCGAGGCTTTGTTTCCTAGGAGGGCGCGGTCCCCTCCTTGCAGACTCACCGCTCCCCTGGGTCCCTCTGCCCTGTGCGGGGGGCTCCTTCCACTCTTGTCGCTCCTGGTGTGGGATCCCCGCTTTTGGATGCCGTCCTCACTCCCGAGGGGAGGGAGCTTTGCAGCCTCCAAGCCTCAGGGCTCGGAGCCCAACACAGGCTCCAGGGGGACTCCCCCTTCCTACGCCCCCCCTTACCGGACTCGGTGATATTTCTTCAGTGCTCCCCCCACTCACTCCGTCCACTCAGGTATATTTCCCTGGTTTTTCCAAGCTGGTTATGTAAGATTTTAGGAGGAAATCGAGTCCGTGGCTGGGAGCGGGGGCCTCTGCTGCTTCTCACAGTGCCACCATCTTCCTTCCCTCTAAAATTAATTTTTTTAATTAGGATTGGATATTGAATTTTATGAAAAATGTTTGGGATATGTTGAGATGCAGATATTCTCCATTATATTTGAAATTAGATATTATTATCAAGTTTGCTTTTGTTGAATCATTTATACACTCTTGAAATAAAGCTTTCTCTGTCATGGTATAGACTTTTAATTAGACCATTGGACTTGCATGTATTTTATTGGTGTAATTACATCAACAATCTTTGTTCATAATTTTATTGTAGCTATCTTTCATAGTTTTTTAGTTTGGAATGTCTTTTGTCTTAAAACATAAACTAAGAAAAAGCTTACTTCTTTTTAAATGTTTTTCCTTTATGCCAGGTTTCTCAAGTTTGGTACTCCAGACATTTTGGGCCAATAATTTTTTGCTGTAGGGTTTGTCTTATTTATGTAGAATATTTAGCATCATTTCTGGTCTATACCTACCTGAGCCTTATAGTACACTTCTCCACCACCTTGCCCAGTTGTAACAGTCAAAAATATCTTGACATTGACAAATGTCCCCTGGCAAACAAATCATTCCCAATTAAAAATCCACTGGTGCATGCTTTGGAAAGTTTAATGTTTGTGAAATTTTCCCTATGAAATTATTTGAACCTGACATCTTTTGAGGAATGGCATGGAGTTGTTTCTTTTTGAATTTTATTTATCCAGTAGGGTGGTTAATATAACAATTTAAACAAGTCCTATGATATCCCCCAATGTTTTTTCTCCTGCATGTTCTCTTTTCTCATCTGCCTGTTCTTCTTGAGCAAGTTCATTTCCTGAAATTTGCTATTGCATTCCAGATCTTTTTCTCCTCTACAGAACTTCTAGAGTTTCAGATTTAATATATCTGTGTTTTATATATCTATACCCAGATCTCCCATAGGACCCTACACACCATACATCTAAAATATAGTTTATTGGCCTACCCTTCCCATGTCCCATCCTCTATGAGTTCCGTATTCTCCATCACACATCACAGTCTTAGGAGCCAGACTATGTTCTGGGTTTTTTTTGTTTTGTTTTTTTTCCACCTCACTTTGAATTAGCCAAGTTCTGTGGATTCTACACTCAAATGTTAAATATTATTGTCTTTTACTTGATATATTGCTATCATTTTTACCTGGACTACTTGTGTTGTATTGGTGAGGAAGAAATATTAACTCAGAATTTTAAATGCTAGAATCCATATTTATTTATTGAATACTCTACAACTATTTAAAACATCAGTGTTATAGGAAGAAGGGAAAAGGCTAAAACTCAAGACCTAGTGACAAGCTGTTCAAGAAATAGATTAATTCAGAGAATTGTCTCTAGAAAGAAGCCACAGTCTCTATATTGGGCCCATTCAAAGTTTTATTTTGTTACTTTGTAGATAAAAATAATTATCAATTTTCCAGAAGCTTTAAAATTAGAATACATATGTAATGTATTGAGTGACTTAAGTCTGAAAAGGCATTTAAAAATGAAGTGAAAGGCTATATCTAACTAGTTAAACATAATAGGAACACAAAGTTCTACAGCTAGGTTCAAAAATTCAAGTATAACATCATTTACTACTAAAGCAAGCAACATGGAGGTTGATGGTAGCTAAAAGAAAAGAACAATTGGAAAACATGGGAACACTGTCAAGGCCTTTTATGAATATTTTGGAATGTAACTCTATGCTAATGTAAAAAATACTCATAGAGTTACATTAACTATATCACTAGTAAAATTATTATTAAGCTTCCCCAAATCAAACTATTATAGTACAAAGAATTGCTTAACTACTACTTACATTTAAAAAGACAAACGTAGCTATTATTTACTTAACTGAAGCATAATGAAGACCACTATCAGTGCTTGGGACCTCATCTGCCCCAATCTCCTAGAGAGTGTTGACATAGAGGGGACCAGAGCCCTATGCAGCAGCTAGCACATCAACCTAATAGGTAGAACAGAATTAATGACAAATCACCATCTTGGCGTAACAGAGAATTACAACAGCAGGATTCATTTTGAGGTAGAAGGAACCTGCTGTTCATCTAACGTCAGTGACAGCATCAGTTACTATGCTAGTATTTAGGAACCAGGCGCATGTTCTGGAATGAAAAGTTTCCAAGCAGAAACAGCACAGGTAAAAGTGAGAATAAGGTAAAAGGTGAGTTATTAGAACAGAGCTTTGGGTCATTGCAGGAGTGACTTATGTTTAGTTGGACAGTTAACTAGAGCTCCAAGTATCCCTCTCTAGGATGTAGGGAGTGTTGATTGTGCAGGTGGCTTTCAAGGAATTCCAGCTGTGTAGAAAGCCGTGCTTCAGCCTTGAGGACTTTACGTGACTGTTAATGCAATATAAGCTTATTTTGAGCACTTAGAAATGTAATTCAGTTGCTATTTTCATGTAAGAACATAACATCATGGTCAGAAACAGTGGTCTAAAAAATTCTGTATGTGCTTAGTTCTGGATATAAATTTTTATGAGGGATAGTGACATACAGTTTAGAAACAAATTTAATTGCCTAAGGTGCAGGCATGCAATATAAAGGAGCAAAGCTAACCCAGAATTGAAAGAAGGAAGGAAGAGAAGGAGGGAGGGCAGAAACAGAGAAAAAGACCAAGATGGCAACTGCCACGTGGCCTGCCTCAGGCAATAAAAAACTGGTGAAGGGTGTGGGAAATTGGGTAGTTTCCATGTTTTTGATTCCCATGTGGTTTTAGGTTTTTCTAGAGACTCTTTAAATAGGGTCTGATGTTTGAAGTTCTTTAGCTATATTCTTGTTATCATACAGGAGCCCTGTAGATATGGTGGTAAGGTGGGAGAGAGGGAAAGTGATTTACAGTCCCATGATAAGGTCTCATTCTTTGAGTGAACTTGAGTTGGGTATTTCTCTTCTCCCATTTCAAGGGCTAGGGTAGGCTTGAGTTTGATATTTCCCTTCTCCCAGGTTGGATAAGCTCTAATAAAACTCCATTCAGCTAGGTTCTAGTAAGATAGATTTGTTGGAGTCAGACCTTGTTGAGGCAAAGAACTTTGGAAATATTTCAAAATGGTAACTTTACCCCTCCCCCTGCTGGAAGCATGTGGTAATTTTTTCTCAAATTTTCACAGTTGGAACCTGATAGAGCAACTGAAAGTAAACACCATGAAAGTGTGGGCCAACACCCCACCAAAAATAAGCCACCACTTAGTTTTTTTGTTGTTGTTGTTGTTTTTTGTTGTTTTTTAAATTTTATTATTGTTTAAAATATTACAGATGTCCCTTTTTCTCCCCAATGACTCGTTCCACCCCGTTCCTTCCCCCTCCCTAGTCCTCTCCCCACCATTGTCCATGTCCTTGGGTTGTGTATATATGCACATAAATTCTTTGGTTACTCTCTCCCCTTCCACCCACCCACCCTCCTCCATCTCTCTGACATTCATCAGTCTCATCTATGCTTCCATGTCACTGAATCTATTCTGTTCATCAGTTTATTAAGTTCTTTAGATTCCATGTGATATTTGTCTTTCGCTGCCTGGCTTATTTAACTTAGTTTTTAACTCTTGCTGTCCCTTCAGCAATTCATCAAATAGTTTAAAATCTTCCTCCTGATATGGTCTTGAGTTGTGGGGATCTGCTCCAGGGCTTCTGCTTCAGTATAAGTGTGATGCACTGTATCTGCCTGTTTGTTTTTTCCAGTTTTCACGGTAGCAAGTAGACCTGAGACCTCAATTTCCTGATGTATTTAACAAGAGTTGTTAATTTTTCATTTGTTCAGCATCTTTTCATATCTGGATGGGAGTAATGACTTCCAAGCTCTTTGCATGTTGGGCCAGAAATCAGAAGTCAAGTGACCCATAATTACCCAACAAATAGTGTTTCTTCTCCTTTATTTTATTATTATATTTTATATACAGTTATTTTGTTGTTGATTGTCTAGCCTCTTGTTGCTTTAAAGAAAATTCTCTTATTTGATATAGCTTGGTAAAAAAGAAAATTTAGATATGCTTAACAAGTTATAATTAGATGCATTTTTGCCTTACATGTATTAAAATGTGTATCTTGTTACTAAAAATAATTAAGTGCAGGTTGTTTGTGTGACAATTCTTGATCTTCAATCTGTGGGGAAGTGTCTCATTATTTGAATAACACTATTAGCACAACTGGTACCTGCATAAACTAAGTCAGAAGCTAGGACCCAGTATACAGAAGCTCTTGTTTCATTATGAAAAAGTTGTTTGCCAAATAGGAATACCTTTGTAGCCCAAAGCACAAATTTATACTCAGACACTCCCACAGATACACACAATTGGAAGAGTGTAACCATATTCTTTATATTTTGCTTATATTTCCTATTTATTTTTTATGAGTTAGCTCTCTATAAGCTGTGATATACTTTTAAAACCTTTCATCTTAAAGCTATGTTTTACAGTTCTGAGGTATTATCCAAAGTCCACATTCTCAGCTCAGAGTTAAAAGAAAAAAATAAATTTCTAAATCTTGCTTGGTGAAAAACAGCAGGTGTTGTGCTCTTTGCTAAACCCATTCTTCTCTTGAGGGGTTGAGATTCTGTCTCAGATCTCAGGATGCCTCATTTCAGCCTAGTCAATAAACATGGCTTCTACTGACTTGCGTGTTCCAATAAAACCAGATTATTGTGTGTACCCTCAAGATTGCTATCATATGTCAAGTGTCTTTAGCATAGAATTATGCCTGGATTGATGGCTCTATCGAGCTGACACTCTAATTTTCTTCACCATTAAACCTTTCTTCTCATTTTGCAAGCATCCATTTCATTGATAGAAGCCTGCCACATTTAAGTATTTCATTTCACCACCTATTGTTCATTGAAATGGTATGAAATTGTTTCCTTCATACTGATAGGGTAAAAATGTATTGTTTTTTAAAACTCCATACATGTCCTAACAAATAAAACATGCTCCTTATTTGGGGAGTGTCAGTTCTGTTTAAAAAGTGCAGTAAGAAAACAGGCTGTGCTAATTCAAATGTACCTTTCTGGTGCAAGGTCTACTGAGGCATCTGTAGACCAAGGAAACACTTGAAGACTTTAAATTTGATTTTACAGACAGCTGTACTAATTTAACTAATAAGTTTACGGAAGGGGATGGAGAAAAGAAATCTATAAAGAGTTTGGACAACATTTGAAAAAGAAATTGAATATTTTCTCCTTGGCTTCCTAGCAATGTATGGCATCAATTATAACAATGTTCCCAGATTCAATAAGGATAGAAGTAAGCATTGGAAAGCTTAGTTTTAGATTTATAAGAGCAAATAAATACAAATGGATATTAACATATATATATGTTAGTGTGTATATATATACATATATATGCTGATGTGAACAATATATACTTATCCATGTATGTATTACACAAGCATACTAAATGTAACCATTTTATATATTTTGATTGAGAAATAGCCTTGAAAATAGATGTTATTGGTAAGTAAACAGATAACAATTTAGTGTAGTTTTTAAAATAAAACCTAAAACTGATTAAGTTTTCAAAATGTGAATACATCTCAATAGAAAACAAACAATACAGCTAATTATTATATAGATGCTTTAAAATTTTTCACTTTTTCTGATCATCTGATTGATATAGAAAAAAAATACTTATATTTTGTTTTTCATAAAAATGCTCTGTGCATGAGAACAGGCCATATGAAATGAGATTATTCTTTTTAATGTTTGGAGGAAAAAAAAATTGCAGAGAGAGAAGAGGAAGCAGCAACAGGGAAAGGAGGAGACAGAAGGAAACCATAGAATTCTTAAAGAGGAAGGATTTCTGAGGCTGTTTTGTGATTTTTGTCAATTGACTTTTTGGTTGGACTGGGTAATCCATTGTTTTCCCTCTACTTTCTTTCTATTGAACAATTATATTCAGCTGGATCATTGCCACCTTGCCCTGTGACAGGTCAAGGAGGGACTCAAAGGCCTGGAGGAACTAAGCTATGATTTTAACAGAACGAGACTTTGGGTTCTGAAGCAATAGGATAGAGCAAAAATAATCTGTACTCAAGTAGTTCACAGCTGCCATTGTGTCTTTATTAAAAATACATCCTCATAGACTGAATCAACTGGCCAAATATATATATTTTCCTTTGGTTTTCTTTTTTTTCAAATAATTTTTTTCTAAGATAAAGCTGGAATTTAAGCAACTTACTAATAGTAGAGAATGATGATCATTTTGACAGGAGAAAAAAAGTTCCTCAAATATGGAATCAAGATGATACTTAATCTAATAATAAAATATAAGAATTTTCATAAAGGGTCTAAATGTAAAATAATAGACATTACAGGCATCAATGCAAAAATACTGGCAAAATATCAGCAAAAGGATCCAAACTGGTTATTTTGTCCTTGTAGCCAATAACCTAATCCACTATTTCAAGTAGATAATTAATTAGCAAACACATATGTCAGAATATTGTACAATGTCTATGCAGATAAGAAAAAGAAAATTAGCATTAATTGAAGGCTTACATAATCTTATTAAATCAAACAAGAACTCTACCTGGTTAGTAGTATTATTATACCCAAGTTTTTGCAAAAGGAACCTACAAAAAGGACTTCTAGCGTAGCTACACCCCAAGGCCTGCACCGTGTGGCTGTATGTTTTTATTTCCATTGCACCAGATGAGAAATAATACTACATTAGAAAAAAAAAAATTAGGATATTTGCTTTTCATTTTATATAAATACCAAAAAATATAAACACACAGAGAAAGTTTTGAAAGAATCTTTATTGTTTCGGGAGCTCAGATCAGCCCGATATATCCAATAAATTCTTTTAAATAAGCTGTTCCCTAGCCACAGACATAGGTCACTTTATCAGACAATTACCTGACTGTCCAACAAAACCACCTTCTTAAACATTCCAATATGTTGTTAAGAAAAAGATATGAAGTGTGATGTTAAGTATTAAAATACTTAAAAGCATGCCTGCACTTCTTTGGTGAATGGACGTGCCATTAATGAAGGTATATAAACTTCAGAAAATAAGAGCAGAGTGTGTGAGGAGAGATTTACTTCAAGTGAAATCTTCTGCCCTCAAAGGGTTAAATGTTAACAAAGTTAAAAAGCAGAAATCAGGCTCCTATTAGTCTTGAACACTAATCTTGTTGACGGCTGAAGTGTTTCCTTATTTTATCCATATTTATTATATTGAAGGTGGGTTATATGGTGGTGACTAATGACCAAACATCTGGACCTAGTGACCCTTAAAACCCTCCAGCCATTGCTGTTCACAATTAAATACCACATGAACTAAAATGATATTTTGGCTTGACCAGGACAAATTAGTGTGGCAAAACTGAAGAAATAGACTTACCTTTAACTTTGCAACTATCATGGCCTATAGAAATTTTATAATTAAAAAAATTGAAATTTTATATGACTTGCATGTCTCATTGTAATTATAGAACTAACAAAAGCAAAATGGATTTTTCAGGAGAAAATGAATAAGCATTCTGATGGATTGATCATTGTGGATATGAAGAACATTTGTTTCAGAAGTTTTACCTCCCAGAATTTTGATTGAGCTGTGGGAAATGGGATTACTTCAGGTTAAATAATTGGCAAACCTCATTTCCAGAGTAATTAATTTTATCTGCAGACAGATATCTAAAGGGGAGAGAAGCCAAATGTCATCATCATCATAAGAATTATTCATTAAAGATGAATAACTTTTTCTTCTTGCAGGTCGAAAGGCAAGAGAGGCAACATAGAATAATAATGGTCAACAAGAATAAGTTGGAATTGTCAGAAACACGGAAGAGAAAGTGCGTTACAGAGAATGTCTGAGGTTGTGTAAGAACCCAAAGGAAGAGCTTCAATGAAAGTTCTGTTTGATCTCTGCAGAGCGGAGCGCCGCTGGGGCAAAGGTTGGCAGAGGTCTTGGATGCAACTCCTGTGACTGAGTCCATGAGGGATGAAAACTTCCTGATTTGATTTTGATATTAAATTAAAATCTATCTCCTATTGTGACTAGGTGGTATAAAACCTTCAATAGAAAAAGAATCAGAGATAAAAATCAACTAATCATGTTGACACACAGCCTCTGCTGATGAACCCATGCCTCCTATCTAGCATAAGAGCACAAAATACAGACAGAAGACAAACCAGCAACACTCAGCCTGTGAACTTCATCATAGTCTGAAAAAGCACCAAGAGGTTTCAGATAAGAAAGAAAAAGAATCATGGAGAATTTATATGAACTGTATCTGGGGGAAATATTCAGATATAACTACCCATTTGAAGTATGAGAAAGGTGAAAAGAAATCCCCTGACCACTATGGGGAAAAAATGTCAGCTCAATTTTAAGAACATAAAATGCAACACAGCGTAAAAACCCCTTCTTATAGGACTTACATTAGATTCCCAAAAAAGATTTTTTAAAAAGTACTTTCAGATCCAGAAGAAATGTTAAGCAACTCGAAACCAATAAAGCAAGGATGAAATAATGAACAGAGTGATGTAAACTAGGGATTGTGGACTCAAGGGAAACACTGAGAGTCAAAACCATTGCCTTAAAGAATTAACAAGTATTAGGAAAGCAGGAATATGTATATCTAAAAACTAAAATAATGTCATGGAAGAGACAACTCTTTAAAGTAACTACAGATGGTTTACACTGGGTACAGAGTTAACACTACGCTTTTAGAAAATGAATGTTTCTAAGCTAGAGGATGAATCATTATGCAGCAAATAGCAATCAAATGTATAAATGAGAATGGCAGACTCCCAAAGATAAATCTAAAGAAACACAGTAGAAATAAGAGAGCAACTCAAGAAATCACATATCCCAAGTACAACCAAGTATGTAAGTGAAAAGATAGAGATATATGCATGGGTCAGACTGAGGAACCTCAGAGGGACGGAGGAGGGCGGGGTGGGGGGAGATTAACCAAATAATTTATATACATACATGCACAGCCCAAGGACATGGACAATGGTGGGGAGAGGGACTGGGGAGGAGGTGGGGCGGGGTGGAATGAGTCGATGGGGAGAAAAAGGGACATCTGTAATATTTTAAACAAAAGTTAAAAAAAAAGATAGAGATATATGTAATAATTAATACGGTTGATCCAAGTATGTATATGAGTAAATAACCATGACACTAGAGTAAAACTTTTCAAGTTATTATACATTTTCAAAAAATAGTATATTTTAGACAACATATTCCAAAAGTGGTATAAAACAAGTAGTGTTCGGTGTACGTGAATGCACACACACACACACACACACACACACACACACTCACCCCTATATTTATTATGTAGAATAGATACAAATGATAGCACTACATATAAAAAATATATGAGATAGAGCTAAATTGGGCTCAGATGAAAACTTCAGAGCCTTACTCATTAATGCTACTTAATTTGATACAAAATAAATATAACAAATTAAACATTTAATAGAACAAGATAGAAACATACAACAAAATAGGCCTAAGGAAAGATAATTGATGGGTACAAATAGCACTAAAAGCAGTGATAAATGAATCAAAAATAGAAAAAAAGTAAAAATAAGGTGAAGAACAATTGTTGGGGTAAAATAAAAGAAATATGAGAAAACAGAATTACACAATTATAAAGGAGTAAAAAGGTACAGACACAGAGGTAGTTCAAACACTTTTTAGGATGTATTTTGCAAAAATACAGATAAAAAAGTGCAAAAACATAAAATAAATCATTTCTACACTAAAACAAAACAACATAAACAATTAGAAAACCAAAATAACAGAAAATGACCCCAGAAAAAATAGAAACATTAGACAGTGATCAAACCATTAACTATGAAAACAAATGCCCACAAAGTCATGAGTTATTACTCTTACAAAGTGGCAAGTTTAGACATCACCCCAGGTAACTTTTCTTTTTAATCCTTGATGAAACAAACAATGCTGATCAAGTGTTTTATAACATGGAGACAGTAAGTAAGTCAGTGTCACTCTGATTATAAGCCCATATACAAACAGGCAGATTTTAAAATTTTTTTAAAGAAAGTGTATATATAACAGTATCTTACATAATTTCTCCTGTTGTTTGATATCAATTTTCAAATAACAGAATCAATTCTAAAGTATCCCTTAAGGTCATCTGTCCTTACTCTTGACTTTAGGGTACAGCAGTAATTCAGGAGCTTTAATTATTTTTCATGGCTTATGTCATTTTTTCCCAGCACACACTAGCTCAAATTTGTGTAACATCAAAAGGAAAATGAATCCCAAATAGTACTTCTTTTATCTACTGGTTTGCATTTGGAGATTACACACATTACTGTGTATGAATGAATTGAAACTGATGGTTATTGCATCAAATTCAAAAGTCAGTAAGTCAAATTAACAAATGCTTGTTCAATAATCATCCTTCCCTGTTTGGATATTTTACAACCTACAGGGAACCAGTTGGTGAACATTCAAAAACAATGCATCCTCAAAAGGCATTTTTTAAAGATAGAGATCATAAATAACACCTGAATTGAGATCAGAGAAATATCAAATTATCAAAAGAGGTCAATATCTTTATTAAGAAATAACAATCTTTCAAAAATTCAAATAACTGTCCCAAAGTAGCTGTATTTTGACCAGGTAGTAAATCACACATGCAGAACAGCGCTGTGGTAAGAAAAGCAAAAATTTTCATGAGGAATAATTTCCAATTTTTGAAGTGTGGTTATATTTTCTCAATAAATGAGTTAAGCAGACACCATTTGTTGATAAGCATCATATGGGAGAATAGAGAGGTTTGCCATAGTCAGAAAGTAAATCAATCATAGGTTTGAAAATAGAATCCACATGTGCAGACTTGCAGAGCTGGTTGAGCCACCGGCCAACACTCTCTCATCACACTATATTAGCTCCATTCCTGTCCAGGGAAAGATTGTTAATGGTGAGTCTGATTACACCATGAAACCCAATCCCAAGGGAACTGACAGAAACGCCATCTCATGTGCCATTTAAAATAACTTTTGGACCTGGAGGATATCATTTGGTGTTAAGATGTAAATAAAGGGCTTGATTATCCTGAGATATTAACAAAATCCACCCAATCTGAGTAAGCTTCCTTAAGGAATTTTTTTTTTTTTTTTGAGGAATGACCTCAAAAATGACCCAACACCATGAAGTACAATAATTTGAAAATAATTAATTTTTACTTGGGAGATTTTGTTTGTTTTGGTAGAAGGGTACTAAATTGTTGGTATACCAGGACTACAGCAACAATATATTTTATCCTGTATTCCTAGGGTATTCTTTCTTTTTTTCCTTCCTTCCTTCCTTCCTTCCTTCCTTCCTTCCTTCCTTCCTTCCTTCCTTCCTTCCTTCCTTCCTTCCTTCCTTCCTTCTTCTTCCTCCTCCTCCTCCTCTTCTTTCTTTTTTTTTCTTTCTTTCTTTCTTCTTTCTTTCTTTCTTTCTTTCTTTCTTTCTTTCTTTCTTTCTTTCTTTCTTTCTTTCTTTCTTTCTTTCTTTCTTTCTTTCTTTCTTTCTTTCTTTCTTTCTTTCTTTCTTTCTCTTTCTCTATTTCTGTAATTAGTATGTAAGCTGAGTACCCAGTTTCTTCAAAGTCCTGTCATAGAATACAAGAGGCAATTCCTACATCACAGTATAGTGACAGAGGCAGTCATGATGTATTAATGCAGACTCTTCTAGCTGCAAATGATGAAAATTCAACCTGAACTAGCTTAATGTCCATTATCAAGAAGAGCTGAAATATCTAAGGGTACAAGTGGCTTCAGGCAAAGCTAAAGTCAGGTGCTCAAACACTACTTCAGCTTTCATTCTCTTCCTCTTGACTTCTTGGTTGTTCTTTACCTTTTCATGGCTTCTCTCTTCAGCATGCTTCCAATACATGGTGGCAAATATTATCTGCAAATTTATATGATGTATAGCACTTGTGTTCTCAGAATATAGACCCTTTCTTTTTCAGTGTCTGTGTCAATTTCAAAATGGAATCTGGTTTTTACCCCTTGGGTCATTTGCTCTTCCTGAGTCATTCATTGTGGCCAAAGGAATTTAGTATTATGATTGTTTTATGCTGTTGGTTGGTTGTCCTCACCTGAGGAGTTCGGATATTTTTTCCATTGATTTTTTAGACAGAGTGGAAGGGAGTGAGGAGGGGGAGAGGGAGAGAAACATCGATGTGGATGTGAGAGAGGCTCATCCTCCGGCTGCCTCCCACACTTGCCCAGACTGGGGGTGGGGACTGAATCTGTAACCCAGGTATGTGCCTTCAACCTGGAATTGAACCCACAACCCTCCTTTGCGCAGACTTATGCTCCAACCACTGAGTCACCCTGTCCAGGGCTCATGATTGGTTTTGATCTGGGTTGTGTGTCTATCCTGTAAGGAGGAAGATGGAGTCAGTTCCTCCTGAACCATAGGGACTAAACTGCAGTTAAATAATTTTCCAAAAATTATCTAGAAAGATAAGATATAATGTCTATTATGAATATTTTAAAAGATATATTTATGTAACATAGGTGTTATTATAGAAATAGAGATGAACTTAGAGCACAAAGAAGGGGTGCCATATATTCTGGAGGGGTGGGTAATGGAAGCTTACCCATCCTCTAAATGGAGACTTAATGAAGTAAATAACTTTTGGCCTGAATTTTAAATCTAAAGAAGATGTTTAATTTTTGGACAAAAGTGTTAAGATATCATAGCAAGAAGAGAGACGTTGACTTAAAGTATAAAGACATTAAACAGCCTGGGAAGTTTTTTGTTATGAACTTATCAAGTGGTAAACTTTAAACCCAAGCAAATTAATCACTATGTAACTGTGTCCAGATCATAACAGTTACTCAATAAAAGCTTGTTGAGTGAATAAAAGTCGAACAGTGTTCAAATCAAATTGGAAGAATACAGTGTGAAATTAGGTAGGAGATAGAATAGACTTTCCCCCCCCTTTGGGTATTTGCCAAGCATGTTGATACTTTTTGCAAAATTAAAAGGTGAGTTTCCAATTGGAGCATCACAAAAGCTAAATAAACTTTGCCCTTGTGAATTAAGAACACATTTTCTTCAATATTTATTAGTCATTTTCTATTCCATCACATGTGTATGTATTTTTCTAATAAAAATCAATGTGTTATTATTCAATCTATGTTTAAGAACAAATTATTTAAAAGCTATATATCTAATTTTTAATCCTCACCCAAAGAGCAAGGATATTTTTTCCACTGATTTTTTTTAGAGAGAAGGGAAGGGGGAGGGAGAGAAACATCAATGTGACAGAGACACATCAATTGGTTGCCTCCCACATGGGCTTGACCAGAGGTAGAGATCAGACTTGAAACCCAAGTACATGCCCTTGACCAGTAATCGAACCCGAGACCCTCTGGTGCACAGGCCCTTGTTCTAACCATTGAGCAACACCAGTTAGTGCTAAAAACTCTCTTTTAATATTAAATATTTTCCAATATTCTATTAAAATTTATCTGCACTTGTTAATAAAACATTTTTAAAATATTTTCACATTAAGCCTAAGAGTACAGTGAGGAAATGGAATAAATAAATAATAAATACATAAATAAATAAAATAAGTAAATAAATAAAATTCCTGACTCCTTTGCTTGGGCCAGTTAATGCACTGTTAAGCAGTCAGGCATCTCAAGTCTCTAGGCAGGCTATGCATGGAGAGAAAGCGAAAGAGCGAGAGACTTGCATATGTATTTGGGATTAACTGTACTTTGTGAGTTAAAGTATAAAATTAATGTGCAAGGCAACATGCCTTGTGGTTATGGCAACTGAGATTTAAACTACCACAAAATATATGTGATTTTCAGTTTTGCCATTTTTTAAATTAGTTTAATTTGGGCAAACTAGTTAACTTTCTGAAATTTATTTCCTTTATCAGTGAAATTGGAATAAACGTTCAAGGCAACTGTAAAGACAAAATGAAAAAAAAGATATAAACCATATTGCATTAGATCTTGTACATAATAAATAGGTGCTGCATAAATATTTCTATTATCTGAGAAATGTGTCTTTGAGGAAACAAAATAGACCCCAGGTTACAACAAAATCAAATGAAGGTAACAGTCTATGTAAACACAGAAGGTGCTGGTTAGAAAAGCAGTTACTCAGTCACACGTGTTTTGAGAAGGAACTCCACTGGCAGGCCTCACTTATGTCCTGGGGAGTGGAGATAAGGATTTGAACTGTTTGGTCAGGAGGCTGTTACGTGTTTATGTGGAGGTGAGCACATTTGATTGTCTAGCAACTCCAGCACACACTGAATGATCTCTTCGTCTTTCCCAAATGCAAACTGATGTCAGCAGAGTTGTCTGAGGTTCTTTCAAAATACAGTTTCCATGCCCCACTTGATATCTCCAGAGTATAGCTAGATAATCCACATTTTTAGCAAGCACCTTAACTGACCCAGATACATATCCTAGTTTAGATACATATCCTAGTAATTCTCTTGTTTTGATCTTGTGCTTATCACTTTGAGTTATGATTTAGCTCCCCATGCCTGTCTCCTACAGAAAGAAAATGAACTGGTCACCTGGTCAGTGCTTTCAGTGTCAGCTGTATTTCTTGCTGTAGATTTATAATTGTCATTCTGGCTTATGCAGTTTACTGCAAGCTAGATAAATATATTTGCTATAGACCGCTTCTGGTGTGCTGACCGAAAAAAGTGTCTATACTTCCCAATTGTGAATATCAGATAACTCCCTTAGAGTACTATCAAACTGTAAAGACACAGTCTCACCACAGCTGCGATCTTTTCAAAGATCAACAGTTCTGGTCCTAGTAGCTCTTTGTCCTGTGCTTATATACACACTGTGCTGTTAGTTAGTGGTAGGATACACTGAATGTTAGTCTACAGGGCTGACCCAGTCATTCAATGGCTGATTTCCTTCACAAAATATTGTAAGGGAGTTTCAAAAATGAAGGCTCTTGGATGGATATTATAGGATTTGCTGTCTTCTCTCTGTCCCTAAAGTTGTCTTTGTATGGTGACAGCTCAGTCAGCTGAGAAGTGGAACTTTGTCCTACAGGGTTAGCTTTGTTGCATCAGGTCTGTCTCGGTGATCTGGTTAGAGCCTCCAGATATGAATTGCTTTACTTAGGAGAAAAAGAGGAATTCTTTCTCTCACTTGCTTTTTTTGTTGTTGTTGTTCAACAAGGGACTCAAGACCATTAAATAATACTTAAAAATAATCCTGCTGCATCAGCAAGCTATCCTTGCGTTGTCAGCACAAGGCTTTGGATGGGCCACATGACTGCATAGACTGGTGGGGTAAGTCCAGAGTGTTACACTGACCACTGTAGACAAGTCTCATGGTATATCTTCTCTCCTGAATCTCTGAGGGACTAGGTTTATTCTGAGTACAATATCACTTGCTTCTCTTTTTATCTGGACAATACCATTGTTCTGGTGTTTAATTAAAACCAGATTCTTTTCAGCATGGCAAGACCAACTCCAGAAAGTATCAAAATGTAAAGATTATACTATTGTAAATATATTTGTCAGAAACCCTTTCTAAGTTCCCTAAATTAACTTCGTTATTTCTGGTGTGAAGCTAAATTTACTCCACCCACTGCTTATTTTCTGAAGGGTCAAGTCTCAGTCCTATATCGCCTCACTCCAGTTGTAGAAGAAACCATTTTTTAAAAAGTCTAAGAAGGACTCTTTTATGAGCATGTAAGGTGCCTACAGGCAGACTGCCAATAATCCCAAAGCAACCTAGCAAGCTGGGCTTCTAAAATTTCTTTTCCCTTTAAAACTTGTTCTAATGTTCAGTTTAATATATTTTGGGAAGTGTCCCAAACAGAATAATTTTGCCTTGGATCCGTGCTCTTCTATGTGAAACCTGAGCGGAGGTGTTATAAACCAGCTGATAGGAAAGTGAGACGATGCCTCTTCCCCACTGTGCAGTGAAGTGTAGAGAGTAAGCCTGGTCCCAGTTTCACTGTCTTGAGGGTTGGCAGTTTGATGCTTGACTGGTAGAGCAAGGTATAGGAGATCCAGAGTGAAACCTATCTAACTCTATGCTTTTTATGCTCATGGGCACCCAGTTTATATTTGTACACTGTGGTTTCATTAGAAGAAAACAGAGGCTTTTTCAAATAGTGCCTTTGCATCTTTCAGCCCTAAGAAGGAAAGAGTGTGCATGTGTGTGCATGTGTGTGTTTGTGGGGTGCACACATGTTCATACCCTAACCTCCTTCTTGTTCCCAGGTCAGTGGCAAGCCAAGGGGTGCCTAACAGTTTTACTAGGCCATGTGTTCAGCCTCCATGTGGGCTGCCTCAGTTATTGCTTCTAACAACCATTGAGAAAGGCGTTATCAGCCCTATTTCACGTAAGGCAAAGGGAAATGAAATGACTTGCCCTGGAAACTATGTTGATATTTGACTAACTCTGCTCAACTCCAGTGTTTATATACTTTATCCCCAAACATGGTAAAGACCAAGCCTCTGAAGTTAATAAATACTTTATAAAAAGAATTCTATGTGCCAAACACTGGAATAGAGGAAATCTAATTTTTTTCCTTCAAGGTTGTTGGTGCCAGAGAATATGGTAGGATGTTTGTAAACAATTTTTACAATATCTTAATGATAGAAATCACAACACAAAACATGATTCTTTTTCTTAGAATGTGAATGAATAGAGAAAATGCCATTACTAAGTTCCAGATGAATAAACACCCGGTTATACATCTTCTTGATTAAATATGGAAATGCCCTTCTGAAGGTCATAGGTTTAGCAATATTGAGGCAAAATTTCTTAAAATGGAAAATATGCATATTTTTTATATTGCCCCATTATTAAAATATTTATTTATATTTCGATTGAGAACAGATGCAGTTTACAATTCCTCTATGTGTAAAGTTAACTTAGTACCCAAATGCATTACTATATAATCAAAGACAAGAGATATGTTTATAACATGCAAGTTGTAAATATTTAAAATTATTTATAGTATTGAATTATTTTTGTTATAATTAAAATTTTTAATCTTCATAAGTCTAATAATCAGTAAAAATTAAAGCTATGATAAAAACTGTATTTGCAAGTTCATTTGCAGCAGCATTTTGACCATCTAGTTGTTTTCTGTTATATTCACAAATAGGTGTTCCTCTGATCTGCCTTGGTGATGGGACTAAAATGCTACTTGAATGTGGATCAGGTGGCAACTGAGAAAGGAAAAGTTCTGCTTGCGGCAAGGTGACAGGGTCAAGCCCAGCAGTAGTTTTGCTGCCTTATCTTCCAAGAACATGGAGCTGTCTATAAATTTGTTTGAGGCCCTAGATATCTGTTAACTCTATTTTAATCTACCTTTTTTGTCTTAAAATACAACCTTTCTCTCTATTTGAAAAAAAAATCTTTATAAAATCAAGGGATTCTAAATTTCATAATGTGAAATCAAAGAGTGGCTTAATTTCTTAATTTCATTGTCAAATTTACTACTGAAGTCATCCTATATTGCAAAACATCTGTGATTATCTCATTAAAAAGTAATAATAGAAGATATAATTTTAAACCTACCATCTAGTAATAGTAGTTACCAAATGCTCTAAGCACATTGCCTAATTTAAAGGTCACAAGAACCCAGTAAGATAAATATTATTATTCCAAGTTTACATTGAGAGGACTGAATTTTAGAAATGACACACACTTAAGAAGACTGACATCAATGTGATTTCCCCAAAGCCATAGAGACAGAATTGGGACAAGAATACTTAAAAAAATAAAATAAAATGGTTAAATGCTTTCTTTCATACAGAATTGTAGAGAAGATTCAAAGTATTTAATTTTTAAAAATCAAGAAATTAGAAAATGCTAATGACTGAATCAAGCTTAGAGATTTAAAAATATAATAAACATTATAAATAGAACAGTGTAAAATAGAATTCCCAGGGCTTAAGTGCTAAAAAAAAAAAAATAAATAAAAATCTTTGAAAATGCACCATATACAGTGAAAGGAGAGAAAAAGAACAATAAAATCGCGTATTCAGTGACATCAATTTTTTTTCAATAGTGACCTTTGAGGTTGAGAAGGTCTTGTGATCCATACTGCAAAGGTCAAAAAACTCTCCGTTTCTTGGTGTTCCATCTTTTGTGTCCATCTAGAATCTAGATTTTGATAGATGATGACAAACAAGGCTTCCCCAATCCTACACTACTGACACGGCCTTCAAAACTCCGGACCTGAAGATTATGGAATGCAAGGACTTCAGAGAGAAGACAGAGGAGACACAGAAGAATTTAAGTATCACAGATCAGGGGCTGAGAAATAAGAGTGGAGTGGTAAATGGTAACGTAAAGAGGGCCTCTAGAACTTGCTGAGGATGCCAAAGGCCTTAACCTTGTTCTCGCCTTTCCCCAAGACTTACTCTTCTTGTTTTACTTTTTGCTTCTCCCTTCAGCTCTTTCCATCCCACTTCCTCCCCACCGCAGCAGCAGAATTGGGGAATGCTGTGGTTGCTAACAGCCCGATGGCATCTGGGGGACAGGCACACTCTTTGCAGTCCGGTCTCCTCCACAGCCCACAGCTGTCAGTGCTCCCCGCAGGCCTCTAGGAGGGGACAAGCAGAGGGCTGAGCACGGGGTGAGTTGGAGTAGGTTTGCTAGACAGCAGGTGGGTAAGGTAAGTGATAGACTCTGCATAGCCCAGGGTGAGCTCCATAGCTGGCCAGTGGAGGTAGCTATCAGTAAGTAACAGACGGAGATATGTATGCTAGTCAGAAACTGCCATTTATAGTTTATATGTTACATATATGTCTTATATCACTAAGAGATAATACAAAATTCAAACACACAAAACTATGTTTTACTTACTAAGTAGGCATTTTTAAATAAATATAAAGCATAATTAGGATGAAAAGATTTAGATACTTTCTTTTTAATTGGGAAAGGACAAGGTTATTAGCTCCAGCTTGGAGATAAGGAGACTGATGCACAAAGTAGCTGAGGCAGTTAAATGGGGTCACTGGATAGTAAGTTTGAATAAATAAAATTTCTTAATATGGCATTTTATTTTTACTTACATTAAAATTGAAATCAGCTGAACTCTCTCAGTTTCCTGTTTGTTAATTTCTATGGCACTCATCCAAGTGTCATAGTGCCATAGAAACGCATCTCAAGAGATATATGCATATATACCTTGGATCTTACAGCAGTTCTCCTGAGTCATATTTCTAACTGTTGTAAGGTCTTACCACTGAACTGCCTTGCCACTACATTCCATTTATCAAGCCCTAACTGCATCCTATCTCTCACAAATGCTATTCTTCTTCTCGTCATATGAAAGGACTAGAAATTTGGAGCCATCTTTTACCCATTCTGTTCCTTCATCGTCTAATTATGGTCTGTCCCCAAGAGTTATCATCCCTTCATCTTTGCCTCCCCTGCGTGATTCCCACAGCTACCTCACTACTCAGGGCTTTCATCACCTCAGACTTAAATTACTGAAAGAACCTTCAGATGGTTCCCTTGCCTACACTCCATCATCTACTGCTCTGGCCCCAGATTAGTGGCTTGTCAATATTCACAGCCACTAGCTAGTCTAAACACTTCTTCTGGGATTTTGAGTCTTTCTAATCTAAGTGTTTTTTCTAGAATAGTCTAACATTCGCTCTCAGCTTGAGGGAGGCCACAAGTCACCACCTTATTTCTGCTTAAAAATTTTGTTTTGAATAATTTTCTCTTCCATCCTTCTTACATCTCTTCTTTGTACTCAAACTGTAGCCATGCTGAAAGGTTCAGCTCAAAATCAATGTCCCCGTCTTCTATAATTGAGGAAGTTTATAATGATTTCTCTAGTTCCTGAATTCATATGATTTTCATCACTATCACATGCTCTGGTATTTTATTGTGCTCTAATGAATATGGTATATTTATCTTACCGAAAAGACTGTAAATGCTTATTGTACAGAACTACTATCACTTGTACCTTTCATAGCATTGAAACAGTTGAAGGCACATAAAAGTGATATTTTACTAATTGATTGATTTATTAAAAACAGATTATTATATTTTATAAGCAAATAGGAAAAGCTGACAAGGTATCCTTTAGTATTAAATATCTCAAAGAGGTTCATGACATTTTTTAGATTTTACAAGTCTAATGATTTTGTCTTTATTTATATACTTATCCTGAGCCAAATAACCTGAATATACTGCTGACAAGGAAAGTATCAGATTCAGAAACATCTTTTACTCCAAGGACCAGAGATTTACATGCAGAGTTATATATTAAAATTCTATGCTATTTCAAAATGTAACTCTGATGCCTGAGCTGCATCCTTTTTTTAATTATCTTACCCAAATTGAAATATCGAAACGGATGAGCATCTGAATATATATGCATGCCTGAATTTCTGTGTTGTTGTTTTTTAATGCCAGCAGTATCATTTCACAAACCAAAAACCTGGAAAATACGTAGCTCCCAGTTTGGTATCCTTGGACTAAATAGAAATACACCTAATTCAAGTTTTTGCTATCCCTGCCACTTACTCAAAATCTCTGCAAGCAAAGGCAGAAAAGAAACAAGTTGTTCTAGTAAATTGAAACTGTGCATAAAACCCCCAGCAGTTCAAAACTTGGCTTTCTGGACTTTTTCACGAATTACAACTGCAACTTTAACAGCCAGCTTTTGGGACTTCAATGCACCAGGTAAGGGATATTGTTCCATAGAATAATTGCTCTCCAGGGGAAAGGCATTTCGGTGACTTTCATGTTGTAAGGCAGCACGAGTCAGTGGGTCATTAATCATTAGTGAGTGTCACTGAAGAGTTTAAATAGAAAGAAAAGGGTCCAGTGACATTAAATATCAGAGGGAAAAAAGAATTGGGCAAATGCTCATGATAACCTGACTTATTGACATCAAAGTTTCATACCTGTACATATATGCAAATATCAGGTTTAAAAGAGATCTGATAAAAAAAAAACAACTTAAAGACTAAGTTATTACATTAAATAAGAAACGATGTCTTCACAGCTGATTCTTGTGGGGGATGTACAGGAGAACAGCAGGGTAGATGAAAATGAGGCAATGTTTTAATAGTCTGAAATAAAAGTGCATCATCTCTATCTTTGATTTGGTTATATTTTTTAGAGCTTTGTTATTTATTTATGCATCTACTTAAGCATAAGAGAAGTAACTTGTGATAAAGGCAAATATGTAGCTAAAAATTAAAATTAGGTAAATATTAAAATAAGATAAAGACCTACTGATAAGGAAAAAAAGGAACATTATTTTTCCCCAAAAAATTTTAACTTAAAGGTAGTTACTGTAGTATGAGCTATTTCTACTCCTAAACTTCCTAGCAGCTAAGCAAAAAGAAAAATAGAATAAATTATCTCTTGGAAAGCACAATTCAATATCAGGAAAACAAATTTTCTCTTAGCACTAATTTTCATGAGTTTATTTCATAAGTGACATTATATAGCATTGATTCAGTTAATGTTCAGTTCCAAGCAGCAGAAACCTCCTTTGGGTAACTTCAGGACATTTATTGAAAAGATATTGAGGGAGCTTCTGGAATCAAAGGAAAGGTTGAAAAACCAGGTTTGGACGGAAGAGTCACCAGGCTTTTAGTTGAGTCTTAGTAGCTGAAACAGTCTGACAGTCTCTCCTAGGCAATAGCACCTCAATAAGTCCCACTTTCCTGCTGTCCTTGTGCCTATTACTATAACAAGGTGACTTGAGTCTCAAGAGCAGGAAGAATTTGACAGTTTCTTCCAGGCACTGTCACTCTAATGAATTAGTCCCACTTTTCATTGCCCTTGCTTCTATAACCTGTGACAGTCAGTTGAGATCTGGAAGGGCTTTCCTTCTCACGCAATCGTCTCCTCCCCCCCTCCCCACAATGTCCATGGCTAGTAGACCCTGTCAGATCCAGATAAATCCGGTTAAGCAAATTATTTTGAGGAGAGAGGTAGTATTAAACTGAAATAAAAATGAAATTTAATTATCTGATGAGACCGCATATCATTGCACCAAGAGACAGAATTTTTCAGGAGAAAATGAAACACTTAAGTGGGAATCTTAGTCTTCTCTCCTCCGCATCTCTGCTCCTCCAGGCCCCCTCCTGGGCCAGGGTGGAGAGAGAGGAGAGGAGGGAGGAAACCTATCACCTTTGGGGAAAGAGACATATAAAGAACCATCTCTAAAAAGAAAAAGTATATCAGATATTAAAAAATGGCTCCACATCTGTAAGATGCTCAGTATTTAAAGTCTTGTGAGGGAGTGGCTGAGCTTGGATGACACACAAGCCCATACAACTGCTGAATAGGGCAGGAGAGTAAGGCTCTGAGGTAGGAAATCTCCAGGGACCAGCATCACTGGCTTCCCTAGTGGGAAATAGGCATCTGAGTTTACAGTACCATCAAGGCCACACAAAGTGGGAGCGGCGATTTCCCCAAAAGGAAATCAGTGTTCTCTTAAGAGAGGGAAAATGGGTTGCCGGGCAATCGGTCCAAATGATTGATGTCCAAAACAGGCGGCAGCAGCAACTGGGGCAGTATCTTATCTGACATTTAGTGAGCGCTTATAATCTGACAGGCACTGTTTTAGATGCTTTACATTTGTACATCCTCCCAGTCTCTGTGTGAAGATGGTACGCTCTTATAATTGTGCTTAGTCAGTGCCAAAGGCTCTCAGATGGTCAGTGTTGAACTAGGATTCAAACCTGACTTCAAGGTTCATGTCCTTAATGTCTATGGACACCTTCAATAGCTGTTTTAAAAGCAATGCAGAACTCTCTTCATACAGCTGCTTCTCATAAAAATAAATGAAAATCAGAGCTTCTTCTTGAATACATTGGGTTTACAATCAAATATGTTTTGAAAGTACATTAAATATATTATTATACAAATCTCTAGTATCAAGTTCATACAAAAATAAGGTTAAATAAGTGAGGCTGTAGAGCAGGGGTGGGGTGCTTTTTTTCTACCAAGAGCCATTCGGATATTTATAACATCACTCATGGGCCATACAAAATTATCAACTTAAAAAATTAGCTATGAAAAAAGGTCCTAGATTTATTAAATTTTGAGTGCCGCCTGCGGTTGCCTTGGCAGGGTCAGACCAAATGCTATTGCCGGCCTTATGTGACCTGTGGGCCGGACATTCCCCATCCCTGCTGTAGATGGACAGTATTATTTTAGAAAAATAAGAAAGGGGGGGGGGTTTGTTGTTTTTCTTTTATGATAGTTTGGAATTGTTTTCTCTGTATGTTTTGACAAATGTATCTTTCTAATCTAATAAGGTAATTTTATTTATTTATTTATTTTATTGTTTGTATATTTTAAAACTCTGGCTGGGTAGCTCAGTTGTTTGGAGAATTGTCTCCATATGCCAAGGTTGCAGGTTCCATCCCTGTTCAGGGCACATGCAGGTATTAATTAATGCATGCATAAATAAGTGGAGTAACAAATATCTCCCCCTCTCCCCCTCCCTCCTTTGCTCTCTCTCTCTAAAATCAATCAATAAAAAACGAGGGTTATTTAAAAACATAAAATAATAATAATATATAGGTAATCTATTGCCAATAATTTTATCAAAATTCAGTTATTCCCCAATTTAAAAGAAAAAGCTAGTTGTCATTGATTCCCCTCTACCAGTCCCATTCCCTTGATGAAAATTCTTTGAAGTATAATCTTTTAGAACACCCTCATTCACAAAGAGCAGACAGATACTTTGACAACCATGATATATTTCTGGCCCAGAATTAGAGCCAAATGATAGAGAACACTATCAATTCATTGAACTTTTATGTCACCAAATCTTAAATGTCTTTTATATTTTATATTATTCTCCAAGACAATGATAATTAAATTATTTAAGAATGACAATGATAAGAAATTGAAGAAATATATCCTACTTTACCCCAATTTCTGTCACTTCTCTGTGTCCTTAGTTTTATTTTGTTTTAACCTTATAGAGGTTAAGATCCATGGGAGAATTGGATAATCACTCTAAATCTTCTTTCTCTCTTCCTCTCAGGAAAAAAAATCATATATAAATACATTTGCACATACACATGTACCTCCCGTAAGTCTATAAATGATTTGGGGGGTTCATTGTACAATAAAGCTATTTAAATGACAACAGTTCTATGGTAAGACCTTTCATTTTAATTTAGTAGTTTTTATTTGAAAATTTACTTATGGAAATGTGTACTAGAGAATAAATCAGGAAATAAAACAGGAATGCCTTTATATGCAAGATGTCCATAATATGATATAACATAAAGTATATATATACTATATATTACATATGACATATATAATATATAAAAACATATATTATTTTCTTAGAAATTTAAGTTGTGTCTTTCAAACAGATTGAGGTATTGCAGTGAATTTTTATTATTTTGAGCACATTTTAAGAATGGAATTTCTGACTACTGGAAAGATTGCATTTTAGGGGTATTTTCAAATTTTAAAATACTAAGACTTTGAGTATGAAATGGATGAGAGTAAGACAGATTAAACTGAGAGTTGATTTCACTAATTTTTCTCAACATCTTTGTCCTTCACACATCCCAAAATCTCCTCAATGCATGGGTTCTCTCTATGGTTAAATATATTCATGATGAAGTACCCATATATGCTTGAGTGTGGACACACAAGGGTTAACATTTTCTCATGTCCACAATAAACACAAAGTCTCTTATCTTGAAATTCCCTTGGTATTTTCTATGCCTGAACCACCTTACTTATAAAGTGGCTTTCCTTTAGCTACTCAAAACAGCATCTCTCCTATTTAATCAATCTTAACTTTTTCTATAGCTTAACTCTTGAAACAAATCATTTGTTAGATGTTTGATGATAAAGTAGCAAGATCATCATAAAAAATAGGTTTTTCTGAGAAAATATTTTATATGGATATATTCTGCTACATGTGGGGAGTATAAAGAGGGGTCTGTTTTCATTTGTACCTTGGAGTGACCCTAACTTGAAAGGTGATGGTATCACTATTACATTTAATTAGAAATTTGTTCTCTGGAGAAATTGAATGTCCCAAGAACAAGCTTTAAGTTCCTGCAGGGAGAGGAAGGCTCCTTGCCTGAGCAAAGCCCTGTCTGCACACACAGTTATATCAAGAACATTAGCAATTGCCTTGTTTTAAAAAATGAGTAGGCGACCAAAGATGACTAGAGAGTTGCACAGAAGCAACTTCAATATAAAGAAACAAGGTAAACATTAAGAAGAGTAAAATTGATCTAAAAAGAAAGAGTGGACTTAGGTCCAGGAACAACTACATAATTTGTGGGGCCAAGTAAAAATAAATATGGGTCCCCTAGTTCAAAATTATTAAAAATTTCAAATGGCCACACCAAGCACTAAGCCAAGAGAGACCTTCTGAGCTCAGGGCCCTCTGAGACTATAGATCACACACTGGGGAAGCAGCCCTTCCCCTTAGAATACAAACTCAAGTTTGAATAAATCTTTATGGATTAGCTTTAGAGAGATTTGAAATGATAATCCTTTCTATAAAATAAGAATAAGACAAAAATGAAGGAAAGAACAAAGAGAAAACAAGGAAGGACTCATGAAGTTTAAATACATTTAAAGTTGCACCAAAGATCTTCAGTCTTTAAATTTGGCCCAGATTAGCTAATTGACTTTGGCCTCTGCCTTGCTTTTGGAAAGTGAAAAAGGTGAATATAAGCTTTCACGTCCTTTTTGGAAATTCTGAGCTTGTATATGAAAAGTGATTGCGTTCCCATGAACTCTAATTCCCCTATCAAAGACAGTGAAAGAAACAGGCCATGCCATTCAGATTTATTTATCATATCTGAATATTTACTTCCCTTGGAATAAATAATTAGTAATTAATTAGTAATTAAAGTATAAATGTATACTTGTTATAAGAAGTGTAATTTCTGCAATATTTTATGACTAGAAATTGATATTTTATGGGAAAAAAGTAATTATCATCAAAGATTTAAAGTAAGCAATGAACCAGCAATCAATTTCAATGTTGAACAAAAATTCATTACTTGATTCTGTGGAAATATAGGTTGTAGTACAGAATGTGAATGCTATATATATTAAAAACACTTTTATATGTTTATCTTATTGGAACCTCACAACAAACCTTTGAGGTAAGTAGAGATAGTTGTACACATTAGATAATTGAGAACATTGAGGCTCAGAGAATTTGGACTTGACCAAGGGTTGTAAATAGAGACAAATGGAACCAAACCAAAGCTTGTTATTCAAAACCCAGTTATTTACTATATACCATACTCTCTTTTTCTGGAGAACTGTAGATAATTCATGTCAGAATGTTATTTTTATGAATAAGTTGGAGAGGGTAATTATTCTTCTTTGAATAATAAAAAAAAGCTCTTAAATAAAGTGTAGCCCTGGCCGGTGTGGCTCAGTTGGTTGAGCGTCATTCTATGAACCTAGAGACTGCTGGTTAGAATCCCAGTCAAGGCATATGCCCAGGTTTCAGATTCATTCCCTTGTGGGAAGCATGCAGGAGGCAGTCAATCTCTCTCTCTCTCTCTTTCACTTTCTCTCAACTCAATAAGAATTTTTTTAAGTGTATCATTTGTTCTAAATGAATCATTAGGTCAAACATTTTTATTATCAAGAGACCACTGACAAAATTGTTTCAAATTTGGCTCCATGGTGCTCTAAGATGTTTGGAATAAAGGAATGTCGGCCAGTCTGGGAGCTGAAACAATGCGAGGGACCATCTGTGCTTCAGTGAGAGAAGATGGAGTTTCACGCTCCTGTTATGGGCTGGCTATGAATTAGGCTATCTTTTGAAGGAAGCATTTCATGTCTTAATAAAAAAATTAAATGTAAATCAAATAATGGAAAACTAGTGACACACTGATTTAGATTATTGTTAATAAAACTAAAGCCCAGTGTTTTATCTATGGTCCCACAGACAGCAAGTGAACAGTTTTACCACATGTTAAATGATCCCTTCCATATAGCTCTTTATGTGAGAGCACTGCCTATGATTTTAGTTTTAAAATTCTTTCCACTCACGTAATTACTTAAAGAATATTATTTCTTACACATTGTTGTTGATTATAGTGTATTAGATACCAGTATTACTTTTTAAAAAGTAAACCATGACCATGGGCTTGGGTATAATGGCATTTAAAAAAATTTATTTTCAAATATTTCAAACTTTACTTGACATCATCATTTCCACAATTCCTATTGCTATAGGTTCTCAGCAATTCCACTTTCTTTTATATACAGACACCATGATCACAAATCCCCTGGAAATAAAAGCCCCATTTTACATAGTCAACCATGTGTAAAGCCAGATTTAGTTATAAGTGCATAAATCATGCATTTGCACCTGCATAAAAAAATGCTGCATTATATAAATGATTTGTTCTTGCCAAGATGATGTTTAATAGAGCCAAACTTAGCAAAATTGTGGTATTTTTTATTCCTTTCCTCTGTCTGAAGTTTCTCCTGTGCTTTGCTGAGCCTATGTCCTCCAATAACATTAATAATACCAGCTATCATTTGTTAAACTCCTCTTCTACAACAGGCATTTTATTTATGAAACTCAACACAACTCTGCAAGACATTTATTAGCTTCCATATTTTTCAGATGAGGGAAGTGTGGTTCAAGAAATTGCAGAAACTAGTCACACCAATATTCTCTATGGTTTCATAGCTACTTTATCACTTCACCTTCCAGAAGACCTCGCCAGACCTTAGCATGAAACTCAAAATAAAACTTAATACATTTCCTTTAAGGTGACTTTGTCTCAAAAATAAAAATGGCCTAGACTTATTTTGGAAATTAATTTTTCATATATGGAGATGCTGAATATTGTTTTTACTCATATTTGGTATCTTTCCTGGTTTTTGATACTTTTCAAAATTAAATCTCCAGAAGTAAAAATTTTTCAACTGTATGTCAAAATTTCATGATCAGAAAGTATAGATACTGCTGAGTTTATTTATGGGGATTATTAACTTTATTATTAGTGATATTTTAAGTCCTTCCAATGCTCATTTCCCTCCCCTTGTTATGGCAGCACTTCAGCCAAATTGTTCACATTTTTAGTGTTAAGTTTGTTGTTTCATTATATTTTGAATATATTATAAAAAATCAAGAATAATTTTCATGCAACAGTATTTACAGTTTTAGGTTTTAAGGGTGTTATGAGTTATGGCCTAATAACAATATTTATGTGAAGGAAATAAATGAGTGACCCACTTTTTCACTTTTTCAGATAAACTAAGGAAAAAAGAGAACCAGAAGGTATGAGAAAGAAGGTGGTCATTGGGGGAAGGGTGCTGCAGGGTTAGAGGGCAAATTCAAATGTTCAAAACAATCAACAAATTACTTATCCTGGGGATAATTATATATTAATCTCTATTATTTGATAGACAAATTATTTTTATTGTTATGTAAATTAATATTTTGTCAGTTTCAAATTTTACTTGATTATGCCTTTTAGCTTGGTGTGTAGTTCAGAAACTTGTTTTCTTAAGTAACAGAGGTAAAAAAGAAAACATCACAGTGATTGCTACTGATCCTATTATGCATGAATTAATAGCACCATGACTCATAGGATACTGGAGTGACATGGTCCTGTCTATTCTAGCATGTAGTTTGTCCCAAACAGTCAACATGAAACTGAAGTAATTCTTTAAACTATAGGTAAGTCTTAAATGTTTCATGATCAGTTTCTTTTATTTTTAGAAAATTCTAATAAATAGATTATTCCCTTTAATTAAAAAGTCACTCTTTTTTGTTCCCTTCCATTAAAGTAAAAATTCTAAAATGGAACTGCTTTTATACAAGAATATATTTAAATTTGTTGCCAAGTGTTACATGCTTCCATTTACCCTTCTAGTTAAGTAGGCTCACATTTTATCAATTACAGAGATACATGCAGAATATTTTATGAGTAACACTATGGTATTGTAAAAAAGTGTTCTGGACTTGAGTCAGGAAAACAGATTTCTAGCTCTTGTTTGCCAGTTACTGACTGTGCACACTGCTGCAAGTCACTTCCATGAGCTGAGTTTTAGCTTCCTAATCTATGAAGGGCAGTGGTTAAATTATATAATTTCTAACAATTCATGCTCTAATATTGCAATGAGTCTATTTCTCCTCCCCACCCCCCTAATTGCACTAGGAAATCACAATAATGGAGAATGATAAAGACCTTAAAATATAAAGTTTTATTTATTTTTTAAGCATATTTAAAAATAAAACAGATATTATGGTCCTCAGAAGGAATCTCTCTCTGTGTCATCTATCTATGAACGTAAGGCATTAAATAAATTCACGATGTGTGTGTTCTTCTGTAGACTGGTAACTATTAACTTTATGTGACATCTCTTTCTTATTTTTTCTTTTCAGTGAAAAGAAATCAAATTTAAAATTAAACATTAATGCCCTTATTATTTCATTCTCTGTAACTACATAAAATGGTTTACAAATGAGATTAGCATGTATTTGAGAGAGAAATTTGCAGGTTAACCTTCTTGATATTAGTTAATTACAACCTTCTGTGGGTTGATAGTAACCTTATTTCCAGGGTTAGAGCCAGTTTTTTGCATTAGTTCTTCCAAAGGGACCACATGTCAAATATCCTTGGAACAGGGTACAATTTAAATTACTGGTGGTCTACTAGTTATTTTCAGTCTAGGAGAACAAACACCAGATGTATTATGGACAGACTTTAAAAGGCATTATAAAGAGAAGAGGGGAATGGTGTATTTCTCCGAATGTGAGATCCACCCCTTGTTGCTGTGTGTAATAATCTCATTCTGGAAGAATTCAATTTGTATTTATCACTGTGTTCTTTGAAATGATTCCCTGAATGAACACTCTCTGCATAAAACAACCTCATATAAGCAAGACATAAATCACTCTTGATCCCTAGCAAGTGACTTGAAATTTGCATGTCTGACTTAGAGAAACTGATGGTGTCCATTTTATCAAACCTTACAGTTATTTGTTAGTGTCCTGTGGTTTTGTTTGAAAATCAAAGTGTTTACTAATTCAAGAAATAGTTTGTAATAATTGTCTGCAACATGAATCCGCTTATTAAAGGAGAAATAAATTTTAAAACCACTTCATTCTTCTTCTCTATAGGGCTAGGTTTTCCTAAGGATTTTGCTGATATCTTGAGCTTGTCTTCTTTACAATCCCTTCTCCATTTTCATTCCCTGATCTCCAACCGTACACTGTTTTCAGAGTGACACTGACACTCAGCACAGCTATTAAACATGATTTTGCTGACCGCTCAATGAGGCCGGTGTGAATTGAGTGGCCACCGTCGCCAGCTGTGCAAAGCCTTTGATCTTTATTTACATTTTGATTTCATGTTTTGGTGCTGATGGAGATTTTGTAGCCAACACTGGGTCAATGGATTTTAAATTCTGTACAAAGATTCTTTTTAGTTACTGTCTAATTAGGGCTATAACACAGTGAAGTAAATAACTACCACTTATTTTTCCCAACCAGTTATAAAGATATATGCACACTATGTTTTAAGGTAAATGTAGTTCCTGCTGAGCCTTCACTATTTTCTAACCTACATCCACACTTCTATTGGGAGTAATTTGAATAAACATTCTTATAATTTGTACCATCTCATGAATTTTACTGAATAATGTGCATTATATAAGTCACCTGAAAATGTCTGCATTTTTATGTAACGAATAAATAAATTTAAGGTATTACTTAGGAAGATCAGGTCAATCAGGGAATTTTATTAAAAGTATCAATCTTTCTGTCAATATGTATGTATATCTTTTAAAACAAAAGTAAGAGGTACAGAAAGAATCTTACAGGCAAGGTTAAATATGTTAGCATTTAAACATGAAAATTTTAAATGTTCTCATGCATTCTGATTTAGCAAAGCATATGTATATATTTGTAATCAATATTTATAGAACAATTTGTACATTTATCTCTATCTTATATGGAATCAAAGAATTATTTGAAGCCAAAGAATATTTAAAAGCAAATATCATCATTCTCTTAGATAGATAATATCTTATTTAGATCACAGAATCTACAATGTTTTAAATGTTTCCTAACGAAATATATTGTTTTAGATGATGAGATGACCGTTTACTGAAATGTTGACTTAGAGTTTTCCCTCCCAAAACGGAATTTGTTCCAATATAATTGACAAATCTTCCCTCCTGGAATGGCCTTCCAATGGCACTCTCTCAAAGCCTATGGTTTCTCTTGCTGTCACTGCTTAGTGTCAACAGTAACACCTGCATTGTGAACCCTGAGGTGTTTTTTTGTTTATTTGTTTCACATATTATGTGTGAGATAGATATAATTTCCCCATTTTTCAGACAAGGAAATAAAACCCAATATTGTGTATAATCAGATTGCAGGTGACCCATATATATTAGGGATATTATTAATGGGCTTCCTGGAACTGAGATATGGGTGGACAATTTCTGAATTCAAGAAAGTAGCTTAGCAGAGTTCTGTAAGTGTAGGCCTCAGAATTGGTAGAAAACTTTTAAAATATATACTTTATTTCCTTTAACTTTTTGCTGTTGTAAATGGCATTTTATTATTCTTTTTTTCAATTGCAATTTGCATTCAATATTATTTTGTAGTATTAGTTTCAGGTGTATAGCATAATGATTAGACAATCATATAATTTACATAGTGGTCCCTCCAATATTTCAAGTACCCACCTTGCACCATACAAAGTTATTACAATATTATTGACTATATTCCCTATACTGTATTTTACATCGCATAACTATTTTGTGACTACTGTAGTTCTTAATCCCTTCACTTTTTTTACCCAGCCCCCCAAACTACTCCCCTCTGGCAACCATCAGTCTGATCTCAGTATCTATGAGTCTGTTTCTATTTTGTTAGTTTATTTTGCTCTTTAGATTACTCATATAAGTGGAAATCATAAGGTATTTGTCTTTCTCTTTCTGGCTTATTTTGCTTAGCATAATACCTGCTAGGTCCATCCATGATGTTGCAAATGATAAGATTTTATTCTTTTTATGAGCAAGTAATATCCCATTGTGTATATGTACAACCCTTTTTAAAAGATATGTTTTTATTGACTTTAGAGAGAGAAGGAAAGAGAGGGACAGGGAGATTTTAGAAACACTGATGAGAGAGACATTGATAGGCTGCATCCTGCGTGCTCCCTACTGGGGATTGAGCCTGCAACCTGGCAGGTGCCCTGACCCGAAATTGACCGGGGATCTCATGGTTCATTGGTTGACTCTCAACCACTGAGCCAAGCCAACTGAGCTGTACCACCATTTTTTTATCCTTTCATCTCTTGATGGGTACTTGAGTTTCTTCATATCTTGGCTATTATAAATAACGCTGCAATGAACATTGGGGTGTGTATAGTCTTTCAAATTTGTGTTTGGGGTTTCTTTGAATATTTACCCAGAAGTGGAATTTCTAGGTCATAAGGCAGTTCCATTTTTAATTTTTGAAGAAACTCCTTACTGTTTTCTATAGTTGCTACACCAATCTGCATTCCCACCAACAGTTTATGAGAGTCCCCTTTTCTCTACATCCTTGCCAACAGTTATTATTTGTTGATTGATTGATTTATTTTTTAAATATGTTTTTATTGATTTCAGAGAGAGGAAGGGAGAGGGGGAGAGAGAGAGAGAAACATTAATGATGAGAGAGTCATTGATTGGCTACCTCCTACTTGCCCCCAACTGGGGATCGAGCCTGAAACCTGGGCATGTGCCCTGACTGGGAGTCCCAAGGTTGATGCTCAACTACTGACTCATGCCAGCTAGGCTGTTTGTTGGTTTATTGATGATAGCTATTCTTACAGGTGTGAGCTGATATCTCACTGTGGTTTTACTTTGCATTTTTTCTGATGATTAGTGACATTAATCATCTTTTCATATGTCTGTGTTGTCTTTGGAGAAGTGTCTATCCAAGCCCCCTGCACACTTAAATTGGTTTGAGTTTTTTTGGTGTTGAGTTGTATGAGTTCTTTATAAATTTTGAATATTAACCCCTTATCGGATGAATCAGTGGTAAATATGTTTTCCCATTCAGTAAGTTGTCTTTTCATTTTGTTGGTGGTTTTCTTTTCTGTGCAGAAACTTTTTGGTTTGATGTAGTTTCACTTATTTATTTTTTCCTTTGTTTCCCTTGCCTGAGAAGATATATCAGAAAAAATATTTCTAAAAGAAATGTCAGAGATTTTACTGCCTAGGTTTTCTTCTAGGATTTTTATGGTTTTGAGTCTATCATTTAAGTCTTTAATCCATTTTGAGATTATTCTTGTGTATGGTGTAAGAAGGTGGTCTAGTTTCATCTTTTTGCATATTATCTGTCTAATTTCCCCAACCCATTTATTGAATAGACTATCTTTACCCCATTTTATGTTCTTGCCTCCTCTGTCAAATATTAATTAACCATTATACTTTTCTTTATTCACAAAATATTTACCATTTGTTTTTTCAACATTTATATTTTTCACCTGGTATGTGCTTCAAACTAAAAATAGACAGATGATTAATAAATCTTTGCCTTCAAGAGGCTAAGAGCCTAATGTGATAGAGATAGACATACTCTAAATTAAACCATGTGACAAATTTTGTAAACAGCTCATTGTACCAAGGAGGAGGGATGCACTACTTTTGTCTGGTGAAGACAAAGAAGATAATTCAGTGGAGTTGGCAGGTTACAAAATAGAATGATAAAGAATGAGCTGTAGCCAGATAAACTGGGAGAAGTGCAATCCGGGCAGAAGGGGTGCTCCATGGACACGTACATGTGAAGTGCAACGAGCACTGATAAAGCTTGGCAGTAGTTCTGACTAGCTTTGGCATTGCATGGAGTGGAGGAAGTTGTCATGAGATGAGACTGGAGATTTTGATTAGAGTTGGGTTAGGAAGGGGCTTGTTTCCAAGATTCTGGAAAGTCGTCAGTTCCCCAGGCAAAGAAACAACATGGTCATGCTTCAAAACTGTCCTAGTCTGGGATAAATTTGAGATAGATAAAGGAGACAATGGAGAAATGTAGAATATTATTAGAGTAGTACAGAACTAAGTGATGCGAATGTAAACAAGAGTAATAAAAAGAAAGGTAGTAAAACTTATTTGAAAAAAAAATGAACAGGTAGGTATTGAGGACTGATTTACTATGAGAAGGTGAAAAAGAAGAGAAAGTTAAAATGATTGATGTTCCTTCCTTAACAAATTTCCACTAACAGAGTAAGAAGGAGAGAGGCAGTGAGGGTGTGAGAACACAGTGCATTCTCTTTCGGACGAAGGAGGATTTTTAAAATAACCTCATCGATAGTGCTCCATAGTTGCTAACCCAAATCCAGATCTCAGGAGGAGGTAGGAATGTGACATAAGAGTATTACAGTCCATGGAACTGTACAGAAAGGAAATATTTAATTATATTGACAAGAACAATATTAATAATAATAAGCCAATACCTTCTGTTTAGATTAAGTTCCACAGAGGCAGACTCTGAGACATAGGTACAGACATGAGTGATTTTTTTCAGGACGCACCCTAGGAGAAAGCAGCACTGGAGGAAAGAAGGGGAGCGGGGAAGGGGGGAAACAAGCCAAGCAAAGAAGCAATCTCAGGCAACCCCAGAAAGGGTGGCTTCAGCCTGACACTGCAGGGGCACTCTGAAGTTTCTGCTGTGCCCATGGTTCTTCCCCGAGCCACGGGAGGCTGGGTACCCTCAGTATTGCTTATGGGCCATCCCAAGGGGATGAAATTTCCCAAGCCCTTGCTGTCACCTTCAGAAGAAGAGTCATGGGTGCTGACTATTGAAAGTGAAATGACACAGTGGATAGGTGGATGGGAAGGGCACAGGCTGAGTGGGACGGCAACATTATCCACTGCCATCTAAACCCAGTGGTCATGTTATCAGTTATCTCAACAATATTAGGCTCTGTTTCATGTGAGAAGGTGGCTGAAAAATCCTGGAATAGGATTGAGAGATTTGGCTTTCAGTCTCATCTCAGGCCAATGTAGTGAGATGGGGAAAGTTTTTTAACCTCTTCATGCTACAGTTTTCTAATCTGTTAAATAAATAAAATCACATTTACCTTGCTGCCTAGGAAGTAATTTGGTATAATAAACAGCACCAAAAATTTCAAACCTGCGCTGAAGAATCTTTATCAACAAGTTTCTTTTGGGGAGCATTGTGAATATTTAAAAAATGACAATTTTTAGTAAAACATATAAAAGCCAAATATCGTGATCAATACCTTTATATACTACCAACACAAGAATGAGTTAAGGCCTGGAGAGAAACCTTTTAGTAATGATTAAAATGTTTCTCCTGATAATAAATTCCTAACGTTCAAAGTGAGATGAAAGGAAATTTCTTTTCTGCCTTCAAACAGCTAAGAAATTCACTAAAACAAATAGAGCATTCAATTCCTTTCATGATTAAAAATTTCACTGTGGCTTAGATTCTTCTTTTCATCTATCTTCTGTGGATGTGGATGATCTGGGTTTATAGTCACTTAATAACTGCGTGATTTTTAGGAGATTCATTTAACATCTCTCTCAGTTTACCCATCTGCAAAATGGGAGATAATACATTTTTCATTGGGTTGTTAAATCACTAAATGGGTAAAGTTCTCCAAGTAATTTCTCCCACATAAAAAGAGCTCTGCAACCCTGGCCAGGGTTGCTCAGTGGTTAGAGCATCTGCCAGCACCCTGAAGGGTCCAGGGTTCCGTTACTGGTCAAGGGCACGTACCTGGGTTGCAGGTTGGATCCCTGCCAGAGTTGGGGTGCTTGCGGGATGCAACCAATGGATGTGTCCCTCCCACATCAATGTTTCTCTTTCTCCCCCCCTTCTACTCTCTCTAAATATCCATGGAAAAATATCCTTGGATGAGGATTATTTGCCCCCCCCCCCAAAAAAAAGGGCTCTGCAGGTTCTGGCTGATATAAATACATGTAATACATATATGCATATGTTTTATTACATATGCATATGTTTGTTTACCAGAGGGTTATAACTATTTAGGTCCATAGAAGAAGTTCAATATATATGTGTTAAATAAGTGGCTGAATCCTATCTTATAATCCTTTGGCTTCTAAAACTAGGAAGAATACCTGAAGAGTTAAAAATAGTTTCTGTTCTATTCTGTCCCCAATAATGCCCACTATATAATGAGCTGGAGAAATTTACTTGCTTTTGTGATCACAAATGTCTCCAGTGAGTTATACTATTTATACAGTTTATTATTTTTAGAAGGGCTTGTATTTTGCTTTTTTCCTAACTTCACAAATGGGATGGAATAGTTAAATTTTCAGTTATTTATAAAGTAGCTTTTTTCTTATATGTAAGATGGTGTTAGATCAATAGCCAAAACATTTTAGTTAACAAGATTGAAAGAATGTCAACCAAATTTAAAAAATTCACAAGATTAAAAAATATATTTAAACATCATTAAAAGAAGAAATCCTTTTAAGGTGTTTCATTGTGTATACAATTTATGAAATATTCCATTTTACAAATGTCATGATGTTTGCTGTTTGGTAGAATCTAAAATTTTGCTCAGCATTTCATGGTTCATTGCTCTGTTATGGTGATAAAATAGCAGAACTGGTAGGTGGTCCAGTCTTCTCACTGAAGTAATTGGTAATCTGTGTCTTTAAAAATATCTAAGTTCTGCGTTTGTTTCTAGAGCAATTAAATTCTACCACCTATAATTAATTTACAAAATCCACTTAAGACCTTAGAGAATGATTTAATCATAAAATGGAATAGAATGCCTACAGGCAGGATTCAATCCTAAGAAAATGCTTGCAACATGGAAGAAACAGCGGTGAGGAAGGCAGCTGGGCCGCATCACTTTCTGCTCATCCAAGTTGACCACGGGTGACCAGGGCTTTCAAAGCCCATGCTTCCTTATTAATGCCCTATTCCCCTACATCACCCAGCTCATTGTTTAGTCTAATAGACTTTCTGCTTAGCCAGTTCCATTCAGGATTTTCTAGTTCCCTCCCATTTGGCTTTGGCAATGCATTCTTGTAAATGGGTGACATTCTGAAAAGTTTCCATTTTTCTCCTTGGGAAAAAATGTTGAATATAGATCTATTCTAATTTTTATTTAATAGAATTCCATTTAGTAAGACTTTCCTGAGCAAGTAAATATAATGCTTATATTAATAATAATATAATAATAATAATAGTAGCTGAAATCTATTGAGTACTTAATATGTGCCAGTCTACATTCATTATTTTTTAACACTTAAAACAACCATAAAAGTTAAATAGGAGTATTATCATCATTTTATAGATTAAAAAAATGAAGTGTAGAGATGGTAACTAGTTTACTTCCAGGACATAGCAATTGAGTAGTAGAGCCAGGACTGAGCCTTCTAAAGCAGACTTATGACTGGGCACCTGTGATAAATATTCCCAAGGATGTAGATAATTGTTTCATGTTTCATGACAATACTTTCATGTTAAAAGTATACAACTAAGTACTGTATTTTTAGTAGCTGCTATAGGCAACTGGAATAATCAAAAGATATATCTGAATCTGGAAATTTTCAGGCTAGGTGGACAAGCTTTTGCTTTTTTAGAAAAAAAAAAAAAAAAAGACCAAGAATTGAAGGTAGGCACATTGGAGTGGAATATCAAGTTAGAGAGAAAATGGAGGAAACTGTTTACAGACATCACGAAAACAGCTTGTCTTCTTGTGAGGGCCAAAGCACCAACAGCAGACAGAGATGCACGCACACTCTCTTCTAGCCCAGTGGTTTTCAAATGCTTTCCTGAGCTCTAAAATGCTTAGAGCCAAGCGACCCCATGCCCGCTTCCACTGAAGCTGCTCCGCATCTGCCTGCATAGGTGTGTTAGATACACACATTGGCAGCCAGGCAGCAGGCTTGATCTGGGACCAGAGCTTGCCACTTTGCCCTACTTACTTTTCTTAAATAGTGAATGCCCACAGCGACAGCTTCTATCTTTTTATAGGTTTGCAGTTCACGTGAAGGGCTTACAAGCTATCACATGCTTTGATCGTTTTCACAACCTGGAGCATAGTAGGCCTTCAGTAAATAAATGTAAGAAAAAAAGAGGAAACTTGCAGGTACAGCGGAGACTCCAGTTTTCTTCTTCCCCGAGGACAAGGTTTTCTAAACTTCCAGACTTTATTTTCTGCTACTGTGTTTTCTCTCCCAGAATAGATCTGACAGTAAAGAAATGTAGAGTACCGGGTCTCTTTTTCCCTGCTTGTAATTATTTCCTCCAATCAGGATGTAGTTTCAAGGGTGGCCAACACTGTCAATCACCCTCTACCCTCCTTTGAAACTCCTTGATTATGGGAAAGTGCTTTGCATGTAATCACTTCAATTACTCCAGTAAAACTTCCTGTGTTCCTTCTGCCGTGTTTTGAGTTTGGGTTTTTAAAGAGGCTTTGCTACTTTCTCCTTACGCTTAAAAATACATGTATTTGGAAGGAATAGAACAAAATTGCTTTTAAGTATGACCACACATAGAGTTGACCAGATTGGCTTGCCCAGCATGGAGGGTCCATAGGACTGGAGCAGACAATGGGGATGGCCAGGCATCAAAATGCGGGGCTTTTTCCGCTGAGGGTTAATCTGAGACTGCAGATTCCAGGGAGATCGCAAGCTGGGAACTTGGTAGCAGGCTGTTACATTTGAAACCATTCATTTTGTCAGAAATTCCTCTGGCATGAAGTTCTAAGGTTACTTTATGGGTGATACACTGCTCTGGCCTTGAACTTGTTTTTTTTTGAAAGAGCAAAACCAAAACAAAACCAAAAACAAATAAAGCAACCACAGCAAAAGACCCCCTTTGCTGGACCTCCCAGTGTAGGAAATAATAGCTTCAAAAGGAGATGACCTCTCTTGATCTTTGAGGGCCATGACCTGCTCTATGACAGTATAGTCACCCTGTTGGCAAAGTCTACAGAGGAGCTGCGAGGCTCCTGATCACGGGTGGTGTGGGACTTACAGGACGAAGTGAGGACTCCTCCGTTGGCTCGGCAATGGCAGTGAGGTTCCAGGGGCCACAGAATTCTCCATATAATCCTCTGCACACTTAGAGACTCAATCTTGGGCAGTGTGATGAAATCTTGGTGGTATAGCCCACTCTTCTTATTTAAAAATTCACTCAAGACTGTATCAGCATCATGTGAAAAGAAATACAAACATTTTTAAGCACCAACCATGTTCTGGGAACTGTGCTAGGCACTGGTGATACTGAGATAAAAAGACCTGGTTTTGACCTCCAGGAGGTCACAGCTGAATAGAATCCTAATAGAGCGATTGGAATCCTCCTTCTCCCTGCCCAGGGCTTAGGCGTCCATTCCCAAGGAACTATTTGTGGTGGAGCAAGAATCAAATGGTACCTGAACTGCCAAAACTCTGTTCTCAGTGACAGTTTCATCTATAACCCTTTCTAGACAAAATTTCCAGGCTTTATATTCTAATGTCCCAATTTCAATTTGCTTAATGTGAGAGAGATAAAGGCAACAGAATTTAGAATTTTTCACTTTATCATCCAAAAATTAGAGAAAAATCCAAGTAGAAAGGAATTTGATCCGATGGTGATACTAGGAATATAAGGGGAAAAGATTGACAAAATATTGCACATCATTAGTAAAATACTTTCCTATATTATTATTATTTTTTCATTCCATAATCAAAGAAGACAAGGAAGATTACTTGACACTCATCAAATGTGTGTTAGGTTCTCTTAGTGTTTTATCTTCCCTTATTCTTCACCAAAGTCTTGTAAAACAGGTACACCATTTTTTTTTAAATTTTTTTTATTTTATAAGGTAAAGGAACTGAGATTAAAATAGGCTGTCACATTCCTGAGGCCATAGCTAATAAATGGTGGGCCACATTTTAATTCATTTACCTCTTTCCAAAACCCATGTTATTTCCACTAGAAGTGTATATAATTACTACCTCTGCTTTACAAATGAGCAACTATGGTTTAAGAAAGTCACCTAAGTGGTCTACTTTGGCAATCCAAGGAAGTAAGGAGAAGACAGGAGAGCATCTCAGAAGAACAATGGCTGATGCTTCCTCAAAAGAAAGGATTTGGGTCTCAGCTAATTCAAGATTCTGAACCTGGTAATTTGAGAAGTGGTAATGTCACCAAAAACATTTGAAAGTTATAAAGGTTAGCAAGTTTAAAGAGGAAGTTCATATGGTGGTCTGTCAAACTGACTCTGAGTTGATATCCAAATATTTATTGAGATGACTACAAGGTAACTGAAGATAATTGAAAAGGTGGGTCAGGTGACAGGCACATTCTGGAACTACAGCTTTATAAATGTAATTGCTGGTACCTCTGTCTGAAATTTTCTGTCCCAAATTTCCCCAAACTATTTCCTTTTGATATTCTTACCTTACCTCTCTCGTCACCTCTCCCACTTAGTCTTCCCTAGTCCACTCTAAATTTTCCATCCCTAGCTGCCCCATCGCTCTAGCATATCAATGTGTTTAACGTCCTTCATATCACTATTATCTGAAATAATCTTAGTCATATATTTACTTGTTTCCTGTCCCTTCCCACTAAAATATCATCTCCAGGTGACCAGGGACCTTTGACTATCTTGTTTACCAGTGTTTCTTCAGAGCCTAGAACTATTATTGGTGGAAAGTGGGCGCACAATAAATTTTTATAGAAAAAACAAAAAATAGTGAAAGAAAGAAGGAATGGATGTAGATAATTTAACTAAAATAGATGTTAAGTACTGATGGCTCATAATTTAATGAAACATACCACTTTTCATGAAGGAACTAAGCCGTGGCAATAAAGCAGCTTTCTGAGGGAAGGTATTTAGGCATAAGGACAAAATGAAGCACTAAACCCTGCAGAGCGGCCAAAGATGTGATGTGTGGGGACAAAACTGACACAAGGAAAAAGAAAGAAAAAAGGACGTAGTAAAAGTGTAATAGAATTTCATAGACACCAAGTGAGAAAATGCTTTGTGGTGAACATTTGTGATACTGAATAAGAAAATTAAATTGTAATTTATGATTAATTTCAGAGATAAAAATATGTAGAACCTATTTAGAAGCTAACTGATTAACTGTACTTTTAGTCTTTTTGTCCTATTCAAAGAAAGGTAATAAGTTAAACATTTACTGTTTTGGTTTTTTTTTGCTTTTGGCCTCAAACATTCCTGAGTTGTTTAATAGTGTTGTTTTAAATACAAATTTGCATGCTCTTTTTATATCCTATTTATACAGTATAATAAATGTATAATAACAGTAGAAAAGAGTATAATAATATGTGCTATGTCTGACGAGTTAAGTGAAATTATTCTCTCTAACATTAGAACACAATATTTAGCCTGTTATATGTTATCATTTTCTTCTTAAATTGTGGCTCTGTTTGGAGATAAGTGTAACATTAGTGGTAGTTCAATAGCTGGAAAAGATTAGCAAGAATGAAAACAATATTTATCCTGGCAGAAAATTTAAATTACATTTTAATTATTACCATTTAAATTTTATTTTAGTGAAACTTACACTCAATATTTAACTCATCGGGCAATTATGTACTTAATAGTTTAGTCTCAAAATTTGTTTGAGTTTTGACTATTTTATCTTGAATGTCTTTGATGTTATGATGTATTCAATGGGAGGTGAAAAAGTTGGCTTCTCTTTGTTTTTATTTCAAAAATTAAAGTAAAAGAAATAATTTAACAAATAATTCTATTTTTTCCGAAGTCATTTTTCTTTCTATCATCAGTTTAAATTATAGATCCATCAGCAAAATTCATATCCTGTATTTACAGGACCAGATCCTATGCATATTTTTAACCACAGTAGTAGAAAATTAGGTTAATCATGAACACAGTTAATGTAGCACATTAGTAAGTCCCTAGGTATTTTGTATGCTATTGGAAAAATTATTTTTTCATTCTTAAATCAAGTATATTGAGACATTAAGTTTAAAAATAGATTTGTCTTTGAAAAATGTTACACTGCCAGAAATCCTTAATGAATAATTATTAAAATCTTTATGAATAAAAGCAAACATACTTTTGGGGAAATGGCCCTTTTAAGAATAATGACATTCAACTATAAATTATTTTAATGAATATTTGTGAATTTCTACTTGTAATTTTTCTGCATATTTTTTTTTTTCTTTTGAGAGAGAGAGGAAGGGAGAGGGAGAAAGATACATAGATTTGTTGTTCCACTTATTTATGCATTCATTTGTTGATTCTTGTATGTGCCCCAACTGAGGATTGAACTGGCAACCTTGGTGTATTGGGGCAACGCTCTAACCAACTGAGCTACCTGACCAGGGAGAGTATTCTGAATATGTGAATATGTATATATATATATATATATACACACACATATATATGTATACATATATATGCATTCATTTTTCATTGATATTTTCTTAATTTCTCAATATGGAATTTAAAGAATTGTGATTTAAATGCATTTTATTTCTATAAATACTATAAAAGTCTCCTTATCCATTGTTTCATTGATTATTTTGAAATAAGCACAGCCTAATGGTCTATGCCTAAAGTCAGATAAGCCAACATCACAGGGGTGATGTACCAAGAAGTGCATAAGTTCAACATACAGGTGAAAACAACTTTAAAGCATCAATGTGACAGCATCATCTAGTTAATATACTTATCTTCATCTTTCTCCCTCATTTTCATGATACAGGTTGACCTCAGTGATTTTGATTATGTATTCCAGAATAAACAGAACTTAGGCTGCAGTAAATCTGTTTTAGAACTGTGTTTCCAAAAAGAAAAAAAAAAGGTAACTATACGATAGACAAATACTAAAAGAACTCATTATTTCACCAGTTAGTGGCAACCTGCTTTGCTCTGCTGCTTGACTTTCAAGAGGTTATTTTTCTTACTCATTTAAAACTTTATTTTGAAATATGATTTTTTTTTTCCTGCAGGCATTCTGCCAAACCTTAATAAATTTAGAAAGGTCTGACAAGTCTGTTTATATTTTTGTGAACTATGAAGATCAGGGGTTCCTGGAGTAGATGTGAAAAGAGTGTTAGGTGTCATTTAGTTAATTTAAAACACATTATTGGACAGTTATTCTTTATCTTAATGATATAATAATTAAATTTTATCCCAGTTGAAAAAAAATGGAATGTGGGTAAATATTTCAAAGGTTTTTCTTGTAATTTGTGGATACTTTTTGTACAGCTATTTTATTTTTATGTTCCAAACAGCTTTTTCTTAATGATATGAATTTTTCCTAATTATAGTTGATTTCAATTTTGAAAAAAAGATAAAAATTTTGTGACCAAATGTTTATCTGTAAATATTACATAACCAAGTCATATGTAAATATATGAGCTCACATAACCTTACAAGCATGAGTTAAAGAATGAATTACATGGGAAAATAACACTTTAAAATTACTGCATTTATGAAGATTTATTAGGTGTGAATAGTTTTACTACATCGTTTTAATACTACTATAAAATACATTTATGTACATTTTATATTTTATTGTTCCTAAATATCTACAAAGTTTGTAAGAGGAGTTTCACAAGGCTGCTTGAAGAAGTGGTACTGAGTGGGCACTGAGAGAACACAGCGAACAAAACGTGGAGAAAGAAAACTTGCATCTGGATAGAAATAGAATGCTTTGCTCCCCACATTACCCACCTCAGGGGGTTATCATGAGGATTAAATGGTACGGTGTTGTATAAAATTGTTTCCCAGTTTTGAGCCTGTCAATAGATGGCAGATTGTGCATTATAAGCACTGAATTCAATTGGCATGTCTTTACTTTGTAATTCATGAATAGAGATAATTTGAGTTCCACTCTGTGTGGACTGGACCATGCTTATGGTGTTTCATTCTCCTCTGGAGAATTTAAGAGAGCATTTGAACATAAAAGCTGATAATGGTGATGGTTAAAAGGACTGGAATGAGATGCACCACTTGAAGAAGCAATGCACATCTTCATGTGTTTGAAAGGGAGTAGTCTTATTTCTTTGGCTGTAGGAGGCAGAATCAGGAAAACATGAAAGTTGAAAGATGGCAGATTTCTGATCAATATGAAGGAGAATTTTCTGACAGTATAAATGTTCAACATCAGAAAAAACTACCCAAAATGTTGGTGGATTTCTCGAAACTGAAGAAATAAAACGATGAATGGCTACCAGGGTACTTTGTAGTAATGAGTGACTAGGATTTCAGAATTAATGTTTTATTTCAATATCAAAGGAACTTTTAACCACTCACAGGCTTCAGAAAAAATGGAAAGTTATGTAGATGTATATGGGGATGAGGCAGTCCTAAGTAATGATGAAGAGAAATGATTAATTCACATTGCCACCTATCAGACGGAGAAATCAATTATATTATTAACAGACAGATTTCTCATTTTCTATGTTTAATTCAAGTTTCAATTAGAGTCAAATCTTTATCCTATGTCCTAATGTTATCGGAGAATTTGGTGGACTGCACTTCTCCGTTGCAAGTGAGAGTGAGGTGCCCACCAGTGGAAATGGGGTTCTTGGGGTGCTGTTGGAATAAGAACTTCCAGAGGCCCCCATGGGAGAATGAAATGTGGTAAAAAGCTCTATTTTCATGAAGTTATATCCCTTGGTTTCCAAAGTCCCATTTTCCTTAAACCAGTCCTGGAAAATGTGCAGCTGGACGTCAGTAAAGATAGAAGCAAAGCCGGGTGCAGACTCTCCATTCCAGGTGGAGCTGAGCCTGGCCCAGCATCGGGCTCGCTGTCGGCGGTTAGTCCATCTGGGGGGCCAAGCGGCTGGGGCCCTGCGGGCGAGCGCAGAGCGTGAGAGCTCAGCCCGGCCGCAGGGGTCCCAGGGAGCGAGAGGGCCAAGAGGGGGGACGCCCTGTGCTCAGGAGCTTCTGTGTCTCAGCTTCAGAAACCCCCAGGGGCCGCGCCCATCCTGGTCAGCGGCCTACTCCCAGGTGTGCCGGACAGACAGTCACCTGGACTTCACTGGGCCTGCAGCTGTTCTTTCCATGTCCTGCCCCGTCCCCAGGATCTGCAGGCGAGTCTTGGAGCGCGCCAAACTGCGCTTCCTGGCACAGACGTCACCGCTCTATTTTCTGGCCTTCCCTTTGCTCCTTTTCTGTTAATTAATAATCAGGTTTTTACAAAGGTATCACTTAAATTGCTGTAAAGTATTTCAGTCTTTTTTCCTTTCTTTTCTTTTCTTTTCTTCTTTTCTTTTCTTTTCTTTTCTTTTCTTTTCTTTTCTTTTCTTTTCTTTTCTTTTCTTTTCTTTTCTTTTCTTTTCTTTTCTCTTTTCTCTTTTCTTTTCTTTTCTTTTCTTTTCTTTTTTCTTTTCTTCTTTTTTTTTTTCCTTTTTTCTCCCTCCCCTCCCCTCCCCTCCCCTCCCCTCCCCTCCCCTCCCCTCCCCTCCCCTCCCCTCCCCTCCCCTCCCCTCCCCTCCCCTCCCCTCCTCCACTCCCCTCTCCTCCTCCACTCCCCTCCCCTCCCCACCCCTCCTCCACTCCCCTCCCCTCCCCCACTCCCCTCCCCCTCCCCTCCCCTCCCCCCCTCCCCTCCCTTTTCTTTTTTTCTTTCTTTTCTTTTCTTTTCTTTTCTTTTCTTTTCTTTTCTTTTCTTTTCTTTTCTTTTCTTTTCTTTCTTTTCTTTTCTTTCTTTTCTTTTCTTTTCTTCTTTTCTTTCTTTTCTTTTCTCTTCTTTTCTTTTCTTTCTTTTTTTTTGTTAGAGGTTATGACATAGGATCCAGAAGCAGAATGCTTAACTGGCTGTAGTAAAACTCAGTATCTGAAAAGTGGATATAATAACAGCACCTTTTCTTATCTTTGTCATGAAGATTTAAGGAAGTATTTTAAAATTATAAAGTATGAAAGGTGCTTAGCCTAGTGCTCCAATAAATGTCTATTATTATTTATGATTTGGAGTTAATCCATTTTAAATTATCCACAGCAAAATCAATAAGGGAAATACCCTGGTGATCCCCCATGCTCATTTCCTAAATTAATGAAAATGGTATTTCTAGTTATTTTTAAATTAGAAAATATAGTGAAAATAATAAAGTTACAGTAAGTGAAAATGGATAAATATTACTGACTAGCCATTATAATGACCAAAAACTAGGATAACTGAGGACTGAGGATGAAAAGAAGACAGTAAATCCAGTTCTACTTAACAGTTTAAAAATCACGAGGAAAGGAATACAAAGAATGGAGACACAAAATTAAATGTAAAAATACATGAACTGACTTCATGCATGTCTATGGCTCTGTCAGGTTAGCACCGCTAGGCATTTTGGTAGGAGATCATTCCTTTGGATGGGGATCATGTCTTCTATATCTTTGTATGACCTCATATTTATTAATAGCTTGGGCACTCAAAGATTATTAATGTCATTTTCCGGCAGGTGCAAGAATTGGAGTAGGTTTCAACGTATGATTTATGTTTGTAGTAATATGTGTAAATACAACAGTCATCCAAGAAATAGTAAATGGGCCAGCAAGGTGGGGCGGGGGGATAAAAATACTTTCATTACCCACTTTACACCCACACATCTTAGAGGATGTGGCCAGGATTTTTAGCAAAACCCATCTGTGTTTGACAGGCTGTGTAATTTCTATAACTATTTTTCTGCTCCTTTCTTATAAATTATTTGGAGCTTTTTTTTTTCAGTTACATCCATTTTTTCAGTTACATTCTGCACAAGAACTCGGGTTTGCATCCCTGAGGAGGCTCCAGGAAGCCTAGGGTATCAGATAAACTGGGCCTGGAGGAGTGCCAGGCAGAAAAGAGCCTCCGACGAGGGTAATACTGGTTGTACAAGCCTCCTTCCTTAGGAATCTGAATAGATAGAGGAAAAGACAGTTTCGCAACTTCCCCTTCCAAAGATACAGATCTCTGTCTTTCAAAACAGCACTATTGTTTGCTAATCTTCCTGAACCGCCAAGTGTAATTTTTGTGCTTTCTCCTGATTACTTGGATAAACACCACATTGCAAAATGTTTCTCCCCAGAACAGTTAATGCATGGCTGCTCAAAGCAAGGCAGAAACCGCCGTGAGGTTAAGATTGCCGTCACAACCTAAACCGTACAAATAGTTAAAAAAAACAGACAACTTCCCCATTATATCCTTCAATCAGGATCTCACGAACGCTTACTAAGAGTATAAAAATAGGTGATTTGGAAAGAAATAAGGAAATGTACGACTTCACTTCTACCTTTAAAGGGTTTACAAACTACTTAGGGAAGTAATAAATATGCATATGCATTGTTTTTTTATTGCTGTTGTAACCAAATTACTACAAACTTAGTGGCTTGAAATAAAGCATATTATCTTTGTTAGTGTAGGTCAGCCGTCTGACATTGGTCTGACTAGGATAAAATCAAAGGGATGGCATGGTAGTGTTTGTTTTGGAGACTCTAAGGGACTATCTATTTCCGTGCCTTTTCAGAGTCAAGAGGCTGCCCCCAGTTTTTACTTTGTGGTCCCCTTCATTCATCAGTAATTTGCATTTCTCTGACCCTTCTTTAGTCATCATGGTTCTCTCTCTGACGGCAGCTGGGAAAGGTTCTCTGAGTTACAGGACTCTGTGATGAGATAGAGTCCACCTCCATAACCCAGGAAAATCTATTTCAAGGTCCTTAATCTCAACCACATATGCTAAGTCCCTTTGCCATGTAAGGTGACTTTTTCATTGGGTAGAGGGATTAGGACAAGGACATTTTGGGGAGCCATTCTTCTTCCTACCAGAATATACAAAGTCACTGTGGTATCTTCAGCACCTAGGAGAATGTTCCAAAAATGTTTTGAATCAAGATTTATAAAGCAACATATTAAAGATATAAGGAAAGTCTTTTGGAACTAGACATCACTGTACAGTTATTTGGAAACAGGAAAAAACAGTTAACATTTTAGTATCGACAAGTCCTTTACAGGACTGGGCTACTGCTACAGAAATATCTAATTGTTTGAAGAGAAAGATTTCAAATCAAAAGATTTAAAGATAACAATTCATTATAAGTATATGCTTATAAATATGTTATTCAATGTTTTCATAATCGCTGGAAATAAATTCTAATGTCAATGCACATTAATAGTGCCTAAGTTTTGCTATTGTAAATCATATACCATTAAGAAGGTACTTATTAGAGCTGAAATAAATCTCAATAGAGCTTCACTGGATGTGGATCTTGGATTTTGTTTTAAATCAATGTCTAAAGATTTGTATCTAAAAACACAGAACCCTTAGGAGTTCTAGAAAAGAAGAACTTTGCTTTCAGTTTCAGTTTTTCCTCTTGTAAATTGACAGACTTTGAGTCATGTAAAAATCTAATAGTCTACTAAATGGTAAACTGGCTTTTCTTAGAGTAGTTTGTGATAGATTCACAAACAGACTTTATTTATGCTTTCGTATGTGTGTTTGTGTACATATGTGTCTATGCATAAAGTTAAATGGTGAACTTATTACTATCTTGTCATGCTGTTTGAAGACAAACATTAAACATTTTGGATACATTAGGTGAAAATTAATAAAGCCCATTCAGAGTCTAATTAGTTTTTGATAGTCACTAAGATATTGCAGACACTGCTATAGGCTCCAGTGTACTGTATACATTCAGTCATATACTGTATATACTTGAATGTAAAATGAGTGGTTAACTTGAATTCTTTGGAAATAGAAAAAAAAAGTTAATATTTTAACACTGAGTAATCCAGTCAATAAAAATCTTTTGGATAAAACATGTTGGTATTTAATCTCTTTTTTACTGATTTAATGTAAGAAAACACAAATACTGTTAGTTTCTGGATGCTATAATTCTCTTAAGTAACATGAAGAAAATTATTTTAATGACAATTATCCAGGCAAGATGCCAATGAAAAGTTGAGCATGCTCAAAACTTTTCACATATTAAAATATCAAATTATCCTACTTATTTATAATTTTTCACTAACAGTATTTTATAACATGGAATTCTATACTTTTTTTTGCTTCCCTAGATTAGTTAATACATGGATACATATGAAAAACTTAAATTCCTATCTAGTATCACTTAAAATTTATTTTAAAATATTAACAGGCTCTTCAGATTAAATAACTGTTAAACAGTAAGGGGTTTCCTAAAGTCATTATGCCACAAGCAGGTCTTCACTTTGCATTTTAATTGAGGTATTTTCTGTTTGAGACATTAAATGACCCAAAGAGTATATGTTTCAGTATCAGCAAAAATAATTACTAAAATTCTATAACGTTCCTAAATATTTTCCATGACTATTCTCCAATTGCTACTATAATTAATAATGATCAGATATATAATTATAAACAACTGTCACAAACCTTTTTATATAATCTTTTATTATCATTTTGCAGATGAGTAAAGTGAGTTAATTTGTCTAGGTTTTCTCAGTTAGTAAGTTAGTAGTGGATAATTAGACCTTGAACCAGCTGGTTTGGACTTTGCACTATCTCTTTGAACAGATTAAGAAAGAATTAAATCTATAATGAGAAATGTTAAATCATAGGGCATTAAAGCTATATATTGTACAGAAATTCTGAATTAAATATTAAGCAAGACACAGTGTTTTCTTTTAAGTTAGTCTTAGAATGATGCTAAATGACCATAACATGTAATAGCACTTTGGAGAATTAGGAAGTTGTTTCTGAGGAAAAAGGATAGAAAAAAAACTTGAAAAAATATTAGTACACCTTTAAACATAAACACTACAATAAATCTATTATTTGGGGGACAGGTAGAGATAGTTAAAGAACATAGTTCATTTACTTTTAAAAGAGAAGGTTGTAGCCTCTCTTATTTATAAAAGTAAAAATACAAAATAAATAAACCAACCATGGAAAAGAGATTCAGAAAACTCTATGAACATTTTTCTTTTATCAGGGAGGAAAAAAAGTTTAAGATAACTATAATCTGGTGTTCTCCACGTGGGTGTTCTGCTAAATGTCATCACCTATTCAATATATGAGGCATAATTCTGTCTTAGAGCTGCAGGGTGAGAACATTTGGTTCATTCTAGAGTGATTTTTCTCCATTCAGGATTAGATTAAAACATTGAACAACACGCTTCATCTGACCTTTAAGCTCAGAAATTGTCATAATTTTGTTATTTTAGCAACATTATTGTGAATTATAAAGGTATATACATATAGCACAATTAAATAATTAAGCAACACAGTTTCAGGAACCATGAATTTGCCTCCTCATGTTGAGTGCTATATGGCTAGAGAAAAACAATGTTTTGATGGATTTGATAGTTAATCTCTTAGCTCTAAAAAGTCTCCAGGATTCCAGTGAGTGCAAATAGTCCCAAATGAGTGAAGTAAGAAGTCTGCCAAAGATCCTGCCATTTAGAATGAGAAACCCCAGGCTCATAGATTAGGAATTTAAATATAGACTTCTTTTAAAATCTAAACCATACAGCCTTGTTATGAACAAACTAGGTATAAATACAGTCATTTAAAAAAAATTACCCAGGTTATTGTGTTATATGGGACCATGGTATCATAGCATTAGTTAAATAGCTCTTTAAGTAATTCATAAGTAGAACCAATAAACCAGATGAGCTGTGTGTAGTATAGTATATTATAAAGAAACACCTCCTCTCACACACACACACATATACACATTCACAGAAAAGCAGTGCTCCACCAGCTGAAGCCTTTCTCTCAAGTTTGAAATGTAATTCCTGGTATTGAGTGCCATCTGGTAAATGGAGTTGCCCTCAGATATCCCCAAGACCACAATAAACATGCAACATGTACATATAATAAAAAGGAAACCTCAATTTTATTATTTGGCTTTTAAGATTCAAAATAAATGGATTAAACAGTTGCTTTGAAAAGTACCTTATTGTGATATTTCAGTTTTCTTATACTAATGATTTTTATCATCATTGGATTCTAAACTCAGGAAAAAAAATTGATTTCCCGAATTTATGCATTTTACCAGTATCCCCATGTCCAACATACCAGGTGTGGAATGCTTAGGCTTTATAAGTTTGGGGGCACTCCAGATTTAACGAAGCAGCCAACACCTGGAAAGACATAAAAGCTGGCCTCTAAACGCAAGGTGATGAGTGTTAGTTAACTAGGCCCCCTGGATTCAGAGAATGGCCCCTCGTGGCTCAGAAAAGAAAACTGAAAATGCAGCATCACAGAGTTTAGTTTTAGCTCAGATTTCCTGGTGTTCTCAATGCTTGTCTTCTCTTTACTCCCAAAAGGCAAGAACAGCTCCAGTCATGACTGTCCTTTTGTTTTGTTTTTAGAGGAATTTCTTTTAATATGCACCAGGCTATTGTTTTATCAACATTAGTGAACTGCACAAAGATTTCTGCTTCAGTATGTACAACATATTTCTAGAGAAAAAATAATCCTGCTTTTTTACACACTTTACAATTCCTATAGTGTGATGATGTCCCCAACTCTTTCTGTCATTGTCCTGGAAGTTGTCTTGTGGTCTCACCACAGGTCCTGCAACAGGTTTCCTGGGAGTGAGGCAAAAGTCATGGGTAATTGGTTGAGTCTATGATTTGACTGAATAAACATTAGAGTCTTTTTAGTGGTTAATCAATGTAAAATTAATTTAAAATTGTTTTACATTATATCTATAATGTGTCCTAAAGTTGTCAGTTGTTTTCAATTAGGTCATTTTAAAAAATGTAATAGACAGATTTGCCACATTCCCAGAGATCCTGTACATACTTGAATGTATGGATTGCATCACAGTCCTTAGTAGACAAGTGTTTGTTAAAAATATCTATTTAAAAAAGTTTTTTCATGACCAGTTTCTCTGTGCTTGTGTCTGTAGTGTGTGCCTGACATGATCTCCAAACAATAAGTTGTCTCCTGCCAGTTACTTTATATCCAAAAGACAAAGTAATTGAAGTCCTGTTATCTTTGTTCAAACTATGTAAAATAATAATAGAAAAAAGTGGGGGATTTCAAATGAAATGTCACCAACATACAGATTTTTTTAGTATACTTTTTATTACATTTTTAACAGTCATTCTCTTGCTCTGCCTCTCCGGTTGAGCCCATAATCAAGTTTAGATGGCATTTATTCCAATCATCTTAGACTACATCAACATCACCTAAAAGAACTTTTGGCAGTGGTGAACAAATTCAATATGTGCTTTGTCGACTATGGGAGTCACTAGCCACACATATTTGGCTATTAAGTACTTGAAATGTAGCTAGAGCAGCTTGGAAAGTTCAGTGTTACTTAAGTTTGAACTGACATAGCTGTACATGGTTTGTGGCTACCACACTGACAGCACAGAGGTCTAAGTTTTTGTATGGCCATTGTACCTACTCTTCAAAACATTTTCAAATAAATATGCCATTATGCCTGCTTGTCTCATTGTTTTCTGATTCTACCTCATGTGTTTTAAAATGTGCTCTATCTGATCCAAACTTATAGTTGAGCTACTACTCAGTGTGGAACATTAGACACACAGTCATTTTTTGTTTTCTGAAAAGCAATTGCCCAATAACCATTTTCCATCCTTGAACATACATTGCTTCCTCATTAGGAGTTCCTGTCAAAGATACTAGTGTATTTAGTCTGTTTGACCTGCTGTGACAAAAATCCCACAGAGTGGGTGGCTTATAAACAACAGAAATTTATTCCTCACAATTCTGGAGACTGGGTGCCAGCAGATTCGATGTCTAGTGAGGGCCCGCTTCCTAGCTCACAGGCGCTGCCTTCCTGCTGTGTCTTCACATGGTAGAAGGGCCTATGGAACTCTCTGGAGCCTCTTCTCTAAAGGCACTGATTCCATCCATGAGGACTCCACAATCATGGCCTAAGCATTTCTCAACACCCCCACCTCCTAAGTCTGTCATCTTTGGGGATGAAGATTTCAATATTTGAATTTTGTGGAGACACAAATATTTGGACAATGCCACCTTCCAAATAAGACAAGGCAAATTAATTATGCACATGCTCCTAACTGAGCTGTATTATCTAAAGGAAATTAATACAAATTGTAATAAATTTTGCAATATTTCCTACATTAAAAGTAGTCAACACAAATTATTCAGCGGTGAGGCCTAGAGATGAAAAGTTACCATTTAGAAAGTGGGACCAATAAGAAAGGAAAGAATGAGAAGATATATTTCATGGGAAAGATAAGCAATATCAAAGATTACACAGGTGTTTCTTTCTGAGATGTGGAAGGTCAGAATTACATAAAAGTATGGTGACCATTAAAGAATTCAGATAAGTAGAATACTCAAATTTTAAAGCTGGGAAAAATGTTGAAAATCAGTCTGTCAATGTGGCATAGTATGTATAACAGTGACTTTATACTTGGAGAGCTGTGGCCTAACCTAAAGCTAGTTACTAGTTATCTCTAAATTTCAGTCTCCTTATCTATAAATCAATGACAATAATAATATCTACCATTTATATTTTAGATGGGGGGGGGGTGTTGGGTAAGTGAGATAATACATTGCAAATGTTTAGCATAGTACCTGGCACAGAGCGCCCTATTTCAGTGGTAGGGTAACTGAGGTTTAGGCATTAATTATCTCAATAACAACTGAGACCAAGAGTAGCAGCAGCAAACAGAATGGTACCACAAAATGCCCATTATTTAATAAATGAAATGACTAGTCCAAGAGCACAGAATACATTAGTAGTTTGTAGAGCACAAAGTCACGTCAGCTTCTTCCCGTTGTGAATAGCTGCAAGCATCACTTGAGCTTGAGAAACATGGGGCTTTTGTTTCCGTGGGATAAATAAAGACCTCAATCTTATGATAGATTTAAAAAGTTATATGGGTAATTTGTATCCATCCTGTATTTAACTACTTACACAAATTCTAACATTTAAAGTATTCTTTTGCCCTGGTCGGGTGGCTCGGTTAGTTGGAGCGTTGTCCCATACACCAAGAGGTTGTTGGATGGATTCCCAGTAAGGGCACACACTTAGGTTGTGGGTTCAATCCCCAGTCAGGGTGCATGCGGGAGACAACCAATTGATGCTTCCCTCTCACATTGATATTTCTCTCTCTCCTCCTGCTTGCTTTCTCTAAAATTAATAAACTTAGATTTATTGAATTAAAAAAATATATATTCTTCTTGAAAAACTTTCTTTTACCAAAAAAATTTTATACACATTTTTAGGGATTTATACAGTTTAACTAACAACTAAGGAGTATAAAAGTAATAGCAGGGGCTAGGGAAAACATCATTATTATAATTTAGAAAAAAAAAACAAACAAAGAGAAGGTGCTATCAAGACAAAGTAAAATAGTGTAATCAGTGATTTATTTCATTTATATATGTCATTATAGTTTTGAGAGATTTTAAATTACTTATATATTGATTTATTTTGAAATCATTACTAGGCATCTCCTATATGTTCTGTCTTAGGCTAATTTTTGTTATTATAATATTGAATAAAAGATGCACGGTTCTCATGGGGTTTACAGAAATTGACCACATCTTATGGAGAGTGACCGACTTTGTTTAAATCTCACACCTGAAAATTTATTCCTATGAGACATTGGGCAGAATAAAAAAGAAAAAGAGGAAAAAACTCATGTACATGGACAACAGTGTGGTGATTGCCCAGGGATACGGGTTGAGGAAGGTGAAGGAAGGTATAGGGGGGTAAATGGTGATGGACAGACACTTGACTTGGGATGGTAAACACACAGTACAGTGTACAGATGATGTGCTATAGAATTGTGTACACTGAAACCTGTTAATAATTTTGTTAAGTAGTGTTACCCTAATAAATTCAATATGAAGAAAAAGAAAAAATGAAAAACATAAATAAAAATTTAAAATAAGAATAGAAATAATTTACTTTCAATTATAAATGGAAATTATAGATGAAAATTATAATAAATGGAAATTATAATAATTCTTTCTTAAATATAAGTTTATTGTACAGATTAAATAAGATAATCTTTTAAAGAGCATTTGGCACAATGTTTAGCATACACTAAAAGCTGAATGCATATTAGCTATCATTTCAAAATAGAAAAATCAAGTAAACTGTCAAAAGAGAAATATAAATATATAATGTTAAATAGGTTTAAGCATTTGTTGTATTTAATATTGTGATAGGCATTCTGACAGACATCAACAGAGCAAGGATGATGGACCAGGTACATAAGGTCACCAGGGTGGAAAGCTCCAAGTGAACATAGCCTTACACCACTATAAAGTGGGCAATGGAGAGGTTTGGCCAGCTAATGACACCATTAATTTTAATACTATCTTATAGCTAGACCTGTAACCAGAACCCATGTTCAGCTGCCTGTTGCCTCAAAAACCAAACTTGTGAGGTAGATGCTGGTGAAAAATGAAAGAGGTTTATTCAAGTACCAGTTACCTGAGGAGATGGGGGACTCTTGTCACAAAGCCCATTTCAACATCTCAGAACAGGCAGAGGTTTTTACAAGGAGGGAAAGGGAAAGGAGGACAAAGAAATCAATGAGAAAGGGTTGAAAAGTTCTCCATGTGCAGGCCAGCACAGTCCATTCCAATAAGGATCTAGAAACTGGTCAAGTAATGGTTTGGTGTGCGCCATCCTGGTCTTCATCATCCTGGCTCTGTCACCCTAGTTCTATGGTTGAAGGTCAGCAAATCTCCTGGAAGTGGGATGGCTGAAATTTGGAGTCTGTATCTTCTGAAGTTAGTTCTTAGGATTCTGTACAAACATGCTATTTTCTACAAGCTACATATTAATCAGAGTGAGTATTTACACAAACAATGTCAAAAGAATGGTGGGGTGGCTTATAATCCCCACTGTTACTCTACCTGTTTTGCCATTCCCAAGGGAAGTAGATGGAGGATGAGTCCTTTTTAGATCAATGTGTCTTCTCCATACACTCAAGCCTTTATGGTTTTCAGAAATGACCCTCAGCTAAGTACTACTGGTAAGCTAGATCTCTCTGTAATTGTTACAGAGCCTGAAAGAAAATGTACTCAGATTAAAAAAAAAAAAAAAAAAATCCAAAAATAGGTGAATAAATTTCTTAGTTTTTGCCAACATTTGGGTGGCAACCCAATTCTTTCTTTTTTTTTTTTTTAATTTATCTTTATTGATTTCAGAGAGAGGAAAAGAGAGGGAGAGAGAGAAATAGAAACATCAATGATGAGAGAGTCATTGATCGGCTGCAGCCGACAACCCAGGCATGTGCCCTGACTGGGAATCGAACCCCGATTGCCTGGATCCTAGGTCGACGCTCAACCGCTGTGCTGCTCCTGGCTGGGCACAACCCAGTTCTTGAGCTATTAAAAATGACTGTCCTTGTTTTACAAATAAAGTCTTTATAGGGCCAGAGGCATGGCTCTAGAACATCAAAGCTCACTAAATCTTTTTACCTTCCCCAAACCTCTTGGATTCAACTCAAGAGGCTTATTGATAATTGGCTTTATGAAACCTATGTCCTTCTAGGAGGAATTTACACTTCCTTTCCTGTACCTTTGAAAGGCAAGTATCTGATCTTGTTTGAGAATTCTTATCTGAACCACCTCTTACAATGCAGGTTTCTCCTGGCTGTCTTGGCTCAGTGGTTGAACATTGACCAAGGACCCAGGAGATCCCGGTTCAATTCCTGGTCAGGGCACATGCCTGGATTGTGGGCTCGATCCCCAGTTGGGGACGTGCAGGAGTCAACCGATTAATGACGACTCTCTCATCATTGATGTTTCTATCTCTCTCTCTCCCTCTCCCTTCCTCTCTCTGAAATCAATAAAGATATATTTAAAAAAAAAACACCAAGTTTCTGGGAGATAATCCTTATTGAAAGAAAAAGGAAAACTTTAGCTATCTAAGCAGATCAAATTAACTTATTTTGGCTATTAAATATTGGTTGCTAGACAAATATTAAGTTCACCTACTTTTATTACAAAAAGCTGGAAAATAGATTTGGAACTGTTAATAAGTGTATTATACTTCGTTAGAAATATGACTCTTAAAAGTGTGAGTGTATTTGCCAATGGAGGAGCCTATGTTTCTAGAAGTTATGAAATGTATTTGCCAATCTAAAAAATGCTAATTGATTACTTTTTAGTTATCACTAATAATGAAGGTTTCTAAGAGTTAAGAATTCTAATTAATTTGAAAGAAATTATATGGTTTTGTTGATAGAAGATATAAGGTATAGAGAGAGAATTTTTGAAGGAAAAGGAAGCAAATTGTTCTAAAGCTGGTTATTTCTGAATGGGTAAGAAGGTTCATGAAAGTTGTAGAAGGTTTATGAAAGTTATAGAAGGTTTGTGAAGAAAAATCTTAAAAGGAAATTATATAAGTAAGCTGAATAATAAATTTATTAAGTAAATGAATTCTAAGAGCAAAAGTAAGCATTTGAGTTTCTAGTTTCTACTTTGTTAAAGGACAAGGATTTTCCTCTTGATTTCCAGATATAAAGAGACTTACTTTTTTAAAAGCAATTTGGTAGATTATGTATTTTTTCCCTTACCTGATCCCTCCAGAATTTGGCAATTGAGTGAGTCATGACAATATGTTTTTTTGCATGATTTCCATAAGACCAGTTTCCAGCTGTGGTTTTATTAACCAAGACTTTGGCTGGAATGTCATGTCTGGACTCTGGATGTCACCAGAAAGCCTTAACGAATGACTGTTGACTTTGAAGCCACTAAGAGCCCCTGGGAGAAGTGGCTTGATACATTGCTTGGTCATATGGTTCATGGCAGTCTTTCCAGGTAAGGAACAAAGGTTGTTTTCCTGAGAAATGCAAGAAAGGAACTTCAAGACATCTTTGGGGATCTCGAGAACTTGAAGAATTCATCCAAGCCTATGGGTATTGCAGGCAAACCTGAGCGTTACTAGGTGGCCGGCCTCTTTGCTCTGATAGGCTAATTGAAGCTCAATCATGAGATTCCAGCAAAGCAGATTTAAGAGAACCTATATGATCAATTGCTATTCTTGTCATGTTTATGCAAATAATTGGGCCAGATTGAAACTGGACTTAATACAGTAAATAAATTAGTCTTAATTTGGCTCTTTGATAAAAATAAGGGTGATTTGGGGGGGTATTATGTTTCAATAGACTATAACAGACAGTTGTGAACATTAGATTCTAATTCAAGTGCCTTCAAAGTTTTATTTTTCACTTGTGAATTGAAATGGATCCTGAATATTTCTAATTTTCTTAAATATTTGACTACAACCTTCCAAACTAATGTTTCATTTTTCTTCCATCCTTTGACTTAGAACTAAATATTTTTCCTTCCATCAGATCACTTGTCATAATTCTCATCATTCTAGCTTTTGCTCCAATGATGCTAAGATTTATAACACACCAGGTTACCAGCCCTACTCATACTTGGGGAATATCACCTCTAGACACCATCGCCACCTCCTTCCATATCCAGGCCTCATTCTCCCTCTGACAGAGAGCAAGGATCTCTTTGCTCTGAAGAAAAATGTCATCCCTCTTCAGCAGAAAGCAGCTACAGAATAGACCTTGCACCTCTAAAATCTTCACCCTTAAAACCCTTAGGACAAGGACCCAGCATGTTCTCCCTTCCCGGAGCATCTCCTGCCTTTCCCTCCCCATCCCCAGAGGTGTGTCACCTTTACCTTCTTCACTTCTAAGCTCCAAGGGCCTTTCCTTTGCCTTTATAACTTGTTTCCTAAGCCCATTTATTCTATTAACTACTTCATTTACCTCATTGATTTTCTAAATACATGTTTTCTTATAGTTTGAGTCTTGGCTTTGAATTCTTTCCTAGCCAGAATTCAAGTACTGAGGTTGCTGAACCCAGGTCCTGTCTGACCTCACCAGTCTAATACCTGGCGCCATTCTCATAGCCACCAACAACGTGACAATAAAAAATTGTGAAAATGTGTGACCTGTTAAATAATATTTTATTCAGGCTATATTTTGCCGCAAGCCTGTAGTAATTGAAATTATGCTTTCTGCCCTGATACTGCTTTGTGTGTATTTTTATGTGTGTGTGTGTGTATGTGTGTGAGAGAGAGAAAACAGAAAAACTGGCCCCCTTCATTCTTTACCTACAAGAATTTACTTACAGAAAAATCTAGCTTCTTTAAAAGGAGTTTGAATCCCTAATAAAGCCCAAGGGGATGTAACGAGACAATTCAGGATCATGGTCAACAATAAAACTGAGATTTTCCCAAAAACTGCAATAGAAAGTCAGAGGAAAGTGAAATGAATACTTGGGACACTAGGGAGAAGGAGATAAATGACTTTAAAGTTTGGTTTTGTTTTTATGAGGAGAAAATGACCAAAGAGAAAAGTGAACAATAAAAAGGTGATGTAAAGTGGATTCCTCAAAGTAGTTCTCTTAATCCCCAGCTTCCCTATCTATCCTGCAACCTTAGGTTCTTTTTTTCTGGAGATGGGGATGGGTGGAGCCAGAGGAGGAGAAATGAGAGCAGAAGGTGGTGAGGCGGCTCCATGGATGGCATTAATTTTGTCCGCTACCTCTTCTGTACAGAGCCATACTGCTCCAGAGCCATTCTCACGTTATGCCACTTTCTTTTCCGCTGTTGACAGAGATGCTGGTTCCCACTTGTATTCACCTCAGAGACACATGTGGCAACTATGCCCCCAAATCCATTTAAAATAAAGCAAGTGCTTGCCCAAAGTAATCAGAATAGTGCAAAGGAAAATCCTCTCAATAAAATGGGAAGTCTGGGCAATGATTTCACAAGGATTCTACAGACTTGAGTCCCCCTTACCCTACACCCCTCCACAAAGCTCTTCATCCCTCCACTTAGATTTTGGGAGGCTGGTGAGCGAGTGCAGGGGGATAGAGTTTAAGAAGAGAGGTTCATTCATCACTCGTGTATTGAAACAGCTTGAGAGATTTCCAGAGAGCCTCTGAAGGTGCACGCATCATACAGACATGTGTGTGTGAGTATGAGTGTGTGAGTGTGTGTGTACAAGGACACATAGTTCATTCTACATTGATCCATCAAGGACAAGCAGTGGATAATCCCAATCTCTTAGATATTTTGAGAACAGGATCAGATTTTATCAGACCCATGACCAGACAAGTTTCCTTTATGCACTTTGCATACATTTGTGGTGACGGGGAGCTTAGCAGAGCTTCGGAAAAAGGCTGCCTGCTCTGAATCCTTTGGACAGGGGCAATTTTCCCACCTGACCTTGTGGGTGCTTTTGTTTTACTTGTTCATTTATTTTAACTGAACAATACCACACCCTTTTCTTGCCTAACCTCCTTCTACCTGGGCTGGACCAGCCGAGCCCTGCCTCCAGCGGGCCCCTCCTTCCAGCCTGTCTCTCACGCCCTCGGGCACCTGTGCCAGTGTTTTGAGTACCTAGACTGCCCCAGCAGCGACACTAGACAGATCAGGAGCTACGGCACATTTGACCGAAAAGCAGCTCTTTGCTTTCTTCTTAGCTGCTTCCCCTTCCTCTTTTCCCAAACAGATATGTAAACACATGTATTTCTCTGTTTAAATTTAGCGAATTGGTTCTCTGCCTGTGCCTTGATTTAGCTATTGGGCTGAGCCTTGCTCCCCCCTTCCCTACTCGGATAGGAGCCACTGGGATCTGGAGCTCGAGCTTCCAAATTGAAGCTGGCCCCAGGCCAGGTGACCTTTTCTTTGTAAGTTTCTTTCCTAAGCAGAGAGGGGGGGTGGTGGCGGGGAGCTGGGATCTGTTTGGTGTTGTTGGAGGGGCAGTGAGGAAAGGAGGGGGTGGAAGAGAGTAAAGGGCTGTTGTTAAACAGTTTCTTACCGTAAGAGGGAGTTCAGACCTAGATCTTTCCAGTTAATCACACAACAAATTTAGCCCATCGCAATAAAAAGCCGCTCAGAGCGGACTCGCTCTTTTAGGGGCTGAGTCGGAACAGGATCCTTTCACCCAGGCATCTCCTCCAGTGGGACCCGCCAGCGGCCAGCACCATGTGGGTGACCAGACTTCTGCCAGTCCTGCTGCTGCAGCATGTCCTCGCACATCTCCTTCTGCTTCCCATCGCCATCCCCTATGCAGGTTAGTTTTCACTTTTTCATTATTACTGTTATTTTAATGCTCTCTGGCTAACCTTGCCTTTTCCTAACACTCTCTTTACCCCAGCCCCAGCATCCTTTCTTAGCTCCGTCTGTGGGATGGTTTTGTTAAACTTCTCATAGTCCTTTCTTTTGATCTATTTGTAAAGCATTTAAAATGATAATGAACATCCCCTCAGGGGGTGTCCCCCACCCTCACCCCCTACTGATACAGCCCCTGCTCGCTTAGCCTAATAGCTGTGGACTGAGGGCTAGGAATGAAGCGCTAACACTGGCTTGAACTTGGATGGTTTGGGCAAGTTGAAAGCTGAGCAGAAGGTCTGGTCTGAAGAGGGGACTCATTTTTTCCCAGAGGATAATTTTCTGTGACAATCCACTACCCCACATCACTCAGTAAACATTCAGGGCCAAATTATGGCTTCATGCAGGTTTACATTTGGAGAAAGCAGATTAAACTCTTAGTATATGTATGCTATGAAAATGAAAGAGAAAGACTCCGTTCTAAGATCTCATTCCTTCTGGGTATGGATGCCTGCCCTTTTGAAATTGCAGGGCAAAGAAGGCAAAAATCATGTAACTTTGAGTAAAGCTGCAGAGCTCCTTTCAGTGTCTCATCTTCTCCTCTGAATTTACAGGTTGGAAAGGAGTTGCTTGGGAGTTCATATTGCCTGAAAGTTGAGAGATTTCATTTACTGCTTTGGGAAGTTTTCTGTTATTATTAGGGAAAGAGGAAACATCTGCATTTGGTTGTATTATCATTGTAGGGGCTGGGATGCCAACGGGAGAAGGTAGTGAGCATCGTGCGTGGGCACAGAATAAAAGAATGGAACAAATGCCCAGATGGTAGACACAGCCTTTTTATAATCTAAAACAGAGAACTGGCTGTATCATTTGTGATGTGTTAAGTATGAAGTTCATCACATTAGAACTCTGATCTAGATCCTGATGTAATACAAGGGTTGAAAACATCAAGGATTTGCTAAATGATAAAAAATCGTTCAATCCACCTGGCTTTCTTCTCTTTTGTGAATTGGCCCTTTTGGAAAACAACACTGTGTGAGAAAGGTCAGTTTGAAAACATGTAGGTCAGACTTCTGAAGGGCTGAAAATGAAGTTAGTGCAATCACCAGGTTATCATGCTTGAGAAGTGTCATGTTAAAATAGATTCTTATAAGACATTGCTGGTTTAGGGGAATTTAAGCATAAATTCAAATCATGTCTAATATTTTGAGGGCTTTCATTTTTAAGGATTAAAATGTTGATGGTCTGAAGTAGACTATGACTACCTGAAATCATCTGTGCTAATGCAAGGGGAATATTGTGGAAAACCCAAACAGTAGATCAACCATAGACAATGTCTACTTGCTTTTGGCATGCATTATGATGTTTTGGCAGGAGATATACATTTGTAATTATATTTCACTTTGGCTAATGTTGAAATGACTGTGTTTCCTGAGTATAGAGAAAATGCAGCCCAAGAGCCTGCTGGCAGGCAAGGAGAGGCCAGTTGGGAATTACAGATATGTTGTGAATAATTCCTGAAGTGGATAATGCTAAAATTGTCATCAAAAGAGGGTCTGCCTTTGTTTGGGTGGCAAGTTTATTTTGATAGTTTTTTTTTTTTTAAATTACATTCCTCAAAATGGAAAACATGGATAGCCCTCTTAAAACATAGAAAGAAAGTTTGTTCTTTTTAGTATCATCTAATGTTGAACACTTAGAATTCTTTTTGTTGTTACTTTTTGATTTGTCTTATGCATCTGTACTGTATATAATGTAAAATAATGCAATGTTAGAAAAGAATTGGATACTATAACAAGGTGGCAGACAACCAGTTATGAGCAGAATGTATTATGGAGATATTTTATTGAAAAGTTTCTTAAGAAATATTCAATACACTGGACCCAAGCCATTTTTATAAAAGTTGCTCTACAGAGAATTACCTTCTATCTACTCCCACCTACACTGGAAACAAATATCCAACCCCTTGTAACACCTGAAGTATTAAATGAGCACCTAATGTGAGGGGATTTAAAAATGAACAAATGAGAAAGAAACCTACATGACTGAGCAACTGTTATGGACCAAGCTCTAAAAATAAAACTATTTAATTTTAATAAGATTGGCATTGTTGGACTCATCTAACATGAGGAAACTTGGGTTAAAGACCTTAATTATCTTGTTATCTTAGTTAAGGGATAGAGCTGAGTTTCTTACCCAAATCTATGTGAATGAAGTCTATGAGATTTTTAAAACAAAATTTATATACATTGAAGCCAATAGCTGTAAAATCAACTGAAACTGCCTTTAAAAAATCAATTTTGCTGAGAAATATAAGAAAAACTCTGTGTTAGAAATACTATTATAGTGTGATGAGAGAGAGTGCATTTCTAGGGTAAAAGATCAAGCTAGATTTTGGGGAGTATATGCACCCCAGTTAAATATGGAAAGATGCGTAATCATATAGTCAGTACCTAAGTCAGGGGAACATGCAGTGACCAAAGGTGTCGAGGTGAGAAAGTAGAAGAAAGGGCAGCTAACCAGCCACGTGGGGCTGGCATGTTGAGCACCTGCAGGGGGGTAGCCTGACCCGTGACTAGAGAAGTAAGGTCTGATGGCTTGCCCAGGCGGTGAGTGTCGTGCTAAACTACATTATTATGAACATCATGAGCAGACACCGACAATTTTTGAGTTGACAGTGTACCTGACAGACGTCACGTTTCAGTGCGGTTGGCTGGCTGCTGTGTGGAGAGAGAGTGGTAGGCAGAGCAGACAGGGAAGGAAGGGACCAGGGGGGCTTCTCTACCAATGAAACACTGAACAAGGACATGGGATGAGAGGAGGCAAATATCTAGGGAGGCCCCTAATCTCACACAGAGCACCTCCTCATTTTGTAAATCTCTTTGGAAGAGATTATTGCGCTGCTTCTCAAATAGCAATGCCTGACATGATTTAAGTCTCTTCTTGACGTCTTTATTTGTGATGTTGTTACCTTCTATGAAGAAGGGGAGATGATTGTGAAATCCAAGTCCTAGATCATTGCAATGAAAATCTGGACTAGTATTTATGATTCTTGTCTTTGAGAAGTTTAAAATCTCCAGTCACAACCATTCCCTTCCATTAATTATTTGTGTTCTTTCATCTTAACATCTTGCCACTCCAAGCTGTTAATCACTAATCATGTGGGTAGGTTTTTCAGAATCTGTGGAGCCAGATTCCTGCTTCTTTCCACACCCTGCAAATCCTTTCCTTGCATGATTTTCCTTTGAAGTCAATGGTTAGTCCATACAGAGAAGAAAATATATGAGGTACTGAGAGAAATGAGTGTGAGGCCCAGGGACCAGAGGGAGAAATGTGTCTTTCTTCAAGCACCTTGATACATTTGACCCTACTCTCTGTTTGTAGGTTTTCACTATGTTCCTAATTATTTCAGTTCTAAAATAGGGACTTCAGGTTCTTCAGAAAATATAGCTTCCAAAATGTTTCCCATAGTGGCAGAAGAGGAAAAAAGTAGTTGCAATTTAAAGTACAGGAAAAGATGATAAAGTTGGAGTGATCTCTCACCCTTTGATTTCATTTCAATATTTTGTTTATAAACTTCAGCTAACAGTCATGCACAAAAAATAGTAGGGTAAAGTCTGATCCAAAGATATTTTTTAGTTTCTTCCCAAGTTGTTTGTTTTTTGACTGTTTTCAGTAAAACAAGCATCAGTTGTTAATCAATATGGAAGAGAAAGTTGAAACTGTTTTTAGCAAAAAAAAAAATATTTATTTTTAGATGCTGTTTTTGAATGACTTCTGTTTTGAATTTTTTTTATTGAAGAAGAAATTAATTTTATAGGTATATGGATTACATGATGTACATCTAGCTTGAACTTCAAGTTTTTGAGTACTTAGTTATTGACCCAGGAGAAATGACTGAATTATAAGGGAAAGCTTCTAAATCATGAGAAATAAATAGTGAAAAGGGAATCCTGGTATCTGGTTCCAATTGCCTCTGATTAGCTTTGTAGCCCAGACAAGCTTTTTGCTCCTATTTATTATCTAGTAAAGGGAAATCATAGATTTATTTGCATTTTAGAATGTCTTTTGAGTTTTAGAAGAAATGTAGTGATGGAAAAATTTATCAGCAAGTAAAAGTAAACTATTTTTATGAGGTATAGCCACACATTAACACATTTCAATAGGACAACTGAGGATCTGTAGAGTTAAACAGTCAACAAACCAGGAGAGACTTTCTCACAGTAGGCTTCAATGCTCACTTTCATATTGCATGGTATTGAGAAGAGAAACAGCATTGACCAGGGTTCTATTTTATTTGGTAATTAGTAAAATGCATATCTGAATTTAATGTTTCTCTTAAACTTTTAAAATTTCTCTATCACTTAGATGTATGTAATAAATACATTATACACGAGGTCAGTTTTAATTCAATATTTTTAGTTAACAGAATTCATTTGAATATATACATATATATACATACATTTATATATAAATTCTTCCATTTTGGTGGATAGTTATTTTTTTGAAATAGATGATCTTCATCTATTAACTATATTTGTTTCTAAGAAAGATTTCTACTTATACAGGAAATCAGATAGTTATTCTGTGAAACATTTGCAGCATCTGAGAAATAGTTCACTAAGGTCAAAAGAAGGAGAACCTCTTAATGAAGAAACTTTTCTCCCATTAACATGGTCCTGTGGTAGAAAACAAAATTTGAAAGAATTATACTACTTTTTTGCTTGGGAGAATAAGTTTCACTATTGTGCCAGATATTAAAGAATAAATTTTCAAAAAGAAAACGAAAACATTGCATATTAATAACATTATCCAAATTGATTTCCAAATATTTACTTTAATGATTATAGTTTAAATAGCTCCTTTTAGTTCAAATGCAATTCAACTTTTATTTTTTTAGATTCAGTAATTGGGATATTAGCATTTCAGTAATTAAACAAGGTCTTTTGGCAAGTCAATGAGAATGCCAGAATTATCATCTGTCTGCCAACGTTATGCAAGGCACTTGGTCCTCACTCAATAAAAAACATGTTGATAGATTATTTGGTTGATTGAATTTCTATGTTAAAATGTCTTTTAAATTATATCTGTAGTACCATAGCCATTTAATCTTGTAGGGCAAAGAAAAGTTAAAAAATGAAAGCACTACTACAGAAACTAGTACCAGTCTTCTGGGTCTTGTTTCTGGAGTTTTACAGAGAACCAGAAATTCAGAGGACTTCATGTTTTCTCTTATTTTTGTGAACTTCAGGTTAGGAGAGACATTAATGAGTAGCATCTGTCCTTTTAATAAACCAACTGGAGCCAGTGGTTGCTGGCAAACTTAAGAGTATAATGCCATTCTTGGTACCTCACTCTGCTAGCCATGTTTCCAAATTTTCTAGACAAAATTTTTCACTCTCTTTTCTTGACACATTTCACCACATATAAAAGCCAGGAATGCATTTCCTGTTCTACTGTCCAAATTACTTCTCTACTGATAGCTCTACTAAATCTTCAGGAAATATTTACAAGCCATATTTTCACATCCTTTCTTAGGAATTCTAAGAGAAAAGAAAGCATTATAAGTATTTAAGAGTCTGAAGCTAGGCAGCTGGGTTTCAAATCAGATGTCCTAAATGGTCAACTATTCCCTGTGTCTCGGTATCTACATCTTAAAAATGAATGTATTATTAGTGCGTTTGTTATAGGGTGTTCAAAAGGATTGACAGGAAGAGGAGGAGCCCAATCATGTCTATCCTGATTATACAATAGCTGCAGTCTCTTAGACACTTTGATTATCATGGTGAAGATGGTGATCATCATTAGAAACCAGAGAACTTTAGGCAAATTGAGAATAAAGAAGCAAGTTCTTGATACTAGAATATTATTCAATAGACTACATCGTTTAGGGTGTTTTAGTTTTGTTTTCAGGTTTTCAGTAGGTGGCTTTGTGCAGTCTAGGGGCCTTGTATAATACTTTCATGAAGAAAAATGATATTGCTATTTTAAAGGTGAAGTTTTACATACATTTGACTTGCAGCATTTGGCTTGATTTCAAGACAAACAGTTCAGTGATACTAAGAAATAGTGCCCCAAAGCACAGGAAACACTTATGTAGGAAATGAGAAGCGCTAAAATATGAATAGTATGAAATACTTTAAAGAGCAAGTCAGAAGAATTTGTCCACTACACCATTTTTAGTGAGAAGTTTCTCACCTGTTATTGAATTGGGTTATCCAATTAATACTGTAACTTACATACGGACCACTTATAGAAGGAAATAACAAATTTAATTATACAGCATGATATGATACGATATGCCCTGGCGCTTGCTTTCACACTGTTTGGAGAATATCATGTTATTTATTTTTTTAGAGTGAACTCTGTCCTAATTTTTAAAAACACCCTTCATTCGAAAGAATGTAGTTAAGTGACTCTACATGATAAGTTATTTATTCTTCACTGATTATACTATTTCTCTTTTCTTTTAACTCCCTGAGAGTATCATTTCTCACCTCGCTCCATCCCCAACCTCTGGAGATCTAGTATGTTGTCAGATAAAATCATTATCTTGCAGATGATCCTTGATGACATTTTTTACATGAGACTTAAAAGCTTATTCCTTATTTTTAAAAATTATTATTAATAGAAGGACAGAAGAAAAGAAGAAACACACTTCATGAGTTCAAAAAGTCAGCAAAGACTACTCTAATTAAAGAAGACCCATTACTGAAGATAAAAACCAAAAAAATGAGCACTGCAGACCTGTGTGCCAATAGATGTATTAGGAATAAAGGACTTCCATTTACTTGCAAGTAAGTGTCTTCATTTTGTTTTTAGGATACTTTTCAAACATAGCATGTACCTATCATGTGCTTTTTTGTTTTGTTTTAGTATTCATGTAATTTGCCCTTAAAATTATAAGCTTGGTTTTAGTTTAAAACACATTACAACAGAAGACCTAGCTCTCAATTGGTGGAAATTTGAGTAAGGAAGTGCATATAAACTGATATCTTTTAGAATCCACAGTGGTTTTGGTTATGGAATTAATACTTTCTCATCTTATAAACAATTGAACTTTAGGAACTAAAATTTAATTAGATTGACTTTTTTTTCTCTTTTAAATGTTTTAGAAAACATTTTAAAATATTCTATTCAGAGTAAACTTTTTCTTTCCTTTCAAGAAGAGTGAAGAAAATTTCAGAATATAAGTTGGGCAACAGCCAAAATTTACTGTAACTTATGTCATTGTCTTTAGAGATTTAAATAAAAAGTGTTGAGAGAATTAGATAAAAAAACTAGAGGGATTGGTGTCAGCAGCAGAGGCTAGGGGTAGTGATGATGAAGTTTTAGGTGAAAAGAGATGGGGTAATTCAGAGTCATGAGTGGACTCAGAATGTGTTTTCTTATCTTGTGTAAGTCCCTGTGTGACCTCACAGGGAAGAATTCCTTACTACTTTGTCAGTAATCCCAGAGGATAACATTTGAAGTTTTAGGCCATGAAGGTGACAATTTCATCTGAGTAGTCTTCCTAACTGCCCAAGGAAAATGCATTTCCCAGTTCTTCTCTAAACATTTCTCCCCTCACTTACTTTCCACCCTTTCATTCCCTGTTTCAGCCCACATTTTATAGGATTGAGCATGACACTCTGTGAATTTTAAATTCTACTCTATTACATTTGGGTCGTGACACATAATGTGAACACAGATTTAGTAATGTCATGGCAGTGGTCTTAATTTCATCTTGCCTTTCTCAGAGAAATGAGTGTTATGGGCCTGAGGGGAAAGGACATGGTCAGAGAAGATTTCTTCAATAGATTTAGAGGGGGAGAGACTATCTTCTTTCTATTCATTTACAACTCCTCTGGAAGTGTTTTTATAGCCAAACCGCCACTTTCAGGGAGATCTTTCTTGGCAAGGAGAGTGGGGGATTGACTTTGCAAGTATTTTCTTATGATGATTCTGTTTCTTTCCCTGACTTTCTGATAAAAGCCTTGAGATAGTTAAAAATAAATTAGAGAAAACCACTCTCAATCAACTTCTCAGCTGTATAGGTTTATGGAGATGTTCTTCTGGCAACTGAGGAGGTTGGATTTACTGTATTTTCCCCCCTCGGGTTTGGAAGGGTTGGACAAAGGGAATCAGAGAACCACATCTCATTGCTGGTTTTTAACTCTGAATCTGAAAATACACTTTCCTGGATCCACAAGTAAGGAGAGTATTGCTACCTTTCAATTTTCACTTTAATCAGCCTTATACCTATTAAGAACAAAACAAAACAAAAGACCTTTTCCTTTGTTTTATTTAAGAGAAACTAAAATGAGTTTGCTTCACTGGAGAACATATACGACCTGATTAATAAACCTTTACATACTCCACGTGTATGAGGTTTCATATTTTCCTACCATATTCTTGTTGAGTTAAATTTAGTCTCCAAATTTATGGCAACCTGTACAGAAAATCTCATGTAATAATACCTGTGCACAGCCAAAGTTCTGCCTAGAAATGGTGTCATCCCTCTCACTCATTTCCCCCAATATGTGTATATTATACATATGTGTTTGGGATCGCTAAACACATTAATTATTCAGAATTAAATATATATACTGTGATACTCTGAAATTAGGTTCTTTAAGGATTAAAGGATTTTATTGCTGACTTGTTATATGGACTAGAATCACTGGCATACAATGGCAAATACAGGAAAATGTTTGGGAAATACCAACGAAGTTGTGTGTAAGCATCTGTGATTGAGTGGGCATGGGATGGAACATTCTCAAACACTGTTTTCTCTTGAGAAGGGATCCACAAAGTTGATTTTATAGAGACTGAAATTTTTCTTTGCTGGGTAGGAAAGATGACCAGAATGTATAATTCTAAGCTTTTCAGAAAATTGCTATTCATCAATAGGCCCAAGAGAAGAAAACAGGAGGCTTTCCTCTTCTAGCCATGATTGAGCTACTCATACTAGAACTGCCCTCCTGCCATGAACAACTAGGAAACTAGACAAAGTGAATTCTCAAAATGAAGATAATAATTAAAATAAGGCTAAGATAAAAACTCTTAAAGTCAAACTTAAATTTGACAACTTGGATCCAGTCCATATGGAGGTGTCAAATGATATAAGGAGACACTTCTGAGAGAATATGGCATAATGATGGAAGGAGAGAAAAAAGCGAATGAAATCAGCAAACTGGAGACCCCCACTTTCCAGATGTAACCACATTTGTATTTACAGAGGAAACCTTGCATGTTCCTGATGGGGTTCCTGCAAAGTGATCTCATGTCAAAACCATATGGAAAATTAGTTTATATATATGTGGTACTTTTTACTTTAATGTGAAGTTAAGTGGCAAACTGTTGATTTATTTTTAGATGTTTATTTTTATTTTTATATATGTTCTTTATTTAATTACTATTGTTTCAAGTTCATTTAACACTCTCTCCCTAACAGTCTACAATAAGGAAATAGGGAATTTAACATGCATTACATAAGCTTACAGTCTACAAGGTCAATATCCGTCTATTATTATCTAATTCTCTCTTATCAAGTTATTTTGCCACAGCCACAAAAATAATACTTTTATGATTTGCTCTTAATTACTATTTCAGCTGTAAAATATTTTTATAGGTAAATATTTTGAAATATCTATATGTAAATCGAAGCACAGGGTTTATGAATATAATGTTTAGAAGTTATGGATATAGAATAAAGTGTAGTAAAATATAAAACAGGTAAAATATTTTCTAAAATTTTATGTCTTTTATATATTGATTTTAGAAAAATTATTTCCCCTTATTTAATGTTATTTAAAAGTTGCTAAAATACTAAGAGATAAATGACTAAATTGAAATATCTAAAGTTATGAGATTATTTGTTCTCAAAAATATTATGTGGACTGGAAATAAAAAAAATCCTTATTCTTAGAAAATCTGGGTATTTTTAAAAAATGAGTTGTTTATACATGGTGGCAGTGTAAGTAGCATAGTGAGGAATGCTAATACCATTTCTTAATGGAAAGAAAACAGTTCAGAATTCCAACATCATTTCTTTTATTGTAAGAAGTGGTAACATTTAATATGTAGAAAATTTTATCAAGTACTTTACTATTCTTGGTTAAGAGAATTTTGCATTGATCATTTTTGTTTAGAGAGACATTTATATCGCCCTCCTTGGTTAAACCATGTGCCCATTCTTTAAAAACTGTATAAATAGTAGTATTCCTTCTTTTCATTCAGATATTTTTTTCAGGGCCTTTGTTTTTGATAAAGCAAGAAAACGATGCCTCTGGTTCCCTTTCAATAGCATGTCAAGTGGAGTGAAAAAACAGTTTGGCCATGAATTCGACCTCTATGAAAACAAAGGTAACGGCCTCTCCCTAAATATTCATAATAGAATAAAGTGTAAAATATATGTAATTTCCTTCCATAGTGCTCTTTCCCACTGATTTTTCTGTTATATACTGGATCTGTTATGCAGTAAATTCATCCATTCAGACAGATGACCATATTCAGTATGATACGTTTGACTAAAGAGATCATTTCCCAAACGTCTCATAATTATATCCCCCTTTATTTCTAGGAGCCTCTCTTAGAGCTGGTATTCTTCATGTCATTTTAGAAAGTGCCACCTTAAGCTATTAGCTTAAGACATCTTATAGTACAGCAAATTTTGAGCTTACTATAGTAATTTAAATTTTACTTTGGATAACTAAGTGATGATCGCTGATAATAAAAAATGTGGAGATTTCTAAAAAATTAGTTGGATCTATTTTTAATTATTTTGTTCTTTAAACATTTTTAAAAAGAAGAATTGAGACCAAATTATTTGTTAATTTGTCTATTTTGATATTCTGATATTAAATTCACAAGGTATTTACTTTGTTCAAAAGCAAAATTATATCAATAAGAATGTTAAATAAACATGAAATTAAGAAAATAAATCTCTCATTATAAGAAATAATTATAGATTTCATTTATGATGATAGTATTTGTTTCAATTACAGTAACTTTCTGAATTCAATATAGGTTTTATAAATCACTTAATTTTCACTTTTAAAATTTTCTTAACACGGTCTGCATAGTTGAACAAATCATTCTGCCAAATTAAATTTGTTGGGCCAGTTGAGTATGGAGACTATGTTCAGTATATAGACTAAACTCTGCAATTATCCAGGTTTATGCTTACAAAATTAAAACTCAATAGCCTTGGTTGTTGTTTTAGATTATTCTGAAATGCATTATTTTGAAAATATTAGTAGAAGCTTTAGGCAAGGTGTTTTAATATGATTTGAAATAGAGTAGTTTACAAGTGTTAATTACTTAAAGGTTAGAATGGAATTTTCTTTTTCCTTTAAATATATATAGCATATTACTCATAGTTATAGCATTTTTCTGCTTTTTCTGATAGACTACATTAGAAACTGCATCATTGGTAAAGGAGGTAGCTACAAGGGAACGGTATCTGTCACAAAGAGTGGCATCAAATGCCAGCCCTGGAATTCCATGATACCCCATGAACACAGGTAAGAACAGCATGAAGAAGAGAGGATAAACCTCTTTTTATTTCTATTATGTATGTTATAAATCTCATGTTAGTCCTTCAGAATAATTCTAAATATCCATGACTGATATTTAGTCAAATGTTAATAAACTTATCATTAAGATGTGACCTAATGTTAATCTACCTCAGAACCTCAATTTATAGACCTTGGTGTTTGTGAAAAAAATAATGAAAACATAATTAAAAAAAAAAAAGACTTTTTTCTTCCCTTTACCTTCGAGAAGGTTCAGCACTCTAGCTGGAATGGAGGGGTTGGCTGTATACATTACAGATGGATCACATTCTGACCTTACCCAGGGGCCAAATGTTCTTTAACCTTGGTGATTCTCAGCCTCGGCTGCACATTAACATCACCTGCTAGAAACTCTTAACAAATCCTACCACCCAGGTGTCAACATAGACTCATTAAACCATAATTTCTTGGGGAAATAACCCATGCACCAGCATTTAAGAAGATGCTCCCCAGGTGATTCCAAAGTGCAAAGTGCAAAGTGCTAAAAACTCATGCCTCAGATTGACCAGTTTACCCATTTCACCTATTGCCCCACATGACTGGACAAAACTTCTCATTCCTCAGGAATTAAATGTCTACACTTAAGAATTGTGTTTATTATAACAGATGAATACTACTTAAAGACCAGTAAACATAGCTTCCCTTGCCTCATTAGTCTGAAAGTTTTAGTCATAATGGAGGAGAAACATAGATATTTACTACCCACTAGAGAACTAAATATAACCAGTCTTCGAGATTTATTTCACAAATAATTTGAACAGTAACTAAAGTAGTTGAAAACAGCTCTCCTTTTTTATTAAATGCATTAGAAGACTTAGTTTACCGTGTGCCAGTTACCTTGCTGAACAGCATACTGGGTATGTCACATTTAATCTTCCCAAAAACCACATAGTGCCTGGTTTCATTAATTCTGTTTTATAGGTGGTGGAACTGAAGCATAAAGTCTTAGTAACTTTTCAAGGTCATTCACAGCTAGTAAGTGATATGTTCAGAATCTGAGCCTAGCTAGTATCACTCTAAAATCTTTGCTTTGATACAATTAGCAGGTCAGTAGGACATGTGCTGTGACTTGTTTTTGCAATAGTGAGGATAACTTTGCCTTGATGAATCCATGTTTTATTCCTTTTCATTAATTTTTAGAGGGTATAATTATACAATGTGATTTTACTTCAGTAAACAAAGATGAGTTAATTGGCCACATAAAAAGAAAAAAGTTTGTTGCTCCACATTGAGATGAAACCTGTGATCTTAGCCTAACTAACACCAGCTAGTAAGTGTCAGCTTTACAATGTTTTAATAACAGAAAACAACAAATTTTTCAAAATTATTTACTGTTTTTGAATTTTTAATTAATTTTAATTTTATTTTTTAAATTTTATTTTTGTTGTTCACAGTATTACAAATGTCTCCATTTCCCCCCTTTCCCCACCTCTCCTTCCCTCTGGTCATCACCTCACTTGTCTGTACATATATGTTCTTTGACTAATCCCTTCACCTTCTTTCATCCATTCCCTCTCTTCTCTCTCCCCTCTGACAGCTGTTGGTTTGTTCCTTGTATTCATTCCTCTATTTCTATTTTGTTCGTCAGTTTATTTTATTCATTAGATTCCACATATAAGTGAGGTCATATTTACTTTAGTTATACACAAATATCTCTGAAACATAGTATTGTCCTAATATTACAAAAACAAACAATATAATTGGTTTTGTCTTTTCCTAAGTGTTTGGATGATGCCACTCCCAAGATAGTGAGGAAAACATCTTATTTAAATAGATAAATCTATGCTTTTAATGAACAAAGGAACAGCATTTGAAGTCATTCCTGCCCTAGTCTAGGAGAGTGCATTGGACTGACCTAGTAGAGGTCTTATTTCAATGAAATTCTCTATGATTGTGATTCTCGGCTAGAGGAGTAAATGTGAAATAGATCTCCCTGGGAACAGACTTTTTAGTCCAATCAGCTATTTTTCCAACAAACACTTCCTTGAGTTTAGGGCTGAGAAGATCTTGTACATTAATCAAAATTTTAAAAAATTCAGTGGGAACAACACTTAATTATCATCAATTAGAAGCTTATTGGAATATCCGTATGATAGTTTAACACTTTTAAGTTAAGTGTTAACTAAAGATTAACTTCATAGGAAGTGGGAAAAAAAAGTGTGTGTGTGTTTATATATATAGATATATATAATGTCTCTGTCTAGAGGAATGATTTATTGTTGACTCCCTAAATTGAAATATTTTACAAGTGGCTTAATGGGAAGACGATGATAGATGATGAAATTAGTATAGAAGCTTAACCAGAAAATCAGGTGACCTGATATCTACATCTCTATCCTTCATTGGCCACCCAGCATTCATTAATGAAGCAGATGATGGAACAGATTAAGTTTCCTATGAACACAGTTTATATTAAAAGAAAAGAAAAGGTGACTAGCAACCAGAAGATTTAATTTATGTTTCAAAGTACCTTTAAATATAACTCAATTTTAAATATTTCTTCACTTACCTTTCTTAAAGCCTTGCCAACAAGGACAAAGAACCAAAAACTGTATGTGTGCGAATAAAAGTTTATTAGCGAGCCTGTTGATTGGCAGATGGCTTTGGTGTAACAGGTTTTCATAAGCATTTGTTGGATGAACAAAAATAAATGAAAAGAGCGGGGCTAAGCTCACCCTTTGGTCAAGTATGGGATGCTAAACAGAGCATGCTAAAACCACAAAACACAAAGGAAAAACAGTTAATTTGGGTAAAAAGCCATATATGCCAAAGAATGATGAGAAGACATGACCCAAAATGCTGTTTACCTTGCATGCCTTAAAGAGGAATATGGCATGCATTGATGCAGAATTGTGGAAAGGAGCACATCTTTTCATTTCTCATTTGTTAACTCCAGTGAGCAAACTTTATTCATTTTTCAGCCACTTTTTTAGGTTTGATTTCTACTTTATCTCTCTTCCTTCTTACTTGTATTTTTCTTACTAAACTGTTTATTGATTAATTCATTACTTCTTCACAGCTTCTTTTTGGCTTTACAAATCTACTGGAAAGGCATATGTGTATATGTTTGTGTGAGTGTATGTATGTGTGTGTGTGTAGAACAAAAATCTCTAAACTGCAGGTATTTAATATGTGTTCATTTAACATGTGTTAAATCCATTATTTAGTTTCTTAAGTAAGCTTAATATGTAAAATGATACAAAATAAAAGACCTCATAATAATCTAATTTACTCCATTCATTTTATAAATCTGAAAGTTGAAAACCCAAAAGTAAAGAAATTGCCTAAGGACTGGTTTCATATATATGGCGGCAATGTAGATTTTGTGATTAACTGTAACTTATTCTTACTACACTATACTAAGCTTTTCCATAAAATAGAGTTATAAGAGAATTTACTAAGTTAAATTTGATTAATACATTACTTTACAAAAAAAGGTAAAATCAGTTTTGATTCTATCAGAACAATGAGTATTTCATTATAAATTTACTATAAAAAGTTGGAGAACTAACAAAAATGAAAGAAAATAAATTTCAAGCAATGGCACAAACAAAAGGTATCCTAAATTATTCTGGAATAATGAGGCTAACTAAGACAAAATATGACTTCTTTTCCCTTTGAAAATTAAAACTGATAGGAAACTGTGAAATAATGAGCTTTAATTGCTAATTTAATTGTTTAACTTTTACTTCCACAGAGGAAAGACTACTAAGTGGAGTATGTTTAATAATAGGTAGCATTTATTGTTTTTTTAAAAAATATATTCTTTTTTTTAAAAAAATATATCTTTATTGATTTCAGAGAGAGGAAAGGAGAGGGAGAGAGAGAGATAGAAACATCAATGATGAGAGAGTCATTGATCAGCTGCAGCCAGCAACCGGGGCATGTGCCCTGACCGGGAATCGAACCCGGATCGCCTGGATCTTAGGTCGTTGCTTAACCGCTGAGCCACGCCCGGCCAGGCAGCATTTATTGTTAATTACTCTGTCATCTCTTAGAACTTCTCAAAACAACCATATAAGGGGTACGATGTTATAAGTTATGGTTATACACATTGTACAGGTAAGCTAACAGGCTGAGAGAGGCTAAATTACCTGCTGGGTCTCCAGTTAGGAAGCAAGAAAGTTGAAATTTGAATCCAGGTTTAATTTAATGCTAGACCCTTTGTTCGTGTTACTTCTTCGATCTGTTTCTCAGTTGTGCAGAAAACAGGAGGGTTATTCTTCATAATAAAGCAACAAACAAGCAAGTAATTATGTGGGACAAGCAGTGTGATTGTGAGTTTTCAAGGTCAATTGCAGCATTTCTCTCCTTGGTGGCCTTGCTCAATCACTTGCTGCCTTTGAATGCAGCTTTCAAATTGTGGTTCAAACAATGTTCATTAGGTTCTCAAATGTTTGGCTCTTTGCAAATCCAAGCATAAATCATTCTTAATGATGCTGAATATGTGAATTAAGTTGAATATGTGAATTTATAAATGTTTATGAAATTTAAGGATTTTAAGAATGGATGGAAAGGATAATTTGAATTAATATACAGGGTGGGACAAAAGTAGATTTATAGTTGTTCATACAGACAATAATACATAATTAATAAATAATATAAGAACAAACTCTGGTTTTTGCATATTCACAACTGAAAATCTACTTTTGCCCCACCCTCTATACGGAGGTCTGAGTTAGAACAAAGGCTTCTCTACTTCCAGGAAAAGCATACCCACTAATTAGTAAAATTAATAAGCCTGAAGTAAAGTTGCATGCTCTTATACTGTAATGATTATCATTTTAAAACTAGCTTTTTGCCTTCGAGCTATCGGGGTAAAGACCTACAGGAAAACTACTGTCGAAATCCTCGAGGGGAAGAAGGGGGACCTTGGTGTTTCACAAGCAACCCAGAGGTACGCTACGAAGTCTGTGACATTCCCCAGTGTTCAGAAGGTAAATGAACCTGAGTGCTGGGCGGGGCGCTCTGCTCCTCCTTTGTGTAGAACTGCAGCTCGCGTGAAAGGCTAACAAAACAATCCAATCGCAATAAACATGTTGTTCATTCAAATACAACTATAGGCAATTATTTGAGCATTTTCTACAAAGTTTTCAAACCTGATTATCAGCAGATTAATGCAGAATAATGGAGTGAGTTATCAGTCTGTAAGTTTCACTAGCGCCCCAGGCATCATTCTGGGGAGAGGAAAAGTTGGGGCTTCTCCATGAACTGCCTGGAGCTCACATGCCTCAAAGTCTGATGCTCCTACATCTTCTGAACGGAGCCAAGTGAAACTTAGCCCTTTGTGAGTAGACCTAGTTCTCTAGCCATCAAGCTCCTGCTTCCACAGTTTTGTCAAAGCTACTCTGAAGGGGTGAGGCAAGGGTATTTGGGCCCAGGAGGGAAATGGGAGGGGGTCCCTGGAATTGGACACTTGTGTGCGTTTTGGTGCAAAAGTGACTAGAACCAAATCCAGTACATAGACTGGAACGCCATTCAGAGTAGTGTCTGAAGAGATCAAGGCTGTCTTAAAGGCAGGCACCCTAAATCCGTGCCTATGTTTTTACCTCCTCTCATAGCATAAGAGGGCACTGTCCTTACTTTCGCAGTGGAAAACTGAATGACTGACAAAAAGAGAGAGTAACCATTTCAGCATTGTATATGCTTTTATTTTTCTTAGTTATCTGGCTCCTGAATAGCTGTTCTGTCAGAAACCAAAATTCTGAAAATCCAAATGAAACATGGGTTAAATTCTGATAGAAATTTAGTAGGATTTGAAGTACTTGGGTGTGGGGTTCTGCTGAAGTACTGTCCAATTGTTATAGTAAGTTATCTTACCTATTTGTTAGAAACCAATTTTTAAAAAAAATATATTTGTTCCATAAATATCAATTTAGTATTAGGTTGATATTATCACGTAAAAAGACCATTCATTGTTAGTTGTCATGGAGAAGGTGAATTTGTTTTCTGTTGTTAGTTAATTTAAAATTCTTGCCTTCATGTGCTAGAGCCAGTTCCTTGTCCATTTGTAAATTCTTACTTTTCATTCATTCCATATCGTATTCTGTTCACTATAACTTCTTCATCATTGTTTTCTTTTCTTTTAAAAATAATAAACTGATCTGTGATAACATGATGAACAAGTCTGTTTTGTATGAATAAGTCTGTAATTAATGTTTGTCTTAAATTTACACATGGAAGAAAATAACCTACTTTTTGGAAACTCTCCATTATCACAGTTTTCTGAGGTTGAAAGTCATTGCGAGTTTTATAATTGGTTTTGTTTTACCTGAGAAAATGTTTTCAAGGGAAGGTAACTTGGTCAAACTGTAAACAGTTTAGCATTTATGTTACCTGCCTAGTCTGTGTGAGAATGTGATTTTTCAACCCCTGGTTTATAAGAGGAACCTTCATCAAAATACACTGGCATAGATTTGAAATGATATGCAGTATAGAATAAACATGCTAGAAAAGAAGTAATTGTAAAAGTCATCTTTCCAGTTATTCTTATTTCATTAGATTATACATCTCTAATATCCTTTAATTATTTGAGGTCACTGCATCTCTCTTGGAAAAGGGTGTTGCTCATTATTGTAATGGTACATGATGCTCGTGGTTACCATGGCACTGAAGGTTGCAGATATGCTTTTTCTGGAAACAATTAGAGATCTGGTAGTAGAATAACTCACCTGTGAGAGAAGTAAACCAACACCTGCCCTATAGGTTAAACATATCTCAGGGAGCATGAACTGAGTTGAGATGTTTAAATTCATCCTATAATGAACAATGTTTTAGCAGGATTTTAATAAAGAGGATGCAAAATAAGAAGCATTACCAATACATTAATAAAGAAAAGCAGAGCTCTTTATAAAATAAGTAATAAAAAATACTCAAAATAAGGTACACTGTACATTTTTATTAAGATACAAATAATCAAATCATTTTGTATATTTAAAATTAAGAAAAATACCTGAGGTCAAACTTTAAACTGTTCTTTTAAAAAAGACATGTAGAACAGTATATATATATTTGAAATTTTTATAACAATTTAACTCTACTAAATAATCATCTGAAATTTATCTGAAAGTTTGGTTCATAGATGATATATATCTGATGTCCAATGGTTAATATTACATTCTTATAATTTAAAACTTTGAAATATATTAAGCATTCCAATAGAAAATAAATACTTTTTCACATTTAAGTCTTACGTAATTGTGTGAAGAAAAAAAGACCATTAATGTTTGATTCAAAGGTTGTATAAAACTGAGGTATGTAAAATTTAATTTCTTGTTTTAACATTTGCTTGGGATTTGAAATAAAGCCAACACTAGTCATTGGAACAGATGTCTTTTTAATGATTGTCAGATATCCATAATCATTATTTTTTAATGTCTTACACTTAATATCCCAAATGATACTCCCATAACTTTATGTGTTAATTCCATACTCTGTGTGGAAAAAGACTTTTAAAAACAAAGGTTTAAATAAAACTATTATTTATAAATGTGGATTTGTGAGACTATCCATATTTTAAACATTCAGTGTTTCTGAAGTAATCACCAGCATGGAATTTGCTGAGAGATACTTTCAAAATGTCTGTGTTAGTCTGTAAACTCAGATCACTTGTGGTTTTATGATTGAGAAAAGTGGAACACAATATTTTTTGAGTTAGTTGGTTAATACGATGAGAAAGATGTTAAGTTAATCCTACTTATGTTATAATTTATGTGTCATTTTTTATAGTTTTCTACTATTATTTATGTCAGACTATATTTAGAAAAACATTCTATTTATGAATAGAAATATTTATTTAGTTTGTGCTTATGTGATCTAGAACAGTATTTTACTATTTGTTCTTTTGTTTTAAAGGGAAGACTTTGCTAGAAGGGTTAAATAATATACTGGCTCCAATAGAGAAAACCAAAAAATAAAAAAAATTAAAAATAGAGCAGGAAGGGCAATTCTTACCTTCTTGCACAGTTATATAGATTATGCTTTCACCTGATTCCTTGAGTAGATAGACTTGGTTTCTACCTGTATTACCTATACTGCTTAACTTTGAGCTGCAAAAACATTCTAAGAAGAGTCTTAGAATTATGGAAGTTTGAAAAGTGACTGTGGGCTTAGAGTTTGGCTTTCTTGAGGTAATGTTTAAGACTAACCTGATGGTTCGATGCACTGGTAAACCAACAAACTTTTTAGGCTTGGAAAAGATGGCCAATCTATCTGCTTTCCCAGGGCCTCTTTTTCCACATCTCCCAACAGGTGAAAATCCAATAGGAGGACAACCTACTGTTTTAAACAAGAGGGTAAAGGGTAATTGGGAAAATGCTGGAAAAGTCAGGGAGGTGGACTTTCTAAAATTATTTCTATCAGTCTGTCTTAAAGTATGACCTATTAGAATGTATAGGGAACACATTAAACTATGTAGGACACAAGGCAATTAGGGAGAATGGAAAGAACACTGGACTGTGGGTCAGAAGACTTGTGTTCCAAGCACAAGTTTGACATTTTCTGTTTTAGGTAAGTCCTTTAAAAATTTTGTGAGTTTTTCCTCACAAAGATCAAATGATTTTTTATATATTAAAAATACTGAATAATTAAAGAATATGTAACAATAATATATTTAGCATCTCACTTCTATCACAACACACATTCATTGACTACTGAAATCTAACATTATTCTTGTTAACTTTTATTATTTTAACAAATCTCACAGGGTTTGAAACTGCATCCATAATTATCTCTTCACTTTACTTTAAATATAATGTACTAATTCATGTTTCTATACCATTTTATGGCATTTGGCCTCCTTTTAGCTTATTTAACCTTCACCCACCCTTCAAGGACCAAGTAAAATCTATTCTCTTCTAAAAAGCCATTACTGAAAAATGCTTAGAACGTTTAGAATAGAACAAATTATCTACAAACTTGCTACTCAACATGAGGTCCAAAGACCAGAAGCATCAGCATCCACCAGGAGCACCTCCACCCCTAATACCCTTTATGAGAGCGTGCCTTATGACAAGATCTCAAAGTGACTTTTTATGAACATTAAAGTTTGGAGAAGCAGTGGTTGACCACACTCATTCTAGAACGTGGTCATAGGAAAATTAAATCCTGAAATCCAGGAAAAATATTTTATAATAATCCCCATAGTACAGCTTCCTAGAAAATAATTTTATCCACTCTCACATAAAGGGATAGACTCTTATAAACTGCATTTGCTGAAGGAGATAAAATAAGTATATTCTAATTTTTGAAGTACTATACAAGGTTAGAAATTGCGTATGTAGGTACTTATCTCTTATGTGTGACCATAGTATTTTATTCTAATTTTCACTTAATTGAATTCATTTCTCATTCAATTTCATTCGTTTCATTACAAAGGAACAAACAACAATGATAAGTGTCACATCATTTTGTGAAGATATCAAACCTTGCATTCTTTTAAAAAAGGGAATTAATAAATCTGTACCTCATTCAAATGGAAAGCTGAAATGTGATAAGGCATAAGCTATGTTGAGCTTTTCAATGTGGAAATGACCTTGGCCAAACAGAGGAACTTTATCAATATGCTCTTGGACCCCTGTCGCTTATAGTGTAGGTGCTTACTGACTGTAGTGTGGGGAATTTCAGGATCAAATGAGAGGAAGCTCAATTGCCTCCTTGTCTTAGTTCACATATTAAACTATAAGGAAAGAAGTAGATAGATCAAGCCCAGCTGTCTCATGTTTCAAAAAGTTAATAGTTAATGTTCTATTAGATTATAAAAATCAAAGGTTCAAAAGTGAGTTTTCTGATATTATATCCCAAATTATTACAAATGCTAATTAGGCTAGATCTTGGTAGATAAAACTAAACATTGATATCTTTGCTGCCTTTCAGTTAAAGTTAGACTATCAGTAATCACAAGATACAAATGATGTGTTTGGGGAAGTTTGCCTGATCCGTAGGAAAGCCAAGCGATGATTTATTCCACAGGGTGCCTGCTGTGCTACAAATCACCCTGTCCACTGGAGAAGTCTCTTTTTCAGCTAGTTGATGTGATTCAGAGTTTTCAGTGTGACATAAGAGGCCAGCCAGAAGAGAACTATTAATTAACCACACAAAATCATCAGTAAGACCCTGCATAACTAGATCAGCTTATACATTTTAAAAACAGTGAGTGCAAGGAGTTCAATAGCAGGTCAACTTCTATCCTAAGCTAGATAAGAATAAAGCCTGCTCAGTTATTCAACATGGATGTTCACTAACAGAAAGGAGCTGTGATTTCTTCTTTTAAAATATCCATGTTTCTTGAACAGTACCAGATTTCTATTCAAAGCTGTCTCTCCAATGTATTTCATCCTATTTTGGCATTAGCCATGGGAGTAAGATGTATTCTCATTTCCAGTGTATGTAATTGGAGGTTAAGTTGAGAGAGGAGCATTACTATACTGACAGTATAGCTACTGGGATCCCTTGCATTTTAGACCAACTAAGAGAAAAGTTCTATCTGATATTTCCAGTTTCTAAGTACCTTTTGGACAGTTATTGAAAAATTAGAAAGGTAGTGTCCTGGCCCTATGGTAAATCTGTATGACACTAAGTACAAAAATCCCATTTAAGCTATATGAAAAGTTCTGTAAGGAGTATTTTATGTCACTCTTTATGGACATTAAGCCATAATTTAAAGTTTAAATGGTATGTAAGATTTTCTAAAAATCTCTTTGTTAACAGGTGATTTACTGTTCTTTAAATGGAACAGTGGTGTTTTTGATTTTTCTGTCAGAAGCAATTAACATGCCATACTTTAATTTTATTAGTCGAATGTATGACCTGCAATGGGGAAAGTTATCGAGGTCCCATGGATCATACAGAATCAGGCAAGATTTGTCAGCGCTGGGATCATCAGACTCCACATCGGCACAAATTCATGCCAGAAAGGTACAATACCACCAGTCATTCTACCAATGATTCTTTTCTAAAACTGTTATTTGCTCCATGACAAACTGAAATAGAAATTCTCTTTATACGTTGTTTTCTGGAGAGTCTTGGCCAAAGGGATGTATGATGAGGTATATGAGAACCCTGGCTAGAGCTCCAGCTGTTCTTGGCTGACCAGGTTTTGATTCCCGGAAATCAGGACGGTCCTGAGGAGATTCAGTGGAGTGTGGAAGGGAAGCTAACAGAAGCTTCTCTTTCTCTTCCACAGCAGAAAAAAAGACAGAGACCCCTTCAATAATGGCCATTTTGACCATCCTGGGCTGTGAGAGGAGGCATTATTGCTAAATACAGGCCAGTCTCCTTCTCAAGCCACATCTCCAGTGAGTTAGGTAAAACGGGCCCATGTGTGTGACAACATGGCAAAGGTCATGCCCATAGAAAGGGAATAAAGGTAGAGCAAACAATTATTTGGCTGCTTTATCCTGTTGTATTTTGAAATTGCCAATCTGAAGAAGTCAGGTAACCAAGTCTACTTTCTCCCCAGAAGTAGGTTTGGGACTTAAATGGTTAAAATAAATGTCTACTTTGGCCCATTCATTTCACATGACATGTTTTAGTTGAAAAAAAAAAATTCTCTTATTTTTATTATAAAGAATAAAAATAAAGATAATTCCAGAGGAAACTCTATCCCTATCTTTGTTTAGAAACGTGTTTTTATAAAGGTGTTTTTTCTTCTTTATATTTTTATTTATTGTTCTAAATGAAATTAAAACTCTGCATTATTTTTAAGTGCATCTCTAGTCTTTCAAGTGAGAGCAAAAGGGACATGTTAGCAATTAAAATCAAGTCACCAATGCAGGCCCCAGTTAATTTAAAGGGAGGAGGGTATATAGAAAGGGGTGTGATGGAATTTGTCTCTTGCTCTGGTGGAGGTGAGGGCATGACCTAGAAAGGCTCTGGTTCCAGAATTGAGTTATCATTAGTAACAGCTATTGAAACCTACCTTTTGTTTTAAACTTTAAGCCTGCCATAGAAGAGAACCTGTTTTCTTAATGAGCATTTTATATGAGGTCACATTTATGTAATCTGTCTTTAATTGGACTTTATGAAAAGGGGATTTGGTTTGGGACCTCAGCTGGTAGACAGGTACCACCAAATCGTCTTAACTAATCAGCAAAGATGATGGTACTCTATACTTGATGGAATATGTAAGTTAATAGATTTGATAGCCAATGATTAGCAGTTTTTGTAAGGCAAAACTTAGAGAACCTGTTTTTCCCCCAGCTAGCAGTATCTGAGCTGAATTAGAAGTTATTTTGTGAGCTGAGGGCTGGGTGGTGTTTCCAGGCAGATTTACATGACACTTTTGTTGGTGTGCTTTGCAGATATCCTGACAAGGGCTTTGATGATAATTATTGCCGCAATCCCGATGGCAAGCCGAGGCCATGGTGCTATACTCTTGACCCTGACACCCCTTGGGAATACTGTGCAATTAAAATGTGTGGTAAGTTAGGGTCAAATTTATTGCTTCCTTTTTCTCTCACAGATTGGATCGAAGCAGGTGATTATTAGTGAGACAGGTTAACAACTATTTTACTTGATGTTTTAATGTGTGTAGGTTTTAATATTTTTAAAATGTGTTACATAATCCTATCCAAGCCATTATTTTGAAAGAGATAAATAAGCAAATGAACACATACACACAAAACATTGGTACTTATTGCAAGGCCTAAGCATTTTCATGTTATCAAGAAAAAGAAATCCACCAAAGGAGAAAACAATCGAAGATTATATGTAGTATCATAACGTCATTAGGCTGTGAAAGCTAGGACCTTAGATTCTTACTTTCCAATCCTGTATCCTTTCCCTGCCTTTCCCCTGCAAGATATAACATTGGCTGTCAGCTCACCATGAACCTCTTCTGGTGAAGGACAGAAGCTGCAGTGATGAGTAACCAGTCTAATAGAAGACTCTCGCAGGCATCTTTCATCTCTAGGAGCTGATCCCCAACTCTGTGGCTGTTCCTATATACAACCTGCATTCTGTTTCAACCTCTTTTAGCAATCCTACAATTCTTTTCTATATATTGTCCTTTACCCACTCTCTGAATGTATAAAAAGTTTCTTCTCTCACTTGCTTTGTGGTATCCCTGTAATATCTGTATGCTTGGTCCTCTCCTCCATGGTTAACTCAGGTATTTTTACTCTTTTCTGAAATAATACTAATCGGTAATAATTAGATATAGACATGCTTTTATTTCTATGAGTACAGGTCTTAGTTTTTCAACTAAATCCTAAAAGACTTTAAGACCAGTAGAATTGCATAAATTTAGTAAGGTGTAATAATGTTATAAATTGGCTTGCTGTTATAAAGAGGATGGGGATATTCCTTTGAACAAACCTAATTTGGTGTTATCCACAGTATGATACTGCCAAAGTAAATCTCTCTTCATTTAGACCTGCTAATAAAAGGAAGTGTTTTGGATGACTCAAAGCCCATAGAAAGGGGATGAGTCTGGCATATGTGAAATAACTGCAGAATCTGGAAGGCTCTCAATGTGAACTCAATGTTCCAAGAAAATTGAATCATCTGCTTGGTTCTTTAAAATAAAAGATGACTCCTGTGACAGTGTTTCTCTGTAAAGATTGAATTAGTCCCACTTGTTGACTTTTAAAATCATGTTACTCTTTTCATCATTCTAGACCATTTAGGTACAATAAAACAACTGTTTTCCTTACATTTTTGTAAGGAAAAAATGTACCTTACATTTTAGGTACTCTTATAAATCACCTCTGGAATAATACCAGTATAAATACAGACACACACATGCATATGCACCTACACATTTACCCTTCAACTGACACACACCCCCCCAAAAATATCCAAGTGTTGCTCTCCTCTTCATTTTCCAACCAATCTTTGGTTATTTTAAAAATACATTGGAAGAAGAAAGAAATAGAATGAATGTAACACTTCCCAATTATTAGATAAATGTTCTTTTTTTTTTTTTCTGTCCAAGGAAGACTTAACTAATACAAGTGACATGGAATAATTCTGATGGCTTTGTTAAACAGAGGGCAGTGTTTATAAGATGTTAATTCTAAGAAAACAGTAGAACTTGTGAATCAAACTTACAGAGTTAAGATTAAAATAATCTTTTGAGCTTTGGAAATATTTTAGAAATAATTTATTATAGGGAAGCTTTTCATTTACAAAATTACATAGAAAGTCTACATTTTTATTAAAATGAATAAAAGTTGACATTTTGGAATTTTAATAAGTATGAGATTATTTTTTATGAATATCCTTTCAAATATTTTGGCTTCAATATATAATAAAGCCTATAATGCAAAATCAAGAAATTTGGTGGTAATTTCAATTGTGCATTAGTTTTCTACTGCTGCATAACAAATTACAAAAAATCTTAGTGGCTTAAAACAATATATATTTATTATCTCATAGCTTCTCTTGGTAAGTAGTCCAGGCATGACTCAGGTGGGTTCTCTGCTTAGAATGTCACAAGGCCATAATTCAGGTGCCTGCCAGAACTATGGTTTCATCTAAGACTCAGGATTCCATTCCAAGTTCACCAGTTATTGGCAGAATTCAGTTTCTTGTGGTTGTAGTGCTGAAGTCCTCAGCTCCTAGAGAATGCCTATTGCTTCTTATCATCTGATCCTCTCCACAATCTGTCAGTTTACCTCTTCAAAGCCAACAGGATAGATTTCTGTTATTGTGAGCCTCTGACCCCTACACCCTCTTTTAAAGTTCTGGCTTGATTAAGAAAGACTCATCTAAGATAGTCTTCCTTTAATTAACTTAAATTCAACTGATTAGGGACTTTAATTACATCTGCAAATTCTCTTCACTTTTATGAAGCTAATATAAGCTAATAAGCTAATCACAGGAGTAGCTCTCCCATAATGTTCACACCCACACTTAAGGGGAGTGCATTATACAGACTGTACACCAGTGGGTGGGGATCTTGGGTACTATAGTTGCATTCCATATATCACACACATGTTTATATGCACTGGTTGTAACAGAATATTGATTATCACTTTTTATTTGTATTATTTGATTCTTGGGCGAGCTTTCTGGTTATCTCTCAGTCTCAATTGCTTGCATTCATTCTAAATTTTCAATATATTTGAAGAAAAAAATAGAGTTTAGTATGTTATTTATCCTCACTAATGTTGAAGGGAAACTTTTAAAGTCTTTTATTTATAATTTCCATATGAGAAAATCATAATTGCCAACCTTTATCTAACACCTAGAGAAAGGTATTTTCCAAGAATCAGTAACCTTTATTTCAGTTCCACAAAATGGCTGTGATTAAGCCAGTGGGGAAAGGGGTGTAAAAGCATGGATGGATGGAACAGCATTGCAGTATTCAAGGCATGGTAAGTAGGTTGATACTGCTAGGATGGGCTGAAAACAGAGAAATTAAAGAAGATGACAAAGAATGATGGGAGGCAGATCAAGTAGGATCCAAAATTGTCCCATCTAGTTCCCAAGAGAAACATTGGGCAATTAAGCAGGGAGAGTGGTCTTATCTGATTTGTGATCTAGAACAGTATTCTCCAAATTGGTATCTATGAAACCCAGGGGAATATAATGACTCTCCTAAAGTTCTGTAGGCATGGATAGCTTAAAGGCCTCAAATTCCACCTCTTCTATTAAAAGAATTCATATGAATTCTTTCCCAAAGTCGTCTACTAGAGATGCATATGTTCCTAAGGAGTCAATCAAGTTTAACACCTTACATTTCTATTCACAACCACCATTCCCCCCTTTGCTAAACAAAGTCACACTGCCCATCCTTCCTGAATTTTAAGGTAGTACATTGTCCTGGTGTGTAAAAAGTTTTGGGACACTAAACAAAGAGACCTTTGAAAATACTATATGTGCTGCTTATCATTTATGTACTGCCAATAATTATATAACTCTCTCCAGAATATATACATATGTGTGTGTGTGTGTATTTAGTGAATGTGTATTTATCTCTTAGAATTTTGTGTCCATAAGAAATTAAAAAAACTCAATTTGAAGACATAAAAATATTTTAGAAAAGTATGATGGAGCAAGGAATAAAAGACTCTCCAACATAAAATAAAATACATTACATTAGAATAACATTCTCTGGGTAAAGTGGAATGGAAAAATGATTGAAGGAAAAAAATAACTTGATGATGTACATTTTAACTAGAAAGAGGTAGGTATCACCTCACGATGGTATTTACAGTCTGTTAGATCCATTTAAAAATAATATGATTTTCTTTTGGTTAAAAATGTCAATAGTTATGCTAGAAATCACAACTTTTGCAGCTATTTAGACTTACCATAAAAAGTATAGAGGTCAACTTAAAAACATAAAAGGAAATATGAATATTTTTTCAAAATTCTTTTAGTAATGAGAAAAAACAACAACCAAAACCCAATGACATTTGAAGACCAATGATCTGGAAGAATTACTAAACACTCCAAGTAACTGACCTGGGGAAGGCTGAGGAAGGAGGCAGCCGGGTCTGATAAGATCTGATATAACAAGCCTGTAAGAGATAAAGAGACTGTGAAGTAAGGCAGTGAGCTGTGAGAATAACAGGGTGTGGGGAACGGTGCGAAAGATACTAAGTAGGCAGAATGTCCAGGATAACAACAAATTGGATGTAGTGGGGAATTGAGATAGGGAAAGAGAGAAGTCTAAAATATATCCCACATTATTGGGTAGATGATGCATATTTGAGAGAGAGAGAAATTTGAGGAGAAAGATAAAAGTTTAATTCTGCTTATATTGAGATGCAGGTGATTTACGTGTGTGCTCATAGCACATTTAAGTTCAGCCTTCTCTGAAGGTCATGCAAAGCCATCAGTAAGTACTAGTGATGGTAAAAGCCTTGGGCACAGCAGCAATTCCAGGCAGCACAAAGAGAACACAAAGAGGGTTGTCTCTTTTCTACAGGATTTATTTAATAAATATTTACTGAGTAGATCTTATACGTCAATTGCTTTTTTAGATTCTGGGGATGTAGAAGCGAACAAAACAGACCGAGGTCTATGATAAAACTGAGATTTCAGAGCTTTGGCATGAACTAGTGAAGTGAAAGCTGACATTGCCTTGACACTAGGATATTCACACCCTTCAGGCCAAGGTTTTGAATACTGCTCTGTTACTTTTATTTGTTAAAAAGTTGAATGAACCACAGATTTGTTCTTGTCACTTTGCTCCCAACCTTCTAATCTTACAATCAGTGGATCACTGAAAGTGAAGGATGAGCCCTGCTCGTAACCTGACAAATGTGTGCCAGGCTGTTCCAGGACAGGTCTTCTCAGTCTTCCTTCACACCACATTCCCCAGAGGAGGTGTCCACCCAATGGGAGCAGCCCACATATATTCTGGCTACATAACTTTTAACAGATTTCCAGGTATATGGAATTTTAAAACATTGCAAACATAAAAGATTGGAGGTGCTGTATAGTGCCTAAATGAAGTATTGGTTTTCTTGTGGTTTTTGCCTATAATAACTTTATATTCTGAAAAACAGTTTGTTCCCTGTTTTTCAGGAAGAAATAATACTATTTATTGGGACTAATTGTGCTTTTCTGAACTGAACTTTAACAGTTCTCTGGCAATAGAAAAACTGTTGTTTTTCTCAAAAACTTTCATTGATTATTTAAATCACTTCTCACAAACTTCTTGGGCTGAAGATATCTTTATAATCTTTAACATTATTGATAACCTCAAATTGTCAATGTGGGCTTATGAATCAATATTTACTTTATTGGAAATTAAAATATACATTTAAAATTTTTATTAATTTGCCAAAAATAAGCTTATTGGATGTTAATAAATAAAACCTATTTTAAATTAAAAAATAACTTTTCTCCCCAGAAAAATAGGGAAAACAATGGCATTGTTTTAGATTTTTTTCAAATTCAAATGTTTTGCAAATTTCTTTAATGTCACCTTAATTAGAAGATAACTGTCTCACATTTGCTTTGCATTCAGTAGTTTAGGATATCATACACCAAGTGCATCAGGAAATCCCACTGTATAAAGGACAAATGGTGTCTTAGCATTGTTATCAAAATAGTTCCAATCTTCTAAATCCCTAAAAGAATCTCCAGAACCCCAGGTGTCCCCCTAAGAACAACTTTCTTGCTGCATGTCAGACATGTAAGGCTGATGTAGTCCCATTAGAATACACTAACTAGGATACACCTGCTAGCTGCTCTAACTGTTCCTCACCTCTCACCACCAGCAACTTACCTAGTTGGGGATTTCTTTTATCATATATTATCGTTATCTCTGATTTTCTTATTTATGCTGTAGGATGGTCTAATCTGTTTTTAAGCTCTCTTATATGATTGGTACCATCATTTATACAGTTTAAATGCTAAAAGCCTAGAATAATCATTTCTTGCACTCCTCACATTTGATCCGTCAAGACCTATCAATTTTATCTTCTGAGTACTCTTCAAACATGGCCATTATACTTCATCACTGTCTCTGTTATCCAACAGAGCATTCTTTTTCATCTTGAATATTTGAATGACCTTCTGAATGGAGCTGCTGTACCCATATTCACTAGTTTTCCCCTCCAATTTATTTTCTACACTGCAAATAGTATATATTTTTTCAATCTGAGTACATGATTCCCCATCCCTAGCATACAATACACACACTCAGTCACATACACCAGTTAAAAACCCTTCAATGACTTTCTTTGATCTCAAGACAAAGACGAAACAAACCCATCTTTTAGTCCTACACCCATATCTCTAAACTCATATGCCACCACAATTCTCTCCATGCTCTGTTCCTTCCAGAATAGTTTCTTTATTATATCTCATTATTTTCCATATTGTCATTATAGTTCCTTCACCCCTGCCTTGAAAATTTTCTCTTCCTTCCTGAGTTCAAAGTTCAACTCAGTCATCATTTCTTCAGTTATCATTTCTTTATTCAACAACCTTGAGTTGGTCAAATTCCTTATTATATATTTATAGCACCATAAGCCTCTCTTTCCATGTACTTCTTAGAATCCAGTTTTACACTTATTTTTGAAATTATTTGGTTAATAACTCTATCAAAATTTGTAAGCTCCAGCAGAGCAAGAACTATGTCTCTTTTTTTATCCCATAGTGCTTAGCACATTGTCTTGCTCATGGCAGAATTTCAGCAACTATTTGTTGAATAAATGAATGTTACCTTTCTACAAAGTGGTAGTTTTCTTTTTCTTTTTTGTGTTTCCTGAAATTTCTTCTATGTTTCTTGATTTTCATAAGAAAACTTGGCTTTTGTCAGACACTGTGTGCCAGGAAAATTTGCTTAGTACCATCTTCCCATCACCACATCAACTCATCCTCAGGTTTCATGCTTCCCCTATTTTTTGTTCCTTCATTGCTGGTTGTCTTGATGGTCTTTACCTTACCAACAAAATAGACAAGACTTTTCATGATTTATCTTATTTTCCTCCTATTTCTTTTCCTTCTTCTCTTTTAAACTTTTAGATATGTAAGTATCCAGAGCCATTTTAGTTCTTAACAACTTTATTGCAGTGTAATTGATATAAAAAAAAACTTCACATATTTGATGTTACAATTTGATGGGTTTGAGCGTCTCCATATACCCAGAAATCAAGGCAATAAATATTTCCATCACCTCCAAAAGTTTCCTTCTGCCAACCACCTGCCACTTTATTTATTTATTTATTGTGGTAAAAACACTTAAATTGAGATCTACTCTCTTACAAATTTTTAGCATATAGTGCAGTATTTTTAACTATAGGTTCTATGTTGTATAGTCTATTTCTAGAACTTATCTTGCATAACTGAAACTTTATATCTGTTGAAAAACTCCCCATTTCAGAAGTCTGAGCTAAGCAGATCTTTGGTAGCTAGGGTTTCTGTTAAAAGTATTATTATGGACTGAATTGTGTCCCTCCCCAACAAAAATCCATACATTGAAGCCTTAACCTCTACTGTGTCTGTATTTAGAGATAGGGCTTTTAGAATGTAATTAAGGTTAAATGAGGATTAGTGGCTTTAGAAGTAGAAGAGAGATCTCGCTCACTCTCTCACTTCACCATACGAGGATACAGTAAGAAGACAGCTATCAGCTATTCAGGAACCAAATTGACTGGCACCTTGATCTTGGATGTCCCAGTCTCCGGAATTGTGAGAAAACAAGTATCTGTTGTTTAAGCCACCCAGTCTGTGGTATTTTGTTATGGCAGCCTGAGCAGACTAATGCAGGCATATTACCACTGATAATTAAAAAAAAGAACCCTTCCTATTAACCAATGTACATCAGTGTCATTTTAGGAGAATATCTACCTTTTAAAATTCAGTATGTTTGTATATTGAGACAATAATTCATAAAATTACATGCAAACACACTGAAATTATTTTATATCTTTAAGAAAGCTGTTTATTTCTCTTAATTTTATAAATCCATCCAAGGCCAGACAGAGATTCATAGAAATAAAGTCTTATTGTAGTCTGAGTCAGGAGAAAACAATGCTATCAATACCCGTTCTCAAGGGAAAGATCTTATACTTCGAGGTTTTTCCCAAGTCATCTACTAAGGAATAAGAGTATGGAATTGAAGACCTTTCATGAAAGGCTTGTCTCTTGAGCATTTTATACTAGAAAAAGCTTGGATAAAGTCCAGGGAAAAGCTTCAGATAGGAATTGTAGGTTCACATGGAAAATAAACGTGCAAGCAATTTGAGGTTTGCACTTTGGAGGTCTTTATACTACTTTCCCACGTCAATTTTAAAACAAGAAGCTCTTTAAATTTACACTGAGCCTGATCCTGTCTTTTGTGGCCCCAAAAGTGCACAAGTCTGTTGACAGGAGAGTAGCTTTATACACTGTTCTCAGTGTTCAGGGACCATCCTAAAGTAAACTCTACATTTCAGTTGCTCTTCAATAGTTTGGAGTAAGAAGTGGGTGGATTGAACTACTCCCAGGAACAAGCAGGTATTTGCCTAAAGGCCTATGAAGCAACTTGCTCTTTAGAGGCAAAAGAACAGTGATAGCTTATCACCACTGGGAGAAAGAAATTTTGGGATGTGTAGGGGAAACGTAAATGTAGGGATTTGCTTATTGCCCATGTAGATCCTACAGAGCCGTGGTGTGGCTCTGTGTAATATATGTATGCATTTGAAATCTCCAAGTGGCATTCATGGACCTCCAGCAGGACCATGTGGTCTCCACAAGATTTGTCTAGCTTTCCACAGAGAAAACGGATCACATTTATTAGTCATCTTGTTCTACTGGTTTCTTTTTTTGAGGCGCCAGATGTTTGTTCCAAGAATTCCATCACAGTTAATGTTCATTCTCTCAGAAAATCTACTTAAACCTTAAAGTTCCCCACTGGCAATCAGATAATAGCACATCCACAACAGCAAAGTGAAATTAATATTCCAAGAGGCACCCGTTGTATTTTATTGTATTCTAACAGGTCAGTGAAAATTTTCAATAGCAAATGTTGCTTTCCTTAAAGCATTTCCAAACAGAAAACTTTGTGTCAATCATCAGAGAAAAACATTCTTTCTCTCATGGGCCACCATTGATCATATAAACATCTTACATCTACTTCAAAGGGTAGTCACTACAAATGTTTAATTTGTGAGGAACTCTCAGAAGAGTTTCGGGTATTTTCAGTGTGTAACTTGCAAAAATATTTGTGTATGTAGGGATGTAGTATTTTAAAAACATGTTGCTTTGGCTACACTTGATCAGCTTCAGCTGATATTTGGGGATGTTTCTATACTTATTTAACACTTCACTTGACTACCAAAGACTCTTCAAATCCATCCCTTAATTTAGGTGCCATGTTAAAGTGTTAAGTCTAAAGGGATAGCTTTCCCAACATTTAATAGCCCTTTCCAAATTAACTGGCATAAAACATTTGTTTTGATTTTGAACCAGGTCTTGATATTTATACTGTAGGACAGCTGAAGAAGCCTATTTTATTGCAGTTGAGAAATAATTCATTTTGTTTGAATAGTAAGTATGTATGTAGGCAGCAGAGATCAAACATTTACATCACAGTCAAATGGTTTATGGACAAATCATTCATCATGGTCCTCATTGGATAATATTTATTAAGCAGCTGCATGAGTCTCATAACTCTTATTTATTGATGAGAACTATTTAGTTATCTTGTACTAATATATCTTTTTAACCTTTCTTATTTATTCTTACACATTGCCACCAGAGTTATGTAGTTTTGCTTATGGGGTTACTTCTAACAGCTGAATGTCAAATGGGATAAATACAGATGCACTAATTTCAGAGGGTACTTTTTAGTGAAAGTAAAATGCTATCTAAATACTGCTTGTTTGTAGTTAAAATCATAAGTAATATTTCCACTGAATTAAAACACAAGAATAAGTAAAACCATCAAGTTGTTTGAGGTTATATATTTGAAAGTTACAGATGCTTATTAAAATAAAAGACAAAAATAATATTATTTAGATTCTTTATATCTTAAATGAGGCCTGTTTTAGTTCAGATTCCTATAAGAGAATACCATAGACTGGGCAGCTTATAAACACCAGACATTTATTTCTCACAGTTGTGGAATCCAGGAAGTCCAAAATCAAGGTGCCAGTAGATTTGGTAACTGGTTCATAGGTGACAGTCTTCTCCCTGTGTCCTCATATGGTGGAAGGAGCTGGGGAACTCTGGTGTCTCTTACAGGGGCACTAATTTCATTCATGTGGGTTCTGCCCTTGTAACCTAATCATCTATCAAAGGCCCTACCTTCTAATTCCATCACATTAGGGATTAGGGATTAGAATTTCAGTATATAAATTTTGGGGAGACACAAATATTTATTAACAAGGCCTACAAAAAAATTATATTTATTCTGTACCATATTATATTTCTATTAATGTGCAGTAATTCTTTATATTCAGTAATTTTTGTAATTTCAAAAGGTTTTAGTTTCTACCTCCAAATTAGAATCTGTTAAATAATCCAAGTTATTTAATCCAAAACCAAACTTTTGGTTTTTATTTAATCATTTTAACTTACCTTGTCTTTTAGTTAATATTCAGTGACTCCTTAAGATAAGATTATATCAAAGATTTTAAAATATACTAATGAAAGTTTATAAAAAACTATTCAATGTAATCGTTCAAATGTTTCTATGATTGCTACTTTTAAATATGTTTTTTATTGATTTTTAGAAAGAGAGAAAGGGAGAGATAGAAACGCTGATCAGCTGCCTCCTGCACGCCCCCTAGAGGGGATTGAGACAGAAACCTGGACATGTCGTCTGACTGGGAATCCAACCAGCGACCTCTTGGTGCATGGGTCCACACTCAGCCACTGAACCACACCGAATGGGCCTATGATTGCTACTTTTAAAAGTGAAAGATTCTTTAATTAAATCTCATTGGGAACCTCTGCACATGAGGTGGAAAGTTAAAACCAAAAATACAAGTCTTTGAACTTGACTCTATTTTTTTAGTGGATCCATCAGCAGTGAAATATTTTCTTCAATATTCTTACATAAAAAAAAAAATATTCTTACATAAGTAGCATTTTCTATGACAGGGTTTTGTAATATAGGTATTTTAAAATTAACTTTAGTTTTTTGTTTTTTTTTTGTTTTTTAAGTATATCTTTATTGATTTCAGAGAGAGGAAAGGAGAGGGAGAGACAGAGATAGAAACATCAATGATGAGAGTCACTGATCGGCTAGCCTGCAACCCGGGCATGTGCCCTGACAGGGAATCAAACCCCGATCACCTGGATCCTAGGTCGATGCTCAACCGCTGGCCGGGCAACTTTAGTTTTTAAAATTTGAAAACTTTGGCCTCAAATTAGGAAAATATTTATTTTCTACTAGCTTTTATATTTTAGCATTCCTCTTAATGCTTTCTGATGATCATGTGATTGCTTACTCTCTTAATTTTCCCAGTATTAATTTCCTAATAAACTATGATTTTTTTACATTCTTTCCCTTTTATAGAGAGCAGTGTAATTAAATTTGTTTTTGAGTTTAATGCTCTATGTATTGTTTCACATTTTAATGATTATGGGTCATTTCTACAATAGTGTCATTTTATAAAAGGTGTTTATGAAAAATTATTTGGAAAATGCAATTACTCTCTAAAAATGACACCTTATATTTAATCTTATACTAACTTTGTAGGCACACAATTTTGCTCTCTCATCCCCACACAGGCATAGTTTTATAGTGAGAGGCTACATTCACATAGTAGAGGAAACAGCCCTCTGAACCTGCTGCCACATGTAGAAATTCTGTCAAATAATGGCCAAATCTCTAACTATTTCTGAATATCATATTAATTTTTTTCAATGTTTAGGTTGGTATCTGGCAAATCATACCATTGTCCAAGGAAAAGAAGAGCCTGCTAATCTCTGATGGGCTCAGCCTCAATCTAGGTTCCTAGTGAGATCTGTTGGGCCCATATCTACCTGGAGGTGGCCCTGATTGACATGGGGATTCATCAAGACTGAGTTTTTTGGTTCATGTTCACAGTGCCAGAGTAAAGCTTGAGCCTTGGAAATAAGCACCCCAAACTAGCTTTAAAACTTATTGCCCTCCAAATTTCTTTAAAAATTGCTCTCTAAAGAATTCTGCACTGCATTTCCCTTCTAAAAATATGAGTCCTTCAACCAAGCTCCTAATGACAGATGGGTTTCCTTTAAGCACAAGGTTTTGTTTAGCATGTATGCGCGTGTGTGTGTATGAGTTCTTTTTTTTTCTTTTTTTACATTAAACAGAAGCTAGTGCTGGTTTTCTTTAAACCATCCAGGGGAAAATAAAGAGTCATAGTTTCAGCTTTGAAAAAAACAGGTCAGTAATAAACAAATAAAACAACATACACAAATAAGTAAGAAAGTAAAAGAGTAGAAGTACCCAACAGGCAATGAGGTTTGTGAAAAGATTAATGGAAGTATTTTTGCTTTGAGTGCTCTAACTCTGACATTTCTCCCATTGTAAGGATTCTGAGTCCTTACCAAGGTCACACGTGTGCTGCCCAGGAGCTTGTGTCCAAGAAGTGAGGGAATCAGAACTTTTCTTCTTAGAATGTTAAGCTAATGAATTGGTGGATTCCTGGGGACATTTGCTTTTTTCTCCTTTCACGTCATACTTTTGTAACTATATATGAAATATATTAATACAAGCTGGACCTTTTATCTGTTTTAGAGCTATCATCCTCTAAAGACTCCCCCCCAGAGTTTCCTCAAATAATTTAACAGTAAACTCAAATCATCAGACATTAGTAGCTTAGTGGCATTTGTTTTACTGAAACATATATAGTTCCTAAGGACCTATGAAATCCATCTTATTTTCTATTTCTTGAAAGAACTTTAGGTAATATTAAAATCAAAGAACTTGGTTAATTAGAACCAACTTTTCTATACAAGTAATTTCTCCCAGCCCAATGATTTTTATTCTTCCTGAATCAATATGTATTAGTAATATCAATATATATATACACACATATATATGTATAACTTACATATATGTAAATTCTCTAGGCTATCAACTCTTAATGAGGACTCTATGGGTTAGTCTTCAGATACTTTCTCTTCTCCATTTGAATTTCTTTTTAATTTAGAATAATTCTGAACCATATATTTTTCTTTTTTTTTTAAACATGTTTTTATTTTTTAATTTCTTTTAATTTTTATTGATTTCAGAGAGAGAAAAGGAGAGGGAGAGAGTAATAGAAACATCAATGATGAGAAAGAATCATTGCTGGCTGCCTCCTGCAAGCCCCCTACTGGGGATCGAGCCTGAAACCCAGGCATGTGCCCTGACCTGGAATGGAACCGTGACCTCCAGGTTTATGGGTCCATGCTCAACCATTGAGCCACCTTGGCCAAGCCCACATTATTTTCCTAAAGTAGATACATAAAAAGTGAAAACATTTAAAAATGGGCTGAAGTTATTAAAAGGGCAATTTGTAGAAATCTGTATATACAACATATCCTAGTGGTTGGGATGGTCATTAACCCTCCTCTTTTTTTCACAAAGCTTCATAGAATAATTTCAAACTTAGGCTCTACATAGTCTCCATGGAATTTAATGAAATAAAACATTTGGGCACATAAGGTAGTAATTACTTGTAAAAAATATATAAATTTATAAAATTGAAAAGCCATTAAAAAAATTTACACTATTAAATAAGGAACACTTTTATAGGCATCCCCAGCCTCTGAAGTCATGTCTAATTTTGACATCTTCTTTGGAGAAATGATACATCTAATTCCAGATTGGATAAATCAAAGACATTTATTCAAACCTTAAACTGTCCTGGAGGGAGTCAACCTGAGTTTTTTCCAGTGATATCTTGAATGACCATTGGAATTGTGAAGGTAACTGAGGAGTCTTTTGAACCATAAACATTTTCATATATGTTTTGAGAAGGCCTATGAATTTTAGTTGCTCCAGAATGTTTTTAATTATATTTTGTTTGAATGAGTAACATTAAAGACAGAAAGTCCAATTTGTAGTAAAAATTTAACTTCTTTTTTAACTTTGTTACTGAGATTTTCATGATCTTCATAAAATATGGTAAGAATTACAGTTGGACTAAGAAAAGAGCTAGAACAACTAATTTGTGTTTTGTTTTTTTTAATGCCAACAAGTTGATTAAAAAGAAAAGAAAGAGCATATCAACTTTATTATATTAGAGAAAAATCCAAGGATAATCTCATTATCAACTTTGTATGTATTTAAGCAAATTAATTTTAGGAATAATTGTATAGTTATTTCAGAAATACTGTATATTCAACATATATAAGTTACAGTGACATGGAAGTAAATATCTTTAAAGAACTTTTTAAGAACAACCTAATTTGGTGCTTGAAAGCAAAATTAGAAAGGAGATAGCAATAATGATAAATTGAAATATTTTTATAACTCTGCTCTTTAGAACATTAATTTTCCCTTTAAAACTTGGCACATAGTACTTTTTAATTTCCCTACTTGATCACTATATTACTCATAGATGTTTTTCAATTTCCAAAGTAAGAAAAGTGATTTTTAATTTATTTTTTATTTTTTCACCCTCACCTAAGAATGTTTATTGATTTTTTTTTTTTTTTAGAGAGGAAGGGAGAGAGAGAGCGAGAGAGAGAGAGAGAGAAACATTGATGTGTGAGAGAGACACATTGATCGGTTGCCTCTCCTGCATGTCCCAACCAGGGATGGAACCTGTAACCTTTTGGTGTAGGGTACAATGTTCTAACCAACTGACTCACCCTGCCTAGGTGAAAAGTAATTTTTTAAAAAAACATATGTGGTACTTAAGCATTAATTGATAGAGAGATTTTGTATCTAATGTTAATAATGAATGAGTAGACAGATCCAGGAAATTTAAGTGGTATTTGTTGATGCTTTTTCAAATTGGTTTAGATAAAGCCAAGCTAAAATATTCTGTTTTATGAGGAGAAAAATTTCACAGCTGAGTCCACCATGTAAACCCACTCTTTTAGATTGAGTGTGATAGTAATAATAATAAATTTAATTTTTTATTCCATTCAATTATTATAAAAATTTATGTGACCAAAAATCCTGATAATACAAATGCAAATGAACACTAGGAAGGAAATGATAGGTTGAAAGATTTTATTTATTTTGTTTTTCTTTTTACCAATAGCTCACAGTACTATGAATGACACAGCTGTCCCTATGGAAACAACTGAATGCATTCAAGGTGAAGGAGAAGGTTACCGGGGCACAGTCAATACCATTTGGAATGGAATTCCATGTCAGCGATGGGATTCCCAGTATCCCCACCAGCATGACATAACTCCTGAAAATTTCAAGTGCAAGTGAGTAAATTAGGCAAATATAAATTTGCAGTAAACTCTGGGAAAATGAGGTAGGGTGGTTACTTTTTACTAATTTCTGTGTTAGTGATCCTTAAACTTTAGCATGCCTGGGGATAATTAGGAGTTAAAAGGCAGATTAATCCACTTAGATTTTGATTTCTTAGGTCTGATATTTGGATCTCAATTATGCATTTTAACAAGCACTCTAGGTGATTCTGAATTGATCGTTGATGTACCATGCTTTGGGAAGGGCATACACAGGTTTCTGATCGCAGGTCTATTTAATAAGCCCATAAGTGGTAATAATAACCAAGTAATAAGTCAAATTTCAAACTAGTGCCTTTTTAAATGTTCATGTTAACTTTAGGGGAGATTACCTACTTTTTCTCCCACTAGAAGAAGAATGCCTTGGTTTCAGCTAACATTGTAAACTGATGAGTTTTCAGCCTTGAAACAAAATTATTTTAAACATTTTAAATGAATATTTTCTATTATTTCTAGATTTGCTTTTAAAAAATGGGAAAGTAAAACAATTGATTAGATGAATCAAGCCAAAGAAACTTCCCTTGAATATCAGTTATATAGTTGTATGTGCCTTCTCTGTGACTGTTTTTTTTTCACCACTTGACTTTTGTTGGACAGACACAGCCACAGTGCCATGTGTTTTTAAATTGTCCACCTTGTTATGGGGAACATAAAATGATTGCTTTTGAAATTTATAACACACGTGTCATTCATAGTGGCTTTGCTGAAATAGCACCTATAAATAACATATATTGGCTTTATGTAATTGGATTTTAATAAGAGAGCTTAACATTTCAAGATGGAGAATTATGAGCACTAGTTGGTCCATCACTGGAGAGGGGATATATTTTATGTGTTTCTTTTTAAGTTAATTTAATGTATTTACTTAGACAGTAAATATTCATGTTATGATTTTTTCATTATTTTATAATAAAAAAATTATAGTTGTCATTCTGGGTTTATTTCCCACCGTCTTCTTCACAGCAGTACATTCTCTATTCCTGTTGTATGTGTTTCACACCTCAGAAATAAATACTGAAGTAAAGGAAGCAAAGAAAATAAGACAGATTAGTTAACTTTCTGTTAACATCTAAGGACTGGTAATACTCAAGTAAGAAGTTGTGGGTGTGTGAATATCCAATAAAATTCATCTGTAAGAAAAGGAGAGTAACAAAAATTTAATTCACACATTTCACAATGAAAAATTATCAAAAGTTTAGCTGTTATTTGTTATCAGAATTTAAAGTATTCTTTATTAATTTAGTTATTTGGTCAAGATAACCAAACCCACATCCCCCAAAACAAAAAGTGAGTTGCAATATAAAGCAGATAAAATCTGACTCAACATTTTTCTCAGAATATTGATACATTTAATATTTGTGGCCTAGCAGAAAATAGTGTGCTGGTCTGGTGTCTCTGGTTGTTTTAAACACTATTTGCCTCAATACTGAGACTCCTAACAAATGACAATTTTTAAAACTATAACTCAACCATGTGCCTGTGATAAATCTACATGAATCATATAATGATTAATCTGTTTTAGTAATTGTAAATGATTCTTCCTAAAGGCAAAAAATCTTGCAAAAGTATTTGGGCACATCTTGACTCCCATTTTTATACAGGTTTTTTTGTGATAAATAATTATATTTTATTTATTTATTTGTTTTAAAATAAATTTATTGAGATGGCATTGGTTTATAGGATCATATAGGTTTCAAGTAAACAGACATCTCTCCCAAGAAGGCATACAAACAGCCAACAGACATATGAAAAGATTTTCAACCTCACTAGTAATTAGATATAGATTTTTAAAGTGGGCCTAAACTGAGGGTTTTTTTAGCCTTAGACCTCTGTTTAATTGTTTTGCCTTAAATTAATTGAACTAAACAATTATTCATCTAAAATTACAAAATTGTGCGTGTGAACTTTATGTAAATTTAAATGCAAGTAGTTTGTACTGACATAAATTTTTGGAACATAAGTATAAATTGATTGAAAGAAATAAAAGATTTTCTTTATCTTTCAAGTTAATAATTTTATCATTTTATAAGAAGGCTAAAGGCTTGAATATGGGTTATAGCTATGAAAACTTGCTATACTGTGGCCTTAACTATTGACAATCACTGTTCTTATAACCAAACCCAAGCTTCTTCCTTAAAAACTTATCAGTTTCTAATGGTAAATTTGGGTAGCAATAAAATTATACGAATTCTTTTTTTTTTTTTAATATGTTTTTATTGATTCTAGAGAGAGAGGAAGGAAGAGGGAGAGAGAGAAACATAGACTTGAGAGAGAAACATCCATTGGTTGTCTCCAGCATTCGTCCCAACCAGGGATCAAACCCTCAACCTGGGTGTGTGCCTTGATTGGGAATGGAACTGGTGACCTTTCAGTGCAGGAGATGACATTCAACCAAGTGAGCCACACTGGCCGAGAGGTATTTCTAATTAGACCTAAGTAATGTAAATAATGTGGTTTCCCATAGATTGAATATTAATTTTGTTAAATGATTAGCCATAGATCTAAGAAAAGAAAGTACAAGTTTGTTTCAAATTAGAGAGCATTTTTTAGGAAAATAAATCATAAGCTCAATATTTTATTTAAAATGAACCTTATATTAAGGTTCACCTTAAAATTCTTTTACATACAGAGACTATTTGTATAAAATATTTTCCTTATTGAAAACTCTAAATACTTAATAAATCACTGGTAAAATAAAGGATGTACATATACTACATTGACAGCTTCTATAGTTAGGTTTCTATATTATAATTACGTCTTTATTTTACAAAAATACTTATGAAGGTTTAGTTAACTTCTCTAAATCAAGAAATAACTGCTTTAAGTTAAATAAATGTATGTAATAAGTGAAATAAATCAAGAAAATACAGAATTTAAAGAAGAAATATATATGATGTTTTCTTGTGGCAAATGTTTGAATAGGTGAAACTTGCATTTTAAATGAGAGTAGTTAATGACTATTATATATTAGCCTCTATTCTGCAGAGAGATACATGTTGTTTCTACATTATATGTGAGCCATAAAAGCAGAAAATAACAGGTTTGTTTTTAAAATTTGTAACAGTTGAGAGTCCAAGTCTTGAGAATGAATGGGAAGAAAGAAGTGGTACTAGTTCTCTCTTTTGTGAAGCAGTGGTGTTTGTCTGGAACACCAGGCCAGCGGAAAGGAAAGAATACCAACATCTGACAGCATCTTTTTCAGTAATGGGGGCAGTATCAATTGTGTATACTGAATTCTAGATTGTTCTAACAATCCTAAAACTAAAACTTAGCACTCTAATTATAGACATGCACACATTCTGAGGTTCTAGAGATGTAATAGTGCTGATTCCACGAATGTAAGAACTCGGGTAATTTACATTAACATGTTTATTCTTAATAGGGACTTAAGAGAAAATTACTGCCGAAATCCAGATGGGGCTGAGTCACCCTGGTGTTTTACCACTGATCCAAACATCCGAGTTGGCTACTGCTCCCAAATTCCAAAATGTGATGTGTCAAGTGGACAAGGTAACAGTTGACATTTTGCAATGTGCGCATGATTAAATAAATTCAGGGGAAATGCTTAAAGGGAGTTCACATTTTACAGCAGAAGGCCTACTCCTTGTTGTAATATTTTCTCTGGATAGCAAACAGAGTCACCAAGTCTAAAGTTGGATTTCTTTTTCATATTAATTTGTTCAACATTTAATTATTTATTTGCTTGTATACCAGTGCCAGACACAGTTCTAGGCACTGGATACTGGGAAACAAAACAAAATTCTCTGACTCCATGGAAATAATCTCTAGTAAACAGAAAAGAAGCAAAAAAAAAAAAAAAAAGAGGTGGGGATATTAAGTTAGTTTGTGGTAAGTGCTAGAGAGAAAAGTGTCCCAGTTAGAAGAGAGGGGCTTTGCTACTTTACATATTAATTGTTTGGGAAGATCTCACATAATGAAAAATTCAAAAAAATAAAGGACATCATTTCACCCTCCCCAATTGAAAATGGCATGAAATGGGAGAGTGCTTGAAAAGTTTAAAGGGAAGAAACAGCGCATGTCTGTGGCTGGTACAGACTGAGCAAGATAGAGTGGCAGGAGATGGGGTCACAGAGCAATTGGGTTGAACTGCTTAGGCCTTATAAGATTAGGAAGAATTTATACTTTTATTCTGAAAGAGAAGAAACTGTGTTGAAGGGTTCTGAGAAGATAAATGACCTGCCTGACTTAAATTTTAACTGGACAATTCTGGCTGTATTATGGAAAATAATCTGAACTTCTGACAAGGGCCAAAATAGATTGATTATTCATGCAACTCAATTTAATATTTTACCTCTAAGCATCAAGCTTTTAAATAAGAAGTTCAAGCCAGTACATATTTATTGAGCATTTACTATATGTTCTGCTCTGTGATAGGTGCCATGGGGAACATTTATAAAAAGTGGGTACAATGCTTATAAAAATATTTTTGTTCTATCTATATTCCTTAGTATTCACTAGTTTTTTTCATATATTTATGTTTAGATTGTTATCGTGGCAATGGCAAAAATTATATGGGCAATTTATCCAAAACACGATCTGGACTAACGTGCTCAATGTGGGAAAAGAACATGGAAGACTTACACCGGTGTGTAAATTTCTTTCAATTATAATATGTAGTGATAATAGTAATAGATACACTCAGGTATGCATGTTGCTATTTCTTTCCACTATTTATATATCATTGTAAGCTAACAAAAACATTAGATTGATTATTCATGCAACTCAATTTAATATTTTACCTCTAAGCATCAAGCTTTTAAATAAGAAGTTCAAGCCAGTACATATTTATTGAGCATTTACTATATGTTCTGCTCTGTGATAGGTGCCATGGGGAACATTTATAAAAAGTGGGTACACTTTTTGACTCCATCTTGAAGGAGGCTTTGAGAAAATAATTTACATAACTTGATAAAACAGTGCAAATTAAGTGACAAATCTCATGTTTCATGTAGTGCGTTATATTATGTTCTCATAATTAATTATTGCTAATATTCATAAAAATTCAGTAAGTTACTATTTTCATGTACATGCATACCTTAATATCCAACTAACTACTAAAAACTTAGAAAAACAAGTTTCCTTATAAAGCCTTATTTTGACATATCAAATTTTTCTATAATAAAAGGAATGTATATGTAATTGGAAAAAAAATCTATATATTCCAGAGAAGTAGAGATGTTGACATTGGACATTCACAGAAAAATAAGTTATCTTCCACTCAACCCTAGCAACAGTGCTAATGTGTTTGAAATTACAGAAGTGTGAGACATAGTTGTGACGTGAAATTGATTTTTAATAAATATTCCAGAATATATGCACTAGAATAAAAGATAAAAAGGTTAGTGTCATTTGATCAAAGTTCATGGTTGCTTTATAGGAGTTCTTACTGCATTTGGACGTTATAATCCTACACAGAAGATATATCTATATGTGTGAATAAGAATTTCAGGAACGCAAGAGAAGCTGAGTCATTTCGCCTCCAGCCCCACTTTAACTTTAAAGCCTTTATTCTCTTCAAAAATGTACTCACTAGTGGGTGATATTGTTTCACTTAATTTACTTTTACAAATAACGATAACTCTAAAGTAGTGCTCTGTAATGTAAATATGCAACTCATATGTAAGCTGCACATGTACTTTTAACTTTTCCAATAGCCACATTTAAAGAAGTAAAAATAAACTGGCAGAATTGTTTTTATAAATATAGTTTTATTATTAATCAAATATATTTAAAGCTATTTCATTGTTATTAATGATATCTTTTACATTTTTTTGCTAAAGCTTCAAAATCTGGTGTGTGTTTACAACCTTAGCACCATTCAATTTGGACCAGCTACATACCAATTTCTCAGTAGCCACAGGTAGATAGTGGCAACTGTATTGGACCCAGTAGCTCTGGGACTTCAAGCATAAGCAGAATTCTGTCCTCATAGGTCTCACATTCTAGTATGTAATGCCAGAAAATAGCCAATGTCAAATACTGTATTGTAAAAATCATCAGAATAGCCTATATAATGCTATTATATAGGGTGGGAATGCGAAGTGCTACTTAAGCTCTTGATGGTCAGGAAGACTTCCTAGAAGAAAGGACATTAGCTGGGACATATGTGATAAATAGGGGTTGGTAAAAGGAAATATAGGAGTACATCAGGCAGAAGGGATAACTTGCGCAAAAGCCTAAAGATTAAAGCGTTTGAAAGTCAGAAATAATTTTGGTAAGGTTGAAACAATGTAATTTGGTCACTGTCCATAGACAAGGAATTCTCCACTGGCAAGACTGTATAGAGCCCTGTAAGCTGTGTTAAGAAGTTTGGATTTTATTCTTAGCATTAAAGAATTCATTTAAGAATTTTAAGCCAGAATTGGCATGATTAAAATTAAATGCTGACTTCAACATTGCTATTTTAAAAATCATTTTTAGAAATGCAGTAGAGTGGATCTAGCTCTTATGGAGGGACCTGTGAGAGACAATTGCATTAACTCTGCCTTCAGTGATTTTTTATTAGAAGGTGGACATTTTTTATGGCAGAAGTATTTACACCACAGAAATCAGTAGGGGCAATATATAAGGACTCCTTTCATATACACCTCAGAGTGCTAGTTGTTAAATATTTAGCAGCATACCCTGGAAATATGTGACATATTTATTTAGGTATTGCAGTGGTTATAACTATTATTCATTGAGTTTAGGTTTACTTTTGGAAATAGTTAAAAGTCATTTGGAAGTAATTTGCAGGAAATTGATGAATGATTAAGTTGCATGGTATCACTTAGGTTGTATATGTAAATCACATAGAATCTGAAACTTAGTAAGTATTATTTGTGCTTGCTGTTGTTATTGCTCCAGAAAATAAACCTGAGTCTGAAAAGATAATCTAAGTTTCTATATCCAAGCTCTTCCCAATTTTAAAAATAATATATTAATTACATTCAAACATGGTAGTAATTAGTAATCCAAAACACATCCAGTTAGATGTATAGTTTTCGTGACTTGCTTAGGATGGCCACATAGAATTTGACTTCACTAATGTTGTTGAGGTCAATATAAATATTGATGTTATATAAGCAGGAGTGGTCTTATAAAATAATATATAGCATTTTTGCTTTTCTTTTGTAATAAATTTAGTGAAGATGTAAAATATGAAAAGCCAAAATGTTACTCAATTACCTGTCAAAAAAACATATTTTGTTACTCTATGACCAGGGACATTTTATTTATTTATTTATTTATTTATTTATTTATTTATTTATTTATTTATTTATTTAAATTATATCTTTATTGATTTCAGAGAGAGGAAGGGAATGAGAGATAGAAACATCAATGATGAGAGAGTCATTGATCGGCTGACTCCTGCACGCCCCCAACGGGGGATGGAGCGCACAACCCTGGCATGTGCCCCGACCCGGAATTGAACAGCGTAGTCCTGGATCCTAGGTCGATGCTCAACCACTGAGCCATGTCAGCCGAGTGACGAGTGATATTTTAGAATTTAACTATTTTATTAACACTTTATTATTAATTTTTCAGTGTTTCTTCTTGTATTTTTGCATAGTGATTTTGCTAGTGATGCTTCATATGTTTTTAAAACAAGCGAAGTATTTTGCAATGGCTTATATTTTCTAGTTATTTGAAAACCTTGATCTTCTTTGTCATCTGCTCATTTTGGGGCAATGTTTCTCCATTTCTATGCACAAGTGTATTGTTACCTTGCCACTGCAATTATTAAATAGAAAAAAAGTCGCAAAATCTTTCATCATTTAAACTATGCTAATTATGCAGCCCTGTCCCATATTCCTGAGTTAGAGAACATGCTTCCAAACTGTAAGAACAACAAAATAAATCTCAAACAAAATAACCAAAATTCACACCAGTCGAAGCTTGTGCTGTATATATAATGGAAGTTATGTGCTAGGCTTATATCTTCTTGGTGACATTTTGTTTCTCTTGGAACAAATGAGCATCTTGTGAGGTTCAGAGTCTGTTGTTTATGCAGGCATATCTTCTGGGAACCAGATGCTAGTAAGCTGAATAAGAATTACTGCCGGAATCCTGATGATGATGCCCATGGTCCCTGGTGTTACACCGGGAATCCTCTCATTCCTTGGGATTATTGCCCTATTTCTCGTTGTAAGTATATTGGATGATCTTTTTCAGGTGAAGTGTTTTAAGTATACTGCATATTCTCTAAATTGATACCTTAATCAGAAGTGAAAATAAGAGGGCTGCATTTGGTCCTCTAATGAGGATGTACTTCACCCACACACACATGCACGCACACACATGAATGCACACACACACACACACGCACACACACGTGCACACACTCACATGGCTTTCTTCACCTTTCATCTAGACAAGGGGATATTCTGCTGGCCTTTTAAAGAAGACTTTCCTCCCTCAGAAGATTCTCATTTGTAATCCATAAGCAATCATTGGTCATGGTTCTGATATGACTGCTCTAGAAAGAACTCCCCATCCCCATCCCCACCCCCGATACTACCTGGTCAGCCTTTAAATGTAGCAGAGCTCTCAGCACAGGCCCGAGCCCACTAATCATCTGATACAGACCTGGGATAGTGGTGCCTCTTCTCTGTTCTTTAGCCCAAGATTAAGAAGTCTGGAGCATCCCATCCACTCTCTGAACTCATTTTGTTAAAAGAGTATTAGTGCATAAAGTAAAAGATATATGTACAATATATATGTCTGATATACTTCATATAAAAGAGCTCCTATATATCAATAAGAAAAAGAAAATTCAGGAGAAAAATAAAGAAAATGAATCCTCAAGAATAAATATAGTTAATAAACAAATAAAAAGATATTAAAACTTAATAGTAAGAAAAATAAAATTATAAAAGCATAAGAAATAATTTCTACTTGTCAGGTTGGCAAATAAGAAAATGCCCAATCTGGGTAATCGACTTTCTCAATTCTACGTTACTTTCTGAATTGGAAAGCTTACCTGGAAGTAGTATGCACAAATGTACTAAGATTTTTCAGCCTCAATACTACTACATTGTGTGTTAGATAAATCTTGTGGGAGGCTATCTTGTGCACTGTAAGATGTTTAGTAGTATCCGTAACCCACTACATGCCACTTATACCACCATTAACTCCAGTCATGACAATCAAAAATATTTTTAGCTTGGCTGGCATGGCTCAATTGTTGAGTGTCAACCCACGAACCAGGTCATGGTTCGATTCCTGGTCAGGGCATATGCCTGGGTTGCAGGCTCCATCCCCAGTAGGGGGTGTGCAGGAGGCAGCTGATCAATGACTCTCCTCATTGATGTTTTTGTCTCTCTTTCCCTCTCCCTTCCTCTCTGAAATCAATAAAAACATATTAAAAAAATATTTTTAGACATTACCAAATATCCCCTTGGTGGTGGTGGTGGGGACAGGGAGAACACCTTCCACTGAGAACCACTGATGTAGAGTAAGATATATTGAGATAGAAAAACATCCTCAATGTGTTATTGAGTGAAAAAGCCTTATTATAAAACTGTACAGTAGCAAGAGACCATTGAACTAGACTACATATCTCACAGCTCTATGTTTATAGCAAACATCTTTAAATTCTGTTAAACTACCTTCTCGTTTAAAATGGACATACTTTTATAAGTTAGTAAGAGTCTGTTAAGAATGTTTTTCTTGTGAGACAAGCCAGTAGCAAGTGCCTTGAAAACAGCAGCAAAAGCACCCTCTTTACAAACAGGCATTAGATTGAAGAAATGATATTTGCTTTAAAATGTGAAATGTAAACTTTTCCTTATTATGTCAAATTAAAGAGTTAATTTCTCCCCTTAAGTGGGAACACTAGTTATAGTTCATGGAATTTTCACATAAAATAGCAAACCTTAAATATACTTTTCATCAAGTATATATATAATTAAGACTTAGAACTTTCCAACTTATTTTTAATAAAGAAATTATAGTAATAAGTAAGCATCTTACACGTTTACAAAGAAATACTATTAATATTAGATTTTATTTCATCAGCTATAACCATAGGCTTTTAAATTAATTAGTGTTTCCCTGGTGTTCTATTTTTCCCATAGTAGGGTTTGCATAGGTTTTGAAAATGTTCTACAGAAGATGTCTTTCAAATTTTAATGCTAAAACAACAAGCAAACAAACCCACTTCTCTGGCATACAATTTTTAAAAAATGGTAAAAGGATTATTTTTTCTAAATATCAGTTTTACCTCATGGAAACTTTTGTGAAGTTTCTATGATTAAGAATAAAAAAAGGCTAGCAGAATATCCAATGATCTAGCGAGAAGGAAAAAAGTCAACGATCTGGATTTTAAAACAAGCTCTAATGCTTTCCCCACAGAATCCCAGATTTGTAAGAATCCCAGCAGCTTAACTTTAGCACAAGGAGTAAAATGCTCCCGTGGAATCTCAAGGAACTCCGCCTTGGATTACAAACCTAACTGACACAGGACTCTAATAATTTAAAAGTTTTAAAAACATGTTTTCAACTAACATGTTAAAATAAATATTGTAATGTGCTATTGAAAGACTTTAAGGTGTTGCTAGTATTTGATTAAATGCTATTGCAAATAACTCATTTTTATTTCAATGTTTTCCGAACATTTATTTTAATAAATATTTTTACACTGTCATTTTCTAACTAATATTTATAGCCAGGATTTATTTACATTTTACCACTGTTGAAAGGATAATAAAATTTGTCTTTAGAAGATTTGAGGTCTTTTCTAGTTAACTGCAGAGACTATATAAATCATTTTTTTGCACTGTACATTTGTGTTACAAAACATGTAAAGGTTTTTATTACTTTTTCAAAAATGCTTACAGAATAATATTTAGTATGTATTTTAAGATTATCAAATATGCAAAACTATAACTGTAGAAATGTTTATACATTAGTCTATGCACACACACATTCAGTATAGCTTAGAAAAATCTCAGGTTTTAACAAGGGAGAGTGTAGTGGTTAAGAGCTTTAACTCTGGCTTCCCGGGTACAAATTCCAGCTCTGTCAGTATAAGTGCCTTGGGCACGTTACTTACATCTCAGGTTGTATTTGTTTATTCATTTATTAACAATTTAAGATTGAGCTACTGTTGTGTGCAAAGCCCTATATAACATACTAACCATGAGGCAATATAAACAATGTTTCTTAACATAGTATTCAGTGTAGAAAGGGAACATTTATGTAAATAATTGAAAATACAATCATTTAATCAATATATATTAATATTAAAATAAATAATTGTGATAGGAACATAGATGTCTGCCTGGAAAAATATAGGATGTTCATAAAGTTTTTAACCTGAGTTGAAAATTTAAGAATATATGAAAATATTTCTTTTATTTTCAATAACTGTTCATGTTTGATTCTGAGGCCATATAAACTGACACACACTCCTATACTTCCATAGATACAACTTTTATCATTGAAATGTTTTCCTTCTTCAAAATATAACTTGAATCAATACAAAATAAGATACATATCATTTTTTTTTTTTTTTTCCAGATTTGAGTATTATGGTGGAGATAGTGGGGAAGAAGTAAAAGAGGAAAATTGAGAATAGTATTTGTTGGCCTAGAGAGCAGTTTTTCACGTTTGCTCAGAATGTACAACAGAGGAACCTGGAATGCTTTTTAATAATTCATAATCTAGCCTTCAACCCAAAACCTCTAGAAATCTGATTTTAACTGGTATTTCAGCTTTTTCTAAAGCGTGAGAAATATTGGCTTAGAGAAAACGATATTGTATATATCTTATCAATGATTAATTAATATTAATACCAATAATATAATATTAAAGATTAATTAGTATTAATTATTAAAGCTCACAATTAATTATATCTACAACTTTTTAAAATTTAAATATTTTAGTAAGGTACAATAATGAACTAAATACTGTATTGGTCTATTAACTTGATTAGAAATAGAAACTTGATATGCAATTAAGGGTAGATTAAATAGTTTAGTCTTTCTCATCAGGAAACATAAGAAATAAATATTTAGTTTTTTATTTTAGAATTTTTGAGTAATTGGCTTGAGTGGAAAAACTAATATCCTTGATGTTTTAATGACCCACAGTCAGTCTCAATCCTTATTTGTACTATAAACTAAAACCTTAACCTCCACTGACTCTAAGACACAACCTTCTCCCAGGATAATCTAAACAGAAAGAGAAATGATGAAATTTATGTTTGCCTTTACCCTTAGACCTGGTAAGTGAGCTTAAGTAAAAACTTTTAGCATGTATAATTCTCTCAAAATTCCCTATAAATAACAATCAAATTTGCATCTATTACAAAGGAATCCATAGGCCATTATTCTTTCGTTGTCAGTTTATTTGAGCTGAGAGCATTTCCTTGGATTAACAACCGGCTGGGTCTAAACTGCTTGACTAAACTCTATGCCGTCAATTATAAACAGTTGGACATTAAACTCCAGGGAATGTCTTGTGCCTCATTCATTACTGCATAAGTATCTCAAATCCTAGTATCCACCAGGCCTTTCTCTTTGCAGCAATCAAGCCCCAGTAGGGAGGTTATGAAAAAGGGATGAGTTATGAAGTTTTAGTTAGAATTAATTTCCAGTTCCTAGTTTTCTCTTTTTTCCATATATTATTTTTTCACTACCATCTGGAAAAACCAATCTTTGAAATATTCTAACAAAACAAATTATACTCTGTTATCTTTTTTTCCCCATTGATGACATTGATTTCTATCTTCTAGAATTCTTAAAGTTTTCTAAAGCATGTGAAGTTTCAATTATCCTCAACCATATTTTTTAAAATGTCACTTTCAGAAAAAAAATCAATGGGCCAAATTACAGTGAAAATATAGTTTATCTATATGAATTTCCCAAGCAAGCAATAGTAAGTATTAGTGCTATTCAATGTCCTTGTCTACAATGTTGGGCATCTTAGTAGAATGAGGCAGCTCCTTGATGCCAGTAGAAAGCCTCCACAGTCATAAAACAGGGCTTTCCTCACATCACCAGTAGGCACATACCTTCAGTATTGTTCAGTAAAAGCGACACATAATTACTCAAAAGAGTACTATTACATTTTATCTTTGATTACAACATCAATAATTTTGGTAAATTAACCAATTCATGGATATTTGAATTTTAATATATAGCTTTGGCTCTATATAACAAGTATGTATGTAAGAATTATGTATATATGTATATACTTATTTTTACAGGTGAAGGTGATACCACACCTACAATAGTCAACTTAGACCGTAAGTAATATTTGGTATATTTAATTCTCTATGTGTCAGAAATTATGTCATTATATTCTTCATAGAAAAATATCTTATCATTATATCAACTTGCATTATAAAAATAAGTTAAACTATTTTTACTTAAAATTTTTTGATGTGCATATATAATGGGATTACAAAGGTAACTGCATACTAAATATCAAAATTCAATTCTCTATCGGAAATTATAAGACGTTACATTTAACTCTGAAAAAGCATTTACATTGCTTTTAATTCTGGCCAAATATATATATACGGACCTTCATCTTTTTAAGTTGAATAAAGATGCAAATATCAGAAGAAATTAAACCAAAAGGTTGGAAAATTATGCAGAGTGTCTGTCCCACTCTATCTTTAAAGCTCTTTGCATGCTCTACTAGACAAAGATAACTCAGCCTGAGAAGTTCAGTTAATCCTCAGCTTAAAAAAAAATCTGTGGAGTGCTACTTGTTTTTAATATTCACATATTTCTTGGGCTAAAAGAAGTCACTCAAGTGTTTTGATTTAAGAGGGCACCTGCTTTGTCCCAGGCTTAAGAAGCTATTGGAAATCAATTTTAGACCATGGACAGTAATTGACACAATAAGGCAAGGAACACAGAGGAGGGTCAGGAAAAAGTTTACTCCAGAGAATTCTGTATTATGTCATTTGGATATAATGATTTGAACATAATAATTATGTCATTTGGATACAGTTCCAATAATTAGAATGTTGGTAACCTGTTTCAAAATGGCTCTTCATTCTTGCTTTACAATTTCAGAAGTAATAAGCCCAATATAGCTTTTGTGCTTTTTTTTGTTTTTGTTTCAGTCATGCTATTGATTTTCATTGTCATTTAGAAATTACCACTATAAATGATATTGTTTCATTTTATGTTGAGGGAAACAACGTTGCTAATAGACCTGAGTAACTTGTCCTTAGTGCTGGGTGAGGAAAGCCACTGTCACTGCCCCGGCAATGCCGTTGACCTTGATTGATTAGTTTCTCTGTGATACTCATCTACTAAGATGAGAAGAGCAAACATTTTGGGCTTGATTTCTCACTATAGTCATAATACTTTTCCCTCTCAAAATGTTCTTCTGACAGAATTACAGTAGTTGCAATTGTCTAGTTACCATTACATTTAAGAAAGTTGAGAGACAGAGTATTTAAAAATGTTTTGTCAAAATGTTCTGTTTGGTCTTCTTTTTAGATCCTGTAATATCTTGCGCCAAAACAAAACAGTTGCGAGTTGTAAATGGAATTCCAACAAGAACAAATGTAGGATGGATGGTTAGTTTGAAATACAGGTAATTATTAATAGACAAAAGTCATATGTATTTGGCTTATTTGCAAGAGGTGTATTCCCAGCAGTATGGCCATATGTGGTCATGCAGATTGTGCCTCCACATGGGCACCCATGTGAGGGGAGCACAAGTGGGGATTAAGGACATTTTGATTCCCAAATAGTCCTAGAGTTTGCAATTTGTGCCTCCTCAGATAGTACCTTCTTAAATGTTTACAAAGGTCCCATTTGTGTTGGCATTGTCCCTAATTACAAGTGATACTCCAGTTCTGATTAAGCAAAAGACATCTACGCAGAGAACTTATACCTTGATATCACCAGACTAGTTATAATGCATATGTTATTAATTTCCCAATCTAGGATATTTTGACTTTATTTTCTAACATGCCTATGCATAATTATATCAGAAATTTATATTTGTTTGAAATTTTTGATTTTTCATTGCCATACTAATGAGAACAGCAATAATTTTAAATTCTAAAATATTTTACCATTAAGAAAAATATTAACAAACAATACTCATGGTTGAATAGTCCTGCTATTATAATATTTAATGTAGTTAAACTTTCTTAACATGTCTGTTTCTCAATGCTCTTAAGAATGAATGGCATGTTCTGTGTAAAATCACTTTGCAAAATATAGTTATACAAAAATTAAGCTTAGTAATTCTGTTGTAAGAGTTTAATATTGAAAATGAAAGTTAACTTAAAATCTGATCTTAAAACTTTCAATATACTCCATATATTATACAATATGGTAATCAGAATGTTAAAATATTTTTGTCACTATCTGCCACTACTGGAGCCTCATCACACAACACACCCTCAAATGAGCCTGAATTCTAACCACATTTTCTCTTGTTTTTAAGACACCTTCCATTCCCCCTCCAAGCATTTGTGCTGTTCTTCTCAATGCATGTTGTAACTCTCTTCCTCCATATTTTGAGCTTGGAAAATCTTTTTCATTCTTCAAATACCAACTCAAATATATCTTCTTTTGGGAAACCCTCTCTGTTGCTTAACTGTAGACTTCTCGAATAGAGGAAGAAAATATATCTTTTACTACAATTAAATGACGGTGATCTTAAAGTAGAATAAAGACAACTTGAAACTGAAGTTCTTTTATGAATAAGCCCATTCTTAGCAAACAGAATCCTTTGCTATATACCAGGTAGAAGATGGCCTAAAGTTCTCTTTTAGTATGCCTTTCTTTTGAGGAGTAAATGATCAAATTTTATAAATATATACGTTGATAATTATAGTGTAGCTGTCCTAGGTGGGTAGTACTGAAATAGAGTTGTGAAACTCACCAGAATATTAAAGCTAATTGTGCAATATGAAGCTTTAATGAAGGGTGTAAAATTTGGAAGGAGTGTTTCATTCAATTTTTATAGAAAATATTTCAAGAATCCACATCTCTAAATTAATTAGTGATTCTTTGCAAATCTCATAACTCCAGAAAAAAGGTATGTACCTCTGAATGTATTATTACCAATGCAATATACGAGAGCACTCTTCTGGAACTTTCCATGGAGAAGTAGGTGAAACTGTTTTTCATTAGTTCAAACTACTATAAACTTTTAGGAAAAAAATGTTTGTTTTTTTAAAATCCAAATTCTTAGTAACAACAGCTGTTAAGTTATTCTTCCAAAACACATACTGAGAGGAACAGAAATTAAAACTCGATATATACTCTTATCCTCCTGTGTGGTACAGGCCATAAATAACCATAGTCTTAGTCTGGGAATCCTCTTCTATTACTCTCTCAAGCACTGAACATCTGTACACTTTGGAAAAGTAAGTTGCGAAAAGTTGTACTTTTAAAATTTTCTCTGCCAAAAAAAAGCAATGGATTTGCAAATTTGGGATATCACCAACTAAATGTACTAGTATTTATTATTCTCCACAAATATCTTATAATTTCTTAGGTGATATGTCTTGGAAAATTGTTTTAATTTTATAAATGAAATAATGCTGGTGTTAAGCTGAACAAACAAATGTACTCAAACTCAGTTACTGAATTAACGTATCAGAGCTAAATAATGGTGATGAAAGAATGGAATCGTGTACAAATTTTATATTGTAACTACCACTTTTTTTTAGGGTTTAAATAAAAACTCAAATTTGCATTTTTTATAATCGAACACTGAATAGGTCTACATTGTTTTTGTTGTTCATATTTTTGTTTGTTCTAATTATCCTATATTTGTAGCACATACTTTCTCTCACAAGGAATGGATCTTGGTATGTAGTTACAGGATTCTGTATGCAAAAATAAAGTTGATTTTATAAAATTGTAATCACATTATGAAAAAAGTGCTAATGCTACAATCACCCAGTATCATCTTTCTAATAAAAGGATTACTCATTTTATTCTAGTTGGGTTAATTTCTACATTTTTCTCTCAAATGCATTTGCTTTTAACAAACATAGCCATAGGTTTTGCATTAATTGGCAGCCAACCTTCTTGCACAGATGTTATTTGTTTCTCTTTCCTCTTTCTCATAGAAATAAACATATCTGCGGAGGATCATTGATAAAGGAAAGTTGGATTCTTACTGCAAGACAGTGCTTCCCTTCTCGGTAAAGTGTTTCTGCAACCAATTGTTTGTTTTGAGCATTTAAAAAAATGTATGGCTTCCACTTAACTTTTAGCCTTCATATGTGTATTTATTTAATAGAGATTTACCAGCATGGAGTAAAAAAGCTAATTTTTTTTTAGATTTAGCTAACAAAACTTGCTTTGACTTGATATTTACTTACCGGGTACTACTTCTCTTCACCTCTTTCCACAATTGACATTACTCTCATTTGAGGGGAAAATTTGCTGGAATTATGTAAATAATTTAATCACAACCTCTTACACCATATTTCTAGATAGAAATTATTTTCCTGTTTTTGTTTTATTTATTATTGCATTTATTGGGGTGACATTAGTGAATGATCAAAAACTTTCTCTCAATCCTCACTTCTGCTTTCTTATGTAGAGCCAGCTCCCAGATCATCCTAGGAATAATTTTCAATGAGAATTAGCCTAAGGAAAAGATATGGAGGCAGCATTTGTAGGCTAACTTCTTGATTCTCACCAAGGTCACTCCTATTTTGCTGGTATAAATCTTCAGCCCACACTAAGAAACCAAACATATACACAGCTGAGATCAAAAGGAAATTTTGTACTAAAATTGTAATTCATGTAATATTATTTGCCTGAAGAAAACTTTCTCTCTAGAAAAGCACAATCAATTTTTTTTGAAACAGCCATTCCAGTTTTCAGCAGTTTATAGATTCTTCCTGCTTACCTGTGCTTGCAGCAGTCAGAATTTTGCATAACAAATGTTTTTATAATACTTTGAGTCAGATTTTAAATTTAGGTGATTTTTCTGCTCTTGTAAGCTAAAATAACAATATATCTGAGTAACTTTATACGATTTAAAATTATATTTTATATTTTGTTTTTTTTATTTAGAAACAAAGATTTGAAAGACTATGAAGTTTGGCTTGGAATTCATGACGTGCACGGGAGGGGAGATGAGAAGCGCAAACAGGTCCTCAACGTCTCCCAGGTGGTGTACGGGCCGGACGGGTCGGACCTGGTGTTACTGAAGCTGGCTAGGTCGGTTCCTCTAGAAGGTTTCATATTTTTAACTGAGACTCGAATTGTTGAAGCTCTTTCTGCTATATGGATATTCTTTCTCTCTCACATAGATTTATTATAAAAACTTAAACCACTTGTTATATAGATATATATGTGTGTATATGTGTATGCACATACACACAAAAGCATTTTCAAAATTTTCAAAAATAATAAGTGAAATTGGGCCAACAGTCTCATTCACCTACTCTAAAATCAAAGATTAGTGAGCAGTTAGTTATTTGATAACAGGTAAAATATTGATTTAAAAAATAGCAGTGCCCATTTATTCTTAAATATTAGCAAATAACTAATTTCTCTACCACCTACTACAGATTTCTATGTTATATATTAAAAATTCTTCTCTGTTTTTTTTTTCCAAGAAACATGACTTTTTATTCTCCTTAAATGTCATATTAAATATTAATATTGAATTTCAGTATGTTAACTTTGTGTTGAATCCAATTAAGAATACTACCATTATATTTTCTCTTTTCAGACCTGCTGTCCTAGATAATTTTGTTAGTACAATTGATTTACCTAATTATGGATGCACAATTCCTGAAAAAACCACTTGCAGTGTTTATGGCTGGGGCTACACTGGATGTAAGCTATTTTTAAAAAGATAAGGCAATTTGTTTTTTATTTTTCTCACCTCACCCTGTGGTCATTAACTGTACATTTTTTGCACTATTCTAGTGATCAACTCTGATGGCCTATTACGAGTAGCACATCTCTTTATTATGGGGAATGAGAAATGCAGTCAATATCATCAAGGGAAGGTGACTCTGAATGAATCTGAAATATGTGCTGGAGCTGAAAATATTGGAACAGGACCATGTGAGGTAAAAAGGGAACTTTTGTTATAAGACATATGTAATGAATAGCATAGTTTCTCATGTTTATTTTTTCTCTATTTTTTTCTTGTACATTTTTTTTAAACTGAACAGTGAGACCATCATGTTTTACTTGCAGTAAACTGTGATGACATTTGTCTCTCAAAAAATCCACAAAAAAACCCACAAAAACACACACACCAGTAAATGAACAGAACCAGAATGCTAAAGGAAGCTGTTCTAATTAGGAGTATCCAGTAGGAGCTTGATATAATAGTTTTAATTGTTCTAATGTTTTCTAAGTTTATCTGATCTTCCCAAGTTCTCCCTAAATGAACTATAATTATAATTTTAAGAAATACCTGTCTAGTTTTAAACTTTTAAATGTGCTCTTGGTTCAGCCAGTGTGTGTGTTTTAACAAATTCTATTTAAAAAACTGAAAGGTCAAAGTCTATGACTGTAAGAGCTTGGACATTGTAATTTGTTAGGCAACTGTTCTTTCAACTTGGCAGTGTTCCTATCCTTGTTTTACATAGACAAGCTGTTAAAATGTTATTTTAGATGTATTTTCAATGTAAGAGACACGCTCTCCAAGCCTGGGAGCTGCGGAATTGTAGAATATTATGTGTAGCAAAGCACAGAATGAGTTCAGTAATAGTAAAATGTCTTTTGACATATAGAAAATACCCTAAGGATGGAGTATTAATATGTATAGAAATGCATGTGTTACATATATTGCTCTGAGATTTATTCCTAAAAAGAAAACATTAAGTTAAAAACATTTTAGAACTGCTTAACATGATTTGGTTAGAAACAGGTTATGTGTTTATAACCACTTTTAAATTTGTTGTTATTCTAGTAAGTAAGTATTACTGTGTTCATTATAACAAAGAAAAATCTGCTAGGAGAAACCTCCCTCCCTGCCTCCCTGCCTCCCTGCCTCCCTGCCTCCCTGCCTCCCTCCCTCCCTCCTTCCCTTTCTTCCTCTAAGAAAACTGTGAGCATGAAGTTTGAGCTAGACCCAATCTTTGCAATCATTTAGGAAGCTATGCACTATCCCCGCCCTACTGACATTACTAAAAATGCTTTGGCAGCTGCTCTTCAGGAATAACCTGTAATCTGGTTTACCACTTATACATTCTTAGATTCCTAACTTTAGCACTGAAGTTTTATCACATTATCACATACTTTTTATTTTTATTCGTATGGACAAGATTTGACTTCAAATTGATTCTACCACTTCTCAAAAATGCATTTGTCCTCCAGAATGGGTTTTTTCACATCAGTTATTTTTAAAACAAGGCAATAAATCACTGAAACCCCTGAAATCTAAATACTTAAAAAATAAACCTCCCAAATGTTTGTATAATAGCAATAGCATTACATTGAGTAAAAGTTTCCCAAAGTAAATTGCTTTGAAGAGGTCATATCAGTCATTACTGGCGAGTTTATTTAAAAATCAAATTTATAACCTCATCTGGCATACTTTCTATGAAGTCTCTTAGAATAACCTATTTCTTTCTTACTATTTTATATTCTACTTCACCCTCGCCTTGATTTTCCCCATCATAGAAGGCTGACACCCCTCTTCTTTCCACCTGTATTACAGAGCTCAGTTTTGCAGTAGTTTAGTTCTATCTCACCACCTCACTGCTGTGGGAGCATTGAGATAGCCCCAAACACTGCTTCAGATCGGATGCCGAAGGCCAGTTATCACAATCTTAGGCGGCTACATGGTGCATGTATATTTGTAATATACAACCTATACAACAATATGTGTAAATATAGGGTGGGGCAAAAGTAGCTTTATAGTTGTGAGTATGTGGGACACAGAGCATATTCTTGTATTATTATTTATTAATTATTGTATTATTTTCCATACAAACAACTGTAAACCTAATTTTGCCCCACCTTGTATATGTGTATTTGAAAATATACACACAAAGCAATTTATTCATCTATTCACCTGTCACCTATCTATCTCTGATGATATAACAGGGTTACCATTAAAAAAATGCCATAAAAATCACAGGCTGCCTTCCACTATGGGTAGTATAAAATATAAATATAACTATGTATATTAACTACTAATGCCAATAGTAAGTGCAAAAGCATTCCTTCTTTATGCTGGAACAGCAATTCCTAAGTAGTAAATAGATTACTTTTGTCAACTATATGTTTTTTCTTTCACTAAATTGTTAAGATCATTTTAGAGGCAGGGTTGGATGAAGGGAAAAAAATCTTTAGGAATAAGAAAAAATTTAATGCAGTTTAATCATTAAACATGTATGACTACAGGTGGAATTTTTTTGGTACTTGCATTTTTCTACACTTTCCAAATTTTCTATATTGAACATATTTTGAACATCAGAAGAAAATAAAAATAAACGTAAAATCTCCCTTTTTAAATAGCTGTCAGTGACTCTGTGTTAGTATGATTCAATAAATGCTACAGAATATAGAACACTTTGAACTTTTGTACTTCTCCCATTCTTATTTAGTTAATTCAATAGAAGATAACCAATGGTCTAGTATATAACTTTTATTTAAATTAATTACTCTCTTTTTTTGTAAATATGTACCTTTGATATACAAATCTATATAGAAAATGTTAATGAATTTCTATTTCTAAAATAATAGTTTGTTGTTATTGTTACATGTCTTCTTCCTAGGGGGATTATGGTGGCCCGCTTGTTTGCGAACAACATAAAATGAGAATGGTTCTTGGTGTCATTGTCCCTGGTCGTGGATGTGCCATTGCAAATCGTCCTGGTATTTTTGTCAGAGTAGCATATTATGCAAAATGGATACATAAAATTATATTGACGTATAAGGTACCACAGTTGTAGCTGATGTAACTGTGTCTGAAGCTACCATCAATACAACTCTCTTTCACATGAAGATACAGAGAACATGAAATTAAAATGTCACTTAAAACAATCCTAAGACAACTACTTGAGTGTCATGTTTGTTAGATACTCATTAATATTTATGGGTGTTTTCTGTTGTTTTGTTTGTGAGTGTTATTTTGTAAATGTTGAGTGAATTAAGGTACATGCAAGTGTAGTAACATATCTCCTGAATATACTTGAATGGATTAAAAAATGCAAAGGTGTAATTGCTGGATGACAAAAGATGTAATGGAAAAATCAATTAATCTCTACGCTGCTTTCCAAGATTAGTTTCTTAATAATGAATAAACCATAAGTTGAACATTATTTTAACCTCACAAAAACAATTTATACCTTGTTTCTTTAAATTTTAACTCAATATTAAATTATATTACTTTTCATACACCACACATTATATTTCATTTGTTTCTCCTTACCGTGTATCCTGTAATACTGGTACACATACTTTTTATAAGAACATGTACCCACATACACAAGCCTAGGTACACATGTGCATGCACTAGAGTTCAAGTTGCGGTGTTTCTAATGTAACGTTAAATATTTTGAAAGTGTGTACTTACAGTTTTTCCTTAAGAAAAACAGTTCTAAAGACCAGTAGAAATATTAAGGAAAAGTGCAACATAGGAATGACTAGCTCATCCTGATATATAATCTGCAGATGGCCTCTACTGGTTGGCGTTCAAGGTGTCCTCATGACCCACAAAGTTAAATAACACCTAATCTAGGTGGTCACACATATTTATCATCCAGATTATTTCATGTAGTTTCTAATTCCTAAAAGGAAGAGGGCAATATGTGTATTAGTATCATTTCTTTCCTCCAAATTTAGGACCACTTTTTTATGCAAGATATTTTTAGATTTATTTTCCTAAAGTATTTTTTAAAATTCTTAGATAACCATGTAATTGAAATTTAAAAGTGTTTTGGCCATTAAAGACTTGCTGTGATTGGCTTCTAGCTCATCCTCTTTAATTTTAAAAAATTATTTCAGAGGAATATTTCCATGTTTCCAAAGATTTGCAAATAGCTTTTTTTCAAATTATTCATTAAAATATATATTGAAAAAAATCTAAATACTTTTTCCACCTGGAAGTCTTTTATCCTAATAGAACTTTATTCAAGTAAAAGAAAAGGAAAGAAAATGGTTTGTCTAAACTCTGTATTCAATTTTTTAAAAAATGGAATTGAATCTGCTAAATGAGATATTTTATCAAGATGGCTTCATTCGATCTTATTAATTTTACATACATCTGTCCTAAGACCATGGGAAATATTCACTTAAGTGTTGTATTTTGTATGATAATCAGTAAATTATCATATTACTGTATTTGTCGTGATTAGCTAAAGATCATGTATTTGTCGAGAAATAAGATAAAGACTAATAGGATAGGTTCTGACTTTTTACAAAATCTTCCTTATAGAAGCTCTTTAAAAATAGTGATTTGAATGACTCAAAGCTAGTATCCCTGTTCCTCCAACTAGCTTCTCTAGAAGGATCTCTATTAAGGCCGGGAGATTTAGCAAAGGGTAACACCACCCCACCCATAAGCCACAGACGTGGGGGTGAAAGCCGCTCCCCCTTTGGGAAGCTCCCTTTGCAATAGAGGGAGGAGGGAGGAACTGACCATAAAAGCCAGATGAGCGAGACCTGTGTGTCCTTTAGGTGGTAGGACCGGGTATAGTCCTGCCTGTCTCTCTGGTGAGGGCTACTATTGAGGCTGGGCATTCTTTTCTTAATAAACTACAAAACATAAAAAATCCAATTTATTCAAAAGATCTATTTCATTTTGAGTCATGGACCAAACTTTCTTTCAAATGAGAAGTTTTCTTTGCTATTTTTGTCTTGGCTGTTTGAATAATGGTCATTTGTTGCTATAATTATGGACATTTTCTTATGTCTACCAGGAATAGTAATGTAAAATTAAAATATTTGTCATAACGCCTCTGCCGTGCAGAAGGGATAATAATCCTTTTGTATACTTCTTTAATTTTATTGTAAAATATGTAATGACTTTTACCTATTTGCTGTGGGCAGGTCCTCAGTACAGTGGTTTCTATTGAATCAGTCTCTAATATTAACAGGCTCTTGCTTGCTATCTCAGTGTTTCAAACTGTGGGAAATGTGAGACACTGGAAGGCAAGAAAAATTACAATAATGGTATGTGATAGCAAAATTGTATTTCACTTATTCCTGTGAATATTTCTTGTTGGTACCAATGGTACTGTACAAAGTGAATGTTATAGCCACAACATTCTCTTAAAAAAACAACACTGTCAAGAAGTTAAAAATTGCTGTCAGGTGTTTTCTTGTTTCAAAACATATTTTTAAAAATAGATACTGCAATATAGAGATCATGATGTAAATAATTTTAATAAACTCTCAGACTAAAACTATTAAATTGATTTACTGAGGTTCAAAAATTGACTATTTTCAAATAATTATATCCCATATTTATAGACACCATCATTTGAAAAATAAATTAATTTGAATAAAAAGACACAGTCTTGGTGTGACTAAATTACTTTTCACAGTAAAGTCTAAAATTTAACTTTCAAAGTTCAACTAAGTTCTGAACTAAGAATTTACTAATACAAAAAAAACCATGTTAAAATTCTTTGGACCTTATAAATCTTGACAGTGTAATTTTAAGTAGGTAATTTCCATTTGCACAGAAAGTTTCTGTCTTTAGGAAACTGAAAATGGAATACTGTGGATGTTATGACTGTTTGTGTTGTGTGTAAATAGGAAATTGATAAGCTGCCTATTCAGTGGTATAGCAGGATGCTTACCCCGAAAGGGAACACTGTGGTTATGACTTGTATATGAAGTTTCTGTAGTTAATAAAGTTGTTATTTTTATAACCATGATTATATTATTATTATTCTTAATAATAAAATATTTTACCAAAATGCTTCCCTTCTCTTATTATAATTATATACATGAACTTATTTGAATCTGCTCTAGAGCTTAATGCAGAAAACTATGACAACAATGGTTTTATTGACAGAAATAACATATGATACTAGAAATGTCATATTATCCATTTATAGAGCTAAAACAAAAGTTATTATTTTATTCCAACATCTACCCATGACAATATCTTCAGTAAACCATTAGTGTTTAGTTTCTCTCACTGTGAAATAAAATTATTTAGTCATTCTTCATATTTGCTAGAATGGTGTTATGATGTTATTTGCTAATATATACAAAATATTGTCCTGAATGATCACCTACGTTTCTTTACCATATCACTGTATATTACAAAGATAATTACACATGATTCAACAAATCAATTTGGAGTGTATCTTCAAAATATGTATTAAACTCAGAATAAATATGAAGTAAATGGGCTCATTTAATTAAAATGGGAAGCAAGGTTGGAAGAACTAATTATTAATTGATCAAACCAAAAGGAACTCTCTAACACTATTGATTATTTCAAGTTATGCTATACTGCCTCTTCCCCAAAAGGTTGCTCTAATTTTTCTGGCATAGATACTTATCTCAGGTGATGATTAATGTAGCTAATTCTAGAGCCCATGATAAAATATCTGATCTTCTTAATGATTTCAATGCAAGTAGAATATATGCACATTAATTTCTGTTGTTAGAATATTTCATATATGTACAAAATTTAGATTTCTCTAAATTTTATATATGTCTAACTTTTGACTTTTCCCCTCTTTTTTCCCCTAGAACTCCATTCTAAACCTATATTCTGCTATTTTAAGTAGAATAGTCCAAGAAAGCTTCTCTAAGAGATAGCATTGAACAAGATTCTCAATGAAGTGAGAGGGCAAGCAGTTTAAATACTTGGAATCTGATAAATAAAACTTGGACAATATTTTGTTAGTTTCTTAATATAGGTTATTTATCTATGCTTACAAATTGTAATACTTTAGTCAGCATTTGTTAGTGTCCTGAATAGAATCACCTTGGTTTGCATTTACTCAATGTTTTGGTCCAAGATTTTTATGGTCATTTTATTTCATTATTTCCCTACGCAGGGGCCATCCTTAATCTACACAGTCTATATAATTTCACCAAATATCAACCCTTCATATAAAATTCAGATTAAAAGTCTTATTCCAGACAGTCAGTTTTTCCTTTGCACCTTACATTTACAAATATCTTCATTGCATGTGTTGTTTAGGAAAGCTGAAATTTAAAAGTAACTTCAAGATAAAAATAATATTTGTTGTAAACTGGGCAAAGTTTATAAGACTACGAAGAATATATTGTTGTCTAAAATACATCTAAACAAGGCAGAAAATACTGGGGAAGACACTTTTACTTTATATAATCCAAAATAAGTGTAAGGTGATTATAAGTATATTTATGCTTTTAAGAAAGTAAACCACATCAAACAAAATAAATGCTATCAATCTAACATTTTATAACTCCAAACTAACTTTGGACCCTCATCTCTTCCAAATACTACACACTCTTTGCTTTATTTTCATCATTTGGAACATTACTTTCATTTAAACATCATGCCTGCATTCAGACAGTCCCTGTGAACAGTATACTTTTCTTTAACTCCTCAAAACCTTCAAATGTCACATAATTTCCCATGTGAATCCATCCTCAGCATCTTTATCTAGAAACCATTCCTTCCTCAGCCTGCTGCTGGTTTGCTTATGCTTCCTGCTCACTTTTTATAATAGTCTGCCTATGACTACAGGAGATTCATTTTGTTTTATTTTGTAGTTAATGTGCAATCTACCTCCACCCCATCTGAGATCCTTGGAGACATCAGCAGAGTCTTGTTATTAATATTTATGTATTCTTTATTTTTCACAGTACTTTACACATAGTTATAATATGTATTTTATAATTATTCTACAATCTATCATCTTTTTGAAGGCTTAACAGTATAACCCAGAGATTTGTAATATCTGTAGAAATTAAGCAACTCTCATCAGGGTTAAGAATTTTAGAGTTTTTATTTAATTGCATTATTTAGAGTTGAATTAATAAGTGGGATTATTTTTTAGTTGCTTATTGTATTTCATACACTAGAGCATGCAGCTAGGAAAGAGAGAGTATTAACTTTGAAGAGATTATACAGTTATATTTGTAAATATGTTTATTAAATATAAAAATGGAAAACTAGACTTTAGTTCTTTAATAGATACAGGTGTTTACTTCATACAACCTAATATAGTTTCAATTACGTAGGTGAACATTTCCCATCTGAGTTTCTTGCATGAAGTGTTGATGTCATAACACTGAGGGGAAAAGTCATATCAATTATTGCAAAAAAATTCTGAGTCAACAATAGTCCACTCACTACTTATGTGCAAATATGCCATCTGCTGTGCATTGAGAAGTTTCACAATATTGTTACTCAATTAGCAAAAGGTTTTCATTTGATGACTTTTCTAAACTGAGAGAAGTCAACTTGGGTAACATGTTGCAATGAAATGAAGTGGAGAAAATGCAGATGGATTGTCATATTATTTTTTGTTCATGTGTTTTTAAAGCTTTACAAGATATTGTCCACTCTTCAGACCTCTGATTTTTAGGTGACTAAAATCCAAAAACAGTGATTGTTTAGAATATATGACTATAAAACAAATACTTTATATCCTATAAAAGAAAAATAACAAATAATTTAATAAGTGGAAATTTTATATTATGAAATTATGAAAGTGACTAAGGATCTTTAAGGTAGAGAAGAGAAGGTGCATTTATGATTTAATACTTTTCTTTGGTTGTTCTAAGAGCCATTATAGGAGAAAATTCTCAATTCCTTCTGGTTAAGAATGTAAGAATTTGGGGAGGGGGAAGATTGACGTTTGAGTCAGGTAGTTTAGGTACCAAGAAACTTCATAATTCTGAAGTCTACAGAATATATAAATGAATAAGAAAATTCATGGGATCTCTTACTATGGACATTTCTTAAAATAGGAAATATTTCTTCAATGAATTAAGAAAGCTTTATCCAAACAGGTCTCACAGGATTCTGCAGGATACTTACAAGTTGTGCTGAGAAGAACAAAATGTTCAGGGCTTGAATAAGTTTTAGACATGCTGATATGTTTAATAGGTCACTGTGCTGTAGAATTGTCAAGAGTATTGGATATTCATATGTCTTTTGAAGCTCCATGAGGGAGCATGATATGGCATACTCTTCAAATTTACTGTGCTGCAGAACCCCCTTAAAATTACAGAGACAATGTTTATACCTTTAGCACTAGAGTTTGGCTAAATGCAATCCAAGAAAACTTGATTTACATATTTATTTTCTGAATGGAAGGCAGTGGTAACTACATAGTTTTAGATTTTTATTGTCTTTTATAACCTACAATAATTTTTATTTCCTACAAAAGTATCTCCCAGCCATCTTTCCACTTGGCGAATTTCCCCAGGCCAATTTTCAGCATATCCACTCTGCATATGCTTACCTACTCACGAGTCACTTAGCCATCTGAATGATTAGATCAGCTGTCATGGTTTTGCAGTAGTTGTGTTCAAGCAACCCTTATTTTACTTACTAATGACCTCAAACACAAGAGTAGGGATACTGAATAAGATGACAAAGAGAGGCTGTAAAGTGCTACCTTTAAGTTAAAGAAGTGAAATTTCTCGATTTAATAAGGAAAGAAAAAAATTGTGTGCTGAGGTTGCTAAGGTCTACGGTAAGAATGAATTTTCTTTCTGTAAAATTGTGAAGGAAAAAGAAATTTGAGCTAGTTTTGTCACACCTCAAACTGCAAAAGTTACAACCACAGTGCATCGATAAATGCTTAGTTAAGAAGGAAAGGCATTAAACTTTATCATTGGTATGTATGCAAAGGGAAAAAAAACCCCAGTATATATAGGGTTCTGTACTATTTTCAGCTTCAGACTGGGGGTCTTGGAACAAATCCCTGGTGGATGGTGGTGGTGGAGGGGGGCTACTGTAGTTGGGTAGAAGGAAAGCGGCTTAAAGGCTTTCTTTATAAAAGTCAATCTCCTCTATTACAGAGTTTGCTAGTGTTCCCCTAAATCCCTTCTCTACTTCTTTTTTAGTAATAGAATCCTCAAGATTTAGCTCGACACAGGGAGCCTACGATTCCATATATCCTAGTTACTCTTTCAGTCACATTTGGCTAAGTTAGGGCCAAGAAACTCCTGGGGAGTGTTGCTAAAGGGAGGATGCCTTTTCTTCTCCCCTTCCTCTTTCCTGCTCCCTGGAACACACACTTGATGCTAGAACCTTGAGCAGTCATTTTGGACATAAAATTGAGCTGAGTGCTGAGAGTCATGCAGCAATAACAGAAAGAATCTGAGTCCCTGATGATTTCACAAATTTACCGTGCCAACTCTGCACTTCTACCTTCAGATTGCATTTATATGAAAGAGAAATAAAATTATTTTGAATTTTTTGTCAAGTTAAATCTAATTTTAACTGAAAAACCCACACTCATGGGACTTTCTTTTAAAGTAATAAACAAAAGATTTACTATCCAAATACTTAACTGTGCAAACTACAACAAAACCACAAAAATACAGATTCCCTTAACATCACACGTCCATGTTAAGCACTTAACTGGAGTAGATATTAGAGTGATCCAAACTACTGCTGGTTAACTACAAATCTAAAATGAACATAAACCCAAGGCATTTATGTGTACAGTCTTGTAAATTCCATTTCATGGAAGGTAAAGCAAAAACATCCGAATCTATGGTTCATTGATAAACACCTGTTCCCCCTGCAGTTATGAGCACATTAGGTGACATCTGACCTGGAAACTGAAGCTCCAAGGAAGAGGGACTGACTGTGTGAACCATGGTGCAGGCGTTTTACATGTGACAGCGGTTCAGGCCCTAAGGGCTGGGCTCAGTCGCTGCAGCGCTGAGATCCTGTTGCCATAGGGAAAGTAGGTTCTTTAAGGATATTCATCTAAAAACAGATGGAACAAATCTAGAGTAGTGTTTTCCTCCCAGCATGAGGCTGGCAGAACTAAACAAGAAAACGGGAACCAGCCAGCCAGCTGTTTGGGATGAAAACCAAGAAGAGGCTACACCTAGGGTCAAACTAAAAATTTAAGTAGAATTTAGCAACAAATGGAGATGGTAGGCAGATCTATTACAGGAAGACAGAACACCGTGACAAAATTATTGAGGCAAGAAACAAAGGAAAAATTAAAATTAACAAACGATAAGACAAAATAAGTCACTGAGATATCACCTCACATCTGTCAGAATGGCTCCATCAGCAAATCAATGAACAAGCGCTGGCGAGGGTGTGGAGAAAGGGCACCTAGTACACTGCTGGTGGGAATGCAGACTGGTGCAGCCACTATGGGAAACAGTATGGAGCTTCCTCAAAAAATTAAAAATGGAGCTGCCATTTGACCCAGTGACCCCACCTCTAGGAATATACCCTAAGGAACCCGAAACACCAATGGCAAAGAACTTATGCACCCCTATGTTCATAGCAGCGCAATTCACAGTAGCTAAGATCTGGAAAGAGCTCAACTGCCCATCAGTAGATGAGTGGATAAAAAAGCTGTGACACATTTATACCATGGAATACTATGCAGCTGATAAAAAGAAGGATCTTTTTATCCTTTGGCACAGCGTGGAGGGAACTAGAAAGTATTATGGTAAGTGAAATAAGCCAGTCAGAGAAAGACAAGTACCACACGATCTCACTTATATGTGGAATATAATAAACAAAATAAACTGATGAACAAAATGGATTCAGAGGCATAGAAGCATGGAACAGACTGAGGGATCTCAGAGGGAAGGTGGGGAAGGAGGAGTGGGTGGGGAGAGATTAATCAAAGAATTTAGATGTTTATAAGCATAATACATGGACACAGACACTGGTCTGGGGAAGGCCTGAGGGTGGGGTGGATGTGGGGTGGAGGGGATCAATGAGGTAAAAAGGGGACATTTGTAATATTTTCAACTATAAAGATAAAGAAACTTAAAAAAAGTCACTGGTTTTATAAGCAATTACCATGGTACCTTTTATGCTTAGAGCAGAGTTAACAAGGAGGGAAGATGTATGGAGGGAGCTCTGGGGTCACTAAAAAGCTTGGGGTCTATATCCTGGCAGATGGAGAGCCAAGAAGAACTGTAGGCATGGGCTGTCTTTTGCATATGTGCCTCTTATATAGGTTACTCTAAGCACAGAAGAGGGTGGCTTAAAGGAGAGCCAATTTAGATTTAGCCTTTTATTTTTTTATTTTATTTTATTTTTTAAATATATCTTTATTGATTTCAGAGAGAGGAAGGGAGAGGGAGAGAGAGAGATAGAAATATCAATGATGAGAGAATCATTGATCGAGCCTGCAACCCGGGCATGTGCCCCGACCGGGAATCGAACCCCGATCACCTGGATCCTAGGTTGAGGCTCAACTGCTGAGCCACGCCCTGCTGGGCTAGATTTAGCCTTTTAGAATACTGAAACTGTGGAGGGAAATAAAGAAGGCTCCAAACGGGGAAATGAGGTAAAAAGGAAGAGGAATGGCCATTTTCAGGCATAAATAGGTGGCAAAAGCAGCAAACCTGGTGATTTGAGCCATGAGAAGTGGGAGAAGACTGGATGAACCAGGGCTCTGGTTTTGGTGGTTTTGCAGATGGCACTGCCACAGCTGGAGAAAATATTGGAGGAAAATCAGGTTTAGGGGGACAACGTGTTCTGGGTTGGAAGATACTATTTGAAGTACCTATTGGACATGTAAGTGAAGAGAGGCAGAGAAGTTTGTCTTTCCGAGTAAACCTCAGGAGAGCATTTTGGACTCCAGACACTAACGACTGGAACCATAACTGTAAGAAGGGTCAAAAAAATTTTATTGACTAAAATGCATGCCACAATATTGTGAGGTTAATAAAAACAACAGTTTTCAGGTTGTCATTATTACAAAAAAAAAATCCACAAAGGTTAAGCTTATGCAACTGGACATCATTGACCACGTGCTGAAGTGATAAAACGTCAGATGATCAGAAGACCGCAATTGCCAACCCTGTCTCTTCCCTTATCAGGACTGTTGCATGAAGCAAAGAAATTGCATAGTTTCCAGATAGGGTCATTGGACTATGGTGGGCTTTTGTTATATTTGGAGATATGGGGATGTCCTGAGACTGCTCATCATATTCTAAGGTGGATAGAGACAGAGTATGAAGATTCAAACTGCTGAATTAAGGTGACCAAGGCATAATATTGGGACCTATGGGTACAATTAAATAAGCTTTTAATCCCAATGTGTAACCTTGTATTTGGGAGACTTAGAGCTAGAGTTTCAAACTCACCTGCTCCCAGATTGCACAACCACAGAACACCACTGGCCCTACCTGAGGACCTAAAAACAATTCTAATCTGCCAACAAAGCCAATCTTCTAAAGCTGCTTTAAATATTAAATCGCCTCTCTGGGTCAGGAACTTTTGCAGATTTATGAATTGGTCAGCACTGGCAGGTTCCTTCCCCCAGAGTTGGGAAGGATGGCCCTGCACTCATTCCGTTTTACGCTACTGCTTGTTAGTGTGTGTTCTTGCTGCTGCTGCATTTCAATTCCACTTCTGCCCCAAAATTAATCCCCAGCTTGTCCTTCTGACTGGGAGGACTTCTTCCCAGTCCAGGATGGGGTTAGATCACAAAGTGGACTAGGGAAGAAAGCCAAATGGCATCCACCTTGGCTCAGTCCTCATGAAGGAGTTCGCTGGATCCTAACAGTGGCTGTCTCTTCTAGGCTTTTGTCCAGGCCCCTTATGCCGTCAAGTAGATTGGACCTCACTTTTGCTTGGGTAGCATTTTAGGTTTTTGTTTTAAATTGTTTGAAATAATGCGATTCTTTTGAGGTACTGACACAATTTCAATATTATGTACTTTATGATCTCAGTTTAAAGATAAGTAAATAATAAAACCAAGATTTTTAATTTAACAAGGAGTCCGTTTTGTTTCTGGGATTGGCTCTTTCTCTAGCTGTGTAACTCTAGGAAGGCCATTATACTTTTCTCTTTTTCCTTTGTAAATTCATGGGGTGATTTTTATCATGCCTTTGAAGATGTCAGTCTATGATTCCACATGGTATAATGCAAAAAATAAATATGTAAATCAAGTTTTATTCCCTGGACTGCACTGGCCTTATATAAAATATTATAATTTTCTTTGTAGGTATTTCTCTTTTTCATAAAACACCCTCTGATATCTACAATAAGGGGAAAACACCCTTGCTGCTTTTCTTTGTTTTAGAATCAATTCTGATCTTTTTTACCCCATTGGAGCCCCTTTGAATTTTTACCACTATATGCTTCTCTGTGGTTCTTACTATTTCTATTTCATAAGCCTGTTGCTTTTCTTCGCCGATAGCTAGACCACCCTCCCCCACCAAAGATAAAGAAATTTCCCTTGCTAAACTAGTCCCTTACCCCACTAACCTTCAACTCCACAGCACTTAGCATTACAAGCAACCCCTGTCTGAGCCACTTCTACCTGCAGGTGAGGAGGCCCTGCTCCTTTAGTTGCTGCTCTCTGGGCAAGCCCTGCTTGAAAAGCAATCTGACCTCTGAATAGGTTCTTGCTCATATCCTGCTCAGATGATGGCAGCGTTTTTTTGTTGTTGCTTAAATGAGTTACTTTTCCCCCCTTATTTTTCCGGAAATTATTAAATTAAGTGTTTGTTAAACAAGATAGAACTAAAGGGTCAAACAAAATTACTACTGAAAATCTTCCCCTCAGTGGGTTCTTATTACAAGTTCTTTGAATACTTTCTCTAAAATGTAGCTGTAGAGCCTGTCTTTGTAACATTATAATGATGATTACATGAGATAAAACAGAGCCTGGCATGTAGAAAGCACTGAATAAGCATTATCTGTTGTTATTAGATCATCTTCAAATATAATTAAAAACTTATGATGATAAAAAATTATTAATCTTGTGCTAGCAAAAGAAACCTTTGTAATTTTATCTCTAAAAATTGCCAGTGTTCTTACCATTTGAAAAGTTACATTATCCCCTTGAAAATAAATGCATAAACTTCTCTGAATCTACTAAAAGTGTCATAAGATTCTTGGGATGTAAGGAAAAGGGGGCAGGATTTAAAAGATTAGGAACTTGGAAAAGTTGAAGAAAGAAAGGGGAAAATCAAAGTAAATCCAAACCTTGTCGAATCATTAGTAATGCAACGGTGGAGGTGTTCATGAAATAGAAAAACTGATGTTCAAATTGGCAGGATTTAAGACTATGACAATATTAGAAGATTAAGGGAAAATGAAGCTAAAGCTTGGTAAAATATTGCAATATACGCCAGAAGCTATTTGGACGCCTCAGCTAACACTCGGAGGTTCTTGTCTCATGCCTATCTCTCAGATTTGTCTGTATTTATAGTGAGGTCAGGGAACAAGTTTTACTTATTTACTATTGTATTCCCAGGGTCTAGCACTGCCATGGTAAGTGATCAGTAAATATGTGCTGACATAAAATAAAAATATATGACAGAAGCCAGTAGAAACCTCCTTCCCAACATTACCACCAAAAGAATTTGGAGATTTTACTATTTTAATAGTAAACAAAATAGTAGAGATTGCAATGTAATAGTACTTTGGAATTGAATGAAAACAAAATTCTGCAAGCACCTAATTACTGATACGTTCATTTAACAAATATCTATCATGTAGTACTTACCCAGTACTAAGATAAAAGTGTAAAGAATTTAGACTTAGCCCATGTTCTCATGGAGCTTACGCTCTAGTAGGGGAAACTATCCATAAATGTATACACACGCACATATGCACACAAGTGTGTGTGTATGAAAATAATTTAATTAACTGGATGCATCATACTTCGTGTTGTGTAACTGGACCAGGAGAGTGGGTGGGGACAAGTGGTGACATTTCAGCTGAGTGATGAAGTAGGCATTAGTCAGGCAAAAAGGGGCGGTGGAGGAATGAGCCAGGCAGAGAGAACTGCACATGCAAAGGATCTGAGGAAGGGAAGAGCTTCGCTTACACCCAGGATGGGAGGAGTCTGATGTGGCCAGGACACAGTGGGCGAAAGGAAAAGCAGCGATGGAGGAGGGGAGCGTCCAGGACAGCTGATAAAGGCATTTTTCTTCATTTGGAAAGGGATTGTGAATCGGGGGGCCACAGCTCCACTTTCAAAAAAGAAAACATGGTGCTCAGTGTAAAAGTGGAAACCAAAACGTGCCTTAAAGGAAGCACAGTACCTCCTCACATACTCAAGGCCCAGGCGGTTTCTGAGAAATAAGCACCTGATGACTGGACCTCTTGCATTAGGAATGTTTATTAAGATATTTTTGTTTCTGTTTCATTTCCCGAGTGAGTATAAACTCTACCAAGAGGGAGATAATGAATCAGAATAAGTCAGCTCAACTCCTAGGCAATGGTTTGTGGCTGCTGAGAAGACACAGCATTATTTCGGCGGCAAAACTCAGGCGACCCGCGGGGAGAATTCGGAGCGGCAGCTGCATTCCCCGCAGAATCTGCGAGACGTACACACACGAGCCCATTTATTTTTCAGGGTATACATCGAGACGCCAAGACCGTGAGCATCAAAATAAGTGATTCTGTACCCTGCGGTGCAGAGAACAGCAGAGGAAAGACCTCGGAGAGGGCGTTTCGCAGAAGGCCCGTGTCCCTGGGCGGGAGCAGCCTGACCCCCTCCCTCGGGGCGGCCTCGGCGGGCGCTGCCTCCTCCAGACCCGCCGCCGCCTCCTCCCGGTCCTCACCTCCTCGGCCTCCTCCTCCCGGTCCTCACCTCCTCGGCCGCGTCCTCCTCCTCACCTCCTCGGCCTCCTCCTCCTCCTCCTCACCTCCTCGGCCTCCTCCTCCTGGTCCTCACCTCCTCGGCCTCCTCCTCCCGGTCCTCACCTCCTCGGCCGCCTCCTCCCAGACCTCACCTCCTCGGCCGCCTCCTCCCGGTCCTCACCTCCTCAGACCCGTCCTCCTCCTCACCTCCTCGGCCTCCTCCTCCTGGTCCTCACCTCCTCGGCCGCCTCCTCCCGGTCCTCACCTCCTCCACCACATCCTCCTCCTCACCTCCTCGGCCTCCTCCTCCCTGTCCTCACCTCCTCGGCCGCCTCCTCCCGGTCCTCACCTCCTCGGCCGCCTCCTCCCGGTCCTCACCTCCTCCGCCGCATCCTCCTCCTCACCTCCTCGGCCGCCTCCTCCCGGCCCTCACCTCCTCAGCCCCGTCCTCATCCTCACCTCCTCGGCCGCCTCCTCTCGGTCCTCACCTCCTCAGCCCCGTCCTCCTCACCTCCTCGGCCTCCTCCTCCTGGTCCTCACCTCCTCGGCGGCCTCCTCCCGGTCCTCACCTCCTCCACCACATCCTCCTCCTCACCTCCTCGGCCTCCTCCTCCCGTTCCTCACCTCCTCGGCCTCCTCCTCCCTGTCCTCACCTCCTCGGCCGCCTCCTCCCGGTCCTCACCTCCTCGGCCCCGTCCTCCTCCTCACCTCCTCGGCCGCGTCCTCCTCCTCACCTCCTCGGCCGAGTCCTCCTCCTCACCTCCTCGGCCTCCTCCTCCTGGTCCTCACCTCCTCGGCCTCCTCCTCCTGGTCCTCACCTCCTCGGCGGCGTCCTCCCGGTCCTCACCTCCTCGGCCGCGTCATCCTCCTCACCTCCTCGGCCTCCGCCTCCTGGTCCTCACCTCCTCGGCCTCCTCCTCCCGGTCCTCACCTCCTCGGCCGCCTCCTCCCGGTCCTCACCTCCTCAGCCCCGTCCTCCTCCTCACCTCCTCGGCCTCCTACTCCTGGTCCTCACCTCCTCGGCCGCCTCCTCCCGGTCCTCACCTCCTCCACCACATCCTCCTCCTCACCTCCTCGGCCTCCTCCTCCCTGTCCTCACCTCCTCGGCCGCCTCCTCCCGGTCCTCACCTCCTCGGCCGCCTCCTCCCGGTCCTCACCTCCTCGGCCGCCTCCTCCCGGCCCTCACCTCCTCGGCCGCGTCCTCCTCCTCACCTCCTCGGCCTCCTCCTCCCGGTCCTCACCTCCTCAGCCCCGTCCTCCTCCTCACCTCCTCGGCCTCCTCCTCCCGGCCCTCACCTCCTCGGCCCCGTCCTCCTCCCGGTCCTCACCTCCTCGGCCGCCTCCTCCCGGTCCTCACCTCCTTGGCCTCCTCCTCCCGGTCCTCACCTCCTCAGCCCCGTCCTCCTCCTCACCTCCTCGGCCGCCTCCTCTCGGTCCTCATCTCCTCAGCCCCGTCCTCCTCCTCACCTCCTCGGCCTCCTCCTCCTGGTCCTCACCTCCTCGGCCGCCTCCTCCCGGTCCTCACCTCCTCCACCACATCCTCCTCCTCACCTCCTCGGCCTCCTCCTCCCTGTCCTCACCTCCTCGGCCGCCTCCTCCCGGTCCTCACCTCCTCCGCCGCATCCTCCTCCTCACCTCCTCGGCTGCCTCCTCCCGGCCCTCACCTCCTCAGCCCCGTCCTCCTCCTCACCTCCTCGGCCGCCTCCTCCCGGTCCTCACCTCCTCGGCCGCCTCCTCTCGGTCCTCACCTCCTCAGCCCCGTCCTCCTCCTCACCTCCTCGGCCTCCTCCTCCTGGTCCTCACCTCCTCGGCCGCCTCCTCCCCGTCCTCACCTCCTCCACCACATCCTCCTCCTCACCTCCTCGGCCTCCTCCTCCCGTTCCTCACCTCCTCGGCCGCCTCCTCCCGGCCCTCACCTCCTCGGCCATGTCCACCTCCTCACCTCCTCGGCCGCCTCCTCCCAGTACTTACCTCCTCAGCCCCGTCCTCCTCCTCACCTCCTCGGCCGTCTCCTCCCGGCCCTCACCTCCTCGGCCGCGTCCTCCTCCTCACCTCCTCGGCCTCCTCCTCCCGGTCCTCACCTCCTCGGCCGCCTCCTCCCGGTCCTCACCTCCTCAGCCCCGTCCTCCTCCTCACCTCCTCGGCCTCCTCCTCCTGGTCCTCACCTCCTCGGCCGCCTCCTCCCGGTCCTCACCTCCTCCACCACATCCTCCTCCTCACCTCCTCGGCCTCCTCCTCCCTGTCCTCACCTCCTCGGCCGCCTCCTCCCGGTCCTCACCTCCTCGGCCGCCTCCTCCCGGTCCTCACCTCCTCGGCCGCCTCCTCCCGGCCCTCACCTCCTCGGCCGCATCCTCCTCCTCACCTCCTCGGCCTCCTCCTCCCGGTCCTCACCTCCTCAGCCCCGTCCTCCTCCTCACCTCCTCGGCCTCCTCCTCCCGGTCCTCACCTCCTCGGCCGCCTCCTCCCGGTCCTCACCTCCTCAGCCCCGTCCTCCTCCTCACCTCCTTGGCCTCCTCCTCCCGGTCCTCACCTCCTCAGCCCCGTCCTCCTCCTCACCTCCTCGGCCGCCTCCTCTCGGTCCTCATCTCCTCAGCCGTGTCCTCCTCCTCACCTCCTCGGCCTCCTCCTCCTGGTCCTCACCTCCTCGGCCGCCTCCTCCCGGTCCTCACCTCCTCCACCACATCCTCCTCCTCACCTCCTCGGCCTCCTCCTCCCTGTCCTCACCTCCTCGGCCGCCTCCTCCCGGTCCTCACCTCCTCCGCCGCATCCTCCTCCTCACCTCCTCGGCTGCCTCCTCCCGGCCCTCACCTCCTCAGCCCCGTCCTCCTCCTCACCTCCTCGGCCGCCTCCTCCCGGTCCTCACCTCCTCGGCCGCCTCCTCTCGGTCCTCACCTCCTCGGCCGCGTCATCCTCCTCACCTCCTCGGCCTCCGCCTCCTGGTCCTCACCTCCTCGGCCTCCTCCTCCCTGTCCTCACCTCCTCGGCCGCCTCTTCCCGGCCCTCACCTCCTCAGCCCCGTCCTCATCCTCACCTCCTCGGCCGCCTCCTCCCGGCCCTCACCTCCTCAGCCCCGTCCTCATCCTCACCTCCTCGGCCGCCTCCTCCCGGCCCCCACCTCCTCGGCCTCCTCCTCCTGGTCCTCACCTCCTCAGCCCCGTCCTCCTCCTCACCTCCTCGGCCTCCTCCCGGTCCTCACCTCCTCAGCCCCGTCCTCCTCCTCACCTCCTCGGCCTCCTCCTCCCGGTCCTCACCTCCTCAGCCCCGTCCTCCTCCTCACCTCCTCGGCCGCCTCCTCCCGGTCCTCACCTCCTCAGCCCCGTCCTCCTCCTCACCTCCTCGGCCGCCTCCTCTCGGTCCTCACCTCCTCAGCCCCGTCCTCCTCCTCACCTCCTCGGCCTCCTCCTCCCGGTCCTCACCTCCTCCACCACATCCTCCTCCTCACCTCCTCGGCCTCCTCCTCTCGGTCCTCACCTCCTCGGCCGCCTCCTCCCTGTCCTCACCTCCTCGGCCGCCTCCTCCCTGTCCTCACCTCCTCGGCTGCATCCTCCCGGTCCTCACCTCCTCGGCCGCCTCCTCCCGGTCCTCACCTCCTCCGCCGCATCCTCCTCCTCACCTCCTCGGCCGCCTCCTCCCGGCCCTCACCTCCTCGGCCGTGTCCTCCTCCTCACCTCCTCGGCCGCCTCCTCCCGGTCCTCACCTCCTCAGCCCCGTCCTCCTCCTCACCTCCTCGGCCGCCTCCTCCCGGCCCCCACCTCCTCGGCCGCCTCCTCCCGGCCCCCACCTCCTCGGCCTCCTCCTCCCGGTCCTCACCTCCTCGGCCGCCTCCTCCCGGCCCTCACCTCCTCGGCCTCCTCCTCCCGGTCCTCACCTCCTCAGCCCCGTCCTCCTCCTCACCTCCTCGGCCTCCTCCTCCCGGTCCTCACCTCCTCGGCCGCCTCCTCCCGGTCCTCACCTCCTCAGCCCCGTCCTCCTCCTCACCTCCTCGGCCGCCTCCTCCCGGTCCTCACCTCCTTAGCCCCGTCCTCCTCCTCACCTCCTCGGCCGCCTCCTCTCGGTCCTTACCTCCTCAGCCCCGTCCTCCTCCTCACCTCCTCGGCCGCCTCCTCCCGGCCCTCACCTCCTCGGCCGCCTCCTCCCGGCCCTCACCTCCTCGGCCGCCTCCTCCCGGCCCCCACCTCCTCGGCCGCCTCCTCCCGGTCCTCACCTCCTCAGCCCCGTCCTCCTCCTCACCTCCTCGGCCGCCTCCTCCCGGCCCCCACCTCCTCGGCCGCCTCCTCTCGGTCCTCACCTCCTCGGCTGCCTCCTCCTCCTCACCTCCTCTCCCTCTAGGGGGAGGAGTCCGGGCCCTCTGCACGGCCGGGAGCCGTCTACGCAGCCGGATCCCTGGGCGTCCTCCGTGCAGCGGGGGCAGGAGAGGCCGACCCCAGCTCCCCAGGGCGCGGGCGCTTCCAGGCGACGTCTCCTCTCGGCAGGATCAGCCCATGCTCCTCACACGGACCCCGCGACCGGCCGCCACCGGCTGTGCATCCCGGGAGTTCCTGGGTCTCCTCTGGTCACAAACGCGGCTCCGCCTTTCCCTTCCTGCGGGCAGCAGGCCCTGGCTGCGGCCCGGGCTCGGACCCCCCAGCAAGGCCATTGCTACTGATGCGGTCCTCCGCATCTACAGAGAAAAAGGCACGCAAGGTGTAAATCATTAGAACTATATAATACTGAAACATAATAAACATCCAGCTTTACAATGATATATAGTACAAACTCATAGATATATTTTGTTCCTATTAAAATGCTACATTGTTGACATTACATGCAAAATGCTGATGCTTGTGAGAGCTCCCACCTCTCCTCTCCTTCTCTCTCTCTCTCTCTCTCTCTCTCTCTCTCTAAGAAGCCAAAATAACGACTAAGGAGTGATTTAAATTATTCTTGCTACTTTTTACTAAATTTTATTACTCTAGAGTGTAACCACACACCCACATTTAACACAGGAAAAAATAGTGGCTATGGGACTTGGCCGGTAGAATGTGCTATGGTTGATCTTAGACAGACAAGATTCAATTGAGGTAAAAAATAAATTAAATGTGATATATTGGATTAACAGGTAATTTTAGTTTGTGATTTTCCAAATGTTCCCTCTCAGCCTTGGGATTAAGCAGAAAACGTAATATATACAAATGCAAAATAAAGTGTTTAAAAGAGAAAATATGAGTTCTCATCTACATGAAAAATAGCATTTCCCCCCTTAACATTGCCAACATTTTTTTGTGCGTGCAACTCAGAATGGGAGTCTTTTTGACTCCATATTAATCCATTTCATAATATTATACCTTCAATTTATCATTTGAAAAAAAACAACATAAACTTTCTTAACTCTAGCTGGAATCTCTGAAAACATCCTGTGTGGCTGCAGGTACCATACGCTAAAGTTTAATTTTATGCTATTTATCACTTCGGTCCTTGACCCTTTTTGCTTCTAATTTTGTGTAGAATAAAGGGGAAGATTTATCTTTATTTACTTAATTGTAAGCTCACAGATTGCCTCTGCTATGCATGCACGGCAGTAGTGTTGGTAGTCAGTAACCATAAGTGAGTGGAGGCATAACTCTGCATGTCTCTTCAATTACCCTCCCCTGGACTTTCTCACTGTCAGCTTTATCTTCATTAAGGTAAAGCCACCACTTCCCCTTTGCATTTTTGTGAACTGGGTCCTTGTGTAAAAGGAATTGGTGTTTGTTCTTTATGCTACCTTTGGTGTGTTATCTTAGTGTAAAATAAATAAGTAGCTTGTTGAGGTGTGTGTCTGTGTGAATTACCAAGTTTTGCATTTATAATAAAAATGCAATGCCTGCCTATAAAAAATGGAAAGAATTCGGAGCACTATAACAATATAAAGTAAAATTGAAAGTAAGATATCATCACAGAAATCATATTAACAGTTTGGTATGTGTCTTTCAAATAGTAGTCTATTTGTTTAATAACACATTTTTTTCTAAAATGTGATCAGCCTACATATATTGTTTTCTATTTTGTTTTGTACGCATCGTGTGCATCTTTCTATGATCACATTTATAGACCATTTCCCTCAAGTCTGAAATCATTACATATTGTAGTTGTATATACAGAGGTCAACATTTCATTTGAAAACTATATTTTTTTCTGTGAATGTATATCATTTTATTATCATCACTTTTTAAAAATATAATCACACTGTTTAACTCCCAAGATTTCCTTATGACATTTTTAAAGTAAGTTTCTATTTTTGCCTTTTCTTGTGAAAATAACCATAAAAAACACACTTATTTCAGTTTAAAAATAAAGAGAAAGGGAAATAAAACATTGTGTTTCATATATGCCAGGGTTTACACTAGGAACTTCAAATGTATAAATTATTTTTTATCATCACAACAACTCTATGAATAAAAGCCATTAGTGGTAAAATATTATTAAACACCTACCATGTCCTTGATGCTGTGTGAATTTTTTCTAGCAATCATGCAAGTTAGATATATTATTACCATTTTTCAAATGAGAAAAACACACTGGTTCTAAAGGTTAAAAAGTAAAGGTGATAAATGGTCATGGTAGGATTTGACCATGTCTTTATTTTTTCCATTAAATCATTTAATGTCACTTATTTAAGTGTTTGTAATGAATATTATTTGTTTTACATTGCTCCACAATTTATCTCTCTAAAAACAAAATGTAAAAATCCTAACTTCTAATGGCTTCAAATTCTCTAAAGGACCTAGTTTTAAAATATCAATAATGATAAAAAAGTCATTCAAACTCTTTTGTCTCCTGCTTCCCAGTACAAGCTATCATCACAAAGAACGAGTTTTCACTTATCAGGCATGACATATTGTTTCACAGCTTTGCATATGCTCTCTCACATGCTACCCCACCTACTTCTACAAATGGTGAACTCATGTTCATATTCCTCATTCCATTAAATTGTCACCACCTCTGGGAAGCCCTCCTAGACATCCTCAGAAAGAATAATCACTTTTTACTACAAGCTACTAAAGCAATTTGGACATTCCTTCACCATAGTACATGTCATAATATCATAACATATCATAGTGCAAGAATGTTTTCATTTCCATTAGAAAAACCTTTTGGAAAGTAAGATTTGTGTTTGAGGCTCTGTTTGTCTTCACCACAGTCTAGCCCATTGGCTAGTGAATGGTCAGTGCTCAAGAAATGAGAGGTAAATAAATACCATGGAATGCTTGCTTTAAGGTCATATACCAGCTTTGATTGCAAATATGAAATTACTAAATCTACAAAGAGATTATTGGCCAGCCTAAATCTAAATCTTCATCTTTGTGCAAGTGTATTTTAGTACCTTGTGAATGATACTAATTATGGTCCAAACCTTATCACTTCTGTGGTTTATTCTACTTCAGAGTTGATATGAAAAAGGTAAGAATGCAGGATAGATGTCTCTTTTCACTGTAGGGCAATACAAAAAAGCCAAGAGATGTTGCCAGACTTTACTATAATCTCTGGTCCAAATCTCATATAGTATGTTGCTTGGTTGGGCAAAAGCAAACCCGGGGGCCTACTCCCCTGGGCCCTTTTAAGGGCACCAGAGCCTTCCGTAGCTTCATTACAGCTAGGCCCTCTCCTTGTATCATTTTCTAGCTCTGGTAGAGCCAACATTGGAAAGTCATGCTAATGCCTTTTTTACTGGGTTTTTCTGACATTCGAGTGGCTTTGATTCATTTTTATAAGCACCCTTTTCTTATAATTTTAGAAACAGAATCTTTCCAGTGAAAGACAGAAGAAATTCATTTCAATATCATCCTATATTTGGAAGTTGTTTTCCTCTTATGAGCAACTCCTGATCAGAGCTCGAGCATATTATAAACCACAATAACCAGCAAATGGAGTCACTATAACATAAAAAGCAGTTGCCCTTGTTTGGCTCTTTCTTTCCACTTCCTCTGTGTAGGCAGTTTAGGGGATGCCTGCCTAGCTGAGCCACCCAGCTCTCCCTCTCTCCCTCCGCATAGAAATCCTTCAGCTATTTCATGACTTACTTCCTTCAGGTTTTTGTCAAAGCACAAAGCTCTCAATGACACTTTCTCTGGACCATTCTCTTAAAAACTGCATTCCCACCAGTCTGGTCTCCCTATTATTCCCCCTGCTTTATTCTCCTGCTGCTTATGGTCATCCAACATACTAAAAATCCAACTTCTTGATTGTCTCCCTTCTCTCAACAGAATATAAAGTCCAAGAGGGTAGAGAGGTGCATCTTCAATCCTGTATAAATCACCTAATTTTTCTAGATTGAAATCTTAACAACATTTGTCACAAACTGTATCCAGGAGTATAACAAGTGTTGTGCATTTCCCATTGGAGTGGTTTTTGATGTTGATTTTACGATGCATTCCACAATGTTTCAAGCTCGAACTCTCATCTAGATATTGCAATGCCTCCTTAACCAGTTCACTGAGTTCATCTTAAGTTTCATTTAGTTGTGTCAGAATCTAAAACCCAACTAACTTATGCAACAAAAGAGAACATTTATTGGATTATTGTATCAATTATGTACTGTCACAGTAACCCTGCAACAGAAGCCACAGTAAAATCTTGGTGGAATATAACACTAAAATCTGTTTTCCTCTGTAAGTGTGTGAGTTAGGGGAGCAGTTCTGCTGACTTGGACTGGGTTTGGATAATCTTGGCTGGGCTAGCCTGTGTGTCTGAGGTAGGCTGGCAGGTTGGCCACCAACTGACTAAGCTCCTCTTTACTCAGCCTGTCTCTCAACCTTCAGCAGGTTGCCCTGGGTTTCTTCTTATGGCAAAGGCAGGGCTTTGAGAAAAGGAGCTGCCCTAGGCCCCTTGAGGTCCTGGCTCAGAACTAGCACAGTTACTTCTGCCTCATTCTGTTGGTCAGAGTAAATCACAAGGCTACACACACGAGGTTCAAGAGGCTTGGAAATAAACTTTATTTCTTAACGGAAGGAACTGATAATTCACATGGCAGAGGGCATAGGTAAAGGGAGAGGAAGATTGGTGCCATTTTTACACTCAATCTACTATACTCACATGAACAAAATTTAGGAATGAGATGGAGCTGTTTCAGAGATTAGGTATGGGAATAGAAGTCTATCAGGAATCAACCTCTCTTCCTCTCTTCAGCTCTAATCTGGAATTTTCAGGCAGCTATTCCAGCAAGGCTGGCTTGAAGGTCGCAAGTAGTTTTGTGTTTACAATGCAAGTAAATTCTTCTTCCTCAGCAACAGCTGAAAAAAACACAAACCAGGGGAAACCCCTAATTTCTTCTGTAGCCTTTCACTGCAGCCAAGGATAGAGGCTATTTCAATTAACCCAGGCAAGGTAGGCTAGGATGCTCCTTGCTCCCAGAATCAGAAAAAAGAAAAATGTGCTTTTACTAAAACAGAGAAGAACGATGGGATGGCAAAAGCAAGACGACCCTGGACCTGAGCAGTTCAGTTCCTTCACATTCTTATACTACACAGCGTCGCTGCAGTTTGCCCAAACGGCAGATCTCCAGTTATTTCCCAGCTTAAATTCTGTGGTCCTTCACTGACTGAAATTAAATACAAACTTTTTAGCATGGCATTAAACGTAAATCCCTTCTCTATTTGTTTGTTACACATGTATCACTTCAATCTTTTTGTCTGCCTCTTTTCATCCTCGGTTACCAAAAGATATTTTAGCTACAGTGACCTATTTGTCATGACAGAAATGTCGTATAAATTTTGCCAAACTTCAGCTAAATTTTCTTCATTACCTGGCCCAAATCTAGATTTCAAACATTGCTTCTAACCAGGCCATTTCAGCACCTGGTAATTTATAATCAAGGCATACTGTATTTCTGTCCCCAAACTTCTACTATGGTTTTATGATTCAGTACATTTTCTTTATTTTTTCTTCTTTTTTTTCTTTTTTCTTTTTTTAAATATATCTTTATTGATTTCAGAGAGAGGAAAGGAGAGGGAGAGAGAGAGAGAAACATCAATGATGAGAGAGTCATTGATCTAGCCCGCAACCCGGGCATGTGCCCTGACCAGGAATCGAACTCCGATCGCTTGGATCCCAGGTCGATGCTCAACCGCTGAGCCACGCCCGGCCGGGCCAGTACATTTTCTTATGCCTCTTACATAGAATGTCACCTCCTTTCTCAGTCTCTGTTTCGCATAATACTATTATTCTTCAAGGTCCAGGACCAATAACCTCTTATCCATGAATCTTGCCTCATCCATAAATTGCTCACTCATTGTTGCCCCATAATCCCTATCATGCTATATTCTGCTTGTTTGTATTTTAAAAATATCTTCTCTCTCTGAGATTCTTTGTTTTTTTTAATCCTCTGTGCTTAGCATTATGCCTCGACTATACTAAACAATAATTCCCAATACTTATTTTCTTTATAATAATAATTCTCAGTAATTTATTTAAGTGAATAGAAATGTTAGTGGCTGAATAAAAAAAAGAATACTATGTAAGTATAAAAAAATATTAGCAAATCTTGGATAGAAAAATCACTATGTTTCAACCCTGAGCATTGGAATGAAGATGAGTGCTTTAAACTGTTCCGTCTTCTTCAAAAACTCTTGAAAACACGCGAGTCTAGAAGTTCAAAACGAATTTATCAACTTTATCTTTAACATTTCATTATTGTATTAGTTATAAATTATTCTCTCCTCTTGTACAAAAACAGTGCCACTATCTTTTGAAATTAAATATCTGATGTTTCCTCCTTGGTCTAATTCAAGTGGATCCTCTTTCTAGGCTGAGGTTTTTACTTTGTTCTGTAAAACCATACAAGTTAGTGATAAATGAGCAGTGTCTGTGGTTACATTTGTTCTTATCTCTTTTGAAGCAGAAAATCTGGCAGTCTCTTATCTAAACTTAACAAGTGGAGATAAACCTTGATAAAAAAATGTTTCTGGACTGCCATCACTTTTAGCAAGAGTAAACTATTTAAACTAAAAGCAGCTGTTTGATTTTTCAAAAAATAAATCTAAAAGTAAAATTCCATCAAAAGAATGGCTTATAATTCAATGTTACTTTCGATCAAATGCAAATACAACTGTATTGCACATTTATCTTGTATAAATGTAAGGCAACTTTATAAATTAAGTTCTTTTGGCTTTAGAACTGAAGGAGTTATTGAAAAATGTCCAGTCTATGCCTTTAATATAATCAAGGAAGCGGTGCTAATTTGTAGTGTAGGTTCTTAAGCTTAGAAACATCTATATTTTATTTTTGTAACAACTGGTAAATTCATTTGCTAGATTTCAACTTATGTCCCAGCAACTGGGAGTTTCTCCAGAAAGTTCTTAGACTAGATCTTGGCTCCTAATGGAGGAAGGCAATTCAAGAGTGGAATTCCTGTTCCCTTTCAGAAATGCCTGTAGAAAGATAAACAAATCCATGGAAGAAGATAATTCCTAACAATGAAGAAAGAAGCAAAGAAACAAATATTTCTGCACTGCAAGGGAATAGAAATGTATATTTTAAATTTGAAAATTGTCACCCCAATTTGTCAGCTACTTTGCTCCAATTAGCTCACTGCTCTGACTTCCCTGACAGAATTGCAGACACAAATTGGGTCTGTGTTTTGTTTTTCTTTAATGCTTATTCTTTGGGATGTTTTAGTACAACTTTCCCCCTGTGCACATACTATGCTGATACATAATAAAATATAATGTGTGTTCAAGTTCTTTTATAGATAGAACTGTCAGCCTCCCTCCCTCCCTCCCTCCCTCCCTCCCTCCCTCCCTCCCTCCCTCCCTCCCTTCCTTCCTTCCTTCCTTCCTTCCTTCCTTCCTTCCTTCCTTCCTTCCTTCCTTCCTTCCTTCCTTCCTTCCTTCCTTCCTTCCTTTCTCTCCCTCCTTCTCTCCCTCTTCCCTTCACTCTCATTTTTTCTTTCTTTTTTTCCCCTTTGTCAAAGTAACAGAGAACAGGACCACAGTTGAGCAAAACTTAATTTCCTTTGTAAATAAATTAATATAAATAGATATGTATATACTTTAACTAAATCATGTTACCATCAAGTGGTAAATTAAGCCCCATTGCCTCAAAATATAATATGTACTTCTGTGAACAGAAGCACCAAGGAATCACTTTTCTGTTCTTTGTAAGTCACCAAGTTTGGTTTCCAAGTTTTTGCAGCACTTTCTAACTCTTTCACCTTTGGCTTGAAGACATACATCTTATCTTTAACTTCAAAGTTTGCTTTGAAATTAGAGTTAAATTTGAAATGTAAGGATTCTGCCCTGTGCATGTCAGCAACTAACTTCTCTTTCTGAGGTTTCTTGGGTAAGTTCTGCTGTCTTACTGAGCAATCCCCTTCATCGTGGATATAATGGTTAGTTACCAGGTCACCTTGCTGTTCTTCAAGAGGCTACAATCTTTGAATGAGAGTTTGTGTTTGGTATTGTACTTTAGTTATGGTCCCACTTCTGATAGCATGGCAATACACAATAAACAAGTTTAAGTAATATTGCTACTTTAAAGTTATGAACTCTTTCTCTTCACATGACCATTCATAGTTACAATTTTTTCAACTCCAAGCTTCAGTAACAACAGAGAGCTGAGGGGGGGACGGGGCACTTTGATTCAGTAAGATTAGGTGGAGGTCATTGAAAGCTGACTACAAGGCAATTAAATTATGCAAGGAGAAAAAAAAGCCAGACTCATTCCTTAGAGAGGAGTTTTTAAGGCTTAATGTCACCAAGACTAAGCTGTTAAAGTAATTTTCCTTGTTAAATTCTGAAATGCCAAAAAAAAAAAAAGGGGGGGAGACTTAGTTTTTCTTAACATCCTACCTCCATGCTTTGGATAATCACACTCCCAGTAGGTGTTAAATACATGCGAATTACTTCACAAAGTAGAGATCTTGGTAGAGGAAAATTAATATAATATATATGTATATACTTTAAATAATGTTAAGATCAATTAAGCCCAATTGCTTCAAAATATAATCTGTATTTCTATGAATGAAAGTACCAAGGAACCATTTTTCTGTCCTTTCAGAGAATGTAAGTCACCAAGTTTGATTTCCAAGACCTTGTAGTACTTGTGAATCACAAGTAAACTCTAAGTAGATATAATTTCAGAAAGAGTTTTATCTAACTTAATGGATTGCTCTACTTTCTCTTAGTTCTTCAAGCCAGCTATATAAAATTAGTATACTTTGTCTGTGAGTGATATATTTGTTTGCCTTCTTTGGCCATAATTTTCAGGAAATGTATACCCATTATTTACCACTTAATTTTGGTAATTAGTTTATCTAGGGTTTGACAATTCCTATATCTGCAGTATTAAATTTATTTTTAGATTTCATAATGCTTTTCATCTTTTCCTTTATATGTAACTTTATTCTTCCCAAAATATTTCTGGAAGACAGTGGAGTACATACATCACAAGTGAATTAAAATGAAAGAAATTAATGCATCATGAAAAGGAAATAAATGGTGCAATACAATACATGCCAACATTATTAACAATATCATAATTACCAATCTGTGAAACTTTAGCCTTGATTTTAAGAGAGAGTCTGTCTCAAAAGTTTAAAATTATAATTAGTATTAATTGTTTTTTTCCATTAGTAGTTAATATTTGGCAAAAAGAAGAGTAGCTGCCTTTGTCAATATGTTTATGATATAAAGATTTGTGTGGAGGAAGGAATCAGTGCTGCCTGTTGAGAGTTTAGTTTGTGGTGTGAATGTCACATAAATATTTAACAAAAGGAAACTCGAGGTCTCCCATGGACATACATCTGCTACTGAAGAGCTACAACTCACACACATCACGTGTCTTTTCCTGACATATGGCATGTCAGAAAAGAATGTTTTTTAAACAAAGTAAAAAATGTAAACTCCTAACAAACACATTAAAATCGTGTGTACATGATAATACAAGCATGTCTCATTAAAGAACTCTGGAAAAATAGCTGGAACACATATGGAATAAGACAGCTGGTAGGTTGCTGTAAGGTTCAACAGATTTATAATATCTCCATTATACTCCCCACATGTTAATATCAAGAACTTCTAGGAGTGATTAATATTAACGACATTAAAAGGAAAACAAGTGTGCCTTTCTTTGAAAAATCAGACTTTGCACATAATTTTTGAATTGACTCAAAGTGTCAGAGTATGTAAGTAAGAAGTATTATTTTAGGCAAGCCTAAAGAACGCTTTCAATAAATCCAAATGAGAAATGGAAAGTATTAAAAGATTTCAACTACTTTCAGAGTCATGCAAAAAAACAGTTGTCTCTTTTTATAGGTTAGATTCCTTAACGTTCTCTCCCACAGTCTTATAAAGAATATGAGGAAAGCAAAAAGGGATTTAGAAACCCGAATGGACTGCAGCCTGATGAATGCAACTTTGAAAGCAATCGCGCCTTGGACATTACGCCACTATAAACTTAGAATATTTGTAATCTCTCTCTCTCTGTGCCACTCCGTCTCTGTCTCCCTCTGTCTCTTTGTCTTCCTCTCCCCTCTCTATCTATCCAGATTCTGCTGTTTGTTATTCCAAAAGGATTTAAGACAACTTTTATGTAAATACATGAAATTCAGTAAGATAACTGTCAGGGTCTAACCAGGAAAACAGAAAATGCTCTAATCATGTTTTAATAAAGTGAATTTAATAGAAGACACTGTTTATACAGGTGATAAATTAGGGGAGAACCCAAATAAGGGACAGTGAGGCAACACAGAAATTAACAACAGCAGGAAGCAGCTGCCACCCTCAGCTGAAGGGACATGGTGATGAGGCTGTGTTCGTGGGACATAGGGGTTGAAGTTTCCTCATAGGAGCTGAACCCACTGCAGGCCTGTCAGGCAAGAACCAGGGCCACAGGGAAGAAGCAGTCACCTACTGAATATATGGAGAAGAGAGATGAGAAGAAGTACTCTGGCTTCTGCCATCCTCAGGACCCCAATCAGTCTTCTAAAAGTGCTACCCAGAGGTTGAACACAACAGGGCACAAGCTGAGGGGAGGTGGGAAATGCAGCCTGTGGAGTCAGTCACCCTGTGAGGAACAGAGCAGGGGAAGGTCAAAATGGATCAGTGTGAGTTCCAGGTGGGCACACCTAGCTTCCAGCAGCCAGCCTGGCTGTGCTGCCTGGAGTCATTGTCTTTGGTTATTAGAAACAAGGTGACCTTTACTGGGTGAGTTCAGGGAACATCAGAGATTGAAACCAGGACCAGAAGCTAGAACTCACTGCAAGCTTCCTGACTCCATCACACCCTGCTTCTGCTGGTACTCCTCTTTTCCCCAGTTGGCCTCCAGGAGACTGAATCACTAAAGTCTCTCTCTCCCTTTTCTTCTTACCACCTCCTACTGTAGACCCTGCTCTCCCCAGAAGCTTTCTCCATGGCCATTGCCACCATCACAATTGGTGCTGGTAATTTCTGTGAGCACCACTCCTATAATGGACACTATACCTGTGATCTCTCTCCTTGGAGGGGCTGGCTGACAACACCCAGAAAATAAAAGAAAAGGAGTGTATGAGAGAGAATTCCAAAGGAAGACAATGATAGCAACATAATACTGAGAAAAGATGAGATTAGTATCATGTAGTGTAAGTGCCTAAAATTAGCTTTTTAAATTATAATGACATTTCAAAGACATACATCTCAAATAAACATGTTCTAGCTATAAAACTATATAAAGAGCCAGGCCACTCCACCCATGAATTTTTTCCTAGAAAGCCCTAGGTGATCTAAATAGCTGACTGATTGAATGACCCTGCTTTTCCCTTCCTATGCTTTAATTCCTGTTCTGTCTTAAGTTTACAAATAGTGAATCCTCAAAATCCTAGGCATCCCACCTCAACCCCAATAGAAGCAGAATATCAGGTATATTCTCTCTCTCTTCTCTCCATCCCTCTTTTTCTCTCTCTCCCTGCAACTTCACTGTGTGGCCCTGGGCATGCTCTGTACCCTCCAGGACTTATAAGTAATAAAACTTATTTTCTTAAAGTTCCCTGATAGTTGTTGCTGGACTGCATCTTGCAAGCATCATAGGGACCACAAGGGCTAGTCCAGCCCAACATTGTCTTCCACTAGGGAAATGTCCGTGGCCACAGTAGTATGACCTACGTGAGTACCCTAGGCATTCCTATCCCATAGCTGAGATCAATCTAAACCATATACAAAACTCAGCGTCAAAAGCATATTAGCTTGATAAACGGAGGCAGCCATTTTTTGAAGTTTCCTAACAAATCAAAGAGGGACATAAAAGTAGCCACACAGTTTATAATGTAAAGAATTACTCAGAAGAGGCAGAGTTTTCCTGATGCCAAAACTAGTAATAAATGAATTTGTTCTAAGTGCTCTAATAAAGGAGATACACTTTAAAGTAATGTACACTGTTGAAAAAGAAAAGTCAACTGTGTAAATTTTAAGATCTAATTGGCTTTATTAAATGATTCATGAATTGGACAGTCTCATCAAGCAGCTATATGGGTGCTCCAGGGATTGTACAGGATGGAAATTTTGGGGGTTTTTTGTTTGTTTGTTTTTTGGGGTTTTTTGTTGTTGTTGTTGTTTTTTAATAGGAAGAAGGGTGGGAAGAGTGAACTATTAACAAAAACAAAAACAAACATTATTTATAGACCAGGATATCTTTTTTTGGAGGGAAAGAAATGGGTTTTTACCATGCAGGTTGCTTCTTTTTTCTATGGGGGGAAGACAGAGAGGCCCAAGTGATAGATTACCTACTGCTGCTTAACCAGAGAATTCCAGACTGGTTGATTAAGACTACATTTCTGGGAGAGGTTGAAACTGCAATTAGATTAAGTATTAAATCTAGGTTTGGTATCATGGGCTTTTAACATAAGTGATGCCATTTTGGGCCTATAATTTTCTCTTTAAAAACACTGTCCTGAAAAATCCTTGTAGTGATGAGATCCATTCCTTACAATATTTTTAAATCTAAACAAATACTATTGAATAAAAAGCATTTTAGTGAAAGTTTTTCCAAGGAGGAAATGCACCTAATAATATCTAAACAGGCTGTTCTCTAGTCCTCTGGATTCTAGATTCTTCCAAGGACAGACCTGTAACCACACAGAAACTTCATTTCTTTAAAATGATATATTCTCATTTCTTTCCTTTTGATTCAAACTGACCTCGTCTAGCTCCATGACTCACTGGCCTCCCTTCATCCTTGAGCATCTATTCCCTTAATCATTAAGCCCTCAGGACAGTGAGTTTCTGGGCGGATATAACAGTCTTCAAAACAAAGCCTTGGGCCTGTTTGATGCCGGAGGATGAAGCTCCCCTGTCATTTGGGGGAGCAAGGCTTTTGGAGTGCTGCTGAAAGGTGCATTTTCAGAAGCCCCCACGGGAGGCTGGGGTGTGGAATAAGGCTTTACTGGCATGGAGTTGCGTTGCTCGGGTTCCGAAGCCCCCTGCCCCTTTAACCAGTCCTGGGAGAGGGCCAGCTGGGAGTTCAGCAGAGCCAGAAACAGGGCCAGCCTCCAGAGTTTCCATTCCAGGTTGCAGCAGGGTGTGGTTCAGCATTTAGGCCTGATTAAAGTCCATCGGTTCACGTGTGAAGCCCAGCATGGCTGTGCACCATGTGGGCAAGCACAGCCCTCTGCAGCAGGAGTCCCTAGAGGGCCTGAACATGAGAGAAAGAAGGAGGGAACTTCTTTTGTTTGGAAGTTTATATAGAGAGATTTTTGCTGTATTTTTGCACAGTGCTTGCTGTGGCCATCCCATCCTGGCCAATGACCTGTTTCCAGGTGTGATTGACTGGCAAGCATTGCCCCACGCCACTCAGATCTTACTGGGCCTGTGTCTAAACTGCCTTTGTCTAGTCCCTTCCCCCATCAATCAGCAGGGAATAGACTTGGACAGTGTTAAATGTAGCTTTTTGGCAAAGCTGTATAAATGGCATGCCTATAGCTAGTCTTCCCTTTCCTCCTTTCCTATTAAATAATAACCAGGTTATTACAACAGTATCATGTTGACTACAGAAAAAGACTTTTAGATAAAATTTAGGCTTTGGTTGTGTTTCAGCTCTAGACCCAGAAAAGCAGAATGACTCCACAGACCACATGCTTGCAAAACCAGACAGAGTGACACCATGGCTGACATCACCACCAGATGCAATGATCTACTATCCCCTACCTTAGCACTAACAAATCAATAGAAACCATGGCCCTCACTCCCTTAGACGTCATGATTAATGATTTTCCCTCTCTATAACCTATCCCTTAGAAACCATCAGGGAGCCAGGTCCTAGAGGAAGAGCTCACCTGTGACTCTGGGTTTGGCTCCATTTCTTTAACTAATAATCCTTTACTTTTTTTTTTTTTTGCTACAAAACCCTGTTCACGCATAGACTTAGAAAGCAAATGGGCTGCAAATATCAACTACTGTTCAATAACTTTTGATAAATATTGAGTAAAGAACTCAAGATTAAACTTCCAAGTACCTTTGGAGAGCTATTCAATTTTGTTGGTCAAGTCTGGAGACTTTTTGCTTTGGTGAGCAGTTGATCTGGATTAAGGGCCAATCACATATTATGTAATTATGAGATAACAGAGCATGAAAGGCCAAAGTGGCAAAATAGTAGCACATAATTAATGGTTTATCTACTTTACAATGCTAAGAATGCCATTGTGTTAAAGGATAATAACAATTTCATTCCTATTTTAAATGACACAATTATCAAATTTAGTGTGAAATGTAATTTATTCAGCAAACTTTGGTTTTTCCTTTTGTAAGAATTCAGAACAGCCCTCCCCAAAAGGTGTCACTTTAGTAATTAAATTATTTTGAGATAAAGGCAATCAAGACCGGTAGATTCACAAGAAACTTTTACCTCTCCCTCAAAGAATTTAAGTTAGGGGACTTCCCTATAATAATAGTTATAACCAGAAATATCTTTTTATGACTTACCTGCAGAGCAGACAAACTTCTAATTACTGAACGTCTGCTCTTCTGACTGTCCTACACTGACCCTTTGGAATCCCAAGGCACCTTATTTCATCCTTAGCTCAGAATGCCATTTATACCTCCTTTTAACTTTCTGTCCCTGAACCTCTCATGTATGTGGGGATTCCCATATGTATGTATGTAATTAAATGTTTTACCCCCTAATGTTAACCTGTCTCATGTAGATTTAATTATTAGACCAATCTAAAAACCTTGAGGAGAGAAAAAAGTACATTTTCTTTATTAATAGCTGAAATATGCACTTTCCTTTTTATGATATTTTTTTCTTCTTTTTCAGAGTTTTCAACTAATTGGTAAATTACTCCTTTCTCCACTGCAAATTCCTGCATGTGCATTTCTTTCAGCCAGTTGCAGGCCATATTGGGGTTTAATAACACTATTCACAAGGTGCACAACCTTGGGAAATTTACTTTATTTCTGGTGCCTTAGTTTCCTTATTTGTAAAATAGGGACTGTATTAGAACCTTCCTTTTTAGGTTATTATGCTGTATTAAATTAATTAATATTTGTAAATTGCTTAAAACATTGTTTGACACACACTAAGTTCCATAAATCACCTATTAAATTAACAAATGCAACCTTTAGTATATCTGTTTTTGAAAATGAAAAGCGAAATTATCTGCTTACTTATAGTGAATAAATTTACTGTACTTTGTGTAATTCTGACCAGGCTAAAGTGTCTCTAAGAATGTTTTGATATTAAAAAATAACCAACCATTGACTTATTTAGGTAGTTCCCTGTGAACAGCACCATTTATCAGATTAAAGCAAAGTTTATTGAGTTTTTTCACCATGTTTTAACTACATTATTTCTTACTACTGAAATCTGTTAGAGTTGAGAGAGAGAGAAAGAGGGAGAGAGAGAGAGACAGAGAGAGACAGAGAGGCAAAGTAGATGGTAGGTGTTTGAAGCTTTCTGTATGTGTGAAGCTAGAAAAAATAATATGTGTCAAGGCAAAAACACAGCTGAAGTATGGTTATGGCTAAATGCCTCAAATATAAACTCTTCGTTAAGTACTTACATAAGTGTTACATCTGGCTGGACACCTATTATTCATTCTACTTCCTAGGGGAAATATTTCAAATGACAAAGCATTTGTTGATTTGGGATCATTTCAATAAAAACTCTTTCTTATGCAAATATTTATCTTAAATTCCTTAAATCTTCTAATAAAGGCAAAGGTTTTGAACAGACAATAGAGTATTACTAACACTGGGGACACTGAGGGCCTAGATTTTCAAAGATAAACTGAGATTCCTATTGTGTAATACTTAAGAGAGTCAGTTATAATGTTTAAATTTTGTTAAAGTATGCATCTGTTGCTTTATAAGTAGAAAAAAATACTATCTACAGAGAGATTCAAACAAAAGTTAAATAATGTATTTCTGTAGTTGCCTTAGTAGAGCTGCAATTTTTACTGCAGTAAATGCTTTCCAAATATTATCTTGTTTAATCTCAGCAAGGGCCACAAACTCAGTAGTTTTTTTTAATTCATAAAAAAAGAAAACTGAAGCGAAGAAGTGTTAACTATCTAAAATTATCGTATAATTATGTTTGACTGATTATTACACATCTCCCTCACTAGAATGTAGTCTCCAGGGAGGAGAGACTCCTCAGTGTTTAGAGTAACTTTAAGGCATTGAAGAATAAAAGAATAACAAATTCATGACCTTGCTAAGATCCCACAACTAGTAATTTGTTTGACTAGGTGCAAATTCAAATTGATACTGTTGTAATTAACCTCCTTATTAGTAATAGGGAAGGAGCAAAAAAAAGTCCAGATATTATAGGCATATCACTTACTCAGCTTCACCAGTAAGCTACAACTTTACACTCCCCAGGGGTACAACAAAGGGAAGATAGACACATGCCCAGTAAAGTTGGGGTGACATATGGGAGGTGCTTTCTATCAGTCACACCTGAGAACAAAGGTCATTGGCCAGAATGGGTATGAAATTTGGGATATTTAATCCCCAGAACAAAGGAGTTTACTCTCTTGGTTCCTCTTATGCTCTTGTGCTCTTGTACTTTGGGACCCTTAGGACTCTTGTTGCTTGGGATTTACTCTCCTGCATTTGCCCACATGGACCACAGCCACACAATGGACTAGTGGATTGCAACTAGCCCAAACTGGACCCAGCTCCAACATGGAAAGGAAACTGTGGGCACTGGCTTTACTTTTAGCCCTACTGAAACCCTAGCTACACTTCTTGTGTAACTGGACTAAGGGAAATAGGACTTTGGAAACCCAGGAGTTTAACTCCATGCAAATAAAAATCACTCATTCTCCCATGTGAGTCTCAGAAAACTCTTTTTCTCTAGATATTGTAAGGACTTCACCCCTACCAGCATCCAGTGGGAAGGAGGACACCCCCCCCACACACACACACTTCTCCTGATAACAAAATCACGGTGGATTTTTCTTTATTGTGACAATATATTTAAAAATAAAGAAAACATAAAACAGCATTGTGAGAAATGCCCAGCCAGGCTCGGGAAACTGGAATGCTTTATATCAAGTTCTGCTCAAAGCAAAGATGATGTCCCAATTCTAATAATCATTTTCATAGAAACAGCTGCATGATTTTGAACAAGTTACCTAAGCTCTTGGAATGTGGTATGCAGTTAGACAGATGTGAGCAGAACAAGGATAATGGGCCAAGTATAAACACCCAGGTGCCCACAACAGACAATTGTGGGGGGGGGGGACCTCATCCTCATGGTGACCTTTCCTCCCCTAGCATATTGCTGGTTATGTAGTTTGAACCCCCCCAACCTTTCTTCCCTAGAAATAACATCTAGGCCTCAGTTATATTTCAGCTCCAGGCCCAGAAAAGCAGTAAAACCAAATAAGTGATGCCCACACTGATCTGAGGAACAACTGCATTGAATAATGACCCCCTGCCCCGGTGCCAACCAATCAATTAGTAGAGAGCTAGACCCTGAAACAACATAACTGGAAAGCCACCAAATATTATATTGAGATCTTCCCTTGGAAGCTCCCCTATAGTCTCTACCCTGGGAGAACATCTATATTTTTCCCTTCCTCCTACCCCTCTCCATCACCCCACGCATGTCACCTTTACCTTCTTCATTTCTAAGCTCCAAGGGCACTTCAGTTGCCTCTATAACTTGTATTCTAAGCCCATTTCTTCTATGAATTACTTCTTCCATCTCTGTGATTTTCTAAATAAATGTTCTCTTAAAGTTGGAGTCTTGGCTCTGAATTCTTTCAAAGCCAGAACTCAAATACCAAGGTTGTTGAACCCAGGTCCAGTCTTATCCCACTGGTCTAACACCTGGTGCCATTCCAACCCACAACCACCAAAAGGAATAATAGAATAAAACTCTATTATTTGTGTGATGATTAGATACCTTAGTATTTATAAAACTTTTAGAATAGTATCTGGCACTTAATAAGTGCATTAATAAATGTTAGCAATTGTCATTCTTGTTGTATTAAGTTCATATTTAACCACATTTGTACTAGGAAAACACCAGAAATTCAAGTATGCCCAGCTGGTTAGCTTTTTTTTAAATATATCTTTTTTGATTTCAGAGAGCGGAAAGGAGAGGGAGAGAGAGAGAGATAGAAACATCAATGATGAGAGAGTCATTGATCAAGCCAGCAACCTGGGCATAATCCCTGACCGGGAATCGAACCCCAATCGCCTGGATCGCAGGTCGATGCTCAACCGCTGAGCCACGCCCGGCCGGGCAGCTTTTTTTTTTTTTTTATAAAATCTTTATTATTGAAAGTATTACAGGGGTCCCATTTTCCCCCCAATTCATCCCTCCACTTTGCTCCCACCCCCTCCCCAGGCCTTCACCCCGTTATTGACTGGGGTGTCCATATAACTTCTGTGGTTAATCTTTTCCCACTCTCCACGCCCCTTCCCTCTTTCCTCTGAAATATGCTCATCTGTTGCATGTGTCAATGTCTCTGGATCAATTTAGTTCGTCAGGTTCTTTTGTTCTTTAGCTTCTTAAAGAAGACCCTTCAACATTTCCTGTAGTGCTGGTCTGGTGGTGATGAACTCCTTTAGCTTTTTCTTATCTGAGAAGCTCTTTATCTGACCTTCAATTCTAAATGATAGCTTTGCTGGCTAGAGCAATCTTGGTTGTAGTTCCATGTTTTTCATCACTTTGAATATTTCTTGCCACTCCCTTCTGGCCTGCAAAGATTCTGTTGAGAAATCAGCTGACAGTCATATGGGGGCTCCCTTGTAGGTAATTAAATGCTTTTCTCTTGCTGCTTTGAAGATTCTCTCTTTGTCTTTAACCTTTGGCATTTTAAATATGGTGTGTCTTGGTGTGGGCCTCTTTGGGTTCCTCTTGTTTGGGACTCTCTGTACTTCCTGGACTTGTAAATCTATTTCTTTCCTCAGGTAGGGGAAGTTTTCTGTAATTATTTTCTCAAATAGGTTTTCAATTTCTCTCTCTTTCTTTCCCTTTTGGCACCCAATAATATGAATGTTGGGCCTCTGGAAGTTGTCCTAGAGGTTCCTTATACTATCTTCATATTTCTGGATTCTTCTTGCTCTTCTGGTTGAGTGTTTTTTGTTTCCTCATGCTCAAAATTGCTTATTTGATTCTCAGCATCCCCTGCTCTACTGTTGATTCCCTGTAAATTATTCTTCATTTCACTTTATGTAGCCTTCATTTCAAATTGGTGCTTTATTGTGTCACCGATTTTCTCAGTTGTTTTCATAATAATATGCTTGAGCATCCTTATAAACAAAATTTTGAACTATCTGTTAGCTCGCTTGGATCTATTTCATTTAGTTCCTCTTCTAGAGATTTCTTCTGTCCTTTCCTCTGTGACATGTTTCTTTGCCTTCCCATTTTGGCTGCATCCAGGTGTTTGTTTCTGTGTATTAGGTAAAGCTGCTATGTCTCCTGGAATTTGCAGAGTGGCTTTGTTTAGTAGATGGATGTCCTGTAGGGTCCAGTGGCTCAGCCTCCCCAGTCACCTGAGCTGGGCCTTCTAGGTGCTCCCCTGTGTGGGCTGTGTGCACTATCCTGTTGTAGTTGAGCCTTGGTTGCTGTTGGCATCACTGGGAAGAATTGACCCCTCAGGCCCACCAGCTGTGGGGACCAGCTGCAACTACAGCCAGAGAGCTGCTGTGCTGGGGACACCCCTATGGAGCAGGATTTACTTCAGTGGAGCTTTGGTGTTCACCAAGTTCACCCCTTGAATGTGTCACTGATGGCTGTGGTAGGGTTGTAATCTAATGTGGTTGAGTATGACCACCAGGTGCACTGTCTATGGGACCTCCTGGGAAGTACAAAGTCAGCCTCTGCCAGTGCCTTGCCCAGGGCCACCCGGCATGAGCTACACAGCAAATTGTAGTTGGCTGCTGCTTGTGCTGGGCTTGGAGGTGCCCAGGAGAGGCTGAGCTATGAGCCAATGCAGGCTGCCGCTAAAGCCAGGCCTGGGGCCCCCTATCAAGCCGTATGGGGCCCGCTGCTGCTTGTTTGAGAGATTTCAGGAAAGCCCTAAGCATGAGGCTGGAGAGGCCACCTGCACAGAAAAGCCCCTGGAAATGGCCTGGATGAGCTGCAGGTGGGGAGGGGCGGGGCCTCCGGGAATCACGGGGCTGGGCCAACGGTGCGAGTCAGGTGCTGGCGATTCAAACATGGAGCCTGCCTGCCGGCTGTGTGCGGGGAGGACTCGCCAAAGGAGCCACGGCCTCTGCCAGCCCTTCCGCCTGGGAGGAAGCGGCCCCTCCACCTCTCGCCCCAATTCCAGGCAGGTTAGTTCCCCCTGAGTGTCCCGGGTCCTTTCAAACTGCTGCCCGGCACTGGGCTCAGAGGGAGCTCGTCCGAGTGAGTCCATGCCGGGCCCTTTAGGAGGAGCTGCTGGGGCTCCCGCAGCCTCCGCGACCCTCAGCGACAGTCTCCCTGGTTTTACAGCCCGGAGTTGTGGGGACGTTTCTTCTGGGCCCTGGAGCCCTGGGCTGGGGGCCTGCTGTGGGGCTGGGACCCCTCACTCCTCCGGGAAAACCCCACCACGAGATTCCCTCCCGGGTTTAAACCATGGCACCGGGTGTGGGCCTTCAGCGAGTCTCCAGAATTCAGCCCCGACCTGCCCGCGTCTCCGCCCTCCTCCCGGTCTCGGTGCCTCTTCAGCTCCCTGGCTGTGGGGCTTCTGTGCAGCCGGATCTCAGGAGGCTCTGAGTGACGGTGGTTCTATATTTTAGTAGCAATTTTGATGTGGTTGCGGGAGGCGGAGGGTTCAACTGTTACCTATGCTGCCATCTTGTTTCCTCTCCTGGTTAGCTTTTAAAAGCAAATAAATTTACCTCACCTTGTTCACACAAATAAATAAATAATCAGGTAAGAAAAGCAGAAAAAAAATAATTTTAAAACTTTTTTTGAGTAGAAACCACCCCCACCAATTCCTCTAATACTGTGTGCTCCTGCCTAAACCCTTGAATTATCAGAAAGAAAAATCATTGATGATATTTATTATATATTTATCTATTATCTTTACAAAATATATTAAGTGTGCAATTATATAAATCTACATATATATTAGAAAATTTATAATATATGACAAGTTTTTCTATTATTGGATGTTTTTCTTCCCAATTATATCCTATTTCTGTTTATGTTTTACCAAACATTCCTATGACAAAGATGCAAGATGATAAATTGTTTTTGGCCCATTTAGGTGGCTGAATTTGGCTAAGTTGCTAACTGCTCTTTTAAAGAGTAGGGATGGCTCAAGAACACAATCAAATTCTTTTGACTATGTGAGGTGAAGTTCAAAGAAATTCAAGTCCAAAACTCATTTTCCCAATTTTTTATTCTGTTTGGTCTCAACCAGAAATATCCTCAATGCCTGTGTGGATGTGAGCCCCTCTGAGTAACTGCAGCTTGAGGTCCCTTCATGGGAATTGCTGTGGTTTCTCAGTATGTCAGTGGCCTAATTAGTCTCTCAGGTGCCTCCCTTTTAAAAGAGCTCAAGAATAAGCAGAATAAATAAAATGATCACCACACTGGCCTCTCACTCAGGGAATTAAAGAAACAAACAAAAGAAATGTAGAAAACTAACCCCTAAAGCTATTGTTTCAAGTGAATACAGGACTCCAGAATGATTCCAAAATATAAAGTGGAGAAACAATAGTGTCTCACATAAGGAGAGTAAATACAGAAAAATCTGTTTTTGCCTCAACTGATGCCATTTTTTTTTCTGTGCTTCTTGTCCAGAATTTACAATGTGAGATCTTAGGCTTAATTAGGAGATTCTCCTTTCAAGCAGTCAATTTAGAATTATGCATTTTTCCATTGGGGAGAAAATGTCATTGATTTATACTCTGCCCTTCTCAGAGAATGGCATTTTGGCAAACCTGCATTAATGTGCCCATCCAGCATATTTAAAATGTCCTGCTTGATATGTTCCTTCTATGTTAAGTTGGGTATGGCTTTTAGAGATGGCATGTCTTGCACAGGCTTTCAGCTGATATCTGACTTTCGGGAAACGTTTAGTGCTCATCTACATATTTGTTTCAGTTGTATATTTGTTCTCAGGAGATTTCTGAACTTAGTCTGCAGCTGATGCTTCTGAAATATGGGCACCAAAGTTCAAGTCAGAACCAGTAGCGGTACTTGTAGTTCCCAAGGTATGGCTATTCTTCAGTTTTTTTAAAGACTTGTGTAGCTTTAAGGCCTTGAGCAGCATACTATCTGCTACATCATTTATTAAGTAGTAGTGGGTTAAGCCTCTAGTATTCAATTTCTCTATATTCTTTATTCTTTTTTTAAATGTTTCTTTTCTTTTTAATATATCTTTATTGATTTCAGAGAGGAAGGGAGAGGAAGAGAGAGAGGGAAACATCAATGATGAGAGAGTCATTGATGGGCTGCCTCCTGCACACCCCCTGCTGGGGATCGAGCCCACAACCTGGGCATGTGCCCTGACCAGAGATCAAACCCCAATCTCCTGGATCCTAGGTCCATGCTCAACCACTGAGCCACACCTGGCCAGGCTTCTTTATTCTTTTTAGGAAGGTTTAGCTGAGTGGGTCCAAGTCCCAATTGTTTCCAGTTATCTCCTGTCCATATTTAGAGCACTTGGACTAAAACTGGGTCAGCATGTTTTATTTCATTTTTATTGCCTTTGCAACTGGGACCTAAGTTCACCTGCCTGCTGCCACGAAAACTAAACTCGTGAGGCAGATGCTGATGAAAAAGGAAAGAGGTTTATTCAAGTTGTGGTCATCTGAGGAGATGGGGGACTCTTGTCACAAAGTCTGTCTCAACATCTCAGTGCAGGCAGAGGTTTTTATAAGGAGGGAAAGGGAAAGCAGGGCAAAGAAATCAAGGAGAAGGGGTTGAAAAGTTCTCTATGTGAAGATCAGCACAGTCCATTTTTGTAAGGATCTCAAAACTGGTCAAGTGATGGTCTGGTGTGCATCATCCTGGTTCTACTGTTGAAGGCCAGCAAATCTCCCAGAACTGGTAGGACTGAAGGTTGGAGTTTGAATTTTTTGTAGTTCCTATGATTCCTATACAAAAATGCTACTTATCTACGAGCTACATATTAATTATAGTCAGCATTTAGAGAAACAATGTCAGAAGACTGGTGGGGTTGGTTATAATTATCCACTCTTACAGCTTTTCTTCCTTGCTCCAATATCTGCCCTTCCCTCCACTTTATCTTCTATTTGTTGTCTTGTGTTGTATTCTATTATAAAATAGTAAAATTAGTTCAGAGACGCCCTGAACCACCCATCATACAAATAAACCTTGTCTTCTTGAAGTTCTTGATTTATCACACCCAGCAGATATCCTCCTATCAGAGGATAGGAACCTAGTCCTGGGACCAATCTGTGTGTGTCTTTCCATGTTCATCCTCAATGCTTTCACACATCCTTAGGCACAGGCAGTGTCTGTAGCTCGACTTAAGAGGCCATCTTAAAAAATCACCTACTAATTCTTTGAGTATTTTACTCCAGTATCTCTGATTTTCCCCTCACTAAGTCACTGAATTGTTTTTCTGTGGCCTAGATGCCTCTTTTCTTAAAGGAAAAATTTTCTAATTGTGTTTGCTATGAAAATTTAAGAGGCCTTTTTAATCATTTTCTGGATCTGAGCTTGCTTTACAGGAATAATCCAATCTGTTCTTGCAGGCTCCATCTGGGACTCAATATGATCTAGCAACAGCAAACACATTTTCCTTCTTTATTTATCTCTTTAAGAGTAATTAGTTCTGAAAGTATCATTTTTCCCCCTCAACATATTATTTTTACAGTTTATATTTCCAGCTAAACTTTGGATATCAATCTTTTCTCAAATGATAGATCATTTGTCTTCCAATTAAATTACCATCTTCCTTCCCTTCCTCCCTTCCTCCCTTCCTTCCTTCCTTCCTTCCTTCCTTCCTTCCTTCCTTCCTTCCTTCCTTCCTTCCTTCCTTCCTTCCTTCCTTCCTTCCTTCCTTCCTTCCTTCCCTCCTTCCTCCTTCCTCCTTCCTTCCTCTCTTTCTCTTTCTCTCTCCCCCCTGTCTTTTATCAAGTGTTCCTTTTTCATTGAAGTATGTTTTACAAACCATCACATTTTCTCTCTGAGGAAACTTAATTCCTAGGTACAGTGTTACATCAAAGACCTGTATAATTATCTTCTTATATGTGGGTTTGGATTGTTTCTCTTCATTCAATTTTAACCCAAAAAGATAGTATTCCTTTTAAAATATAGGCCTACATTCCTTTCATTTGTTCACTGAGACATAAAGGTCTCTGATTTCTAGGATGTTACTGAAATTTATATAATTAACACATCCAGGGCTAACTTGAGATCCTGGAAGGTGAACCTTAAAATCTTGTGGACAAGTCACAGGACTTTAAGGGTTTATCTCTTGAACTTCTCTCCAAATTAAAAAGCAGAATGAAATTTGGAGCAGCTATCCTAGCATTGCCTGCCAAATCAGACACTAAAAATCGAAACTAGAACTTGACTCATAGTGTCCGATAGCTCACACTGAAGTTGAGTACAGTTTAAAATACTGGCTGCAGAATCCAGAGATGTGGTATTTTTTATTTTTTGCTTTTTGACTTAGTATTAACAGGAGAGGGGTGAGAGCTATTCCAGAGGATGCTTTTTTTGTTTCCTATTATAATAGTCCTAAGCCATGAGCCATGGGACAAATGTGGACATTCTGCTAATTATTATGTATATCTACTACCACTATACATTTTGGGTAATTAATTGTTCCAAGTAATTAGTGTTCATTGTTAAGCTATTGTAAATATCTTATTAATATGCCGTATATGGTATCACTTTTTAAGTTTTTGCTCTAGTAGTTTACAAATATATGTTTGATATATAACAATATAAACAATATATTTGAGTTTTATATTGACCTTATCTGAAACTTTCGTATTTATTAATTGTAACAGTAAAATTTTAATCATGGAAAAATAGTATAATAGCAAAATTGATCCTTTTATATTTTTTATCTATACAATCATGTTGACTATAAATAATGACAGTTTTATTGTTTCTCTTTCTTACTTCACTGGGTAAGATGTCCAGAATAATGGTCAATAGAAATAGTGATAATGGGTGTATTTATCTCATTTCTAAACTGGGGGTGTGAGAGATACTTCTAATATTTCATAAATATATGTATGTTTGTTTTTGAAAACAAGTATGTAAATATGAATGTTTTCTATAGATCTCTATATCTCAGAATAAGGGCATACTGTTAAATTGCTAGTTTCTGAAATTCAGAGATTCTCAGACATATATGTCTCTAGATTCAATTAGCAGATATTTGTTTAGAATATTTGTGATGATGCTTATGAGAAAGGTTGACTCAGAATTTCCCTTTCTTGTGATGTTCTTGTCAGATTTTGGTATCATACTTATGTTCATCCTATAAAGCATGATGGAGAGCTTTGCTCTTTTTTACAGTCTTTGAAAAAATTCATGTCAGACTTTTGTTATCATCTTACTCCTATTGTTTTCTTGTCTAATTCAACTGGTTTACAAATTATATGCTATATTACTTACATACTCAGAAATGCATTTAGACTTGCTTCCAGCATTGTGGTAAACCTTCCATCTGTACTTGAAAATAGTGAGTTTGCTGCAATTATTGGACATGGTACTCTACACATCATGTAGAGTTAAACTTTTAGTATTGTTATTCAAATTTACGCAGATTTTTTTCTACATGTTCTATAAGTTATCTGAAATATCTATTAAAATTCACCACAATAATTGACACTTTTTCTGTTTGTTTAAACCTTTGTTTCCTTTTTCCTCACTTTTCTTCAGTTTGAACAATTTCTACTCATCAGCCTTCCACTTTATTGTCTTTATGCAGTGTCTATTTGTCTGTTAGCCCCGTCTATTGAATTAGTATTTAAAGTTATTGTATTTTTCAATTCTAGAATTTGCATTTGATTCTATTTAATAGTCCAAAGTTCCCTGAATACATTTTCTAGTTTTTTTCCAGATCTATATTTTGAATGTCCTAGTTTTTCTAAAATTCATGTCTGAAAACTAGAATATATGGACCACCTTTCTAATGACTTTACTTTCAGGTCTTTTTTGATTGTTTAACCCTTCTCCTTGTGTCTGTAATAACTTACTTAATAACCATTGTATATGCAAATTATGCATTCTCTTGGTTCTTTTATTTAAAGGAAGATTTTTGTCTGTCTGGCATTTTATTAGATTAGATGCAGATTAACATCAAGTGACTTGAGGCTGTATTTCAGCATGTGTGAAGGGTGATCTTTTTTCCTCCATGGTGAGGTGGTTCGGAAATCTCAGCTGAAGGCCTGGGTTGCATTTCAGGTATCTTCCTTCTTATTAGGCCCTGAGCTCCAGTTTTGTCTCTCTAGCACTATGCCACTGATAAAGTTTTGCTTAAGCATTTTAGCCTCTGATGGCTTAGGCTTGGCTTCCTGGCCACTTACCATATACAACATAAGGATTAGGAAATGTCTCCAGAAAAAGTATTTCAGAATTCCATGCTTCTTTTCATATAGTTTTGTTTTGTTTATCACCTAAGCCTATCAGTTGCAACTTGAAGTTATAATTTATAGAACCAGTGTATAGACATCAACTCCATTTTTTCCTGCCTCCTCTCTTCAGACTTCCCAAAGAGCTAAGTTACTGATCAACCTGCATAAGTTACATATATGCAAATACCTTGGTTTGTAATTCAGTGAAGAACTTGGGGTTTACCTTAATATGTTTTCCTGTCTCAACAACTTAACCCCTTAAGTCCTGCCTGCTTTTGCTGCTCTTTTAAATTCTCATAACACCTAGCTATTTTTTAATATTATGTACCTTTTATGGTTATTATTCTCAGCAGCAGAAATTGTCTCTTACAAACTACTCTAGCACTACTGGAAGGATAAGACAAGAAATGCATTTATTCATGTCTTTTTCCCTGGGACCTACCAGGATATATAGTTAAAATGTGACTACACAGGGTGCTATTTTGTTAGCTTCTATTCAACACAAAGAAGGCAAAAAATTCATAAATATTTTTAACAAATATTATTGAGGGACTACTATGGTGCTCAGAGGTTGAAAACTCTTTTAAATGTTGAAGATACAGAACTGAACAAAACAGGCAACTATCTCTGCCAATTATAATTTATAGTTCAGTGAAATAGGACAGTCACAGTAGAAATAGAGAAGAGATAGATAATTAATAACTTTTTAGTGGAATTTTGTAAAGTTGAAACCAGACAATGAATGGGTCTGGGCTACCTGTCACTACTTGAGCCAATTAAGCAGAGACAGGGTTGAATTGTATATGAGCATTTATTCCAATAATGATGACATTATGGGAGAGCAGTAGGTCATCCACAAAAATCTGCTTTACCATCCCCCCATAAGTCAGCTGCTTATATTGGATAGAAGGACGAAGATTACATGGGAAAGTAGGAATTACAGGCCTGGGGAAGTATGCAAGTTATAATGCTAACAGGCTTCAGGCAATGTGGGCTGGGGGTCACAAAGGGTGGGCACCCCTGGGACTCCATTGTTTCAGGAACAAGGCTGTTAATCTTTCCATGATGACAGGTAGTTCTCGGAAAAAGAGAATGGACCGAATTCTGAGGTTAACTCCCGTGTCCTGGGGCATACAACTCTCAGTCAGATTAGAATGTGCTTTTTCTAATCAGAACAGAGCAATCACAGTTAACAGAACATGATGAATATTTCTTATAACTATAGCTATTTCTGCCCCTAACAAAGTGATTATAAATTTCTGCTGCAAGGCTAAATATATTTACCTATAAGAACAATTGAGAAAAACCTATGAGCATTCGCCATGGGCTTTCATGGGTATTTGCCACAGCAGTTACACAACTTCTAGAATCATAGCATTTGACTTATAAATTTATATATATATATATATATATATATATATATATATATATATATAAATCTGGTAATATTTTTATGTTATAAGTCACACATGTTATATTCTTTGAGAATGAAGAAAAAATATGTTGGGGGGATGGGTAAAAAAGGTGAAGGGGTTAGGAAGTACAAATTGGTAGTTACTGAATAGCCATGGGGATATAAAATACAGCATAAGGAATATAGTCAATAATATTGTAATAACTATGTATGGTATCAAGTGGATACTAGACTTATTGAGGTGATCACTTAGTAAGTTATATGATGTTTAATTACTGGGTTATATATCTGAAACTAATATGTATGTCAACTGTAATTGAGAATAAATAATTTAAAGTAAAAAATAAAACCTCTTTTCAGGATTTTGGGAAATATGAAGTTGTAATAGTCATTTTTCTCATTTAAATCCATTTGTAACAATACATTCTGCATATTTTGAAAGAGTTTTCGTATTATTTTATGGCTATTTCACTACTAAAGATAAAATTTCTTTTTTTTATTGCTGACATTATTACAGATATCCCCCATCCCCTCCCTTTGCTCACATCCACCCAGCCCCCACCACCTTCCCCTGGCCTTCACCACTCTGCAATGTCCATGGGCTATGTATATACGTTCTTTGACTACTGTCTTCAACTTCTTTCATCCAGTCTCCCCACCACCACCTCTCTCCCCTCTGACCTCTGGTTCTATTTTGTTTGGAAGTTTATTTTGTTCATTAGATTCCATATGTAAGTGAGAGCATATGGCATTTGTCTTTCTCTGACTGTCTTATTTCTCTTAGCATTATAATCTCCAGGTCCAAGTGCCCATCAGTAGATGACTGGATAAAAAAGCTGTGACTTCTAAGTTTTGCTTGCTAGCTCAAACATGGAATTTGTTCTTTGGGTTTTGGGGCTCACTCTCCTCACACTAGTTGTTTTCTGCTATTATGTATCCCAGATTTCAGCTCACCTTTAACACTATATGGTCTAATTTCTGGTGAACTAACTGTATTCTCTAAGCATTGAATGTTGGCTTCACTAGCAAGAGAGCTAACCTCTATGTGATATGATACAGAGGATGGATAAGGCAGAATTTATTTCTTTTATTTATTTGTTTATTGATATTTAGAAAAAGAAAGGTGGGGGAGAGAGAGAGAGAAACATCAGTTGACTATCTCCTGCATGTGCCCCAACTGGCAACCTTTTGTTGTATGGGACAACACTCCAAACAAATGAACCACACTGGCCAGGGCAGGGCAGGGCAGGGCAGAATTTCCTAACTTAAGATCCCTGAATCCTTGAGTGTCCATTGCATTTGCTTTATGTGGTTTTTAGCTCCATGAAGTATGTAAATAATATCCATGTTTATATGCATTTTTTAGTAGATTTACTTTTTGGGTAATAGGGCCTGTATTTTCCATAATCTAGTAATCAAAATAGTTTCTGACAGTAACCTAGGTGTCTTTCATATATCTCCCCCACCCAAATCTAACTAATAGTCAACCACTTTGAATTATCAATCATGAATAACTCTTAGTTCTATCCACTTTCCAACATCTTTGGTGCCAATGTCCAAGTCTAAGCTATGACTATTGCACCAATAGAAAACTTTAATAAATGCACTAAATTCTTTGACTTCATTCCCCTATGAACCCAGAGTATTTTTAATACAAAATGATCATGTTGTTCCTCTCTTTCCTTAAAATTTTAGTCTCTTTAATGTCATTTTAAACATGCATTTAGAATAATGTAAATTTAAAATAACAATAAATTCTTAGCATCTCCCAGCAGTCCATCTAGTGAGACTGTAAAATTCTTTGGCTAATCAAACAGCCTCTGGAGTCACTTCAAATTATAGGTATTCTGCTTACTATGTAATTCTGGGCAAGTTATTTAATTCTCTGTGCCAAGTTTCTTTTTTTATACAATGGGGATAAAAATGTATCTATACATGGATTTGCTATGAAAATTAAGGGGTTTCAAATAATAGTAGATTTAGAACAGTACCTAGGAAGCACCCAACAAATATCTTAATATATATTAAGTTTTGCATGATTTAACTCCTGCCTTCATCTTCATATTTATATTTATCTCACATAACATCCCAACACCCTGCTTACCAGTCAAGTTTAACTCCAGTCTTACTGGCCTTTTTACAGCTCTGTAATTACCTTGAGATAATTATCCCTTATTCTTATTCATACCTACTTTTCATAAGATCTTCACATCTACTGTTGTTCTTTCACTTCAGTATTTAGCTTTACTGTCTGGGTCTTATAAATTATTCTCATCATACTTCATTAGAAAGATTTGATTATAATGATTTTCAGTAATTATTGTTTACTTGATTACTCACTAAGTTGAATGTCCCATACTGGGATCTTCTGAATAGATTTTCTTTATCTCTCTTTCACCAGCACATGTAATGTAGAGCACATATTAGCTACCCAATAGTTTTAGTTGAATTAGTATGCTGAAAGAATAAAAGAAATCTTGTAAATGATAAAAACACACATACACATTTGTATAAGTAGAGGGTGAGTGACATGAGAGAACTGATAATAATATGTTTGGAAAAACTGAGCTTAGGGATCTGGTGAGACCACTGAAGATTGCTCAGAAGAGATGAGATATTTTTAAGACAACTCACTAAGTTCCAAAAATAGAAAACTGAATAGCTGGGATTAATACCAAGGCAAATTTAGCTAAAAAAATATCAAACACAATTTTGTCAAGTATGAGCTGTACTTAATAAGGGCATTATGCTTAACATAATTAACAGAATGATGTTTTTTTCCTCCTGGGACATATTTTGAGAATCCTTCATATACTCAGTCTTCCTTGTCTGTTTCTCTTTCTACCTGCCAGCACCCCCACAAAGATATTTTTAACCATATTAAGCCAAGTCCTTTCCCCCCAAAGAGTCTCAAAATCATAAGAAACCACAAATAGGCATGTACGTCTTTGAAGCTGAAGGTTTGCCAAAGAAAAGTATTCAAGCCAAATCAAACTGGAAACTCTAATGCTTTCACACTTAAAACTTTGCAGTTTCATGGTAATGCAACGTCCAAGAAAACCACAACATTAAAAAAATTTTCAACACTTTGTGATGTTAAAGGATAAATAAATGAAACATAACATTTTGATTAAATTGGAAATCAAATAAAATAAAGGTACAATTTTTTATCTTAGTTTTTTAATTTAGAAAAATTTTAATGTTTTAAGCCTAAGTAAAAATAAGATATAAAACAATGTATGGCACAGAATGCATTTTAAAATGATAAATGCCCAAATTAAGTATGTACAAGAAGTATTATAAATGCTCTTTGAAAGGAAGATGATTTCAACATTAAAAATAGACATTGATTTTGTGTGAAATTGAAGTATATAACATAATTAGATTTTTTGCAGTCTGGTTTTACTTAATGGTAAACAAAGACTTCCCCAATTTTTAAAGATATTTGTGGAGTTTTTATGTCTGCCTTCTTTTCCAATAAGTAGATTTAAAATTACATAGATGCTCTTTTTAATTGTTGTCTTTCATTTAATAGTGAGTTTATTATAAAAATATGTGATCAGAGTGTATCTAACTTTAAGTTTATTAAGTGCTAATTCTGTGCCAGGTAATGTTCTAAGCACCTCCTGTACATTAACTCATTTCTTTATCAGAACGGTACTGTATGATTTATGTAGTATTATCAAACCAATTAGACAGATGGCAAAACATAAACACAGAGACACTAAATAAATTTTCAAAGTTTACACAGTTTTCAAGAGGCAGAATTGAGATTTCAACCTTGACAAGTTTGAATCTGTGATTTTGATCATAAATAGGCCCCTTGGAATGTCTAACCATCTGCTTCCTTCTCCACCTAAACCAATTCGGCTTTCATCACAGAGAAACTCTCAGCTAGGATCACCAAGTTTTCCTAATTGCCAGATCTCTTGAATGTCTTCTTGAGTTTAATTTGTTTCATGTCTTTGCCATAATTAATATTATTACCTACTTCTTTGTTGAAACTCTCTTGTTTAGCTCCCATGAAAACACACTCTTTATTTTCTTTTTACCATTTGGGCTGGCTTTTTTTTTTTTTTTTTTTTCATTTTTAAATTATTTCTTTTATATATTCATCTACATCCTTTAACCTCTTAGTTTTGTTTGTTTGTTTGTTGTTTTTAAATTCAGCCTTCAGCCCCCTTGTCATTACTCAAATTTCATCTAAAAGCAGATTCATATGCTTAAATATTTTCTGGAAATCTACACCTGAATATTCTATAGACAGCAAAAACTCAGCCTGGTGAAGGAGTTTAGAACATACCACCCCAATATATAGATCTCTGGCATATTGACAATTTTGCATTAAAGGTACTTGAAAAAAAGCACATGCAAGATGGACACTCTGACCTTTTATAAAAAAGTAAATGAAATTCCCATGTTAAAGATGATGTCCCTAAACTAGAAGGAAAGATACATTCTTATTTCCAAGGATGGGAAGTCAAGACCAAGAGAAACTTGCACAAACAAGCCCTGTTAGTCTAACCTTTATCTTCATAATCACTTCTCCACTCAACCACTCCAGCTCAAGCCCCTTTGTCTTGTCACATTTTCACAATTTACTACTCTCTGTCCAACTCACTATAAGCATTCAAATCTAACTGCTTCTTTGGGGTTTTCATATTTCTATAAAAGGTTTTTATGTGTATATTAAAATAATAATTTAAAGTTATGCAGTTTTCTCCTGTTGATGTGTTTTATGTCAGTTTAACTATTAAGCCCTAAGAGGGTAGAGAAAAAAAATCTCCCTTCCCTACATTATGTTCACTTTACTTTCCATTTTTCCCATTAAAACTGACTCTCCTTAAATTTTTATCTCAATACATGCACTTCCATCACCCAGAAAGCCAACTTTGATTCCTCCTTCTCACTTACTCCTCACCCTGAATCATTCACCATGTTCAGCCCCTGCACATCATGTTGTTGCCTCTTTCTTGCAATAAGCCTTACAATTTCTTACCAGAATTAGAACTTTGACTTCTGATCAGTCTCCACTTCTTTCTTACCACTCCTCTTTCCCTACAATACATAAACAGAGTGATTATTATAAAGTCCTATCACTTCTCAGCTTAAAATCATTAATGCGCCTGTCTCATGCCCAAATCCCTCTAGGTTAAAACTCCTAAACTAGGAGATAACCTGTATAAACCCTTCCAACTCTGCCAATGTCATCTCGCTTCCCTCTCTGCATGTTAGCTATGACTCACATATAGCCAATCTTTACTATACACATATTCCATTTTGAGAATCCATCTAGTAACTAAAATTTATTTGTATCTCCAAAATCAATGCTCACAGATCTTACACAGTCACTCATAGATATGCACAGAGTAGTAAAAAGTTTGAGTTGCCTGATGTACAAGTTCCTAGCAAAGGTCAAAGAAATCAATGCTCTGCCTGGTTTCAATTCTCTTATTGTAAAAAAGTGTTTTCTTCATGAACTGTTTAGTGTTACATTTTTCACATTTTGGGGCTTTTGGTTTGTGACTTTGCTGTTTAAAATGGACTCCCAGCATAGTGCTAAAGTGCTACCTAGTGTACTGAGGGCAAGCAGGCTGTGATGTGCCTTATCATCCAAAATCAAGCACACTCTATCCAGCAAGGCTGTCATTCAAAATAGATGGTGAAATAAAGAGCTTTCCAGACAAAAAAAGGCTAAAGGAGTTTATCACCACCAAATCAGCATTGCAGAAAATGTTAAAAGGACTGCTGTAACAAGAAGTTGAAATAGAGAATGAGAAACATAAGCATAAAGAAATAAAATGGCAATAGATAAGTACCTATCAACAATAAGCTTAAATATAAATGGATTAAATGCTCCAATCAAAAGACTTAGACTAGTTGAATGGATAAGACATTACCCAAATATATGCTGTCTGCAAGAGACACACCTCAGAACAAAAGACTCACATGGGTTGAAAAGAACAACAACAAAACTTCTGGAGAACTTTGAGAGATTGACAGCAATACAGTCATAGTAGGGAACTTTAACAGTCCACTGACTTCATTGGATAGATCTTCCAGGCAAAAAATCATCAAGGAAACAGTGACTGTAAATGACACACTAGAGCAAGTGGATTTAATTGATATTTATAAAACCTTTCACCCCAAAACTGCAGAATATGCATTATCCTCAAGTTCACATGGGACATTCTCAAAGACAGACCACATGTTAAGACACAAAACAAGTCTCTACAAGTTCAAGAAGATTAAAATCATATCAAGCATCTTCTTGGACAGTTATGCCATGGAAAATTATGCAGCTATAAAAAATATTTCTTACCCTTTGAGACAGCATGGTGGGACCTGGAGAGTATTATGCTAAGTGAAATAAGCCAGTTAGAGAAAGACAAATATCACATGATCTTACTCATATGTTGAATCTAATGAACAAAATAAACCAATGAACAAAACAGATCCAGAGACACAGAAGCATGGAACAGACTGAGGAATCTGAGAGGGAAGGCAGAGGTGGTTGTGTGGGTGGGTGGGGAAAGATTAACCTAAGATCTTATATGCATATATACGTAACCCATGGACACAGAAGGCCTGGGGCAGTGCAGGGTGGAGTGGACCAATGGGGGGATAAGAAGGATATTTGTAATACTTTTAACAATAAAGATAATTTTAGACATAAAAAAGGAAGAAAAGCTTCATTTAGTAATTAGTAATAGTGCCGTTGGCTGTGGGTTCAATGTTAATAAATCAACAGTATATACTAATAAGCTATCTTTAAACATGAACACATATAAAACAGGGTAATATAATGTTAAATTGTATTCATTAATAATATTGTTATTTTTTAACAGAAAAAACAAATAATAAGCTATGTTAATGTTGTGAATTAAGATTTTAGCATAAAATAAAAAAGTAATATACAATCATTTGAGTTAAGAGAAATCTCTGTACTCCTTTCTTTATAACTTTATTTTTTATAGTTGACACTATTACAGGTGTCCCCATTTTCCCTGACCTTTTCCCACCTCCACCCAGCCCTCACCCCACCTTCCCTCTGGTCATCACCACACTGTTACCTGTGTCTAAGAGCTATGCATATATGTTCTTTGGCTAATCTCTTCACCTTCTTTCATTCAGTCCCCTTCCACTCCCTCCATGTGACAGCTGTAAGTTTTTTCCAGGTATTCATATGTCTGATTTTCTTTTGTGCATCAGTTTTTTTGTTCATTGGAATCCATATAAAAATGAGATTGTATGGTATTTGTCTTTCTTTGACTGGCTTAATTTGCTTAGCATAATAATCTTCAGGACCATTCATGCTGTTGCAAAAGGTAAGGGTTCCTTCTTTTATATGGCCACAAAGTATTTTATTGTGTAAATGTGTCACAGCTGTTTTATCCACTTATCTACTGATGGGCACTTGGTCTGTTTCCAGATCTTTCTTATTGTAAATAACACTGTTGTAAACATTGGGTACATATATTCTTTCTGATTGGTATTTTGGGATTCTTAGGATATATTCCCAAAAGTGGGGTCACTGAGTCAAAGGCAGTTTTATTTTTAATTTTTTGAGGAAACTCCATACTGTTTTCCAGAGTAGCTATACCAGTCTGTATTCCCACCAACAGTGTATTGGGTTCCCTTTCTCAACATCCATGCCAGTACATATTTGATGGTTTATTGATTGTAGCCATTCTGACAGGTATGAGGTGATATCTTATTGTGGTTTTAATTTTCACCTCTCTGAGGATTAGTGACATTAAACATTTTTTCATAAATCTATTGGCCATCTGTATGTCCTCATTGGAGAAGTGTCTATTCAGGTCCTTTGCCCATTTTAAAATTAGATTGTTTGTCTTCCTGGTGTTGAGTTGAATAAGTTCTTTATATATTTTGGAAATAAACCCCTTATCAGATTCATCACTGGAAAAAATGTTCTCCCATTCAGTGGTTTCCCTTTTCATTTTGTTGATGGTTTCTTTTGCTGTGCAAAAGCTTTTTATTTTGATGTAGCCCCATTTGTTTATTTTCATCTTTTGTCCTAGAAAATGTATCGACAAAAATATTGTTCTGAGAGATGTCTGAGGTTTTACTGCCTATGTTTTCTTCTAGGTTTTTATGATTTCATAACTTACATTTAACTCGTCTTTCCATTTTGAGTTTATTCTTGTGTATAATGTAAGTTGATGATGTAGTTTAATTTTTTTTTGGCATATATTTGTCCAATTTTCTCAGCAACATTTCTGTCTTTACTCCATTGTACTCTCTTGCCTTCTTTGTCAAATATTATTTGAGCATAATAGCTTTGGTCAATTTCTGGGGTTTTTCTTTTATTCCATTGATGTATACCTCTGTTCTTGTGCCAGTGCTAGGCTGTTTTGATTACAATGGTCTTGTAGTATAGTTTGATATCTAGTATTGTGATCCCTCCAACTTTGTTCTTCTTTCTCAAGATTGCTGAGGCTATTCGGGGCCTTTTTTGTTCCATATAAATTTTTGGAATATTTGTTCTAGATATGTGAAATATACCATTGGTGTTTTAGTAGAAATTGCACTGAATCTATAAATTGCTTTGGGTAGTATGGATGATTTAATGTTAATTCTTCCAATCCATGAACATGGTATAGGCTTCCACTTATTTGCATCTTTCTCTATAGTTTCCAAGTACAGGTCTTTTACCTCCTTGGTTAAATTTATTATTCAGTACATTATTTATTTTGTTGCAATAGTAAATAAAATTGTTTTCTTAGTTTCTCTTTCTGGTAGTTCATTACTGGTATATAAAAATGCCACTACTTTCTGGATATTAATTTTGTATCCTGCTACGTTGCCTAATTCATACATTAGATCTAGTAGTTTTTTAGCTGAGTCGTTAGGGTTTTCTATGTACAATATCATGTTACCTGTGAATAATGACAGTTTTACTTCCTCCTTTCCAATTTGGACTCCTTTTATTTCTTCTTGTCTAATCACTGTGGCTAAGATTTCCAGTACTATGTTGAATAAGAGTGGTGAAAGCAAACATTCCTGTCTTGTTTTTGATCTTAAAGGCAGCAATTTTAGTTTTTGGCAATTGAGATTGATATTGGCTGTAGGTTTTTTGTATATTGCCTTTATTATGTTGAGCTATGATCCCTCTATTCCCACCTTCTGAGCGTTATTATGAGAAATGGGTGCTGGATTTTATTGAATGGTTTTTCTGCATCTATTGATATGAACTTGTAATTTTTATCTTTCATTGTGTTTATGTGATGTATTACATTTATTGTTTTGAGAAGAATGTAATGGCCTTGCATCTACAGAATAAATCCTGCATGATCATGGCTTATAATCTTTTTAACACATTTCTGGATCCGGTTTGCTAATATTTTGTTGAGAATTTTAGCACCTATGTTCATCAGGGATATTGGCCTATAATTTTCTTTCTTTGTAGTGTCTTTATCTGGTTTTGGAATTAGGATAATACTAACCCCATAAAAAGAGCTTAGAAAATCTTCTCTCTTGAATTTTTTGAAATAGTATGAGGAGGATAAGTGTTCGTTCTTTGAATGATTGTTAAAATTTGCCTATGATGCCATCTGGTTCAGGACTTTTATTTGCTGGGAGTTTTTTTTTATTACTGCTTCAACTTCACTAGTTGTAATTGGTCTATTCAGCTTTCTGATTCTTCCATATTGAGTTTTGGAAGGTTGTATGCTTCTAGGAATTTGTCTATTTCCTCTAGGTTGTTCAATTTGTTGTTATATAGTTGTTCATTATATTTTCTTACTATACTTTGTATTTCTGGCCTTTGTTTTGAAGTCTACTTTCTCAGATATAAAAGTATTGCTTCCCCAGTTTTTGTTCTTTTTGTTTGTTTCCATTTGCATGAAGTATTTTCTTCCATTCCTTCACTTTCAGCATATGTGAATTTTTGGTCTGAGGTGGGTCTCTTATAGACAGCATATATACAAATCATGTTTCCTTATCCATTCAGCTGCTCTATGTCTTTTGATTGGAGCATTTAATGCATTTACATTTAAGGTTATTATTAATAGGTATTTATTGCCATTTTTTTTCTTTATGTTTCTCTCTCTGTTTCTTCTCCTTTTTAAAGCAGTCCCTTTAACATTTCTTGCAATGCTGGTTTGGTGGTAATGAACTCTGTTAGCTTTTTTTTTGGTCTGGGATGCTCTTTATCTCCCTTCAATTTTAAATGATAGCCTTACTGAATATAATAATCTTGGTTGTAGGCCCTTGCTTTTCATTACTTTAAGTAGCTCATGGCAATCCCTTCTGGCCTGAAATGTTTCTGTTGAGAGATCAGTTGACAGTCTTATAGAAACTTTCTTATAGGTAACTAATTGTCTCTTTCTTGCTGTCTTTAAGATTCTCTTTTTGTCTTTAATCTTTCCCATTTTAATTATGATTTGTCTTGGTGTGGATCTCTTTGGATTCATCTTGATTAGGACTCTCAGCTTCCTGAACTTGTGTGACTTTTTCTTCACCAGGCTAGAAAAGTTTTATTTCACTATTTATTCAAAAAGTTTTTCTATCCCTTGATCACTTTCTTCTTCTTGTACCTCATATGTGGAAATTGTTATGTTTCATGTTGTTTCAAAGTTCCCTTAAACTATCCTCAATCTTCTTATTTCTTTCCATTTTTGCCACTCTAGATGTTTTTTTCTGCCTTGTCTTCCAAATCACTGATTCAATCCTCTGCTTCATCCAACCTACTTTTTATTCCTTCCAGTGTATTATTATTATTATTATTTTTTAAAGTGAGCTTTATTTAACTCTAGACCTAATTCCTTATATAACATTTCAATGTCTTTTTTTAAATCTGTATTGTTGATAGTATTACAGGTGTCTATCTTTCCTCCCAATTGACCCCCTCCACCTCCCTCCTATATCCTCCCCAGACCTTCACCCCGTTATTGATTGTGTCCATGGGTTATTCATATATGCATATAACTTCTGTGGTTAATCTCTTCCCACCCTCCACCCCCTTCCCTTCTTCCTCTGAAATATAATCCACTGTTGCATGCGTCAGTGCTCTGGATCTTTTTAGTTCATCAGATTCTTTTGCTCTTTAGCTTCTTCTTAAAGAAGACCCTTCAACATTTCCTGTAGTGCTGGTCTGGTGGTGATGAACTCCTTTAGCTTTTTCTTATCTGTGAAGCTCTTTCTCTGACCTTCAGTTCTAAATGATAACTTTGCTGGGTAGAGCAATCTTGGTTGTAGGTCCTTGTTTTTCATCACTTTGAGTATTTCTTGCCACTCCCTTTTGGCCTGCAAAGTTTCTGTTGAGAAATCAGCTGACAGTCATTTGGGGGCCCCCTTGTAGGTAACTTATTGCTTTTCTCTTGCTGCTTTTAAGATTCTCTCCTTGTCTTTAACCTTTGGCATTTTAATTATGGTGTGTCTTGGTGTGGGCCTCTTTGGGTTCCTCTTGTTTGGGACTCTCTGTGCTTCCTGGACTTGTAAGCCTATTTCTTCCCCCAGGTAGGGGAAGTTTTCTGTAATTATTTTCTCAAATAGGTTTTCAGTTTCTTACTCTCTTTCCTCTCCTTCTGGCATCCCAATAATATGAATGTTGTGCTGCTTTAAGTTGTCCCAGAGACTCCTTATACTATCTTATTTCTGGATTCTTTTTTCTTTTTGCTCTTTTGGTTGGGTGTTTTTTGTTTCCTCATGCTCCAAATTGCTGATTTGATCCTCAGTATCCTCTACCCTACTGTTGATTCCCTGTAAATTATTCTTCATTTCAGTTCCTGTAGCCTTCATTTCAAATTGGTACTTTATTATGTCATCAATTTTGTCAGTTGTTTTCATAATAATATGCTTGAGCATCCTTATAAACAAAATTCTGAACTCTGTATCTGTTAGCTTGCTGGGATCTATTTCATTTAGTTCCTCTTCTAGAGATCTGTTCTGTTCTTTCCTCTGTGACATCTTTCTTTGCCTCCCCATTTTGGCTGCTTCCAGGTGTTTGTTTCTATGTATTAGGTAAAGCTGCTATGTCTCCTGGAATTTGTAGAGTGGCTTTGTTTAGTAGATGGATGTCCTGTAGGGTCCAGTGGCTCAACCTCCTTAGTCACCTGAGCTGGGCCTTCTAGGTGCTTCCCTGTGTGAGCTGGGTGCACTATCCTTTTGTAGTTGAGCCTTGGTTGCTGTTGGCATCACTGGGAGGAATTGATCCCCCAGGCCCATCAGCTGTGAGGACCACCTGCAACTACAGCCAAAGAGCTGTTGTCCTGGAGACACCCTTATGAAGCAGGATTTACTTTATTGGTGCTTTGGTGTTCACCAAGTGCACCCCTTGAATGTGTCACTCATGGATGTGGTAGGGTTGTAATCCAGTGTGGTAGAGTCTCACTGCCAGGTGCACTATCTCTGGGACCTCCAAAGAGGTACAAAGTCAGCCTCTGCCAGTGCCTTGCCCAGGGCCACCCAGCATGAGCTATAAAGCAAACCTTAGTTGGCTGCTACTTATGCTGGGCTTGGAGGTGCCCAGGAGAGGCCAAGCTATGAACCAATAGAGGCTGCCACTAGTGCCAGGCCTGGGGCCACTTATCAAGCCATGCTGCTGCTTGTTTGAGAGATCTGAAGGAAGTCCTAAGCATAAGGCTAGAGAGGCCACTTGCACAGAAAAGCTACTGGAAATGGCTTGGATGAGCTTTCATGTAGGGAGTGGTGGGGCTCCAGGAATCAACTGGTCAGGGCCAAAGGTGTGAGTCAGGTGCTGGCAATTCATATGTGGTGTCTGCCTGCTGGCTGTGTCAGGGAAGGGCTCACCAAAGGAGCCATGGCCTCTGCCAGCTCTTCTGTCTGGGAGAAAGCTGCCCCTCCACCTCTCGCTCCAATTTCAGGCAGATTAGTTCCTCCCCAAGTGTCCTAGATTCCTTTCAAGCTGCTGCCTGGCACTGGGGCTCAGAGGGAGCACGTCTGAGTGAGTCTGTGTGCAGGACCTTTAAAAGGAGCTGCCTGGAAGCCTCCGTGACCCTCAGTGCCAGCCCCCACTGGTTTTACAGCCTGAAGTTTTGGGGACATCTCTTCCCAGCCCTGGAGCCCTGGGCTGGGGCCTGTTGTGGGGCTGGGACCCCTCACTCCTCTGGGAAACCCCCACCGCCAAGATTCCCTCTCTGGTTTTTACCAAGGCACAGGGTGCAGGCCCGCAGCTGAGTCTCTGGGATCCAGCCCTGATCCGCTCTCTTCTCCGCCCTTCCTACCAGTCTCGGTGGTTCTTCAGTTTCCTGGCTGTAGGGCTTCTGTTTAACCAGATTTCAGGAGGCTCTGAGTGATGGTGGTTCTGTATTTTAGTTGTAATTTTGATGTGGTTGTGGAAGGCGGTGGGTGCAGCTGTTACCTATGCTGTCATCTTCTTTACTCCCAGTGTATTCTTGATGTCAGACATACTATTTTTTTATTTTCAACTTGTTCTTTTTTTATTGCTTATGTTATAGTTCTCACTACTTTTCTTGAACATCCTTATAACCATTACTTCAAACTGTATGTCTGATAAATTGTTTGCCTCCATTTATTTTAATTTTTTTTTCTGGAGATTCTTTCTTTTTTTATTTGGAGCCTTTTTTTGTTGTTGTTTCACTATTTTGATTGTCTCTTTGCGTTTGTTTATTTGTGTCAGATAGAACTGCTATGACTCCCAGTCTTTATGAGGTGGTCTTATGTAGTAGTTTTCCTGTGGGACTTAGTAGTGCAGTGTCTTTGGTCTCCTGAGGTGGGTGTTTTAGGAATGTCCTTTTTGTGGGTTATTTGGACCCTCTTCTTATAACTTGGTCTTTATTGCTATTGGCCTGTCTGTAGGAGGGATCAACCTTCAGTCTGTCTGACTGTAAGGCTCAACCCCAACCACAATTTACAAGCTGCTATGCAGGTGCATTTTTTAGGTGTCTTATTTGGGTTAGTGGCACAATCTTCTTGATCGCCTGAGCTCAGTGCTTCAGGAATGTTTCTTGCAGTTTATGTGTACCCTCTGTTGCGGTTGCATCTCGAATGCTGTTGGCCCTTTTGTGGGTAGAATTAACCCTTCAGGCTTGGTGGCTATAAGACTAAACCTCAATCACCTTGTATGAGACACTGTACAGTGAGTGCCTTCCAAGGCATAATTGTTCCCAGAAAGGTTGGTGTCTGTCAGAATCCCTTTGCATGTGCTCCTTTTGTGGCTAGTTAGGTTGAACTCTGGTGTGATCTGAAGCCCACCACTGGTTGTGTTGGTTTTGGACCTACTTGGGTGGGGTTTTGGTACAGGATGCTGTCAAATATTGTGTGTAACCAGCCTTGGGCTACCTGCCTGGAGCTACCATGCTGTTCTCTGTTTATATCTGCATCTACTGGACCACGGTGTGCATAAGAGGGGCCAATCTGTGTAGAAGGGTAAACTTTTGGGCTACCTGTCAGGAGCTCTGAGCTGGGGGCAGATCAATAAATCCCAAGGCTTCCTGAGTCAGTATCTACCTGTCAGCTACTCTGCCCCCATTTGAAGTTGCTTGGATTTTCTCCAGAGTCTTATGAAGAATGGCTATAGAGTTGGCCCAAGCTGGCCACACCCAATGGACCTTTCCAAAGGTCTCAAGATTTGTAGGCTAGGAAGACAAGTCTGGGGCTAGTAGGTCCCCTACTTGGGGGCAGTGTAGTCCTGTGCTCAATGAATAGAATGTGGCCCCTACTTCTGAGTCATACAATTCTGTTTCTGTCAATCTCCAACTCTAGCTCCCCTAGGAGCAGTGCAACACAGGTTCAAGTTGTGTGTAGCCAGCAGTCCCCAAGACAGCAGCAAGACCAACAGGACAGGGTGGGGTCACTGGGACTTGGGCAAACAGATCAAGAAAGCTTTCCATTGGGGGTATCACTGGCTGATCCATGTGAAGGCTGTGAGCTTCACACTTCTCCTTAGCTCTATATCCATGCCTGCTTGAGCTCTGGACTGAAGCCTCTAAGGCAGATGCACTCTGAATGTCCTGGCTCTGACCCTCCTCCCTCAAAACTGAGCCCAGCAGGATCAGGCCAGTGGGGCTTATGAAAACAGATCAAGACAGTCTTCCATTGGTGGTGTCGCTGGCCCACATGAGTAGATAATGCTGCTTGCCTCTTCCCTTTAGCTCCACAGCCTTGTCTTCAGAGACCCAGAGGAAGCCTCATTCTGAAGGTCCTGGCTCCAAGCTGTGTTCCCTGTTCCCTACCCCCTGCAGGACTTGGAGGAACAAATCAAGGCATCCCTTTGCTGGGGATGGTGCTAGCACTTAAGAGGGGATTGAGCTGCTCATCAACACCCCCTTCCAGCTCTGCAGAGTGGCTGCCAGAGACCATGACAAAAGACTCTGAGGAGGTGGCACTGAAAGTCTGAATTGTGCCCCAGCAGTGGAAATGAGCTTAGCAGGATGAGGCCAGTGGGATTTGGGAATGCAAATCATGGCAGCCCTCCACTGGGGGTGGCACAAGTCCATGGGAGGGGAGTAATTGCACATCTCCCTCTTGCTCCGCAGCTGCACACTGCCAGAGACCCTGTTGAAGGAGTATTCCACTGGGGGTGATGCCTGCCTAATCCATGGGAGGGGGAAACATTGGCCCTTGTTCCAGTCACTCAGTTCAGTGAATGAGAGTCTGTCTATAATTTCTTCAGAAAAAGAGTGCATCTCAGGTCCCGTTTGGGTGTAGCCAACATTCCTTTCTGCTAGACCTGAGCTTGGCAGGGTGGTGCTGCCAGTATTTGGAGGGCTGGGTTAGTGCACTTCCCCTAGCTGGTGCTGTAAGACTCGGAATGCCCATCCCTGGAAGATGGCACCTGAGGGCAGTGTAGGATGTTGACTCAGTACTGGAACCTCAGTAGTCAACCCTCCATATCTCTCTCTGGAACCATGCCACCAGATCTTCTCTTTATGGCTTCCACATGCCCTGAGTCTTCTTCCCTCTACGAGAACCCTGGTGAGTGTTCAAGACTGAGCTCCTGTGTGTTGACTCTTTAGGAGAGCACCTTGGACTCTAGCAGACTCCCTCCTCTTTCCAGCAGAGAGAATCCATGCTTATTTTTGCTGCCAGATGTTATGTGGCCTCCTCTTCACGGCCCTGGTGTTCTGGTTTGGGGATCCTGGTGTAGAGTTGAGACCCCCACTCTCCTCAGGTGGGACTTTTGCAGCCAAGATATCCCTTCAGCTTTTCAGCTGCTGCACCTGGATATAGGGACCCGCACTCTCTGCATCTCCACCCTTTTTACTAGTCTTTATGTAGCTTCTTCTATAAGTCCTTGGATATATATATGAAGTATAAGTTTTTTACTTAGGTCGATTATTCTATATTTTAGCTGTAAATATGTTTTGGCACCAGGAGGAGGTATGTGGGTAGCTTCCACCTACTCCATAGCCATCTTCACATGAGAAATCTCAATACTCTTAAAAGTGATTTAGAGATATCTGAAAAATTTAATAGCTTATTTTCATATTTATAAAACCAATACATATTCTCAAGCTCCATTTATTGAAAAGGCATAGAGAAGTAACAACCTAATCTATAAGCAAAATGATTCAGTAACAATCAGCACCTGTAACACCCATATTTGGATCTCTAAATATGTTTTTCCACTAAAAGAATTCAGTACTCCATGAAGAAATCTTTAGTTCCATGTCTGGGACAAGAAAAGTACAAGATTAATGCGGAACATCTTGTATTAGAAACAAAAGGCGTTATCCAATATCACTGGAGTGCAATTAAAATTGCAAAAGAAATTTATGAAATAAAACTAGAAAACAACTTGAAAGTGTTTTCCCTGTCCTAAAATATAGGAGAGCTAAAGCACTAAAAAAAATAAAAACTGCAATGATTGAAACCACAAGTTATTTAAAATTCATGAGTATATTAAACAAACAAGAAACAAACAAATAAGAAACATATTTTCTTTACCTTTGGAGATTTGCTAGGATACAACCTCTTCATTTTAAACCAGGGGTCAGCAAAATTTCTGTAATAGACCTTATAGTATAAATATTTTAGGATATGGAGACCATGCCCAGTCTCTGTTTCTTCTTCCCTTCCTACAGGCCTACATACTGTTCCTGTTGCATGTTCTTCTTTGTTCTTACTAATACCCTTTGAAAAATGTAAAAACCAATTTTAGCTTATGAGCCATACAAAACGAGGCCTTGTGCCAGGGGCTATAGTTAGCTAACACCCCTTCTAAAATACTATAAGTCAAGGTAAACATGAGAAATTTATTCTGACATTTTCGTAAAAACTGTATTTTACAATAACAAAATAGTTGATGAGGAAAATTTATAGAAGTCCAGCTACTGAGTTCAGAAATAATGATAGAACTTTAAAAAGTCATCATTTACAAACCCTAATTAAATAATGGTTCTAATCAATGATCATTATACTAAAACCATTAAGTAAAAAGTTAATGGGGGATCATGTAAATAGGTATATTAGGTTAGTATCACTTTAATCCAGTGGTTCTCAAACTTTGCCACTTATTGGCATCATTTGGGGAACTTTAAAAAGTACTGGTGCCTGACCCTCAGCCCTGGGTTTTCAATTAAATTGGTATGGCTGTACCAGGGTCTCACATGCTTTGACAACTCCTCTCATCAGTCTTAACATCACTGAAAGTGGAACAGCCTGATATTATGAGCTTCCTGGTGAGATGTAACAGGAAGTATATAGCATCATGAAAATATATAGCATTGCAACTTATGTATTACAAAAATTTTTTTAAAAATTCCAAAAAGATATACGCTTTATATATCACTGCTTATTTCTTATTCCACTATTATTGGTAAGTTTCATTATATATCATAGGTCAAAAATGCCATTTGAAAGCAATGTTCATTATAAGTTAAGAATATTTTTTTTTTCCTATCTATTGATTTCACTCAAAATTTAAGTGGAGCCTGGCAGGTGTGTCTCTGTGGTTGAGCATCGACCCCATGAACCAGGAGATCACTGTTCGATTCCCAGTCAGGGCACATGCCCTGGTTGCTGGGCTGATCCCCAGTAGGAGGCTTGCAGGAGGCAGCTGATTGGTGACTCACTCTCATCATTGATGTTTCTATCTTTCTCTCCCCCTCTCTTCCTGTCTCTGAAATAAATCAAACCATGTTTAAAAAAAATTTAAGTGGATACCAAATCTATAATTCAATGAAACTAGATCTTTCTGTCATTTTGAATATTGAATGTTGCTCATATTCAAATATTCTCATAATAAATGTTTTACTGATATATTTAAGTAGATCTATCTAGATGACTTATTTTAATTAATAAAAGTCTGTATTTTCTTTTAGAATAAATGATTTTCTTCTACTTACATGAAATTTCTGTCAAACCAAACATGATTTTAGCTTCAACTGTACACTATCTACATCAAAAACTTCACTTTAAACTTAAAAAATAATTTATATATTTTTTAATTAATTAAAGGATTCCTATATAAAATCAGCTTTTACAATTAAGAATATCTTATGACCCTGGCTAGGGGGCACAGTTGATTGGAGCTTGGTCCCATACACCAAAAGGTTGTGGGTTTGATTCCTTTCAGGGCACATACCTAGGTTGCAGGTTCCATCTCCATTTGGGACACTTACAGGAGGTAACAGATCAATGTTTCTCACATCTATGTATCTCTCTCTCTCGTCCTTCCCCTCTCTCTCAGATCAATAAAAACATATACTTGGGTGAAGACTAAAAAAAAAAAGAATATCTTATGAATCATTCAAGTTTTATCTTCTGAGATTTAGTCTTTCCTAATAAAATATTACATAATAAAATGTTCACTCATGCTACTCTTTCATTACTGGTTTTTCCCTGATTTTGAAAGTAAACTTATTTTGGGGGTAAGTTGTATATTGGTAAGGAAATTATTGTTATGCTTCCTTGACTTTTTCTGTATATATTGCATGTCTTTGACTCTTTGATACATGTTTGGGAGAATTACTATATTTTTATCTTGCATGTCACCAACTTGATTTATTATATAATTTGTTATTATTTCTTCTTTTAATTCCCACCGTACTTTTAATTTCCAGTAATATTTATGGTTACTTGATGCACTGTTTTTTCACAGTAACCTGCTTTTGTTAAAGGGATGTAATTTGAGTGTAGATTAAGAGCCCAATTTTTCAAATGACCTGTGTTGTAAACTCTAAAATTTAAATATTGGGCCTTTGATGAAATAAGAATAATAACAATGCTTGGCTCTATCTTAATGAGATTTTAATGAAGGTTATATATATCAATATTTGTTAATCACTTAACACTGTAGTCAGTACAAAGTAGAGCTTCAACTAATGTTAACTATTATTTAAATAATCTGTCTGTGTTATACTCATCGAAAATTTGCAACAAGTTTCTTTTCCTGGAATTATTTTTGTTTTCCAAGTTAGTTTTTTCATCTTGGTCCCGTTCATTAAGGAATTTTCTTTGATGATACGTAGCAGCTTGTCCACATTGGAAATGAAGGGCTAGGTTAATTATCTCGATCAGTGGTTTCAACTGATGTGCCACAAGAATTTTTAAAACATGCAATACCTGACTATTTAGTCAGGGGCACTAATCTCTTTTCCCTTAGATTGTCAAATAAAAGGATGATAATTGTCAACACAACAATAGCCAACTGATGTGAATGCCCTGTCTTGAACTATAAATATATAGGTTGCATAATAAAATTGCATTTTATTGGTCACATTGCCTAATAAGGTTGTGTCTGATTGGTTAATTATTGCTACCAGATACCCTTGTATACAAATATAGGCACCTGAGTTTTTATAAAGTCACTTTGGTGCAAAAAGGGTAGGTAATTACTATTATGATTGTTATTACTTTTGTAAATTAATAAAAATTATATCTTTTTGTCAGACCTGCAAAAAATATATTTTTTGGCATGCTGCAGAATCTTAGTAATTAGTGTATGTATGCTGTGAGATGAAAAAGGTTGAAAATCGCTGAGCTAGATGGCTGGTGTGGTTTTTCTCTTCCTTGATTTAGGTAAATTTCTCTAATAGACCTGTTCTTTAATGAAATGTTCCTGAAGCCTCTTCATCACTAGTGTCAGTCAGGATCCAGTGTGGTTTGTCAGTATGAAACAAACAGAAAGGCCAGGGGTTCTATCCTTACCAAAACAGGAAGAGATTTGCAGTTGACATTTGAAGGTTTCAATGTATTTTAATGTATTTAAGGCTGTCTTTGCTTTACACAGCCTATTAGAGGTCGTCTAGACTTTAGAGCTACTTCAAGTTCTGCTTTGCAGATTCCTTAGACTGTAACCCCCACATGTGGGTAACTGCCTTGGTAGATGGCTCATTTTGAGCATGTAGAGCACTTTGTTCTGCTATGTTTTGGTTCAGCTTTTCAGAATGTAGGTCCCTTTCTAAACTCTAATGAGTAGCCTAAGGCTTACTCAAAGATTTTGAGTTTATTAACTCCCAGCTTGAAAATCCTTAAAGGTTTTGAGCTGCAGTGTTCATTCTTCCACTTACCATGTATTTCAATTTCATTTGTTTTACATTTTCCAGCATTTTCTCATAATTTCCAGATTTCTTAGGGTTCTCATATATACATACATATACATATATCCATATATATGTATATATATATATGTGATGTATATAATTAGTCATATAAAATTATCCTTTGGATGGATGAAGTATACTGCATTTGCATGCTGAATGTGACATGGGAATCAAAAGTCCTAACTAAAAATGTATAATACAGAAGTTAATATCTACTTTCTACTATGGTCTCTGTGTTCTTTTTCCTTCCTTCCTTCCTTCCTTCCTTCCTTCCTTCCTTCCTTCCTTCCTTCCTTCCTTCCTTCCTTCCTTCCTTCCTTCCTTCCTCTTTCTTCCTTTCTTTCTTCTTTTTCTTTCTTTCTTTTCTTTTTCTTTCTTATTTGTTAGCTCCCTTGTCATACCTATTGTTGCTTTCTTTAAGCCCTCTACTCAAATCTATTTTCTTTAACTTCTAAAATCTCCCCTCTTATTTTTCACAAACAACTCAATTTCATTCCTATCCTAATACCAATTTATCCACATTGCTCTATTGTAATATTTTCTTGTCTGTTCTCAGAACTTGAAGTTAATTTCTGCTTCTAAGCTAAGCTATTGGTTTGACCCCCTTTCTTCTCATGGAGCATGAACTAAGTATCTCTCTCTCCTCTTCTCCTCTCTCCTCTTCCCTCTCTTCCTCTTTCCCTTCCCCCTCCCCCCACTCTCTCTTTCTCTCACCAAAGGTTTCCATGACATCAAATTTAATGGTTGAACTCTATTTCCTCAGCTTTTGGACACTCTTTCTCCATATTTCTTCTTATATTTTAAAAACTATAACTATTCTCTATTGTGGTGTGGTCTTAGTAGAAATTCCTAAAGAGTGACTTTTTTGTTTTGTTAACTTCTTCTTTGGTCCATATTACTTAACCTCAAGATTTTAACTAACAGCCTTATGCTGATTTTTATGTGAGATATTTACTTCTTGACATGATCTCTATTCTGATTTTTAAAAAAATATTTATATACATTACTTATTGAATAACTGCTTGGATGTCTCACATGTAAACCAAACTCAAATCATCAGTTACTGTTCTCTTCTTCTTTTCAATCATATACCCCATTTCACTTGATGGTACCTCCATCTGTGTAATCTCCAAGATAAGGACCTGGGTAGTTACTCAGGCTACACCTTACTCTTAATAGCCACATCTAATGAAGTAGCAAGTCTCATCCTTTTCATCTTGCATGTGATAAAAAAACCTATCTCCTTTTGTTCCATTTGTCTTTATTTTGGTTTAGCTTAGGTTCTCATTACCTATCACCTGAGTAACTGTAACAGAGTCCCATGTAATTTGTGCACTGGATTGTACCCCTGACACTTTGCAACACACTTAAATCACTGAATTTAAAACACATATGATTATATCACCACTTTTAAAAAAACATCACTTAATAATGTTTGAATAGCTGATCATCATCATGATCATGATCAGCTATTCAAGGTATGTCTTCTGTCATGCCCTTCCTCACACTTCACTTGTTATTTGAATCAACTCTCTCTTTTTCACACACACATGCACACACACAGAGGAGAGCATGTAGTATGCCATCTCCTACTTCTATGCCTTTGGTGATACTGCTATCTCCCCTTGGAAGGGATTTCCTTTCATTTCTAGTTTGGTTAGAACATACAATTCATTTAAACTCAGCTTTTGTATTATTCCTCAGGGAGAATCTTTCTGATTTTTTTTAGATTTAATTAAGTAATTTCTTCAATGCAAATCTTTCTTGCTTAAATCACCATGGTAATTTATTAATTAAATAAATGGTAATTAAATTAATTTTGCCTCTTTATTTCCCTCATGAAACTGTAATTTCTCTCATGTAAGATTGGTATCTTACTCATTTTTCTTTTCTTAAACAGACAGTTTAGTAGTAAGGTAGGTAATAGGACCTTAATAAGGGTTTATATCTTTAATTGAACAACATTATGTATTATATATTCTTTGGGAAAATACATAATTGAAATGTTTTCAGGCTTAGATTTTTAAAAGTGGCATTATAATTATCTTTATTTTTATTGTCTTTCTTTGATTACAGTAATCAAAGTATTACTATAATCAAAATAAAATAGTATATCATTTTAATAATAGTTTATCATTTGCCTTATGGGAAGTGATACTGTAATATTCCAAATAAAGTGAAACTGGTGTCTGCTAAATATTTAAATGCTCTACTTTTCAAAGATTAATAAATTTTTTCACATTTACAAATTTGAAATAGAACACAGATTTAACATAACTATTAATAATGATTTTTATAGAAAGCATTTGGTTTGAGGGCTTACCTATCACATAGATATTATCTCATATGACCTTGTTAATGTTCCTATTACTTGAAGCTCTGTGAAATGGAGTACAGTATCTAGTGTTTTTTTTTCTTTATACATTAATATATATATTAAATCAAGGAGTTATGTGTTTCATAAATGACTGCTTCAGCTAAGGTATTTTTTATATCTGGAGTCTGTGACATTCCACTGTGCTAAAAACTATAATTCTTCAGTTGAAACATTATCTCTTGAAATTCATAGACACAAATAAATCTCTCTGCTTATTTGTAGTCTTCTATTTGTGGATCTCTACATAATCTGCACTCTATCTTCCAGGATGACCCATGGCCTGAGAGACCCCAGAGAGCTGTAGACCATCTCCTTGCTAGATTGACATGTATATTAGGAGAAGAAACACTCTTTAATCTATAACTCCACATTATATCACATTTCCATTTATGTTGTAGTCACTATATTTTATTAATGCTTCCTGATGTGTTCACATAAGTTATGCTCTCATGCCAAAAATGATTGTACTGTCTCTGTTTTTATTGGTTTACCATTTTCTCTAGGGAACTAAGAGTCATACTTTTGAGATTGCTGTTAAGTGAAAGTTAATACTGGATCCTGAGAGAAAATGTTGAAAGTATAAAAGAAAAAAAAATCTTTCCTATAGTTTTATTTTCTACCTCTAGTTTTTAAATCTACTGTTCAAATTTCTACAAATTAACAATGAAATGTTTTATGATCCTTAATAAGTATGTCCAAATCAGGAGACTCAAGTGAAGAGTCACTTACATGCAGAGAAAATTAGTTCATACAAAAGACAAATAGGCTGAAATGTGATTATATAAAAGTTGACAGAATTTTGGCAAAGAAAATACCTTCTAGAATACTAGTTTTTATATCTTTTAGTTTATGAATCATTTAGGGGGCACCAAAGATCCCCAGTATTGGCTGACATTTAATATTTTTTCTTCAAGCAGAATTGACCTGGGCCTACTTCTCTAAGCCTATAATTCTAGTGACTACAAATAATAACTATGCCATAATTAGAAATTTACCACCTTTAATTTACTTCTATTGACTCTGATGCATTTTTGATAAATTGGAAGACTGCCAACTTTAGCAATAGACAAACTTGTGTTTTCCCTCTGGCTAGATCATTGCTAGTTGTATGATGTTAAATTCCAGTGGAAAAAAGAAATCACCTATTTCTGGTTTTAATGACATTAGTGTAAATATGGACAGTTCCTGTACATAGTAGAAGATAACAAATATGTGTTCTCCATTCCCAGTAACAATTCACTTTTCCTTTTTCTCAAAGACCTCAGCCCATTGTCTTTGACGTCTTTGGACTGGACCTAGGAAACTCAAAAGATATTTTTATGTGCTCCATTGGTAATCTTTGATTGTATTGAAATAAAATAATGTCTCCACTGCTAGTAATCATGAGACCAGTTTGTTCAAGCCTGAAATTGAATTGAAAAAACACACACCTATTTGATTGCTTCATTTTATTAATTCAGATAACAGAATGGTTAAATGACAGCTAAATAATTACCTCATGAAAAATCGTAAGAGCTTTAATAATACTTTTTTATCTTCACTTCTGATTAAATATGGAAAAGAGGAAATTAAGTTGGTGTTTCTAATCTTAGAAGTAAAGACAATTCATTTTGTGAGAATGTTAATCAAAAACATTTTAAAAATTATAATATAAAAATGGATGATATTTTAATGGGAAAAGAGCTAGAAAATCCTCCCCTAAAACATAAAATCATTACCCCAATTAAATGATGTTTATATTTTAATAAACTTTTTACTGAAATATAATAGGCACATAAAAGTGTACATGTCATTGGTATACAGAACAAAGTTTTTCATAAAATAAACACATTGCATATTTGCATGAGACAGCATATTCATTAATATATTCATTAATGTATTAAAAATAAACTTGAAAGATTTAAAAATATTTATCATTTTAATATAGTAATCATAAACCCATTATATTAACATAATATATTTTTATGAAAATGAATTACATTTTCCAAGGAAAAAGGTAACAAGAGTGGCCTTACATACATTTTTCATACACTTTAATATTAGTATTAATAGAAGTTGGATTTTTTAAAATCAGCTTCTGCATTACTCTCTTGTTATACGTTGTTTGGCTGATTACTTTGCAGGAAATGTTGTCTCATGCAAATATGCAATTGGAAAGGGAAGTTTGCTTTACTTTCTTTTTCAGGTAATTGTGGATATTTTTGACACTACAGAAAAGCTCTATAAGTGGTAATTTCTTAAAGGTACATTAGAAAGTGGAACTGAAACTGTACTAATGTCACCTCTTATACCTCTCCCACTCCTACCCCTGGATACAACAAATTTCTTATTTCTGTTTCCTTAGATTAATTTCACCTGTTCTTGAACTTAATATGAGTAGAATCAAACTCTGAATACTTACAAAAGAATAAGACTGAAGATGGCAAATAATGTCTTAGTATTATTATGAAAATAGTTTTTATCTTTGTGGACCACCTGCAAGAGCCTCAGGGACCACTGGGGTTTCCCTAACCATTCTTTGAGAACCACTATATTGGGATAGTATTTCATTATATGAATACACCTAATTTTTTAATATAGTCTATTATTAATATTTAGGTTGTTTATTAAAAAGATTATCTTTCCCCTAACAGTTCATCAGTCTACTTTTCTTTTCTGTACATCTATTTCTGGATTCTATAATACTGTTTTGTTTTAACTGTCTAATATTATAACAATAAAACAATATTTTACTTATTGTGGCTTTACAATAATATTTGATATGCCATAGATAAGTCCTTTAATCCAATTTTTTCCTTTAATATTTTCTTCTCTATTTTTGGCTTTTGCATTTAAGTATTAATTTTAGACTCTAAAACATCCTTGTAATAATTTTCTGTTTTCTCTGTGGATTCATACAAAACATTGATTAGAGTCATTCCTATGTACCTTATGATTTTTATGTAATGGTTGATAGGACTTTAACATTTTTTTAGCTTCTAATTCTTCTGATTTATGGGAATACAATTAATTTTTTCTATGGTGTGAATTTATTTACTTTAATAATTTGGTATAGATTTTTTTTTCTTATGCAAATTCATGACATCTGAAATAATGACAATGATATTTCTACTTTTCCATTATTTCTCTTGCTTGCTTTATTGCACTGGCTAGGAGAAAGCTCAAGTAAAATGTTAGATTGAAGCAATTATATCAGATAGTGCTGCTTCATTCCCAAACTCAAAGGGAAAGCTTTATTATTAATTATTTAGTAATTAATAAACATAATTTCATCAAGTTCATTTGCTATAAGTTTTTGTAGGAAGTTCCTTTATATTCTTAGTTTATAAATACTTTTACATCATGAATGTGAATGCTATCAAATTTTTTTGAACTTAAAATATGTTTTCTTTTTATATCATTTTAATATAATTAATTATATAGATGGATTTTTAAAAAGAACCTGGAATTCCTAGAATAAATCCAATGTGGTTGTGATTTTACATAGGCTCACACAGACACAACAAATTTGAATTGACAATGTTTCATTTAGAATTTTAAAATCTGTACTCATGAAACAGATTGTCTTGAAATGTTGTTGTTTGTACATTGTCCTTGACAAGTTTTGGCATTAAGGCAATTTAGGTACTAAGTCAATGTATGTTTTTGTTTTTTGTTTTTTTTTTGCTTCTAAATTCCATTATTTTTAAAAAATTTATTTTTATTGTTGAAAGTATTGCAGATGTTCTTCCTTCCCCCCTACATTGACCTCCTCAAATCTGCTCTTGCACATCCAGGCTCCTAGGCCTTCACCACACTATTGTTTGTGTCCATGGGTTATGAATACCTGCATCATAGGAGTGCCAGAAGGAGAAGAAAGTGAGCAAGGGATAGAGAACCTGATTGAAGAAATAATGGCAGAAAACTTCTCTAACTTGGTGAAAGAAAAAGTCACATAAGTTCAGGAAGCACAGAGAGTACCAAGTAAGAAGAACCCAAAGAAGCCCATGCACAGACACATCATAAGGCAATGTATTCTTAAACCAAGTTAGGAGGTGTTACTTTTATTTTGTGTGAGTGGGTGTAAACTGGAATTTCTTTGTTGGTGGAAGAAGAGTGACAGAATTGCTTTTTCAATATCTTTAACAATTAATAATTATAAATTTTAATATCTTTTTGTTTATTCATTAAGGTTTATACATAATAAGATGCCTATGTCTGTAGTGTTGAGTTCCTTGATCTTTTTCATTAGTCCTTAGTTTTATTTTTTTTCAATTTTTTCCATTGAGCTCCTTAATTTTTTTTATTTAAATATATCTTTTATTGATTTCAGACAGAGGAAGGGATAGGGAGAGAGAGAGACAGAAACATCAATGATGAGAGAATGGTCAATGATTGGCTGCTTCCTGCACACCACCTGCTGGAGATTGAGCCTGAAACCAGGGCATGTGCCCTGACTAGGAATTGAACCTCAATCTTCTGGACCCTAGGTCGATGCTCAACTGCTGAGCCATGCCCAGCCAGGAGAGTTCCTTAATTTTTAACATCATTGTATATCCAACTCATATTCCTCTTCTAGTCATCCTTCATACTTCTCCTACTTCCGACAAATGTTTTATTTCTGTCACAATAGTTAATTTCACCTATTTTTGGATTTTATATAAGTGAAAACATATAACGTATTCTTTTGTAGTGTCTTCTTTCTCTCCATTTAATGTTTTTGAAATGCATCCATGTTGTTGCATATGTGACTAGTTCATTCATTTTTATCACTTAATCCTATTCTACTATATGAGTATATCACAATTTATCCATTTTCTGCTAATGGATATTTGGGTTCTGTCCAGTTTATGACTATTATGAATAAGACCACTATGAACACTTTTATACAGGTCTTCGTATGGACATATATTTTCGTTGGGTAAATTCCCAGGAATAGATTGTTGGGGTCATGGGTAAATGTATGTTTAACTTTATAGGAAACTTCAAATCAGTTTTTGAAAGGTATTGTGTCTTATTTTACTCCCACACTGTGTGCAAACTCTAACTGCTCCACATATTCCAGCATTTGGTTGTGCCAGTCTGTTTTTTGTTTTGTTTTTTGCCTTTGAATGTGTTAAAATAAATTTCATTGTGGCTTTAATTGGCATTTCCCTGATGCCCAGTGTTGTCAGCACATTTTTATAAAGTTTCAGCCAAACAAAAATATTTTGCAAAGTGTCTGTTCAAGTCTTTTTTCCATTTCTAGATGTATTGCTTATCTTATTTATTACCAACTATTAGAAGCATTTAAAATTAATTATTCTTTTAAGATTCTTTTGTCAGATGTATATGCATCATAAACATTTTTAAATGATCTGTAACTAGTTTATTCATTTGTCTAATGGTATCTTTTGAGGAATAGAAATTAACAATTTTGATAAAATTTATTTATAATTTTTTGTTGATTTTTTTTGTAACATGCAAAAAATACACAAAATTCAGGCCTGGCCGGTGCCCTCCATGGTTAGAGAGTCCACCTGCGCACCTTCACACTGAAGGGTTGCAGGTCTGATTCCCCATCAAGATCACGTACCTGGGTTGAAGGTTCGATCCCTGGCTCTGGTCCAGGTGTGTGCAGGAAGCAACAATTTATGTGTCTCTCTCACATAAATGTTTCTTTCTCTTTCTCTTTTTTTCTCTCCCCCTCTCCCTCCATCCCTTCCACTCTCTCTAAAAATCAATGAAAAAAATATCCTCGAGTGAGGATTAACAAATTTATAACGTTATTTTCCTGTATTTTTTTTATAGAAGCTTCATATATATTAGTGTAAGACAAGTTTCTTTTATTAATTATTTTCTAAACTTGTCTCATTTTACTGAATGTTTTTCTTAGTGTAAGAACGTGACCTGGAGCTTTAACAAACCAGTTTGGATAAGACAACCTGGATAAATGCTTGTCTGCCCTGCACTTAAGTCATCAATTATCACAGGCTCTCTGGCCTGGCCTCCATGTACATTTAATTGTTCTTAAAGCTTGTCTAAACAGAGCAAGTAGACCACATCATCTTATTCCTAGTTTGAGCTTTAAACTTCAAATTCACCCCAATCCCAACACCCAGACCCTCCCCCACAATTTTTTTTTTTTTAATTGGAAATGGCCATTAAGAACAGAGTCAATTGCATAGGAATTGGCTTAATCCTGCAGCAGCACTCCAAAGTAGCTATTGGGCTCGCAGCAAGCCAGCTGGAACTCTTGAAGCATGACAGGTAGGGAATGGGTGAGAATGCTCTAAGAACAGGGCCAATTCCTGGCTTCCATGCATGCTTACACACACACACACACACACACACACACACACACACACACACATCTGGAAGTGTCTTTCAGCATTTTGAAAATAATTCTACTTTCCATTATTCTTAATAAGAAGTCAGTGATTAGATTTTTCATTGCTTTTTTGATCCTAATATGTACTTTTCCTGATTGTCTTAAAATGTTCTTGACCCAGAGAACCATGAGCAAAATAAAATGGCTGTTTTTTACTATTAAAATTTAGTGATACTGTTATCATCACAATTAACTGGTTAATATTAATAAAGAAAAGAAAGCAAAGGGAAGTAGGACATTGTAAGCATTGCCAACTTGTAAACTTCACCAGAAAGCTACAGCTTCACACAGCATTGTTCCTCCAAGGTGATTAACCCCCCTTCCTTCCCCCATAAGGCACTGGATTGTTGAGGGGTGAAGGGGGAGATAGGCATATGCACAATAGAAGTTGCGGTGGTGCATGGGGTGGTGCCTGGGAACAATGGTTTGCTAGGGGGTAGAACCCATCAGAATCGAATGAAATCTTGTAAAGTTCATTGGTTAGTTGAAGAGGCTCCTTGTTAAAGCCCCAGACAAAGGAGCTTTCTCCCTCTGGTTCTCTCTCTTTGTTCTCTCTTGCTCCATGACCTGCACTCACGCCCTGCATTCATGTATTCTCTCTCAGTGGTCATGTGGCTTTAGCAGCTGCATGGCCCATGGATGCGATGACTCCACATGCAAGATGTTGAACTGGGCTGGACTTTAATATGGAGCAGAAATCATGGGCAGTAGCTAAAGACACAATTGGACTTTTTCCATGGTGGAACAGAGATGGACCTTGGAGGGGAACCCCTTTAATTTTATATCATCAATAAAGCTTTCCACAAAATCCCATCCTCCCATGGGGACCTCAGGAAATGCTTTTCCTTGAGGCACGCCAAGAACTCCACCAATAATAATACTATTAAAAAATAGGAAATCAGAAGATGATTTGGGAGAGGAAACTAAATCTGGGAAGTTTCATTAAGACAAAAAAACTGACATACTGGTTTGGGGACCAAGTATATGGAAGCCTGCCATATCTATGAAGGGTTGAAAGGAATTGAGAAAAATGTTATTGGAAGCTTAAGGGAAGGGAACTTTTATTTTTGACAGTCTTTCTAGTCTGCAAAGGAGTCTCAATATAAAAAAGACAGCAAGAAAAAAATCAAATCCAGAACCTTGTCAGGAAAACACTGCCTCATGGGAAAAATGAAGCCAAGTTTTGAGGAAAAAAATCCTTTGTTGAGGTCCCAGAAAGATTTAAGGTACTTTCTCATACATGTTTTAGAAAGACAAAAGGCCTGCAAAGTATCTTAGAGGTAGGTCTTACATATAGCATTAAATAATATAATTTTTAAGAATCTTTTTGGTTTTGTCATATGACATGCTCAAAGTTGTGGAACTTAACATAGTGAAAGGCTTTAGTAGAAGATATTTGTAGTTATGGCTTTGCTTAATGAGTTGAATTGCAAGTTATGCATTTAAAAAGACAATGTTTTTAAAGGAATTACACCAGACTGCACAGAAAGGGATAGATACAGTGTAAAACAAAAAGTGGTCTTTTCTCTACATTTTTTTAATGGAGATGTAACTGACATATAACATTATATTAGTTTCAAGCGTGCAACATAATGATTCAATATATATACATTTCAAAATAATCACCACAATAAGTTTAGTTAAAATCAGTCAACACACATAATTACAATTTTTTTCTTGTGCTGAGAACACTTAAGATCTATTTTAAAATATACTTTTGAAAATAGTGTCTGTTCAGATAATCCTATTGTGATAGTTAATTTTATTGTCAATGAGGCTGGGCTAAGAGATGCTCTGATAACTAGTAAAACATTGTGAGTGGGTCTGTGAGAGTTTTTTTGAAGAGATTAGTATTTGAATTAGTAGAGTGAGTGAAGGAGAGTACTGTTACCAATGCCCTAAAGGCATCAGCTAATCTCTTTAGGGTCTAAGTAGAACAAAAAGCCTGGCCAGAGTGGCTCAGTTGGCTGAGCCAGGTCCTATGCACCTGTAAGTTGTGGGTCTGGTTCCCAGTCAGGGCATGTACCTTGGTTAAGGGTTTGATCCCTGGTTGGGGCATGTTCAGAAGGCAACCAATCGATCTTTCCCCCTTTCTCTCTGTCTCTCTAAGCATGTCCTCAGATGAGGATTTAAATAAGTAAATAAACAAACAAAAACTTGGAGAAAGGGTGAATTCACTCTCTCTACTTTAGCTGAGACATCCATCTTCTCTTGCCTTTGAACATTGGTGCTTCTGGTTCTTGGGCTTTTGATCTCAAACCAGGACATTACAGAATTGGCTCACCAATTCTCTGGCCTTCAGACTTGGATTAAATTACATCACTGGTTTTCCTGCTTTTTCACTCTGCAGATGGCAGATTGTGAGACTTCTCTTCATAATGTCTGTCTGTCTCTCTTTCTCTCTCTCTCTCTCTCTCTCTCTCTCTCTCTCTCTCTCTCTCTCTCTATATATATATATATATATATATATATATATATATACATATATCCTTTTAATCTGATTTTTCTGGAGAATTCTGACTACTATAGTTATGCTATCTTACCATTGAATGTTGGATGTGGTGGTGGTGAAAGGAGGCAGGGCCAGACATCTACCTGATTTAAATGATGGCATCCTTGACTATGAGCTTGTAGTCACTGGATAAGACTTTTGGAGGGTCTTGAAAGGGAATGATTGCATTTGTTTTTGAGTTGTATATAAATAACTTATGGCCAGAAGACATATTGGCATAATTTTAAAAGATGGCAGCAAATTCTTTGACATTTCTCCCATAAAGAAGTTGAGTCTAGTCCTAGCTGGTTGCTCAGTGGTTAGAGCATCATCAGGAGGGTTTGATTCTGGCCAAGGGCATGTACTTCAGTTGCAGGATCAATCCCTGGCCCCAGTTGGGGCATGTGCAGGAGGAAACCAATCCAGGAGTCTCTCTGACATTGATGTCCACCCCCCCGCCTCCCTCCCTCCTTTCTACTTTCTCTGAAAGGCAATGGAAAAAATGTCCTCAGGTGAGGATAAAAAAAAAGAAGGTGAGTCTATGTTCCCTCCTCTTGAGACTGAGTGGGCTATGACTGCTGTGACCAACAGAGTATGGCAGAAGAAATGCTATGTGACTTTTGAAGCTGTTATAAAGATCAAGCACCTTGTATCCTAAGCAACTTGCTCTTGGAATCCTGAGTCATTTGGACTTTTTGTATATATGGAGAGTACTATCTACATTAACTTTTGCCTACTATCAAGATTTTATGGTTTTCATTATAAAACAATATATAATTATATATTATTTTCCAGCTTTCTATTTTTCTTAAAATTCTGATAATATTTATATTCATTATCAATTGATACATATTTATGGTTGACTAATTCTTACCAATGTAGAAACAAAATAAAAAAAGAGTGTCACATACATTAACTTGAGAATATATTTTTAAATTATTATTGTTTCTGCTATTTCTGGAAGTAGGTAATAGGGTAAAGTGTTGTAGAGGAGAAGTAAGTATAAATGTGGTTTAAAAGAGCCTAGGCCAAATCTAGATTTCAAGGAAATATGCTCTCATGGTTTCTATTTAGAGGTAGAGAATATGAGAATATAATATGATGAATATGCCAAAATTACTACTAAATGACTGATAGTTTTACTAATTATCTTTATTTTTTCCAAAGTTTAATTTGTCCAAGTATAGGTATAAATCAATGACTAAGGATATTAGTCATAAAGTGATAGTCTATTCTTTATCATGTTCTACTCAATTATACTTTTGAGTTTTTATTTGGATCTCATTTTAGGGACCATTATATTTTTTAGTTCATGGTTCCTTATACATTGACTTTTAAGTAATTATTTGTGGTGGGAGAAATAGAAACTTTAATTTTTCACATATATCAATTAACTTAGTTAGAAGTTTATTAAATGAATTTCAAAGACAAGTGTTTTGATTTTATAGGACCTAGTTTTTTATTGACTAATATTGAGTTGTTGTAGGAGGTTTTAACTTCTTTAAAGTTACTCAATTTTACTGAGTCAAGATCTTCTGATTTGATTGCTCAGTATTAGTCACCACATAACAGATGTAGAGCCTAGTAATTTCCCATAGGTCCATGAAGTCATTTGTGAAAGGAAACTATTGTTTACAAATTCATCATAGTCTTTTTTGAATTGTATATTTAAGCAACTGCTTTCTAAATTTAGTATAAAGGAAAATGATGTCACAAATTTACTCTTATTGAAATTCCTAAAATTAAGCTATTTTCATTTTTATAGAGCATGGAACATTGATTTTTGACATCTGCATACTTTGGAAATTATTATAATTCAAATAATCATTAAAGTACCATCTACCAAAATGTAACTACATTTGTAACTATAAAGTATCAATTGGATCTCCTTGAATTTCTGATTTAAAAAGGACAGAAATGAGAATAAGTGAAAGTTATAATAGTAGTTTCAGAAATCTTAAAATATATCTCAACTTATTCTTAGGTGTATGTGAAATAGGGAAAGCAAACCTTTTAAGAAAAATATTGATTCACAGGAGAACAACTTTATATTCAGAGCCCCAAGAGTATTAAAAATAGCTACAATAATTTAATAAAAACACAATATGAAAAGAGGTATATTGTGACATTGAATACACGAAAAGAGAGAGAAGTAAAAGGCAGAATTTTTGTATGTGATTGAAGTTATTAGTATAAACTACACTGTTATATCTATAAGATGTTTTATGTAAGCCTTATGATTACCACAAAGCTAAAACCTATAGTAGATTCAAAAGAGATAAACAGAAGAAAATAAAATCATATCATTATAGAAAATATTAATTTGCAAAGAAAGGCACAAGAGAGGAAGAGGAAACTACAAAAAACAAACAAAAATCCCCAAACTAGAAAACAATAAGATGACATTAGTAAGTTCATATATATAAATATTTACTTTAAATGTAAATGGGTTAAATTCTTCAATCAAAAAACAGAGACTGGATGGATAAAAATAAATAAATAAAAAGAACAAACTATATGCTGCCACAAGAGACTTACTTTAGTTTTAGGGGCACATTTAGGCTCTAAGTAAAGAGATGGAAAGAGATATTACATACAAATGGAAACCAGAGAGTTCTGGGAGAGTTAATGCTTATATCAGAAAAAATAGACTTTAATCAAAAATCATTAATGTGAGACAAAGAAGGTCATTATACAATGATAAAAGGGTTAATTTGTCAAGAAAATATAACAATTGTAAGTGTATATGTACCCAACATTGGAGTACCTATTAAGCAGATACTAACAGATCTAAAGAGAGATATAGACAACAATGACTATTTTCAACAATGGGTAGATAGGTCATCCAGACAGAAAATCAAAAGGAAAACCTTGAACTCAAACCGTACATTAGACCAAATAAATTTGACATAAAACATTCTATCAACAGCAGCAGAATAAACATTCTTCTTTGGTTCACATGCAACATTCTCCAGAATAGTTAATATGATAGGTTACAAAATTTTTCTTAGCCAATTTAAGAAGACTTAAATATACAGTATCATATCCAACCACAATGGTCTGAAAGTAGAAATCAATAGCAGAAGGAAAGCTTAAAAATTCACAAATATGTGGAAATTAAATAGTATACTCCTGAACAACCAATGGGTGAAAAAAATAACCAAAAAAGAAATCATCTATTTAGCTTTAGTTAAACAAAGAAATATTCTTCCCTGTTATTCTCCCATCATATATAATATGGTAACTTGAAGTAATAAGAAGGGGTTATATTTACAAATAAACAAAATAGTATTAGTAAGGAAAAATATGTGTGAACAGATGTTGCTTTTTTCCCTAGATAATGCCAGATAATTTCTGAAACATCTGAAACTTTGCTGCTAAAATAGTGTCTTTTAATTTTCTCAGTCAACAGCCAATTCCAGTGGGTCACTCAAATAATCTATGACTATTCCACATTCTCAGGTCCCTGTCTAGCTCAGTGATCTGAAGAAATAACTTTTTCCCTGTCATATCAAACTGGGAGAACCACTGCACAGATTTTGGAACAGGGGTTAGATCTTTTCCTTAACTAGAATCTAGAAGAACTCCAGTTTTTCCCCCCAAAGTAGGCATTCATGAAACCAATATCCTAAGGTAATGCCAAAGTGATCATGTATTGGTTGGCAAAAACCTAAGTAGTTAACATATAATGAATAATGTTAATAGGAACATGTTTGAATATGCTGAAATTTCATTAGAGAATCAATGACAGAAGAGAACAGTTGAAAGATATCTAACAAGTAAATATCAGTGCTAATGACTAACATAAACATTAATATTTATTTTAGTTTTATTTCTTTCGTAAAGGTTTTATATTTTTAAAATAACTTTTGTATGTCATAGTGCTCAGTTTATGGAAGTATTATATTATGGCTGCTAGAGATTACACTCTTTCAGGGGGAAAATAATAATTACAATTTTGCTGCTCAAAACAGTATTTGGATTTTTTTTCTCATTTAAATACCTAAAGTAAGAAAAAAAAAATTAAAGCTTCTTTTTGTCTTTCAAAAAGCTCCTTATAGCCTTGGCTGGAGTTTCTCAGTGGTTAGAGCATCAGCCTGAGCACCAGAGGGTCTCAAGTTCAATTCTTGGTCAAGGGCACTTACCTATGTTGCAGGTTTGATCCCCACCCCTTGGTAGGGGCTGTGATGTTTTTTTCTCTCTCTCTTCTTCTCTCTTCCATTCTACCTAAAAATCACTGGAAAAAATATCCTCACTACTCAGGTGAAGATAAAAACAAAACAAAAAGACTTACAAATCATAGAATTAAACTATAATAGCAAATGTTAAGAATAATTTGGTTAAAGACAATATATTTTACAAATTAAAACTCCTAGGTTCTTAAAACAGAAACCTATAGTCTTGCCAAGATCTTTTATACTGTCGCACACACATTAGTTTGCTTTTGAAAAAATAAGGAAACCTTTTCAGTTATTTTTATATGATACTTAAAATTCCTGTTCTTTTTTTCAATATATCAATCACAAGTAAATTTGATAAAGAGCTTCTATATAACATGCATTTTGATAAGAAATGCTTAAATATCTATATGTAGTAGCTATTGATGCAACATCCAGAAGCTATGCTGTCATTCTGAATATATCCATTTATCACTTAAAAGTAAGGTAGTTCCCTTGGATCAAATACATACAGATGTTTAAAACCTGTGGTACAAATTAGAGGGGGCGGGGGGAAATGGTCTTAGAGAGACAACCTGTTTAAAATGCAAAATTGTCTTTTTAAAAATGTTCCTTATGGAAACACAGCTTTCGCTGAAGTTTTGTCTACACTGGTAATCATTTTCTGAGATTTGCCAATGTTCACTGTCTATCCCCACTGGAAAGAAAAAAATGGATGTTTTCCATCTGCAGCAGAGTAGAGTCAAAACAAATGTATTTAAATTGGAAACATTTGTGGCTAAAAGAGCTGTTCTCCATGAAAACATCTGGTTGTGCTTTTAAACTATTGCCAAATAAACGCATGCTGGAAAATCTATTTTATGCCACACATGGTCACCCATGTAGATGTAGCTAGCCTAAAACTGTTTTTGTTTGAGGTCAACACCCTTTTTTAGGAAGGAAAGTACAGATTTGTGAGTGTGCAGTGATTTCTAACAATGATGCTAGAGTAGCCATGGAAGTTTGAACATGTCTACTTTCTTCCAAACAAGGAACAAGATATGATAGACAATGATTTTGATAGTTTCCAGGTAGACAATGTAAAGATTGAAATAATGATAGTTGTGAAACAGGTCAAATAGCTACTTGTGAACAAACACTGTGTGTGGTTTCTGGTTTCTGCTAGTTTTGGTTATTTTGTTTTCTCTTATTTAAATCGACTCAAAGTGATAAACAACTGAAAAGATGTGAAGAGATAGAATTTCAGACTACCGTATTTGGTTAACTAAGTTTATTTCTTAGGGCAAGTGACCCCAAATATCAGTGACTTAACACAATAGAAGTTTCTCTTTCATTGAAGCCCAGTGCAGACGGTTTTGGATGGTGGGCAGCTTTCCATATTGTCTTTCAGAGATCCAGCTTTTTTCAATCATGTGGCTCTCTCAGTCAGCAGGGTTCCAAGACTACTGAAGGTTATTCTGTATCTGCTCATCAGCAAGAGTTTACAGAATCATACTGGAGATTTTTACTTACCAGGCCTGAAATGGTTTACTGTGCTTCCTTCTACATCTCACTGGCCACAGCTAGTGATAGGAAGATCTTGGTACTCTAGCTGTGCACCAGGATAAATAGGCTATGGGTTTTGGTAGTTGCAAAGTTATCTTTGCTACACTCAGGAGTGGAGTTAAATAGAAGAAAGCTCTTCAAATATTAAAACACAATATTTTATATTTCATTATATGTATAATGTAAATGTCAGAACAAGGTCATATTAACTATTTTATAATAAATGTCACTGGTCCTTGCCTCTTCTTTTCACATAGGATACTGGCTACCTATAAATTAATCCCAAAGTATGCTTCTAAAAATGCCTCACAGGTACTCATGAAAACACCTATAACTGCCACACCACCTTTTATCTGCTAGGTAGGCTGCTGAGTACCACTATGTCCATTCATCATGTACCAATTCCTACTACATCTACCTGCATCTTTTGATGAATCATCCATTGGATTCTGCTGTGTCTAAACATACTATGTACATTTGAAGACAAGACAGCATAGACCTGTGGGATGTCACCTTTACAGTGTTCTGTTACAAAATGAGTAAAAGGCTGTTAGAGGTGTATCCAGGTAGAATGGAGGCACAACTTTACCTCTACCCTCTTAGGGTTTTTGTCTGAGCCTGAGAATTAAGTAGACATGAGATAGATTAAGAAGAGAAAAGCATACACATTTTTACATGTACTTGAGAGCTCCTATAGGAAAATAAAGACCCAAAAAGCTGATAGACCTGAATGCAAAGTTGAAAAAAAGAGTTGCAATTGTGGAAAAATAACTAAAATATATGGGAAGAGGAAGAAAAAAGTAACTTTAACACAGTCTGTTTGTATAGCTTTCTCTTGGCCTCAACTCCCCATCTCTGGTGATAAGACTGTTTCTTTCCTCCTGGTATAGGGAGGGAATCTTATACATGAATCTTATACATTTATCTCCTGCTTTCATAAACAAAAGGGGAGATCAGAGTGCCCTTCTTGCATCTGTTATTTTTCAAGTGTCTAGCTCAAAATGACCCTGATGCTTAAATGTCATATTTTGGGGTGGTTTATCCCACCACTCGTCACAATCATTTCCACTTGTGTTTCCTCTGATTTCTCAGAGACCCTCATAAGACATCACTTTTTGCCTCCAGCCCATCTTTCTGTAGGGGCCAAGGCCTTGTCTTAGTCTTTAAGTGTCTGCACATGCCTCTGCATGACTAAATCTTTTTTGATCAAGTGAGCCTGCACATAAATTGTCATATTTAATCTTTACAACAAATATAAGAGGTATATCAGAAATAATATAATTATTATCACTCCTATTTCTCTGATGAGGAAACTTAACCTCTGAAAAGTTAAGTAGTTTGTCCCATGTAGCCAAGCCAGATCTCTGAATACAAGGCTCAGGCTTTTAAGCACTGCACTATATTACTACTTTTAACATTCAGACAAGGTCCTCTATATCCTTTTTCATTTTTATTATGTGTGCTTTATCTTTGCATATCTCTCCTCTTTTTACCATCCCTAAAATGTCCCTTACTCCCTTTTACTGAGCAGAGTGGTGTTCAACTTAAAACAATCCCAGGTTAGTGCTCTAACAAAACTCACTGAATCCCAGGGTCAAATTCATGTACTTGTAGTGAATTCTGTAGAAAAGATAGTAGGAACAAGGACTGAGTGTGCCAGACCAAAGTGGGTAGCTACCATCTAACATGAGCCAATGGTCATCATGTAGAAGCACATATTATGTGTTGCCAAATCTTATACTTTTCCCAGGGAAGTTAGGAATGTGGATTTTTATGTGCAATATTCAGATTTTTAATTATTGGCATTTTACTCACTTCCTTTCTAAACAATTGGAGTTTCTACTACGCAGTGCCTGAATGAGGTCCATTTGGCTCCTCATTTATTTTCATGAATGGAAACGAAGAAACTGTATTTTTTCATAATTTTTTGTGTTACATATTTAATAATCATTACACGTTTAGTGCTTTAACACTCTTTCAGTTATTCATTCATTCATGTAAGCCGTATATTCATTCCTTATTCCATTATTCAATGGATCTTCGTGCTATGTGCAATGCATAGTACAAAGATGAAAATGAATTATCCCTGCCTTCAAGGTGCTCATAATTTGATATAGAAAAGAGACATACTAACAGTCACTTAAAATGTTTTTTAATAAGTGCATTAAGAAGGGAGGGCATAATTAACCCTATCTGGGGATGGTATTTAACTATAACTAGAAACTTGCCAGGGAGAAAAGGCATGAAAAGAACAGTATATAGAAAGTCTAGGTAGTTTAAAACAGCAGGGTATGGTTGGGAAACTTGAAAAAGGTCCATATGGCTTGAACAGAAGATGCTATTGGGAGTAGTAGAAACCAAAAGATATAGATTTGTGAAAATAAACAATATCTGATGGAGCACTTATTCCTAAATATGAGTATGGGTCATATTATCACATCTATATTTATTAGCATATTATCTATATGTGTGTGCTTGACTATCTTCCTCAAATACATTTTAGAATTCAGAGACTCCATAATAATCATCCTTGTATACTGTGGCAACTGTTACAGCACCACCAGTATATGTACACATTACTCATTCTTTGTCTGTTGAGTGAATATATTAGTGAATGAGCCTGATGGTTGTTTCCCTTAGAATATTTGCACTAAAGTCAATATGGTATTTTACTCTTTTTAAAAATCAGGATATATAAGAATAAATGAATATTTCAAAAATAATTAGCTTGAAATCATATATATGCTTATCTAGAGTATAACCTAATTAAAGTTATCCTGTTTGTGCTGAATTTTTGGTGGTATATTAATATGCTATAAATTTTTAAGTGGATTGATATTCTCAATGAGAGAAACTGTATAATTAATCCTATAAAATGGTAGTGTTTTGAGAGTGAAAGTACACTTGGTAATTATGCCAAGATAATAAGTGTTAAGCTGAGCTATCCTAGGCCAACCAGAGGATAGATGTTTTACCACTAATAACAGAAGTATTTAATAGGATACATATTTCAGACCTTTATGTGTTTCAAATAAATAGATATTTGAAAAATGAGAAATCAGAAAAATCACTAACTGATTATACTGGGCTTATGCCTGTAGCATTTCAAAGAAAGAGTCTATTTTTCTCAAAAGAAGCAACTATCACTTTATTTTATATTAAGAAAATATCCAGCCCCTAACCAGTCTGGCTCAGTAGTTAGAGCATTGGCCTGTGGACTAAAGGGTCCCAGGTTTGATTCCGGCCAAGGGCATGTGTTTCGGTTGCAGGCTGGATTCCTGGTCCCGGCTGGGTGGCGTTGTGTTCGAGGGGCAACCAATCGATGTCTGTCTCTCATCAATATTGCTTTCTCTTTCTCTCTCCCTTCCACTCTCTCTGAAAAGCAATGAAAAAAAGATCCTTGGGTGAGGACTTAAAAAAAAAAAAAAAAAGAAAAGAATATATCCATGTATATAAAAAGGTACAGAATGGTGGGGAAAACTTCTGATAAAAATCTAAGGAGAAGGAAAAAAGGAATCTACCATAGGCTTCCTGGTATTAAAATAAATGTGTTAGTTATTTCAAACACAAAATAAAGAGACTTGATTGGTGAGCTACATGATGTGACAAAGATTTTATCACAAAACTGAGTCACAGTCAAGAACTATTTGTGATATGGGAATTTGATAATCCAGATAGCAAATATAAATTTCATTTTGCCAAAGCGTGAGCATTTATTATATTTTTATTCTGTCTTGGAGACTTTTTTTTCCCTCAAGAAGATAAAGAAAGTAACTAGTAGAGCTGTTGTTTTGGATTTAAGTCTTTAAGAATAAGGGTTAAGTAACGTTAATGATATTTGGAGAAAAGGAGACCATGTCATTTAAATATGTGACGGCCAAAGCAGAAAACACTCATGTGAGCAAATGTATCTCCTGTACATTAGAAGGATGACTTCCCCAACTTCAAGGAAAACACTTCACAGTTTAAAATTCCCATGGCTAAAAAAGAGGAGTATTTAAAACTGTAATTTCAAGATAATTCCTTTAAAAAATACAGTAAATTATCTAAAAGACATGTAACTTCTTAGAATACTCTATAATGTTGATAATGAAAATAAAATTATGACATGATAATTTTCTGCTAGTATCACTATTCATTAAAGTATGTTCCATGTGCTAAACACCGATACTTAATACAACTTTTATGATGGGTATCATTATATTTATTTTACAGAAAACACCAATGAGGTTTAAACAAAGTGAGCACTTCCCAGAATAATACAACAGAAACTATGGGATACAAGGCAGGCTTTGTGGTTACGTAATTCGTATTCAAACATGTTTCTCTAAATATAATAATAACAATAATAATTATATTTTTACCCTCACCCAAGGATATGTTTATTGATTTGAGGGAGAGACAGAGAGAGAGAGAAACGTGGATGTGAGGGAGAAGCATCAATCAGTTGCCTCCCAGAGGTGTTCGAACCAGGGGTGGAATCTGCAACCTAGGTAGGTGCCCTGACCGGGAATAGAACCAGCATCCTTTTGACATATGGGATGACGCTCCAACCAGCTGCGCCACCTGGCCGAGGCTGAAGATAATTATTATCAGCCATTTTGTTCTCAAATACAGAAGAATATAAACAAATGTTAGTAGGGAATAAAATGTCATTGCCATCTTACCATTATCATGTAAGTATAATAACCATCTCAAGATAATTATACTCTACTTGCAACCAATCAACTCTCCCTTGCAGGTGTTGAGTGGAGTTCAGTACACAGCATTTCAGGAATTTATAAATGTGCCCTTGAAAAAAATAATTAAATTTTGGAGAACACCAGAGATTATGTCAACTAAAAAAAAATCACAGATTTAGCCCAGCCAGTGTGGCTCAGTGGGTGAGCACAGACCTAGGATCCAGGATATAGAGGTTCAATTCCCAGTTAGGGCATATGCCCGGGTTGGGAGCCTATACCCAATAGGGGGCGTGCAGGAGGAAGCTGATCAATGATTCTCTTATCATTGATGTTTCTATCTCTCTCTCCCTTCCTCTCTCTGAAATCAATAAAAATATATATTTAAAAATTACAGATTTAGTAATGTTTAACTGAGACAATGAACAAATGAATAATTTTAAAAATTATTTCCTTTCAAATTTATAATGCAATAAAAAGAATTTCAATGAAGCATGTTTAATGCAGCTCCAGAAAAAAATGGAGATGATGAAGTCAAACCTACATAATAGCTTTACGAGCCAAAAAATGTCATGTATGTCATATATAATAATTATATTAAAAGGTTCCATTTTCTCCACATCCTCGCCAACACATGTTATTTGTTGACTTTTTGAGAATAGCCATACTGACTGGTATGAGGTGGTATCTCACTGTGGTTTTGATTTGCATTTCACCGATGATTAGTGATGCTGAGCATCTTTCCATATGTCTGTTGGCCATCTGTATGTTTTTTCTTTGGAAAAATGTCTTTTCATGTCCTTTGCCCAATTTTTGATGAGATTTTTTTTGTTATTGAGTTGTATGAATTTCTTATATACTTTGGACATCACCCCCATATTGGATATATCACTTGTGAATATATTCTTCCATTCAGTGAGTTGACTTTTTATTTTGTTGAAGGTTTCCTTCGTTGTGCAGAAGCTTTTCAGTTTGATGAAGTCTCATTTGTTTATTTTTGCTTTTCTGTTCTTGCTATAGGGGACGTATTGAAAAAGTGATTACTCAGGCTGATGTCAATTAGTTTACTTCCTATATTTGCTTATAGGAATTTTATTCTTTTAGGCTTTACATTTAAGTCTTTAACCTACTTTGAGTTTATTTTTGTATATGATGTAGAGAATAGTCGTTTCATTTTTTTGTATGTGTATCTGTCCAGTTTCCCAATATACTTGTTGAAGAAACTGTCATTACTTCATTGTACATTTTTACATCCTTTGTCATAGATTAGTTCACTATATAAGTGAGAGTTTATTTCTGGGCTCACTAGTCTCTTCCATTGATCTATGTGTCTGTTTTTCATGCCAGTATCATGCTGTTTTGATTATTATAGCTTTGTAGTATAGAGCATGATATCTCCAACTTTGCTTTGTTTTCTCAAGATTGCTTTGGCTATTCAGGGTCTTTTGTGGTTGCATATAAATTTTTTGATTATTTGTTCAAGTTATGAGAAGAATGACATTGACATTTTGATTGACATTTATTTGCATTGAATCTGTAGATTGCTTTGGGTAGTGTGGTCATTTGCTTTATTATTATTATTTTTCTCTTTTTAATTTTTTAAATTTAAAAATTTTTTAAATTTATCTTTATTGTTGAAAATATTACAGATGTCCCCTTTTTTACCCACTGACCCCTTCCACCCCACACTCACTCTCTGCCACAGGCCTTCACCACACTATTGCCTGTGTCCATGGGTTATGTATATATATACATATAAAGTCTTTGATTAATCTCTCCCCACCCATCCACGCACCCACCCCACCTTCCCTCTGAGATTCATCAGTCTGTTCCATGCTTCTATGTCACTGAATCTATTTTTTCATCATTTTATTATGTTCTTTAGATTAATCCTTCCAATTCATGAGCACGCTATATTCTTCCATTTATTTATGTACCCTTGTATTTTCCTTGTGCCCTGTTGGTGGAACTGCAAGCTGTTGTAGCCCCTATGGGAAACAGTATGGAGATTCCTCAAAAAACTAAAAATAGATATACCGTAAGAACTAGCAATTCAACTTCTGGGTATTTATACAAAGAAAATGATAACACTAATTCAAAAAGATACATGTACCTTTATGTTCATAGCAAAATCATTTACAATAGCCAAGATATGGAAGCAACCTAGGTTCTCATAGATAGATAAATGGATAAATAAGAGGGGATATATATATATATATATATATATATATAGAGAGAGAGAGAGAGAGAGAGAGGAATATTGTGTAACAACAAGAATAAAATCTTGCCATTTGAAACAACATGGATGGACCTAAAGGGTATTATGCTAAGTGAAATAAGTCAGGCAGAGAAAAAGAAATACCACATAGATTCACTTATATGAGGAATCTAAAACACAAAACAAAAAAGAATGAACAAACAAAACAAAAACAGACTCATAGAAACATAGACCAAAGGGATTGCTATCAGAAAGGAGGAGGTGGGGATGTGGGTGAAAAGGAAAGAGGAGATATAGTCAATAATATTGTGATAAGTTTGCACGGTGACAGATAATTACTAGATTTAGTGGTGGTGATCACATTGTAAGGTATAAAAATGTCAAATCGCTGTATTGTACACATGAAACTAACATAACCAATACAATATTGTATGCAAATATATTTAGATAAAAATAATTTGAAAATAATTATATTAAAAACATTTAGGAAAATGTTATCTTTATATTAAAGAGAATAATAGTGAGAGATTTCCAGAAGATATAAATAACAGAACTATTAAGTGGAAAGTAGCCTCCCAGTCCTCTCCCCCATCAAACCATATATATAAATGGAGTTCTTGAAAAAGGAGTAAAGTTTCCAACATATCCACGTATGATCTTGGTTTTCTTATGTGCAAAAAAAATGCTAGAAGTAACTCATGTTTTCTCCAGCTCTAAAAACTACCCCTTTGCCTCATGTTCTTCTATTAAATTCACCTTCTATTAGTATAATATCAAATTAACCAAGATTGCATTCAGATGGTTAGTTGATATAATTGAGTGTATTAATGAATTATTTTGTTATCACAGCCTCAGAAAGTTGAGGGACTAGTGTAATTAACTTTGACTTTTTAACAGTGTATTTAAAACTCAGCAAAATCTTTTCCAGTGTTCATTTTGTGAAAGATTGATTGGGTGTGACCCATATACTGGTCGATAATTTAAAGAATTTAAGGCCTGCCTATTTCTCCAAACTGCATAAACAATGAAACTTTCAAAAGAACATTTTTAGAAGAGCAAAATAAAAAAATATTTTACCCTTGATTTTCT